>NC_141546.1:59145000-59821000 GCF_021556685.1 Rattus norvegicus | reverse complement strand
TTCTTCTTTACTTCTTTTAAAAAATGCTTTTACTAATTCTCTGAGAACATTAATCCATGTATTTTGTTCTTATTCATCTCAAAAAACCACCTCTTGAAAGATTCAACTCAAACTATGTAATCACCTTCACTACATATTTATTTATTTATTTGTTTGTTTATTTATTTATTTATTTATTTATTTATTTATTTATTTATTTATTTTTAAAACTAGGCAGTCAGATTTAAACTGCCCAAAGACACTTGGTTTCTTCTCTGGAACATGGCATTCCTATCCCAGGAAACATATTCTTTTTTTTTCATCTTTATTAACTTGAGTATTTCTTATTTATAGTTCGATTGTTAAGAAACATATTCTTAAAGAAAACCAGCTCCCACTTTCCCAAGAAGTATAAAATGCCACTCCTCAGAGATTTCATGTCCATAGTTCATAATGAGATTTCTCAAGGACCTGGGCTGACTGTAGGATTCCCTGAGATTTCCTATAATGAACTGCTTCATGTGTATGCCAAATATTATTTCCTTATACTAATCTATAGCCCATGGCTCTCATAAACTTATGATCACTAAACGTTATACGGTTGGAATAGGAAATGAATAACACATTAAAGGCTGTGCAATACAAACTCTTTTATCCTAGGCACACTGTCCAGGGGTGTATTGTGTTAATTCTCACCTACTCTAAGAAGTTTCTTTGATGAGAAATGAGAGATACACTACTCTATGGCTATAGACGTAAGCTATTAGGAGTGACTTTGTTTGTTCGTTTAAGATTTTCAATACAGGGTTATTCTGTGTAGCCCTAGCTGTGCTAAACCTCTTTTTTAAAGACACTTGTCTCTACCTGGAATTAATTGCTTGTGGTACCATGCCCAAATAGAAGTGGATTTAAATGTAGTCCAACATATAAACACACTCAAAGACAAAAACAAACAAAAACAAACCACAACAGCAAAACAAGCAAAATAGTCTTTATTTTAGCTTTTCTCAGTAGTCAACTCAATTTTAATGATGATGAATATTATTCAACCTCTGCCATTATCTTTATATACTCAAAATATGTCGAAATAATACATTCCAATTTCATAAAGAATCTATTTTTTATCATTATTAAATTGGGTATTTCTTATTTGCATGTCAAATATTATTCCATTTCCCAGTTTCCAGGCCAACATTATCCCTAACCCTTCTCCCTTCCCTTCTATATGGTTGATCCCCTCCCCATACTTCCCCCATTACCGCCCCCCCCAAGAATCCCATTCACTGGGGGTCCACCCTTGGCAACTACAAGGGCTTTCCCTCCCACTGGTGCCCTTACTAGGCTATTAATTTCTACATATGCAGTTGGACTCCAGGGTCAGTCCATGTATAGTCTTTGGGTAGTGGCTTAGTTGCTGGAAGCTCTGGTTGGTTGGCATTGTTGTTTATATGGGGTTTCAAACCCCTTCACACTCTTTCAGTCCTTTCTCTGATTCCTTCAACGGGGGTCCTGTTCTCAGTCCAGTGGTTTGCTGCTGGCATTCGCCTATGTATTTGCCATATTCTGACTGTGTCTCTCAGGAGAGATCTACATCTGGTTCCTGTCAGCCTGCACTTTTTTGCTTCATCCATCTTATCTAGTTTGGTGGCTGTATATGTATGGGCCACATGTGGGGCAGGCTCTGAATGGGTGTTCTTTCAGTCTCTGTTCTAAACTTTGTCTCCCTATTCCCTGCCAAGGGTATACCTGTTCCCCTTTTGAAGAAGGAATAAAGCATCCGCATTTTGGTCATCCTTCTTGACTTTCATTTGTTCTGTGCATCTAGGATAATTCGAGCATTTGGACTAATATCCACTTATCAATGAGTGCATACCATGTTGTTGTTCTGTGATTGAGTTACCTCACTCAGGATGATATTTTCCAGTTCCATCCATTTACTTATTATGTTCAAAAAGTCATTTTTTTTGATAGCGGAATAGTATTCTATTGTGTAGATGTACCACATTTTCTGTATCCATTCCTCTGTTGAAGGGCATCTGGGTTTTTTCCAGCTTCGGGCTATCATGAATAAGGCTGCTATGAAAAAAGTGGAGCATGTGCCTTTGTTAAATGTTGGAGCATCTTTTGGGTATATATGCCCAAGAGAAGTATGGCTGGGTCCTCAGATAGTGCAATGTCCAATTTTCTGAGGAACCTCCAGACTGATTTCCAGAATGGTTGTACCAGTCTGCAATACCACCAACAATGGAGGAGTGTTCCTCTTTCTCCACATCTTCACCAACATCTGCTGTTGCTGGAGTTTTTGATCTTAGCCATTCTCACTGGTGTTAGGTGCAATCTCAGCATTGCTTTGATTTGCATTACCCTTATGAACAAAGATGTTTAACATTTCTTTGGTGCTTCTCAGCCATTCGGCATTCCTCTGCCGTGAATTCTTGGTTTAGCTCTGAACCCCATTTTTAATAGGGTTATTTGTTTCCCTGAGGTCTAACTTCATGAGTTCTTTGTATGTTTTGGATACAATCCATATATCAATTGTAGGATTGGGAAAGATCTTTTCCCAATCTGTTGGTTGCCATTTTGTCTTAACAACAGTGTCCTTTGCCTTACAGAAGATTTGTAGTTTTTTGAGATCCCATTTGTCAATTCTTGATCTTAGAGCATAAGCCATTGGTGTTTTGTTTAGGAAATTTGCTCCAGTGCCCATGTGTTCGATATTCTTCCCCAATTTTTCTTCTATTAGTTTGAATGTATGTGGTTTAATGTGGAAGCTCTTGATCCACTTGGACTTAAGCTTTGTACAGGGTGATAAGCATGGATTGATCTGCATTCTTCTATATGTTGACCTCCAGTTGAACCAGCACTATTTGCTGAAAATGCTATGTTTTTTCCACTGGATGGTTTTGGATCCTTTGTCGAAAATCAAGTGACCATAGGTGTGTGGGTTCATTTCTGGTTCTTCAGTTCTATTCCACTGGTTTATCTGCCTGTCTCTGTACCAATACCATGCAGTTTTTATCACTATTGCTCTGAAATACTGCTTGAGTTCAGGAATAGTGATTTCCCTGGATTTCCTTTTATTGTTGGGGAGAGTTTTAGCTATCCTGGGTTTTTTGTTATTCCAGATGAATTTGTAAATTGTTCTGTCTAGCTCTATGAATAATTGGATTGGAATTTTGATGGGGATTGCATTGATTCTGTAGATTGCTTTTGGTAAAATGGCCATTTTTACTACATTAATCCTGCCAATCCATGAGCATGGGAGATCTTTCCATCTTCTGAGATCTTCTTCAATTTCTTTCTTCAGAGGTTTGAAGTTTTATCCTACAGAAATTTCACTTGCTCGGTTAAAGTCACACTCCAATATTTTATGTTATTAGGCACTATTATGAAGGGTGTCATTTACCTAATCTCTTTGTCACCTTGTTTATTTTCTGTGTAGAGGCAGGCTACTGATTTATTTGAGTTAATTTTATACACAGCCGTTTTGCTGAAGGTGTTTATCAGGTTTAGAAGATCTCTGGTGGATCTTTTGCAATCATTTAAATATACTATCATATCATCTGCAAATAGTGAAATTTTGACTTCTTCCTTTCCAATCTGTATCCCTTTGATCTCCAATTGTTGTCTGATTGCTCTGGCTAGGACTTCATGAACTATACTGAATAAGTTGGGAGAGAGTGGGCAGCTTTGTCTAGTCCCTTGTTTTTAGTAGAATTGCTTCAAGTTTCTCTCCATTTAGTTTAATGTTAGCTACTGATTTGCTGTATATGGCTTTTACTGTGGTTAGGTATGGGCCTTGAATTCCTGTTCTTTCCAGGACTTTTATCATGAAGGGGTGTTGAATTTGCCAAATGCTTTCTCAGCATGTAATGAAATGATCATGTGGTTTTTATCTTTCAGTTTGTCTATATAGTGGATTACACTGATAGTTTTCCATATATTTAACCATCCCTGCCTCCCTGGAATGAAGACTACTTCATCATGATTGATCATTGTTTTGGTGTGTTCTTGAACTCAGTTTGCAAGAATTTTATTGAGTATTTTTGTGTCAATATTCATTCATTAGGGAAATTGGTCTGAAGTTCTCTTTCTTTGTTGGGTCTTTGTGTGGTTTAGGTATAAGAGTAATTGTGGCTTCATAGAATGAATTCGGTAGTGCTCTGTTTCAATTTTGTGGAATAGATTGGAGAGTATTGGTAAGTGGTCTTCTGTGAAGGTCTGATAGAATTCTGCACTGTTCCCATCTAGACCTGGGCTCTTTTTGGTTGGGAGACTTTTAATGACTGCTTCTATTTCTTTAGGAGTTATGGAGTTGTTTAAATGGTTTATCTGTTCCTGATTTAACTTTGGTACCTGGTATCTGTCTAGGAAATTGTCCATTTCACCCAGATTTTCAAATTTTGTTGATATAGGCTTTTGTAGTAGGATCTGATGATTTTTTAATTGCCTTTGATTCTGTTGTTATGTCTTCCTTTTCATTTCTTATTTTATTAATTTGGACACTGTTGTAAAAATATAAAAAAAATTATAGGTTGTCTTTTATCCCACTAGGTCCACACCACAGTGCCCCAAGATATCTGCTAGATGTCTTGGTGGAAACACATCCCAACACCACACCTGACAAGTGTCTTCGGCCACCGCACACTGTCCTATACTAAAACTGTCACATAACAGCACACACAACACAACAATTTTGAACAAATTGGAAAGATATAATTGCCCACTTAAACATACAAAGCCCTGTGCCATCCATCCCTTAAGAACATTAATAGCAACCTGTAAATACACAGAGCAGAATCTTAACTTCACCTGCCATTGCTTCTATTTCTCTCTCTCCAGTCTCTTTCCTTTCTGTCCCAGTCTCCTCCTCTTCCTGCAAACTTCTCTCCCACCCATCCTTCCTTTGCCTCCAATGACAGGCCTCCTTCTATTCTGTACCTGGCTCTCACCTGTATTTTAAGAATTCAATGGGGAGAAGGTTCAGGTGAAGTCACTTAAGTCCTGAGCATGTGACTAGGCAGCAGTCCTTGGGACTGGTGAATTAGAATCAAAATACAGATAACTCCAGGGCTAACCACAACTGGACACACACTCTGTGTCTTCTTGTTAGTTTGGCTAAGGGTTTATCTATTTGTTGATTTTCTCAAAGAACCAGCTTTTGGTTCTGTTGATTCTTTGTATAGTCCTTTTTGTTTCGACTTGGTTGATTTCAGCTCTGTGTTTGATTTTTCCTGTCTTCTACTTCTGTGTGTATTTGCTTCTTTTTGTTCTAGAGCTTTTAGGTGTGCATTCAGGCACTCAGAGCTATGAGTTTTCCTCTAAGCACTGCTTTCATTGTGTCCCATAAGTTTGGGTGTGATGTGCCTTCATTTTCATTAAATTCTAAAAAGACTTTTTTTTTTATTAACTTGAGTATTTCTTATATACATTTCGAGTGTTATTCCCTTTCCCGGTTTCCGGGCAAACATCCCCCTCACCCCTCCCCTTCCTTATGGGTGTTCCTCTCCCAACCCTCCCCCATTAACGCCCTTCCCCCAACAGTCTAGTTCACTGGCAGTTCAGTCTTAGCAGGACCCAGGGCTTCCCCTTCCACTGGTGCTCTTACCAGGATATTCATTGCTACCTATGAGGTCAGAGTCCAGGGTCAGTCCATGTATACTCTTTAGGTAGTGGCTTAGTCCCTGGAAGCTCTGGTTGCTTGGCATTGTTGTTCATATGGGGTCTCGAGCCCTTTCAAGCTCTTCCAGTTCTTTCTCTGATTCCTTCAACGGGGGTCCTCTTCTCAGTTCAGTGGTTTGCTGCTGGCATTCGCCTCTGTATTTGTTGTATTCTTGCTGTGTTTCTCAGGAGAGATCTGCATGCGGTTCCTGTCTGCCTGCACTTCTTTGCTTCATCCATCTTGTCTAATTGGGTGGCTGTATATGTATGGGCCACATGTGGGGCAGGCTCTGAATGGGTGTTACTTCAGTCTCTGTTTTAATCTTTGCCTCTCCCTTCCCTGCCAAGGGTACTCTTTTTCCCCATTTAAAGAAGGAGTGAAGCATTCACATTTTGATCATCCGTCTTGAGTTTCATTTGATCTAGGCATCTAGGGTAATTCAAGCATTTGGGCTAATAGCCACTTATCAATGAGTGCATACCATGTATGTCTTTCTGTGATTGGGTTAGCTCACTCAGGATGATATTTTCCAGTTCCAACCATTTGCCTACGAATTTCATAAAGTCATTGTTTTTGATAGCTGAGTAATATTCCATTGTGTAGATGTACCACATTTTCTGTATCCATTCCTCTGTTGAAGGGCATCTGGGTTTTTTCCATTTTCTGGCTATTATAAATAAGGCTGCAATGAACATAGTGGAGCACGTGTCTTTTTTATATGTTGGAGCATCTTTTGAGTATGTGCCCAAGAGAGGTATAGCTGGATCCTCAGGCAGTTCAATGTCCAATTTTCTGAGGAACCTCCAGACTGATTTCCAGAATGTTTGTACCAGTCTGCCACCCCACCAACAATGGAGGAGTGTTCCTCTTTCTCCTCATCCTCGCCAGCATCTGCTGTCACCTGAGTCTTTGATCTTAGCCATTCTCACTGGTGTGAGGTGAAATCTCAGGGTTGTTTTGATTTGCATTTCCCTTATGACTAAAGATGTTGAACATTTCTTTAGGTGTTTCTCAGCCATTCGGCATTCCTCAGCTGTGAATTGTTTGTTTAGCTCTGAACCCCATTTTTTTGATAGGGTTATTTGTCTCCCTGCGGTCTAACTTCTTGAGTTCTTTGTATATTTTGCATATAAGGCCTCTATCTGTTGTAGGATTGGTAAAGATCTTTTCCCAATCTGTTGGTTGCCATTTTGTCCTAACCACAGTGTCCTTTGCCTTACAGAAGCTTTGCAGTTTTATGAGATCCCATTTGTCGATTCTTGATCTTAGAGCATAAGCCATTGTTGTTTTGTTCAGGAAATTTTTCCAGTGCCCATGTGTTTCAGATGCTTCCCTAGTTTTTCTTCTATTAGTTTGAGTGTGTCTGGTTTGATGTGGAGGTCCTTGATCCACTTGGACTTAAGCTTTGTACAGGGTGATAAGCATGGATCGATCTGCATTCTTCTACATGTTGATTTCCAGTTGAACCAGCACCATTTGCTGAAAATGCTATCTTTTTTCCATTGGATGGTTTTGGCTCCTTTGTCAAAAATCAAGTGACCATAGGTGTGTGGGTTCATTTCTGGGTCTTCAATTCTATTCCATTGGTCTATCTGTCTGTCTCTGTACCAATACCATGCAGTTTTTATCACTATTGCTCTGTAATACTGCTTGAGTTCAGGGATAGTGATTCCCCCTGAAGTCCTTTTATTGTTGAGGATAGTTTTAGCTATCCTGGTTTTTTTGTTATTCCAGATGAATTTGCAAATTGTTCTGTCTAACTCTTTGAAGAATTGGATTGGTATTTTGATGGGGACTGCATTGAATCTGTAGATTGCTTTTGGTAAAATGGCCATTTTTACTATATTAATCCTGCCAATCCATGAGCATGGGAGATCTTTCCATCTTCTGAGGTCTTCTTCAATTTCTTTCTTCAGTGTCTTGAAGTTCTTATTGTACAAATCTTTTACTTGCTTGGTTAAAGTCACACCGAGGTACTTTATATTATTTGGGTCTATTATGAAGGGTGTCGTTTCCCTAATTTCTTTCTCGGCTTGTTTCTCTTTTGTGTAGAGGAAGGCTACTGATTTATTTGAGTTAATTTTAATTTATTTCTTTATTTCTTCCTTGACCAGATTATCATTGAGTAGAGCATTGATCAATTTCCATGTATATGTGGGCGTTCTTTCCTTATTGTTATTGAACAGCAGCTTTATTCCATGGTGGTCTGATAGGAAGCATGGGATTATTTCTATCTTTCTGAATCTGTCCAGGCCTGTTTTGTGCCCAATTATATGGTCCGTTTTGGAGAAAGTACCATGAAGTGTTGAGAAGAACGTACATCCTTTCATTTTAGGATAGAATGTTCTATAAATATCTGTTAAGCCCATTTGGTTCATAACTTCTATTAGTCGGTCTATGTCTCTGTTTAATTTCTGTTTCCCTGATATGTCCATTAATGAGAGTGAGGTGTTGAAATCTCCTATTATTGTGTGAGATACAATGTGTGCTTTGAGCTTTAGTAAGGTTTCTTTTATGTATGTAGGTGCCCTTGTATTTGTAGCGTAGATATTTAGGATTGAGGGTTCATCTTACTGGATTTTTCCTTTGATGAATATGAAGTGTCCTTCCTATCTTTTTTGATGACTTTTAGTTGAAAATTGATTTTATGCATTATTAGAATGGCTACTCCAGCTTGCTTCTTCAGACCATTTGCTTGGAAATTTGTTTTTCAGCCTTTTACTCTGAGGTATTGTCTGTCTTTGTATCTGAGGTGTGTTTCCTGTAGGCAGTGAAATGCTGGTTCCTCTTTAAATATCAATCTGTAAATCTGTGTCTTTTTATTGGGGAATTGAGTCCACTGATATTAAGAGATATTAAGGAATAGTGATTGTTGCTTCCCATAATTTTTGTACTTGGAGGTGAGATTATGTTTGTGTGCTTGTTTTCTCTTTGTTTTGTTGCAGAATGATTAGTTTCTTGCTTTTTCTTCAGTGTAGCTTGCTTCCTTGTGTTGGGCTTTACCATTTATTATCCTTTGTAGGGCTGGATTTGAATAAGATTTTGTGTAAATTTGGTTTTGTCATGGTATATCTTGGTTTCTCCATCTATTTTCATTGAGGGTTTTGCTGGAGTCTTCTTCTATACCTATTATCCTTAGGTTTGATCTTCTCGTTGAGTCCTGGATTTCCTGTATGTTTTGGACTAGTAGCTTTTTCCATTTTACATTATCTTTGACACTTGTGTCGATGATTTCTATGGAATCTTCTGCTCCTGAGATTCTCTCTTCTATCTCTTGCATTCTGTTTGTGATGTTTTATCTAAGGCTCCTTGTCTCTTCCTTTAGTTTTCTTTATCCAGGGTTGTCCCCCTCAGTGCTTTCTTTACTGTTTCTATTTCCATTTTTAATTCCTTCACCTGTTTGATTGTGTTCCCCTGTAATTCTTTCAGGGATTTTTGTGTTTTCTCTCTAAGGTCTTCTACTTGTTTACTTTTGTTTTCCTGCATTTCTCTAAGGTAGTTCTTTATGTCTTTCTTAAAGTTCTGCATCATCATGATCAAATGTGATTTTTAACCTATATCTTGCTTTTCTGGTGTGTTTGGATATTCACTGTTTGCTTTGGCAGGAGAATTGAGCTCTGATGACATCATGTAGTCTTGGTTTCTGTTGCTTGGTTTCATGCACTTGCCTCTCGCCATCAGGTTGTCTCTGGTGTTACCATGTTTTGCTATTTCTGACAGTGGCTTGTCCATCCTATAGACCTGTGTGTCAGTAATGCTACAGACCTGTTTTCCTGTTTTCTTTCAGCCAGTTATGGGAACAGAGTGTTCTGCTTTCAGGTGTGTAGCCGATCCTGTCCACTGGCTTTCAGCTGTCCCTTCGGGCAGAACCAGAAGGGACTACCCCTACTTCTCCTGGTTCTCTGTGCACAGGGGTCCCAGATGGTGCTAGGCATTTTCCTCTAGAGTCACAATTATGTGCAGAGAGTGGTCTCCTCTGGTTTCCCAGGTGTATCTGCCCCTCTGAATTTCTAGCTCTCCCTCCCATGGTATTTGGGTACAGGGAGCTGTTTGACTGGGTCCATTCAGATCCTGGCAAAGTCTGGACCACATGGCTCCTGTGGCCTTATCTTCCTGTGCCCAGAGGTCCTATCCAGTTTCTTCTTGGGCCAGGGATGTGGTCAAAGGTGGGCAAAAGTGGCAGTCCCTCATGCCCTGCAGTCTCAGGATTGCCCACAAGTCTGGGAATCAGCTCTCTCTCAGGAATGTAATTCTTAAATAATTGGTATACTCTCTGTTTTTTCTTCTGATAACAAACTAAGGAATATTCAACCATTTGAACACTTAATTTAGTTTGCAGTGTTAAGTATTAACTGACTCCAGAATTTAAAAAAGCCAATTAAATGAAAACCTTACAAGTTATGATTCTGTTTTTATATAATGCATATATGTAACCTGCAAATCCTCTATGTATCCATTAGTAAGACTTTAATTAGGAAAACACCTATATCTTTATTCAAAGATATTATAAAACACTTTACATCTGGACTTAAAACAGTTAATTAAAATTCTAATTGACAGTTCCATGTATGTATTAAAAACATCCCTATCCAAATCATTCCAAATTTAGTATATATGCTGCCAAAGCTAAGTGTAACTTTGACCAGGCAGATAGGAGATCTGTAAAACAAGAACTTCAAGTCCGTTAAGAAGGAGACTGAAGAAAAAAGCAAAACATGGGGGATCTCCCATGCTCAAAGGTAGGTAGGATGGATATAGTAAAAAGAATCATCTTACCAAAGGCAATCTTTAGATTCAGTGTGATCCCCATCAAAATTCCAACACAATATTTTGTATGTTTTGGAGGAGTTGTTCTCAAATTTATATGGAAATATAGGAAATCCAGAATAGCCAAAACGTTAATGAACAATGGGGGAACTTTGGGAGGAATCATCAGCCTTGACTTCTGCTGTACTAATGAATTGCTGTGATCAAAACTGCATGGTGTTGGTATAGAAAGAGACACTTTGATCAATGGAATCAAATTAAGACCAGAAAAATGAAACCACACACATGTGAACACTTAATTTTTGATGGAGAAACCAAAATCATACAATGAATAAATGAGAACATCTTCAATGGATGGTGCTAGAATAGCTCAGGCAAACATGAGGCCCTTAAGGAGGAAACACAAAAAAATCCCTTAAAGAATTACAGGAAAAAAACAAACAAGTAAAGTGATTCAACAAAACCATCCAGGATTTAAAAATGGAAATAGAAACAAAGGGAGATAACCATAGAGATAGAAAAGATAGAAGAGATCAATAGTCAAAGATGCAAGCATTATCAGCAGAGTACAAAGGATAGAAGAGAGAATGTCAGAAGCAGAAGATACCATAAAAAATATTGACAGAAAGAAAAAGCAAAACACAAGTGCTCCTAAAACAAAACATCCAGGAAATACAACACACAATGAGAAGGTTAAACCTAAGGACAATAGGTATAGATGAGAGCAAAGATTCCCAACTTAAAAGAACAGTAAATAACTTCAAAAATTATAGATAAAAACTTCAATAACCTAAAGAAAGAGATGCCCATAAAACGTACAAGAAACCTTCAGAACTCCAAATAGATTGGACCAGAAGAAATTCCTCCCAACATATAATAGTCAAAATACAAAATGCCCAAAATGAAGAAAGAATATTAATAGCAGTAAGGGAAAAAGATCAAGTAACATATAAAGGCAGATATTTTAGAATTATACCAGACTTCTCACCAGAGACTACGAAAACCAGAAGACCCTGGGTACATGTCATAGACCCTAAGAGAATAAAAATGCCAGTCCAGGATACTATACCCAGCAAAACTCTCATTAACATAGATGAAGAAAGCAAGATATTCCATGACAAAGCTAAATTTGCACAATATATTTCCACAAAGCCAGCCATACAAAGGATAATGTATAGAAAACTCCAACAAGAGGGTAAATACACCCTGGATAAGGAAAGAACATAATCTAATTTCAACTAGACCAAAAGAAGATAGCCACACAAACATAACTGCACCTCTAATAACAAAAGTAACAGGGAACAACAATCATTGGTCCCTAATACCCCTTAACATTAAAGGAATAAATTTCCCAATAAACTGGCATAGACTAACAAAATTGATACTTAAGGAGGACACAGCATTTTGCTGCATACAGGAAACACACCTCCGTGAAGAAGACAGAAAACTACCTCAGAGAAAAAGGGTAGAAAAAAAATTTGCAGAGCAAATGGTCCCAAGAAACAAATGGAATAGCCATACTATTATCAAATAAAATCAATGTTCAACTAAAAGTTATCAAAAAAGACAAGGAAAAATTTTTTCATCAAAAGAAAAATCCACCAAGATGATCTCTCAATCCTGAATATCTATGTTCCAAATGGAAGGGTACCTACAATCATAAGAGAATCTAAAGCTCAAAGCATGCATTGTTCCTCACATAATAATAGTGAAATTTCAACATCCCACTCTCATCAAAGAACAGATCATGCAAACAGAAACTAAATAGAGACAGAGACACTAGCAGAAGTCATGAACCAAATGGATTTAACAGATATTTATACAACATTTCAACCTAAAAACAAAAGACTATACCTTCTTCTCAGCATGACATGATGCCTTCTACAAAATTTTTCCTATACTGGGTCACAAAACAGGCCTTAACAGATATGAAAGACTGATATAATCCCATGCATCCTATCAGATCACTATAGACTAAGGCTGGTCTTCAATAACAACAAAAATGACTGAAAGCCACATACATGGAAGTTGAACGAAGCTCTATTCAATGACAACTTGATCAAGGAAACAATAAAGAAAGAAATTAGAAACTTTTTAGAATTTAATGAAATTAAGGCACAACATACCCAAACTTATGGAGCACAGAGAAAGTGCTACAAGGAAATTCGTAGGCCTGAGTGCCTACAAAAAGAATCTGGACAAAGCATACATTTGCAACTTGACAGCACATCTAAAAGCTCTAGAGCATAAAAAATCAAATACATCCAAGAGGAATAAACAGCAGGAAATAATCAAATTCAAGGCTGAAATCAACCAAGTAGAAACAAAAAGAACTATACAAAGAATCAAAAATTAAAAAAAAAACAAACAAAAATCAAAAATAAAATAAAACAAACAAACAAACAAAACAGGAAAACAGGAGCCGGTTCTTTGAAGAAATCAACCAAATAGATGAACCCTTAGCTAGACTAGACAGGAGACACAGAGAGTGTGTCCGAATTAACAAATTCAGAAATGAATAGGGAGACATAACAGCAGAATGTGGGGAAATTAAGAAAGAAATCATCAGATCCTACTACAAAAGCCTATATTCAACAAAATTTGAAAACCTGAATGAAATCGACAATTTTCTAGACAGATATCAGGTATTCAAGTTAAATCAGGATAAGATAAATCATCTAAACAGTTCCATAAACCCTAGACAAACAGACGCAGTCATTAAAAGTCTCACAACAAAAAAGAAAACAACAACAACAACAACAAAAACAAAAAACAAACAAACAAAAACAAAAAACAAAAAACAAAAAACGACCCAGGAACAGATTGGCTTATTAGAGAGTTCTATGAGACCTTCGTAGAAGACCTCATACCAATACTGTCAAAACTATTCCACAAAATAGAACCAGAAGGTGCACTACCCAATTCCTTCTATGAAGCTACAATTACGCTTATATCTAAATCACACCAAGACCCAACAAAGAAAGAAAACTTCAGACCAATTTGCCTTATGAATATCTATGCAAAAATATTCCATAAAATTCTTGCAAACCATATCTGAGAAGACATCAAAATGATCGTCCATCAAGTAGGCTTCATCCCAGGAATGCATGGATGATTCAATATAAGGAAATCCATCAATGTAATCCACTATATAAACAAACTCAAAGCAATAAAACACATGATCATATCATTAGATGCTGAGAAAGCATATGACAAAATTCAACATTTATTCATGATAAAATCCCTGGAAAGGTCAGGAATTCAAGGCCTGTACCTAAAGATAGTAAAAGCAATATACAGCAAACCAGTCTCTGCTATCGAACTAAATGGATAGAAATTTTAAATAATCCCACTAACATCAGGGACTGGACAAGGCTGACTACTCTCTGCCTATTTACTCAATACTGTACTCAAAGACCTAGTCAGTGCAATCGGACAACAAAGGGAGATCAATGGGATAGGAATTGCCAAGGAAGAAGTAAAAATATCAGTAAAAATATCAGTATTCGCAGATGATATGATAGTATAATTAAGTGACTCTAAAAGTTCCACCAGAGAACTACTAAGCCTGATAAGCAACATCAGCAAGTTTGGTGGATATAAAATTGATTCAAAGAAATTAATAGCCTTTCTCTACTCAAAGGATAAACAGACTGAGAATGAAATTAGGGAAATGACACCCTTAATAATAGTCACAAATAACAAAATACCTCAGTTGACTCTAATCAAGCAAGTAAAAGATCTGTATCACAAGAATATCAAGTCTCTGAAGAAAGAAATTGAAGAAGATCTCAAAAGATGGAAAGATCTCCCATGCTCATGGATTGGCACATTAATATTGTAAAAATGGCCATCTTACAAAAAGCAATCTACTGATACAATGTAATTCCCATAAAACGTCCAACTCAATTCTTCATAGATTTAGAAAGAGACATTTTCAAATTAATTTGGAATAACAAAAACCCAGGATAATGAAAACCATCCTCAACAATAAAAGAACTTCTCAGGATTCACCATCCCTGACCTCAAGTTGTATTACAGTGCAATAGTGATAAATACTATATGGTACTTATACAGAGACAGGCAGGTAGATTAAAGGAATAGAATTGAAGATGCAGAAATGGACCCACACACCTATGGTCACTTCATCTTTGACCACAAGCTAAAAAGATAACATTTTCAACAAATGGTGCTGGTTCAACTGGCAGTCAGCTTCTAGAAGAATGCAAATCAATCCATTTTTATTGCCCTATACAAAACTACAGTCCAAGTGGATCAAGGAAATCCACATAAAAGAAATATATTCAAACTAATAGAAGAAATAGTGGTAAGGGCCACAAACTCATAAGCACTGGAAAATTTCCTGAACAAAACACCAATGGCTAATGCTCTAAGATCTAGATTCGAACAAATGGGATTTCATAAAATCGTAAAGCTTCTATAAGGCAAAGGACAACACCATTAGTACAAAATGTAATCAACAGATTCAAAAAAGATCTTTACTAATCCTACATCTGATAAAGGGCTAACATCCAATATTTACAAAGAACACAAGAAGTTAGATGACAGAGAATCAAATGCATCTATTAAAAATTGTAGAACAGAACTAAACAAAGAATTATCAACTGAGGAATGCTGAATGCCTTAGAAGCACCTAAAGAAATATTCAACATCCTTAGTCATCAGAGAAATCTAAATCAAAACATCCCTGATATTCCACCCCATACCACTCAGAATGGCTAAGATCAAAAACTCAGGTGACATCAGGTGCTGATGTGGATGTGGAAAAAGAGGAACATTTCTCCATTGTTGGTGGAATTGCAAGCTGGTACAACCATTCTGGTAATCAGTCTGGAGATTTCTTCAAAAATTGGACATAATACTACCTGAGGATCCAGCTATAAAACTGATGGGCATTTCCTCAAAAATTCTCCAACATATAACAAGGACACATGCTCCACTATGTTCATACCATCCTTATTTATAATAGTTAGAAACTGTAAAGTACCCAGATGTTCCTCAACAGAGGAATAGATATAGAAAATGTTGTACATCTACACAATGGTGTTCTACTCATCTATCACAATCAATGACTTCATGAAATACATAGTTAAATGGAAGGAACTAGGAAATATCATCCTGAGTGAGGTAACCCAATCACAGACAAATAAACAAACAAATAAACAAGCAAACACACACACACACACACACACACACACACACACACATGGTATACACCTACTGACAAGTATATATTAGCCCAAATGCTCAGATTACCCAAGATACAATCCTCTGACCACATGAAGTTCAAGAAGGAGGACAAAAGTGCAAGTACTTCAGTCCTTCTTAGAAGGGGGAACAAAAATACTTATGGGGCAAATATGGGAACAGATTTTGGAGCAGAGTCTGAAGGAAAGGTTATCGAGAGACTTCCACACCTTGGAATCCAGCCCATAAACTTACAGCCACCAAACAACAGACAATACTACTGATGCCAAGAAGCGCATGCCGACCAGAGCCTGATGTAGGCGTATCCTGGAAGGCACTGCAAGAGCATGGCAAATACAGAGGTGGACACTTGCAACCAACCATTGAACTTAGAATGGGATCCCCATTGGGAAATTTAGAGGAAGGTTTGAAGGTGCTTAAGGGGGTTGCAACCTTATAAGAAGAACAACAATACCAACCAACCAGAGCTCCCAGGGACTAAACCACTGTCCAAAAAGTACACATGGACAGACACATGGCTCTGACTGCATATGTTACAGAGTATGGCCTTGTTGGGCACAAATGTGAGGAGAAACTCTTGGTCCTACCAAGGCACTATCTCTCAGTGTAGAGGAATTGGTGGGTAGGGGAACACCCTCATAGAGGCATGGGGAGGGTGGATGGGATAGAGGGTTTATGGATGGGAAACCAGGAAAGGGGATAATATTTGAAATGTAAATAAATAAAAATATCCAATAAAAAGAAATTATATTCAAAACAAAAAGAGCAATCTCATCTACAATGGCCTATAAATTTAGTGCACTCTTTAATACTATGGATTTCTTTTGTGTCTTGCAAAAATAAAACAATTGAGTATAAAACTTAAAAAATTAAAATGAAAGAAAATTGATACATGATTATCATACTGCATGAAATCCGGGTCCAAATAGATCACAGACCTAGACACAAAACTGGATACACTAAATCTCGTAGATGAGAAAGTGGAAAATACCCTTGAATTGGTGTAGAATATGAGTTCCTGAACTGGACACCAGTGGCTCATCTATAGGATCAACAATTAATAAATGGGCCCTCATGAAACTACAGAGGCAAAAAAAAAATCACTGTAAAAAACGTTGGCAACCCACAGATTGTGAAATGGTCTTCACCAACTCTACATCTGACAGAAGCATAATGTCCAAAATTTATAAAGAATACAGGAAGTGAGACACAAACAACTCAAATTACCCAATTTAAAAATGGAACAAATAGAGAATTTGAAGCACTTAAAGAAATGGTCAACGTCTTAGGTCATCAGAGAAATGCAAATCAAAACTATTATAAGGTTCCCATCAGAATGGCTGAGATCAAAAACTCAGGAGAGAGCACAGCCTTGAGAGGATGTGGAGTAAGGGAAATGCTGGAGTAAGGGAAATGCTTCTTCATTGCTGGTAGGGCTACATACTGGTGCAGCCACATTTGGAGATCCGTTTGGCATCTTCTGAAAGAACTGGGAATTGTTGATATCAGTATGCAGCTGTACCACTCCTGGGCATTTGCCCAAAGATGCTGTAGCATCCCACAGGGACACTTGTTCAACTATGTTCATGGCAGCTCTATTCATGGTGGCCAGAGACTGGAAACAACATACATGTCCCTCTACTGAAGAATGGATAAACAAAATGTGGTATATTTACATAATGGAATTCTATTCGGCTATTAAATACAGAGACATCATGAATTTTGCAGACAAATGGATGGAACTTGAGTATATCATCCCAAGCTAGGTAACCTAGTCCAAAAATAACATTCATGGCATATGCTCCCTTATAAGTGAATATTAATCATAAAATACAGGTACCATCTTAATATTTCACAGATCAAAAAACACTACAGAAAGAAGGTCCAAGCAAGGAATCTTGAATCTCACTTAGAATGGGGAATAAAATGGTCGTCAGAAACAGATAAAGGAAGGGAACTGGGACGATGCAGGAAAGAAGGGTTCAAGATTAGGTGTGGAGAAGGACAGGAGAGATGCCTAAATAATTATGAAAATGAAAGGAAATTTACAACTGACAGGGGGTAAGAATGTGAGAGGGTATCTCAGGATTAGAAAAAGACCTGGGATAAGGGAGGCATCCAAGAATCAATGATGACCTGGGTTGTGACATTAAGGATATGGAACCTGAAGAAACCCTCTGTTGTATCCAGACAGTAACCTTAGAGGAGTGATAGAAACACCAACCCACCCACAAAACTTTTAATCCGAAATTTACCCTGTCTACAAGAAATGGAGGCATAGGTGATGGAACAGACACTGAGGAAATAGCTGACCAATAACCAACCCAATTTAGAACCATCCCATGGGCAAGCGTTAATCCCCAACACTATTAATAATAATCTGTTATGATTGCAGACAGAAGCATTTTGTCCTTTGAGATGTTCTAGCCAGCAACTAGCTCAGACAAACTCAGACACTCACAGCCAACAGTGATTCGAGCTTGGGGACTCTTATGAAAGAATAGGAGGAAGTATTTCAGGCTCAGATTGGAATAGAAACTCCACAGGAGGATCAACAGAGTCAACTAACCTGGACACTGGAGTCTCTCAGTGTCTGAACCACCAACAAAACAATATAAATGTTCTGGTCCTAGTCATCCTTGCTCATTTGTAGCAGATATTCATCATGGCCTTCATGTGGGTTCTGAAGAACTTTAATGGGAGCTATCCCAAAAGCTGTTGCCTGTATGTTGGATATGTTCTACTAGCTGGGCAGCCTTGTACAGCTTCAATGGGAGAGGATGAACCAAGCCTTGCAGAGACTTAATATGCCAAGGAAGGGTGGAATATCCAGGAAGCCCCCACCTGTTCAGAGGAAAGGAGGAAGAGGGATGGAGAATAGGGGAAGGATTATGGGAGGGGGCACTGGAGACAAACACTGAGCAGGATGTAAAGTGAATAATTAAAAAAATAAAGAATAGTCTACAAGGTCTTGAGAGTTGGCTCAGTTGTGAAGACCATTAACTGTTCTTCCACAAGTCCTGAGTTCAGTTCCTAGCAACCACATAGTGGCTCACAACCATATCTAATGGGATCTGATCCTCTTCTTCTGGTGTGAGTACAATGTACTCAGATAAATAAAATAATATCTAACAAATTCAAATGTCAAAAGAATCTATGCTTTAGAAAATCTGTCCCTTCCCCATTCCAAACTATCGCCTCAAATGGTCCTGTCCCATATTGATGTATTTATTTTTCGTTTATTATGACCAGGGAATTTACTTTAGACTTTTTTTGTGACTATGACTTGACATTACCTATTCATGTCTTGTAATCTCATCAGTGGGAGCACAGCTCACAACAGTACCTCTAGAATCTATTAGTAACAAATAGTTAAGGAAAGAGGTTCATAGACCCATGTGCCTCTCTTTCATCCATGTTTGTATGTTGGAAGCTACACTGAGGGTACTAAAAGACAAAGGGACCAATTCACAGGGTTTACAAGTGGGTTAGACAATACAAACCATTTCAACTAGTGCAATATTGACATGACAATTTATTTCCTCTGCTGCTTTTAACATTCTGAGGTTTTTCTGTATATTTAATGTTTTAATTTTTATGTTCCAAGGTGTCTTTCTTTTCTGGGGCAGTTAATCGATGGGTGTTCTAGAAATCCAGGTCAAAGTACTTAAAACATTTTCAACAAAAGGATAGATGAAAATGACCCTAATATAAAAAAGGAGATATCTATCAATGTACAGGAACTACACAGAACACCCACAGAGCAGGAGATAAGACTGCAGTATGGCTTTGGAAGAATGGAGGGAGATGTAATGATCCTCAGGTAGCCTACCAGTTTCTCTAGCAGGTTTGGACAACGAGTTTCCTGAAAATGCTGTGGTTGTGAATTGGGATAAAGAAATGAGTTGAGCAGACTTAGTTTAGAAGAGGAAGATTTGTGTGGTCCACTGGAGTTCTGGGTAGGGGAGAAAAGAGACCTCTGCAGGTGGTCTGTTTAAGAGTTAGGGATGAGATCTAAAGATTATATGTGAAGGAATGAAGGGAGAGGTAAAGGCCTTTAAGTAGTATATCTCTTTCCCTAGCAAGAGTGGCGCCTAGAATACCAAGAAGTGCTTGCTGGACTTAGGGCTTGTGTTAAAACTTGGGAAGAAAAAAAGTCAGGATGATAAAATATGTGGGATACATTGAAAATGAGGATGGGGGTAGTAGGAAGCTGCATCAAGTGTTCTGTTGATTACCTGGCAATGGGACTGTGAGATTTGATTTGAAGGAGTATAAAGATATGTGAAGGTATACCATGTGATCTGTGCATTATCAGGCAGTACCTGCTGGAGCTAGGGAGTAGGATCAACAATAAATGCAAGGATGGAGGGAGGTTAAGAGGATATGATCCATGGGATCCATTAGACGTACGGTGAGGGTAAGCTATTGCAAGTGTTCTGACGCAGAGGTGGAGATGAGACTAGGAGACTGGATTTGAAGAAATGGAGAGAGGGCTGAAGAACTGCAGTTAACTGCTTTGCTGGCAGTAGGGCAATATAGTTCCCCAGGGAATGCCTTTTGAAGTTGGGGGCTATGATAAATCAGTGAGTGGAGAATGGAGGGTTAGAAGAGGAAGCTCTGTGGGATCTACTGTAGATGGGGGCAGAGGGAAAGGAGGCTACTGCAGGTGTTCTGTTGTAGAGCATCCAATGAGACTGCAGGGATTGATTTGAAGGCTCATAAGACTAGGTGATGTTCTTCATTAGCTTACCTTCCTCCCTGTCCACTCAGTTTTAATCAGAAAACAAGTAATCCAGTGGGTTAATGGACCTCACATTGGTCAAATAAGTGCAGATTGAGTGGTAAGTCCCAAGCAAGGCATTTATCTCACCCCTTCTGGTGCTGAAAAAAAACAGGGAAAAAGGAGCACATGGATTGTAAGATCAAAAGGATGGGGAGGAAGGCTGTAAAGTACACCTTCTAGATACCACTTACCCATTAATAACTAGCAATAACTAGTGTTGCCTGAAACTCCCTGAATGAAAAGGCAAAAAACAAGAATGAATGAGAGGAAGACAAACAACTGGTATATAGAGACACTTAAAAGACAAAGTTCCCTCTAAATTTGTTGATGCTTCAAATGGATGGAGAAAAAATGCATTAATTAAAGGATGTTTTACAGGATAAGGTATCAAAAGAAATATCAAATTAAAATTGTCATGGGTATATGCCCTTGATCATAGTTATGTGAAATGTGGAATTTAAACCTTCCAAATTTTAAAATACACTTTGAAACTTTTATAAACATTTTACCTCAAACTATCTGAAGGATGGGATAGCATCATATTCAAACTGATAAAGCATCTATAATAGAAATGTTTATTACAGATCAAAAGTTCATGCTAGTGCTACTGCTACATTTAAACTTATTTGCAGTAAAATAAATGAATTTTGAGGTGAAGACATAATGTTTTAAATAAATACCATCAGTTTCAAGTACATATGAACATAGAAATCTTTGGATCATTTTAAATGTTAATTCTCAAATAATTTTATAAGATATGTATATATATATATATATATATATCATAGGTAAAGTTTGATCATTTACACCATTTATATTTAACACAAAATTATATGTGCCATCTTAAATTTCATGTAGTGTTCTACAGTTTTAGAAATTATCTAGTGAAAGTAAACCAATATCTTAAACACTTGTTTGGAAGAGTTAAATTATGGTTTAGTCTAATTTTTCCAAAAAGTCTTGTGCACTAACAGTCATTTTAGATAACACCCTACTGTTATTTAAAGAATATACGAAAGTATGGAAAACTGAAATTTATAAAATGAGAAACTTACTATTATGAAGAGTTAAAATACAATGTGTTTAGGTAATAGGCATTATTTTTTGACTAGAATGAGAGAATACATTTTTATCACTGAAATACTAAATTTTCAATAAATCAGTCTGTGTACTTTCATCTGTATTGACAACCTGAAAATGGGAATTTTTTTATTTTTGAAAAATGGAAAATGCTAAATTATATTCTTAAGAACTTGACTCAAATAGTAAGGGCTTCTTTGATTTTGAGAATAAGAATTCCATTATTAAGGATTGTTGAAATAGAGTACTCCCTAAGAGTAAGCATTCTGTCAAAGCAGAAATAAGTGAAGAGGAATCTCAAGTGGTCTGTCCTGATCCAATCTGAAATAATCCCTTTAGGCTGAGGTGATCCAGGAAGATTGTTGGGTTTCCAAACACTTATAACTAGAAGAAAATTATTCGAAAATATTTTATGTACTGCTCACTTTTCTAGATGCAAATACTATCATACATTTCTATCTAACATATAATATTTGCTATGAAATTTATAGCCAACAAATAGGAACAATTAAAACTCTACAATATACTTTCAATAAAACCCTGCCTATTCTACAGAGTATGATATTCGCGAGATCAATCTTGATTATTATGACTCTGAAATACTATATTACACACATCATTGCTCAGAGTATTTTAGATTGTAGGTTTAAACAACAACATTTTGAGTGATAATATTATTTGTTTTACAGTGTTCATAGTTTTCTTAATAACTGTAGTTGAAGAAGGATCAAGCTATTTTTCAGAAGAATGTGTAACTGGGAATTTATCAGCACTAGCTGCATAGGTCCCAACAGGATTTCTTGCTATTTTGTAACATTCTTTAGAGACTGTGCTGTTTGTCATGATTGATATACTATTTGTCATTAATAAGCACAATTCCAGAAAATATATTTTTTCACAAATTTCATTAATAAAATTTACAATGACCTAAAGAAAATGATAGATAAGTAAACTTGTTCTTAATATGTTTAAATTCATTGTGGTGTCAACTTTTTAAGATAAATATATATTTTCAAAGTGATGTTTGCCCTTTGTAATTTGTTCCTTAGATTGAGTCTGACACAAGAAGGTTTAATGTTTAAATTAGTGCTTGTTTAATTTTCTTAGTTGTACTCAAGACCACAATTGGTCTGATTAAAGTACTAGGTAACTTTTGGTTGCAATGGGTGAAAGTCAGACATTGAAGCATTTACTTATTATAATTTATATATACATTCATATATATGTTGCGTGAACACATGCAATGTAGGAAGTATGAACATTTGGAAAAGGACTTTCAAATTGTTAATTTTCCAAAGAACAGTTGATGAATTTGGTTCAGGATTGTAAACAGGATATTAATTATTTATAGTTTGCACAAAGAGTCTACAATGTCAAAACTTTCAGAGTGTTAAAATTCACATCTGCATATCATAGTTTAAAACTAATAGATAGGGTGCATTTCTTGTCATTGAACTCATATATTGATGTAATAAATATTTTAATTTGATAAGGTATAATAAATAGATAATGGATTGAATAACTATATTATCTTCTTTGTAGAAATAAATTTTTAATATTTCATATTTATATTTTTGAAGAACAAATGATGTGTCTATTATTGCATTCGAGTTATTGATTTCAATATAACTTAAGAAGAGAGACTTTAAATTTTAAAATTATATTTCTAATAGTCTGTTCACTCAAAGAAATAGAAAATTATTATGATAAAAGGAAATTATGTTACATACAAATGCATGCTAAATGACAACACTAGCCCAAGCAGTCTGTAATTTGACTAAAGAATAGCAATAATTGAAAGCTGAAAACTACTAAAGTGAATTGAAAGATATGAAAACTTGAAATACATTTTAATTAAAACCAAGGGATTAGAAATAATATGGGACTTATTTTAAACTGACTGAAAGGCAGTATTAATTTTTTTTTAAAAAGGAATTTAGAAAATTAAGCTTAAGTGTCTGAGATTATGCCATTGACAGATCTTTGCAAAGAATCACATAAGAACACTTAAATCCATAAAGCAACATAAAGAATCAGGTAAGAAACTATGCTGAACACATTTATACAATCCTAAATATAATCAAATCCAGTAGGAAGAAGCATCTTGTGAATGGAAAATTGCTTAAAGACTGTATTCCAGGAGGACATAAGAAGAAAATAAAATAAACAGAAAGGAAGTCATCAAGTCTTTAATAGCCGGGAAAACTAATAACCCAAAGATACCCTTGCGACTCATTAGTGTAAACGAGAGGAAATGAAAATGTGTGTATAGATAGCACAGTCAACATTTTCAATCCATGCAAATTAAAGCTACAGAGATTATTACAACGTGAACATAGAGAAAATCCTGACAGCACATCTTAGATCACAGTATTCTCAATTTTCTTACACCTTTTTTTTCCTTTTTTATTTTTAATTTATTTTATTTTATTTTTTAACTTGAGTATTTCTTATTTACATTTCGAGTGTTATTCCCTTTCCCGGTTTACAGGCCAACATCCCACTAACCCCTACCCCTCCCCTTCTTTATGGGTGTTCCCCTCCCCATCCTCAACCCATTGCCCCCCTCCCCCCAACAATCACGTTCAGTCTTAGCAGGACCCAGTGCTTCCCCTTACACTGATGATCTTACTAGGATATTCATTGCTACCTATGAGGTCAGAGTCCAGGGTCAGTCCATGTATAGTCTTTAGGTAGTGGCTTAGTCCCTGGAAGCTCTGGTTGCTTGGCATTGTTGTTCATATGGGGTCTCGAGCCCCTTCAAGCTCTTCCAGTTCTTTCTCTGATTCCTTCAACGGGGGTCCTGTTCTCAGTTCAGTGGTTTGCTGCTGGCATTCGCCTCTGTATTTGTTGTATTCTTGCTGTGTTTCTCAGGAGAGATCTACATGTGGTTCCTGTCTGCCTGCACTTGTTTGCTTCATCCATCTTGTCTAATTGGGTGGCTGTATATGTATGGGCCACATGTGGGGCAGGTTCTGAATGGGTGTTCCTTCTGTCTCTGTTTTAATCTTTGCCTCTCTATTCCCTGCCAAGGGTATTCTTGTTCCCCTTTTAAAGAAGGAGTGAAGCATTCACATTTTGATCATCCGTCTTGAGTTTCATGTGTTCTAGGCATCTAGGGTAATTCAAGCATTTAGGCTAATAGCCACGTATCAATGAGTGCAAACCATGTATGTCTTTCTGTGATTGGGTTAGCTCACTCAGAATGACATTTTCCAGTTCCAAACATTTGCCTATGAATTTCATAAAGTCATTGTTTTTGATAGCTGAGTAATATTCCATTGTGTAGATGTACCACATTTTCGGTATCCATTCCTCTGTTGAAGGGCATCTGGGTTCTTTCCAGCTTCTGGATATTATAAATAAGGCTGCTATGAACATAGTGGAGCACGTGTCTTTTTTATATGTTGGGGCATCTTGTGGGTATATGCCCAAGAGAGGTATAGCTGGATCCTCAGGCAGTTCAATGTCCAATTTTCTGAGGAACCTCCAGACTGATTTCCAGAATGGTTGTACCAGTCTGCAATCCCACCAATAATGGAGGAGTGTTCCTCTTTCTCCACATCCTCGCCAGCATTTGCTGTCCCCTGAGTTTTTGATCTTAGCCATTCTCACTGGTGCGAGGTGAAATCTCAGGGTTGTTTTGATTTGCATTTCCCTTATGACTAAAGATGTTGAACATTTCTTTAGGTGTTTCTCAGCCATAAGCCTTGTCTCACCTAAAACACTTAAGAATCACAACTAAAACAAACATGGCAAAGAATTGTGAGATCAATCATTGCAGAACTTATAGTCTCTAAGTATATTCTTTGGTGCATGTTACTCTGTAACATTGTATGTTTGCCCATACTTTTGAAATTGTACGGCCTCACTTGGCCTCCTCCATTACCAAATCTACATTTATTACCACCATAGCATAGTATATTGTCAGACTTTCTTTGATTTTGGTGATAAGTATTTCACATCAAATAGTCCTTTTTTACAAGAAGAACATTTAGTTTCCTTATTTGTCATACTTAGTTGGTTATATAATTTTTTCAAAAATTTCCCCAGAATAATGATGACAAACTTCGCATCTCTACTATCACTTTCCTTCTACACAGCTCCAAATATTTTATTTCCTTTTTTATTTGTAAAGCCTATGATATTTTTATACAGAAAGTTGTCCAAACATCTGTGATTAGAAGATATATATATACATATATATACATACATATATACATATACATATATATATATATACTTGAATTGGAAGGCACAGGGTAATTTATTTGTTTCAAAAACATATTTTAATATATCTGAAATGATCATCATTGTGTTATATGAACAAATAAAGCTGAAGGAATAATTATATAAAACGCAGTATCAATATGAATATGCTGACAGAGCTTATAAGTTACAGATGCATCCTCATGAGACCCATGCACTTAGAAAAATGTAGAAAAAGATGGATTACCCAAGATACAAATATACTCCAGAACTCTTAAAATTAATGTCAAGCCTGTATAAATTCATTGTAAAAATTAACTAGATTAGGTACATATGTTCTGTCCTTGCTTGATGCCACTTGGATTTTGAGCTACCATTTTTATTCACCTTTTAGATATCCTCCTTTAACTGACCATAGATAGCTTCGTCCCATGTGCTACCTTAGGGTCTTCTAGTATACATCATGTATTATCCACTAATTCAGTTACCAATATCATAGAAACAAAGATTATTATTGTCATTGCTATTTTATTATACTGCAACACTGTACATGAAAAAGTATCTCAAAAATAAATGTAAATATAACTTGGAGATGTGTAAATGGGCTTATTTACACTGAAATAAATAACACAATTGTGAGCATATTTCACATGCCTTTGTGTATAGATCAAAGGACATATATTTCATAAGCAGTTCAGAAGACTCTCGGCTTCACAGAGGATTCTCTCTGGTACCATAATAAGAGAACAGGAAACTTAGAGGTAGAAAATGGTAGCACAGATGTGAATTTTTACCTTACAGGATGTTAAGTGGCCTTAATGAGGCTCGAAATTGTCATCTACATAGCTGAATATATTTAACATTCTCCTATACATACCATCATAATTAGCTCTAAGTCAAATGGTTTCTCTTGATCATCTGGTAGTTTTCTTGATGATACCTATTACACAAATCTATATTTTTAAAGATAGATTTCTCATTCTGAATTCTTATATATTTTGTTAAATTTACTGAAATATTGTACATGAAGCGCAATCATCATATTAAGCACTTTGCTGAAAATCTCATTTCCAGTAAGCTGTGAGAAAAGTCAGCTGTTCCCATTTGAGTTTCAGTGAACTTTAAGTCTCATATTTTACTTCTCATCAGAATGCTCCAGATATCTTTCCACCCACTGATTATTTTAGCTTCAGTTTCACAACTGGTCTTTTCCACATTTGTTTTCCAGAGATAAAACTGGCTACAATGAAGGCATCTGGGTCAATAGTTTGACTTAAATAAGCAAATGTAATTAATGGTCAGATTTCAAATGTTAATATTAAATTTCTGAATATTTGAGAATTGTATATCCTAGATAAGCATGAATTATATTTTATTTACTGAATAGAACTCATAGCAGATAATCATGTACCAATTTAATTTTGTTTATCTTAATTCAATTTCTTTGTGTCTACAGTCATGTCTGGCCCACAGCATGCATATATATATATATGTGTGTATATATATATATATATATATATATATATACACATATATATGTGTGTGTATGCATATATATATAAAATATTTCAATATATATGTATTGAAAGAGTAAATATGACATTAGTGTTGCTCCCAGGAGCTCATGACAACAGGGTTTATTTTGGTTGTGAGCCTAGCCTTAAAGGCTGAGCCATCTCTCCAGCCTCAGAAGGAGTCATTTATATAGGACATAAAAGGGGGCTTGAGAGCTAACTCAGTCGTTGAGACAACTGACTGCTCTTCCAGAGGTTTTGAGTTCAATTCCCAGAAACCACATGTGTGACACGTAGAAGATAAGTCAGTTAAATATTCCTGCTTGGAGAGGTAAGGGGACACAAAGGCTCCATTCCTAGTTCAGAATATATTGCCAGCTATAGACGGAAGTATCCGGTTCTTTAGTAGTACAGCCACTGGCAAGTTTGTCCCGCTGTGGTGAATGGCTCCATACCCACGATAGGCTTCACAATGCCTATTACTATAACGTTCATTGGACTCAGTGTTTCAAGTCAAAAATGTGAAAGAAGGACATGAAGTTAGGTTCGAGATGTAATGGTGGGTGCATCCTGTGGGCAAGGGGAGATGAGTAGCACTTGTCCACTGATGTACAGCCCCTTGCTCTCTTTCACATTAATGACATCCTTTCTTTTTTAAAAAAATTGTTGTTACACACACATATATAGTTCACACACACATTCTTAAATATAATACAAACTGCTTACTTTGTATAATGATATATACAATGATGATTGTGGTGGTATCTTTGAATATTTCCTTTATTTATATTTCAAATGCTATTCCCTTGCCCAGTTTCTCCTATGGAAACCCCCTATCTTAATCCCCCTCACCCTACTCCTGTGTGTGTGTGTGTGTGTGTGTGTGTGTGTGTGTGTGTATGTGTGTGCACAGAGAGATAGATAGAGAGAGAGAGAGAGAGAGAGAGAGAGAGAGAGAGAGAGAGAGAGAGGAAGAGGGGGGTGTGGAGCAAAGTCAATGGCAACTATTAGGCATTAAAAACAACTTGGGAAATTTTTCTTGGGTTGGGTTTCTATTAGACCTCTGTTTTCCATATGAATTTCCTATTGGAGTTGTGCTTATTCAGATCTTGGTAAGGAGCCATTTTGTGTGTAGCGTCTCTAATAATTCTAGGAGCCACAATCTCTGAACAGTTTTCTTGGTCCTTTGGCTCATACAATAATTTATTATTGTTTGTGATGTTGTTTTCTTACAATCTTGGTTATACCTGCAAGGAAATTCTTCTGCTTGTTTATCTTCTAAGTAGAAATATGGCACCAGTTTTCAAACTAATCTCATCTTAAAATACTTCATTTAGTCTTTCTGAAGTCTTGCCAATTTTTCCCATCCTCTTATTTATTTCGTTTATTTGTTAACTCTTTATATAACACCTGACTGAAGCAATATAAAATTATTGAAATTAAAATGAATGTGAGAAAACAAACTATATAGTAATATGCCAAAAAAACCTTACTTGAAATGGACAAAGGCTTTCAATGGTTTAAATACAGCAATATTATATGAATATTTTGTCTTTTCTATGGTTATTTTTCTAACAATAACTGGTTAAACATTGCTACTAATCAAGTGCATAACAATTACATCCTTTTCTTTTTTATAGACAAGGGCCCACTTTGTAGCCTGTGCTAACCTGAACTCAATATGTAGATCTATTTTGCTTTAAACTCACAGAGATCCCATGTTGCATTCATTACCAACCCCTCTAAACATTTTCATGTATGTTTAGAAAGCAACATTCCCTGTCTACCACTCTGTTAAAGTGAATTTTGTTAGAATATGACCTCTACCTTAAGGCACATAGAGAAAGCATAAGGTCAAATGAAGTTTTATCAAAAACATGATTAGAAATAGAAATGCATTCATTTTCCTTTTTAGTTTATTATATTCCAGGTGTATTTATTTGTTTTCTTGTTGGTGGTGGTGGTGATGGTGATTGTAGTTTTTTTTTAATTGAATATTTTCTTTATTTACATTTCAAATGTTATCCCCTTGCCCAGGTTCCCCTATGGAACCCCCCTAGCCTATCCCCTCTCACCCTGCTCCTGTGAGGATATTTACCCATCCACTCCCTCTCTACTCTCCTCCCTGGCATTCCTCTATACTAGGGCATCAAGCATTTAAAGGACTAAGGGCCTCTTCTCCCACTAATGCCTGACAAGGCCAACCTCTGTTACATATGCAGCTAGATCCATGAGTCATTCCATGTGCACTCTTCTGATGGTGGTTTAATCCCTGGAAGCTCTGGGGACTGTTTGATTGATATTGTTTCTATGGAGTTGCAAACCCCTTCAGCTCCTTTAGCCCTTTCTCTAACTCCTCCATGGGGGACCTTGTTATCAGTCCACTAAATGGCTGTAATCAACATCCTCTGTATCTGTCAGGCTCTGGCAGAGCCTCACAGAAGATAACTATATCAGGCTGCTGTCAGCAAGCACTTCTTGGCATCTGCAATGGTGTATGCATTTGGTGACTGTATATGAGATGGATCCCTAGGTGGAGCAGTCTATGGATGGCTTTTCCTTAAGTCTCTGCTCCACACGTTGTCTTCATATTTCCTCCTGTGAGTATTTGCTTCCCCCTTCTAAGTAGGACTGAAGCATCCACACTTTGGTCTTCCTTCTACTTGACCTTCATGTGGTCTGAGAATTGTATCTTGGCTTTTGGGGTAATATCCACTTATCAGTAAGTTCATACCATGTGTGTTCTTTTGTGACTGTGTTAACTCACTCAGGATGCTATTCCCTTTATTTATTCGTATAATTATATTTGTGTGTTGGTGTGGTAAGCCAGTGTGTATGCAAAATTTTCTGTGTTTGAGGGTGTGTATGCGCATGTATGTAAATTTGTAGAGAAGCAGATTATAGCATCAGATGTCTTTCCTATTTACTCATCACCATACATTTTGAGCCAGCACCTATTACTTGAACCCAGAGTTCATGATTTAACTAGTTCAAGTAAAAACCTGTATCAAGGACCCTTTGTTGCTCCTTCTAATATCCCATTAACAGATCACCACTTAAAGTAGTATATATGTAGATGCCAGAGATCCAAACTCTAGCAATCGTTTGGTGCAATAAAAGAGTTTACTCAATGAACCATCTTTATAGAACAGAAAATATATACTTAATATAATGATTTATTTTTCTCCTCCTCTTCAACTTTATTTAGTTTTTAAATTTTATTTTACATATTGTCTATTTTTAAGAGTAGTTTTTCCCCAATACGTCTCCCTAGGAAACTCTATTTTCATTTACAAGTAGTTATTATTTGGAGATAGCTTCGGGGTTAGGGGTAGGTGCATGAATCTACTTCTTTCAGCTCCTGAAACACATCTGGTAAAAACCTACTGCCTTTTACATGCTTCTTCATTTTCTGTAAATTCATCTGCGTGTTGCTCTGTGGGATAGTGAACCATGCTGGGAAACTTGGTAGAGTGAAGCAGGTCTGAGACCCTGGAAAGTTGGGTGTACATGTGAGATGATATGTGCCTCCCTGCTCCCTTCCAGATTCCTAGCCTGGAACCCATGCCATACTCTCCAGGTTAATCAAATAACCCAAAACCAAGTTAAACCCCGAGGGTTTAACCAATAAGCGTCCCTTTCCAGACATTAGAGTACCAAGAGAATGGAGAGTGGGGATTGGGAGAAATGCTAAAATGGGTCAGGGAAAGAAGAGAGTCAGAGAGAGAGAGAGAGAGAGAGAGAGAGAGAGAGAGAGAGAGAGAGAGAGAGAGAGAGCACCTGGGGTATGATTCAGCTGTATGTGCTTCCAAGTTGAAGTGCCAGTTGGTTTTGAAGACCTTGTCTTTCTCCTTTTTCAAAATGTTCCCTGAAGGCAGAAATTTGAGTGAGACTTTAGGAGATCTCTTATTCTGTATTGTCTGACTATAGATTTCCATATTTGTTCCCATGTGCTGTAGGAAGAAACTTCTCTGATGGTGGCAGAGAAAGGCATCGATCTATGAATATAGCATGATGTCATTGGGAATAAATTTATTGCTATTGATATTGTTTGGTTACTCCAAGCTCTGTTCTTTCTACAAGCAGGATACAATTTCATATCAAAGAGCTTGTAGCTATTTTGGTATTTATGTTTCTCCTTTCATAGTGTGCAGAATACCTTCTTGTGCCAAGAACACCATCATGTAAATGTGAAACCTCCGGGTAGACACCAGGTCAACTTCAATAAGATGTATAGATGCCACTTTCAGCAATAAGCATCAGTTTCACAATAACATTTTAAAATTCCAATAGTCAGAAAACTAGTTGAGTAAAAAGAAGTGACTATCAGGTGTGGGAAGGAGATTAAGTGGGGGTATGAAGGGTGATTATCATCATAATAATATGTTTAAATGCTAAATTTAAAAAAATAAAAAGGAAGAAATTTAATAAAATTGTAAATATTAGTTATCTAAATGTGTCATAAATGTGATTTTGCATATTCTTTTAAGAGAGAGGCAGAGAGAAAATAATAGTATAAGAATTGCAGGGCTCCAAGAATTGCCATAGAAGGATACCCCGGACTAACATAGTATGCAAAAGTAAAGAGGGTTTATTCAGTAAAATTCCCATGTACAAGAATATCCCCATTTGGAAATGGTGACACTCACTGGACTTGCAGTCCCAGCTCTTATTGTCAGTTAGTGGATTTCAGGGAGGGTATGTGCCCTTTAACTTGATTCGTTAGCTCTAACTCTAGGAATCTGACTGATTTTATGATTGTTTAGGGTTCTGGGGACATTCTGGGGTGGTTACTTACTCATTCGGGCTACTTATTTTTGCTTCAGGACAGAAAACAAAGGCATCCTTGCATTGGCTGCCCATGGCTGTAATTGGCTGATCAAAGGTTTCTAGAACTGGGTTCTCATTTCTGGAAAGCAGCAACTTAGGCCTACTCTCCTGAATTACTAAGTTGTATCCTGTCATGGAGTCAGATTAACCTGAGTTTAGTCCCTTCAGGACAAAGGCAGCAAATGAAATATTTAACTATAAAACTAGAAATGGTAGGAGGGTTCTGCTTCAGAAGAGATAAATTTAATCCTGTATTGGATATTTAAAAATGAAGCTTTTTTGAAGTCTTGACTATAGTATAATTAGGCAAGTTTCAATCATCTGGACACTAGAAATACAACAAAAAATAATATGCAGCTTCACTTCCTAATATGCGTGGTATAATTATATAAAAATAAACTAATGAATGATATGCTTTGATTTAACAAACATTAACTTTTGAGTTAGATTCTGAAAGGCATTTAAGGGATTAGAATTCAAATCGATGCCATCCAACATCCAGGCAGAGTAGGAAAAATGTATAAATAGAACAGTAAAGAATGTGGTTTAAAGCTTTTCAGAGAAATGGAATCAATACTTCTCTAGTTTCATTCCGTTGCTGTGATAAAACACTGATCAAAAGCAGTTGGGCATTAGAGAAAATACTTAGACTGCAATTAGGAATGATGCTGGTCTAGTAAGTGATGGTGGTTAGGCTTTCAAAGACTGTAATCTCACTAACTCTGAGTAATTGGATAGGCTTCCTTGGTGTTGAGTGGGAATAGTTGGAGGGAGGGAATATGCAAATGGTTGGAATAGAAAAGAAGAAAATGATTGAATTATATTTTAATTAAAAATAGCAAAAAAAAAAAACCTGGAGAGGAAAGAGTTGTTATAGGCTACAATCTATCATTGAGAAAAATCAGGGCAGCAACTGAAGGATTTTAAAGCAGAAAGAGTGTAGGAATGACACCTCCTGGTTTCTTCTCTGGCTCAATAAAACTTAACCAACATTTTAAATAAAGCCCAGGGTCATCTTCCAGAAACATGCATGGTGACTCTTGTGGTGAGATTTGCAGTACTACATCAATTATCAATCGGGACCATCCTTCAGAGACATACCAAAAGACCCAACTGATCTAGACAGTTTCTCAACTAAAGCTTTACATCTCAGAGGACTCTTGGATGTGGCAAATTGACAAATAAGGAGAACCAGGACAAGTTCTATACAGTTGCTCAAATATAATATAAAATTCTTAATTATATAATCAATATTTTAAGCACAGGCAAATATAATTTATTAAAAAAATTGAAAAGAGGCAAGTCTAAACTTTAGCGTCAGCCATTGTGAATAACAAGAAAAGATGGTAGGTTGTAGTGTAAATCTAAAGTAATGGCTTCCAACCTGTAAGTCATGACCTTTTGGAGGATTGAATATCCTCTTATGGGAGTCACCTAACATGATCACAACACAAATGTTTACCTTGCCATGAATAACAGTAGCAAAATTACAGCTGTGAGGTAGGAAGGTAGGAATGAACACATTTTTGGTTGAGGACTGTCACAACACGAAGAACTGTATTAAAGGGTCAAAGCATTAGGAAGGTTGAAAACTACAGCCTTTCTGCTGTGTGATTCCTGTATGGTTGGAGAAATCTGTTTTGCTCTGTTTTGCTTTGCTTTTTTCAGTTTGTGCTATTTGGGTGAGGTTTATACTCATTGTGTAGGTCAATGTTTTCATCTCAGAGTCTGTTACTTGGATGTAAATCTCAGCTACTTTACTAAAAACACACAAGGGTGTCTGATCAAATGTATAAAGGGTTGTAGCCTAGCCAGCTGGCATACAGTAAATCATTAATACATGTAATTATAAAATCTAGCTACTAACATTTCATCTTAAGTGGTAGAAACTTGGCAAATCCTAGACAAAAATGTTTTGCACTTTTAGTTAAATGGTTGTGATTATGCTACTTTTTAATAAAGAGAATTGTAATATATTAATCCTGTAATTACTTATAGAATCTCATCTGTTCATTCAAGTAATGCAAAACCATTCATATCCAACAATTGAGCTTTAATTTCATCTGCATAAGTTATCAAAACTGTTACCTATATGTTCAGTTAAATTTACCTGAAAGTTATTGTTACATGTTAGCCAAATGCTAATAATGACCTCTTCAGTTACAATCCTTTATCTAGTAAATAATTATTCACAGTTAATTTATTAGAGGTAGAATAGTTTTGGAAAATCTGTTAGGTAATCTTATGCAGTCAATACTAAAGGAACCAATAAAAAATAAGATTAAGAATGTAATGTAAGGGGCATTATATCAAAAAATTGCATGACTCTAAATTACAAAATATATCACATGACATCCTCATCAAAGAAAAGATTTGGGCAGTTATATAGTTCTCTGTAGCTAGCATTTTATGTTCCCTGAAAGACACACTACTGAAGCTGCCTCTGCATTTCCCTTACAGTGCTAGCCCTCATGTTCTTTAGTGTGCAGCATATACCAAATGGTTGTTAATAGTGAATGTATGGTTTAAGTATTTAAAACTAATGACATGAGCACACAGCAAAATACCTTATACTTTCTAACAGTAGACAAGATTACAAGTGAGGGTTGGTGGAAAAGGTAGTAAATGACAGAGAAAGAAATGTGGTCTTGACTCCCAAAGAGATTCTATGTATTTGCTAGAAAGACTCAGAGGTAACAGAACATCTATTATCTTATTATCTGACACTAAAAAACACATAGGATAGATTATACAAGACAACATGCCATTGCTTCCACTTTACTTCTTTAGATAAAATAATTCAGACAGCAATCCTCCTGGCATTTATTAATGATGGTATGATACAAAACTTCCAACAGAGAAAACTCAGACATGCATTCATGGACATGGTTATATGGTCTTGTTTCAATTTCTAGATAAGGTTGATCTCTCCCATTTCACCTGTAACCAGCCTTAGGGATCTCCCAGGATACAAGACTAAACGTGCTATCAGAGACCACACTAATATCAGAAAGTATCCAATATATCCTAGGAACCTTTCAATAAATATCACTGATAGTATAAAGTATTTATTTAAGTCCATTGATTCACATAAGCAAATACTCATTAATAGTTAAGAACTTAGAAGTTGCATTTTTCATGAAAGAAGAAAGTTTCTTAGGAATTTGTGAAGTTTAGGGAACACAAACCCAACAGCTGGCCCTTTTCTCAACCACACAAAGTACTTCGAACTATTACTTAGGAATCTACTTGAGGCTATAGATACAAAGAAAATTAGTATTGAAGCACAAGCTTAGTATGAAATTAAACTGTTTCATATAGCAAAAATGTTGTAGCATGACCTTGTTTGCTTCATTAATTCTCATGAAATATCTTGAGACTCATTAGCATTATCTTACCTTTCCAGACCATCTGGTATTTGACAGAATTAGTTACAGAAAGTACAAATAAGTAAGGCTAGGTCACTCTGACTTGATGGGCTATTCTATGTTCACAAAAAAATTATCTTGTAATCAAATTAGAGAAAATCATACAGTATGCAAAAGGGATTAATGGGAAATTACTTTGACAATGGAAAAATTTCACAACTGTTCAGCATTCATGTTATAATTTTTCTATAAATATTTGTCTTAATAAAAAAGGAGAAGGATACAAATAAAAAGAACAAACTCTTCAGTAATTAACCTTGCAAAAAAGAAAAATATGTATGATATAGAGGAATTTTAGTTCAGCAACATGACTTTATTAAGGAATCACATCTAAATATATGATCCAGCTGCAAAGTAGACATGCCCTGGATTATGATCTGGCTGAAATACACACACACACACACACACACACACACACACACACACACACACACACACACACAGTTAGTATATACCTTTAATGTTTAACAATTAAGGTAATGTTAGTTACTTTCATGAACATGAAGCAGCCATGTTTGAAAGGGACTTCTAATTGAGGCTCAGACAAAATGATGAAACAGAAAGATTTGACAGAATGAGTAAAAGACAGGATATACCCAACTCACATGAGAAAAGCAGAGGACAAGAGAGAAAAAAATTCTATAGTGGGTGGTGAGTGGTATGCATGTATAGCCATTTTTAAAAGTAATATCCTACTTTATTTTATTTACATTTTATTGTTGTCCTTTAATCTATTTTTTACAGTACAGTCATTATCCCTATCCCCATCTATCTTCCTACATATCTTCATCTCATTCCTCCTCCCCATCTCCAAGTGGATGTCCTCATCACTCCCTACCCGACAAGAACTTCCACATCACTGGAGCCTCAAATCTCTTCAGGGTTAGGTATTTCTTCTCGCATTGAGGCCAGAACAGGCAGACCTCTACCTGTATGTAAGGGGTCTCATATCAGCTAGGATATGCTGCCTGGTTGGTGGCTCAGTGTCTAAGAGATCTCAGGGATCCAGGTTAGTTGAAACATCTGGTCTTTCTATAGGCTCATCCTCCTTTTCAGCTTCTTACAGTCTTTCCTAATTCAACCACAGGAGTTCCTGGCTTCTGTATATTGATCAGTTGTATCTGCATCTGGCTCCTTCAGGTGCTTGTTGGGCATTTAGGAGGGTTGCCATGTTGGGTCCTGTCTGCAAGCACACCATAGCATCAGTAATAGTGTCAGGCTTTAGAGCATCCCCTTGAGCTGGATCCCACATTGGGCTGGTTACTGAACCTCCTCTCCCTCAGTCTCTTCTCCATTTTTGACTCTGCAGTTCCTTTAGACAGGAACAATTCTGGGTAAAAGTTTTTCACTGTGGGATGGCAATGCTATCCCTCCTCTTGATGCTGTGTCCTGCTACTGGTGGATTCTACGACAATACCTGCTTTGATTAATTCACAGTTTATTTACATGGAATTCTATAACTTTAATCAAAATCAAGTTTACTCTTTGTCATTTACTCTTCTAAGACCATATATGACCATTTTAATGGGTCAGTTTTACAAGGATTGTTTACAGAGAAAAAGCTAGACATAAGGGAAAATAAAATTAGTCAGAGGTTGAGAATGAGCTAGAAAATTAAAATACATTGCCAAAGTTATTCTGATGCCAGGTATGGCAATTCAGTCAGAAGCAAAGGGAGAAGCTCGATTGAATCTGTATCTTGGAAGATTATATTGTACAGAGACTAGAACTTTTCAGGTCTAGGGATTTTTTAGAACAGAGAAAGAGAGACTCTGGGCTCAACACAAGGTGGGTATTTTCTTGAGTATGGCTTTTACCTCATCATTCTATCCAAGGAAGTAAAAGTAAAAACTTCATATTCTTTTCTTACTTTGCATATATAATTAAACATCTTTTAGATATATTTTAATTGAAAATAGATTCTTCTCTTGCATAATACATTTTGACAACAGTTTCTCCTCTTTCAAATACTCTTACCTTTCCTCTATCTCTGCTATTTCCCATATCTGTTCCTCCTCTATTTTCCTTCAGATAACAACAGGCCTTCAAGAGACAATGGCCAAATATGAAAGAACAAGATAAAATAATACAAAAGCCCTCAGATAGAGGCTGGATAAAATACCCCAATAACTGGAAAAGATTCTCAAGAGCAGGCAAAACAACAGAATTAACTGTCTCCACTATTAGGAGTCCCTCCAAAAGCACCAAGCTAACAGCAGTATATATACAGAGAACCTGGTAGAACCCATGTAAACCTCATTCTTGCTGCTTAAGTTTTTGCAAGCTCATATGAGCTCTACTTAGTTGACAGTGGGCTCTGATCTCCTGCTGTCTTCCATTCAACCTGACTCCTACAGCCTTCTCTTACTAATTTCCACAGTGTTCTCAGAGCTCTGAGGAAAGGACCAAGAGAGATACAATTTACACACTCTCTCTCAGGTTAATGTCTGGCTATGAGTCTTAACACCTGCTCCCCATATTCTGCCAGAGGAAATTTCTCTGATAATGATGGAAAAATGCATTAATTTATGCATACAGCATAATATCAATAGAAATAATTTCATTTATATTTTTTCTCTTTCTGTCATTTGTTTTTTGAAGTATTAACTCTCTGCTCTAAGATATGGGTTATCCAGTCTCCAGTTCTCCCCCATTGAGGTAGCTTATGGTATGGGCCTTAAGTTAAACCAGGTATTTGTTGGTCATTCCCATAAGCTCTTTTCCACCATTCTCACAACTTATCATACATGCTGAACAGATTGCATGCTGAGGTTTTTGTGGCTGGATGGCTCTCTAGCGTTCACTGTCAGTAGCCTGTATAGTACCTTCCTCCATCAACAATCCTAGAACATAGGGATGAAGACTTCACGTAGGCACTAGCTCATCCTCTCTATTTCAGTGAGCATGGATGCTGTTCTCAGAAGCGGGGCTCAACTATCAGTTTTCAAGGAGTCTTCCTCAGCGCAAGGATCAGCCTGGACTGCTTAGGGATCTCCAAGGGACTTCAACTATAAACAATTCAACGTAATAAAACCATCCTAACACTGGGAGTCTTGCATGTCTAAAAACGAGAAACAATTGATATTTCATGTCCTCCAGTTCTAGGAGTAGTTAGTAGGATGCCTTTCAGAGATTCCAGGATATTTCTACTGCACTTTGTGTTCTTACTTCCACCAATTGCCCCTCTCCAAATCCATCTGTCTCAATCCACACCTTCTCATTTTATACCTGATTCCTCTTGCTCCTGTTCCTACCACCCACAAAATCTCTTCTATTTTCCTTTACCAAGGAGATCCATGCATCTACCCCTAGAGCATGAAGTAGATCTCTTTTCACCAAACATCTCTGGATCTGTGGATTAAAGCTTGATTATCATTTACTTAACAGCTAATATCTACTTATTAAGTAAAAACATACAATGTGTCTCGGTTATCTCACTCAAGATTTTTTTTCTGATTTTATCACTTTTCTGCAAATTGCTTATGTCATTTTTCAAAGAGTGAATAATGCTCCAATGTGTAGATGTACCACTTTCTAAATTTTATTTTATCCATTCTTTAGTTGAGGGACATCTTGTTTTAGTCTAGTTTTTATGTCTTATAACTGAAGCCACAATGAACAGAGTTGATCAAGTGTTCTTGCTGTAGGATTGAGTAGTATTATCTGAGTCCTGAGATAGATTGATTATGTATTTCTCATGAATTGCCATACTTATTTTCATAGTGTATCTAGAAGTTCTCATTCCCATAATTATCAGAGGAGTGTTCCTCTTGCTCTATATCCCCACCAGTTTAGTTTTTCAAAATGACATAAAAATTCATTATCAAGATCTTTCCTTGAGAAATGTAAAAGCTACCCTAATAATTTTACCATGTTTTTTTCTGATGCACTCTAAGTTTGTTCATTATTCTTAAGTTTTCTGAAACATTTCTTTTATCAGAGAAAAAATATGTTTTCTAACTTAAAAGGAATACTCAATCTTGTGTATTAAAATGTTTTCCTACTCTAATAACAGAGTATTTTCTACCCTATTACACTTACTTCAACACACTTGTGGATAGAGAGCGTTGCACTGAAGTAATAAACAAATATCCAGCCATTCTGTCTACCTGAGTAAATATTAACCATAGATCCTCAATCCTACATAGTAATATGAAATACAAAGATCCACATCTCAAGTATACTGAAGGTTCATCCACACGTATCCCCATCAAAATCTCATGTTCCACTTCTTGAATGAAAAATCTGCACTACTACATGGAGGTCTGATTTCCATTTCTCTCAATATTGTACATTTCAAGTTTCTAATAACAATCCAATACATTGTACAGTGTTCAGTATTCACTATGATAAAAATGCCCTCCATGAATTTTGGTTATTAAGGATCATGCATAAGGATCCTCTTATAAGAAAGGGTTTACTTTTTTTTTAAATTACCCCTCACTGATATCTGAAAGTACTTATGTGTGAAATCTGCTGTCAGTTCTAGACTTTCTAATGGTGTATTAAGAGAAATTGACCAAATCATTCCATATCTTTTAGTTATTCAGAAAGACATGTTTGTAACCCATTGTATGATTTGGAAGAAAGTTTTATCTATTGAAATAAATATTGAAGTTACATCTTTAGCTTTCAAATGTTCTAATTTGCAAATTATTTTTCTCCTGCTTTGACACTGAAGAGTAGAAGTAGACTGATCCAGAAGACCTATTCCACATGTCACAGAACTAAGGACTATGCTAAATTCAGCTGCTAGATAGCTCTTTTTTCTCCATTAAAACTTGAATAGTATGAAAAAAACCACAAATCCATTGTGAATTATGTTTAACAATTCCCTGAGTACAATCTGACTTCAGAAAGTTATTACCATAATTGGAGAGTAGAGTTTCTTGATATAAGAATAAATGACTAACTGCAGCATTTTTCAAGGAATTAGTGTATTTCTCTTTATACAGTATGCTGTAACCCAGTAAGATGATCACAGACTCTTTAGGTAAATTGATATTGAAATAAATATAATGTTACCTTGGTATTTCTTTCTATTCTTAAAATTAATATATTACTTGTTTGAGAATTTAGAACAAAATATTTTTGTCATATCTACTTTCACTGATCAACTCTTTCCAGATCTACTCTCTTTTCTATATACAACCTTGTTTCTGTACTGCTCTTGTTTAATTTTAACCTATCAAGATGAACATGTGCTGCCAGAATATTCTTCAAAATAGGGTCTTTCATGGAACTGTGCTTTGTTTTCCAGGGGCCATGCTAGAGAAAACTCCCTTTCTTTTTGCAGGAGCCCATAGCACCATGACTGAGGTGAAATTTCATGTCAGAGCATGTCATCAGTTTTTTATAAGACATGGTCTATATTAGGTGCGCACTGGTCTTGTAAAACTTGTCTCAATTTCTTGGTTTTTACATATACATCTGGCCTAATGTGTCTACAAGAAGTTGTTTCCATGTGGTCATCTACTGCCTCAGACATTTTATTTTATAGCTGTCCTCTTTCTTTACTTTATATTGTATGTTTAAGGATGAGCATTCTTTTATTTTTTTTCTTTTTTTCCTCCATCTTTATTAAATTGGGCATTTCTTATTTACATTTTAATTGTTATTACCTTTCGTGGTTTCCAGGCAAGCATCCCCCTAACTTCTTCCCCTCCCGTTCTATATGGGTGTTCCCCTTCTCATCCTCCTCCTATTACTGCCCTCCCTCCAATAATCACGTTCACTGGGGGATCAGTCTTGGCAGGAACAAGGGCTTCCCCTTCCACTGGTGCCCTTACTAGGCTATTAATTGCTACCTATGAGGTTGGAGCCCAGGGTCAGTCCATGTATAGTCTTTGGGTAGTGGCTTAGTCCCTGGAAGCTCTGGTTGGTTGGCGTTGTTGTTCATATGGGGTCTCGAGCCCCTTCAAGCTCTTTCAGTTCTTTCTCTGATTCCTACAACGGGGGTCCCATTCTCAGTTCAGTGCTTTGCTGCTGGCCTTCGCCTATGTATTTGCAATATTCTGGCTGTGTCTCTCAGGAGAGATCTACATCTGGTTCCTGTCGGTCTGCACTTCTTTGCTTCATCCATCTTGTCTAGTTTGATGGCTGTATATGTATGGGCCACATGTGGGGCAGGCTCTGAATGGGGGGTTCCTTCAGTCACAGTTCTAAACTTTGCCTCCCTATTCCCTCCCTAGGGTATTCTTGTTCCCCTTTTAAAGAAGGAGTGAAGCATTCACATTTTGATCATCCTTCTTGAGTTTCTCGTGTTTTGTGCATCTATGGTAATTCGAGCAATTGGGCTAATAGCCATCTATCAATGAGTACATACCATGTGTGTTTTTCTGTGATTGGGTTACCTCACTCAGGATGATATTTTCCAGTTCCATCCATTTCCCTATGAATTTCATAAAGTCATTGTTTTTTATAGCAGAGTAATATTCCATTGTGTAGATGTACCATATTTTCTGTATCCATTCCTCTGTTGAAGGGCATCTGGGTTTCTTCCAGCTTCTGACTATTATAAATAAGGCTGCTATGAACATAGTGGAGCATGGGTCTTTGTTCTATGTTGGAGCATCTTTTGGGTATATGCCCAACAGAGGTATTGCTGGGTCCTCAGGTAGTTCAATGTCCAATTTTCTGAGGAACCTCCAGACTGATTTCCAGAATGGTTGTATGTTGCGCGCCCAACGTCCCGCCAGCAAGAACGACGCGCGGCAACAGGATTCTTCTGCGAGCGAGCCTTTACTGTGTTACAGCTCTTCTCAGTGTTACAGCTCTTCTTAGTGTTACAGCTCTTCTCAGTGTTACAGCTCTTCTTAGTGTTACAGCTCTTCTCAGTGTTACAGCTCTTCTGAACAGGGACCACGAGCAGCAAAATCGCTCGGCTTATATAGACAACAGTATGCTAATTATCTCTCAGGGATTGGTGGGGCTTGGATCACCCCACTACTTGTCCTCCAGGGATTGGCGGAGAATGAATCACCTCATTAGCATATTAACGGTCAACTAACACCTGGTGCATAAACCGCACATGTGCAGTACCGGTGTTCACCACTAGAGGGAGCCCTAGCAAGGGGACAGGCCTGCACATGCGCAGTAAGTCGTTTATATCCAGACAAGGCTGGATGTCGGCGCCATCTTTGTTTCGCCGCGCCGCTCTCTACAGTTGTACCAGTCTGAAATCCTACCAATAATGGAGGTGTGTTCCTCTTTCTCCACATCCTTGCCAGCATCTGCTGTCCCTGGAGTTTTCAATTTTAGCCAATCTAGGATTGTTTGGATTTGCATTTCCCTTATGACTAAAGATGTTGAACATTTCTTTAGGTGCTTCTCAGCCATATGACATTCCTCAGCTGTGAATTCTTTGTTTAGCTCTGAATCCCTCTTTTAATAGGGTTATTTTTCTCCCTGCCATCTAACTTCATGAGTTCTTTGTATATTTTGAATATGAGCCCTCTCTCAGTTGTAGGATTGGTAAAGATCTTTTCCCAATCTGTTGGTTGCCATTTTGTCCTAACAACAATATCCTTTGCCTTACTGAAGCTTTGTAGTTTTATCAGATCTCATTTGTGGATTCTTGATCTTACAGCATCAGTCATTGGTGTCCTTTCTTCAAGTCTAGACTTCTCCCTCTTGGACGGATCCCCAACCTCTCCCCACCCCAACTCCCTCCCCATCCCCAATCTCCAAAAGGATATCCCAAACAAACCCCCATTCCACCAGGCCTCCCCACTCCTTAGGTTCTTAAGTCTCTTGACAGGTGTACATCTTCTCTCACTGAGGCCAGACTAGGCAGATCTTTGCTGTGTATGTGTCTGTCGCGGACCTCATATCAGCTGGTATATGCTGCCTGATTGCTGGCTCAGTATTTGACACATCTTGAGGGTCCAGGTCAGTTGAGACTGCTGCTCTTCCTATGGGGTCACCCTCCTCCTCAGCTTCTTCTAGCTTTTCCCCAACTCAGCAGCCATGTGGTTCCCCGGCTTCTGTTCATTGGTTGGGTGCTAGTATCTGTATCTGACTCAGCAGCTTATTCGGCCTCTCAGAAGGCAGCCATGGTATGCTCCTTTCTGCAAGCACACCACAGCATGTGAAACAGTGACAGGGCCCCAGGACCTCCTCTTGAGATGGATCCCAATTTAGGCCTGTCACCAGCACCAATTCATTTGTTCCTCTGAAAATACCACAGCCTCAATGCTTCCAGGAGGTCGACTGCATGTAGGGCAACAGGTAAGGGACCTTCTGTTCAGAAATTTTAAAATAATATCTTTCCAGCTGCTCTTGGTCCTTTTGAGCCTGTCTTCCCAATCTCTGCCTTTGATGTCATCTATTTCTGTTTCTGACTATTTCATTGTGTGCAACATTTCTGAAATATAGGTACGACCATATGATCTCTGCTGTTCCACAATATTAGTTTCTATTATATAAATTATAGTTTTTATGGAAGAAGGGTTTCATCATTTTATGTGGTCTAAAAAGAAGAACCCCTAAAAGCTGCCTAAACCATGAAGTGGTCTCCACACATAAAACTTCCTTGACAAAATAAAGGATCTCTTCTCCAAAAACAGGTAAAAAGAATACAGGGTACTCAGTACTTTATATAATTATGTTTAAGAAGTCCTTTAATCTTCCATAATATAACAAAATATCCTGCTATCAAAACATCTGGGCAAAATTTTAAGACTGATGCAGTAGCCCTATCAAAACCCAGACATCCTCACATGGAGTTTCCCATAGTTATTTGTAGATTTTCCTATTGTGTTGTATTTCAATATATTTTGAACTAACTGGTTTAATGTCAGTTTCTTCATGCATTTAGATAAAATGACAGATTTCCGTTAGTTCCCATGCCTATCAGATCTGATTTTGACAACTTACTTACCTCCTCTATATTATATTATCTATGTGGAAAAACACATAAGTAGGGATTAACATAATAAAAAGTGAAATTTTTATTTAGAAATAACTATGAAATATTAAGAAAATCACTATCAAAGAGAAAGATTCTTTATTAAAAATAGATTTACCCTTCTGAATGATATATTATCTCCCAAACTCTTAGGGAATATGGAAGTCATTTTATTTGGAAATAAGTATTTCATAGATGTGACTAATTAGAAACCTGCCACATAACATGGTAAGTCATAATCTTATGACTGTTTACCCCAGGAAATAGAGGAAAAATAACAGAGAAAAATCATCTAACAAAGAGGAGGAAATGATGAAAACACATTAGACATAGAAAGGAAAGCATATGATAGAAGAAGAGGAGGGGTGAATAGACAGAAGGATGTGGACATTGCAGATAGGAAGCACACAAAATGGTACTTCTGTAGAGCCTGTGACAGGAACATGGTATCAACCCTCTGCTTACTAAAATAGATAGTACTGAAATACAATGGAAAACAAATCTATCACTTCTCTTACTTCTCTCTTACTTTTTGTTCTTCGCTGCTCTAGCACCCTTCCCCATCCCCCACCTCAGTGTGCCCATCATGGGCTGCCTTTCCGGTCTTCTACTCTTCTCTCATTAAACCTCTCCACGTTGGAAAAACAAAATCTGTCACTTTCTGTCAAAATGTTTGTGGATTTAGTTATTTCATTAATAGAAAACAAATATAATATTCTAGAAAGTTATTAAATTCATTTGCATTTAGAAGGCATATCTAATAATTTCTTAATTGTAATAACAAAACCAAAAGAAAAGAGCCACACAAACAATTCCACCTGTAAAAACAAAAATAACAGGAAACAGCAATCACTATTCCTTATATGTTTTAACATCAATGAACTCAATTCCCCAATAAAAAGAAAGAGACTAATAGAGTAGATACATAAAGAGAACCCTGCATTTTGCTGCATACAGAAAAGGGAAACATAACAACAGATTCTGAAAAAAAATTATAAATCATCAGATCCTACTACAAATGCCTATATTAAAAAAATAAACGGAAAATGTAGATGAAATGGAAAATTTTCTAGAAAGATACCAGGTACCAAAGTTAAATCTGGATCAGATAAACCATCTAAACATGCCCATAATGCCTAAAGAAGCAGAAGCAGTTATTAAAAGTATTCCAACCACAAAAAGCCCAGGATGAGATGGGTTTAGTACAGAATTCAATCAGACCTTTATAGAACACCTAATACCAATACTGTCCAAACTGTTACACAAACAGAAACAAAAGGAACACTACCCAATCCCTTCTTTGAAGCTACAATTACATTTATACATAAACCAAAGACCCAACATAGAAAAAGAACTTCAGACTAATTTATGAATATCAATGAAAAAATACTCATTAAAATTGCTGCAAATGGGATCCAAGAACACATCAATTTATTATATATAAGCACACTGTAGCTGTCTTCAGACACACCAGAAGAGGGCATCAGATCCCATTATAGATGATTGTGAGCCACCATGTGGTTGTGGGAATTGAACTCAGGACCTCTGGAAGAGCAGCCAGCCCTCTGAACTGCTGAGCCATTTTTCCAGCCCCACATGTGGCCCATACATATACAGCCAGCCAATTAGACAAGATGGATGAAGCAAAGAAGTGCAGGCCGACAGGAGCCGGATGTAGATCTCTCCTGAGAGACACAGCCAGAATACAGCAAATACAGAGGTGAATGCCAGCAGCAAACCACTGTACTGAGAATAGGACCCCCGTTGAAGGAATCAGAGAAAGAACTAGAAGAGCTTGAAGGGGCTCAAGACCCCTTATGAACAACAATGCCAAGCAACTAGAGCTTCCAGGGACTAAGCCACTACCTAAAGACTATACATGGACTGACCCTGGACTCTGACCTCATAGGTAGCAATGAATATCCTAGTAAGATCACCAGTGTAAGTGAAAGCCCTGGGTCCTGCTAAGACTCGACCCCCAGTGAACGTGATTGTTGGGGGGAGGGCGGCAATGGGGGGAGGGTGGGGAGGGGAACACCCATAAAGAAGGGGAGGGGGAGGGATTGGGGGATGTTTGCCCGGAACCCGGGAAAGGGAATAACATTCGAAATGTAAATAAGAAATACTCAAGTTAATTAAAAAAAAAAAGCACATCAAAATGATCATGCATCTTGATCAAGTAAGCTTCATCCCAGGGATACAGGGATGGTTCAACATACAAAATTCAGCCATGTAAACAAACAAACAAACAAACAAAAAGCATTTGATCAACACAATAGATGATAAGAAAGCATTTGACAAAATTCAACAACCCTTTATGATAAAAGTCTTGGAAAGATCAGGAATTCAAGGTCCATACCTAAACATAGTAAAAGCAATATACAGCAAACCAGTAGCCAACATCAAACTAAATGGAGAGAACTTGAAGCAATCCCATTAAAATCAGGGACTAGACAAGGCTAACCATTATCTCCCTAATTATTCGATATAGTACTTGAATTGCTACCTATAGCAATCAAAAAACAAAAGGAGGTCAAAGGATACAAATTGGAAAGGAAGAAGTCAAAATACTATCTGCAGATGATATGATAGTATACTTAAGTGACCCCAAACATTCCACCAAAGAACTACTTAACCTGATAAACAACTTCAGCAAAGTATCAGGGTAAAAAATTAACTCAAACAAATCAGTATCCTTCCTCTACTCAAAGGATACACGGGCTTTGAAAGCAATTAGAAAAATGACACCCTTCATGATAGTCACAAATAACATAAAACACCTCTGTGTGACTCTAACCAAGCAAGTGAAAAAGGTCTGTATTATAAAAATTTCAAGTCTCTGAAGAAAGAAATTGAAGAACATCTCAGAAGATGGAAAGACCTCCTATGCTCATGAATTGGAAGGGTTAATATAGTAAAAATGGTCATTTTGCCAAAAGCAATCTACAGATTCAATGCAATCCCTATCAAAATTCCAAGTCAATTCTTCATAGAGTTAGAAAGAGCAATTTGCTAATTCATTTGGAATAACAAAAAACCCAGGATAGCAAAATCTATCCTCAACAATAAAAGAACTTCTGGGAGAATGCCCACCCCTGACTTCAAGCTATATTCATACACAATAGTGACAAAACCTGTAATGGTATTACTACAGATAGCCAGTTAGATCAATGCAGTAGAATTGAAGATCCAAACAGAATTTACACACCTATGGTCACTTAATCTTTGACAAATGAGCTAAAGCCATCCAGTCGAAAAAAGATAGCATTTTCAACAAATGGTGCTGGTTCAACTAGATAGAGCATGTAGAAGAATACAAAGCGATACATTCTTATTACACTGTACAAAGCTTAAGTCCAAGTGGATCAAGGACCTCTATAACAAACCAGATACACTCAAACTAATAGAAGAAAAAGAGGGGAAGAATCTCAAATACATGGCCTCTGGGGAAAATTTCCTGAACCGAACACAAATGGAACCTCATAAAACTGCAAAGCTTCTGAAATGCAAAGACACTGTCATTAGGAAAAAATGGCAATAAAGAGACTGGAAAAAGATCTTTACCAATCCTACATCCGATAGAGGGCTAATGTCCAATATATACAAAGAACTGAAGAAGTTAGAGAGTCAAATAACTCTATTAAAATGGGGTACAGAACTAAACAAAGAATTCTTAGCTGGAGAGTAATGGCTGAGAAGTAGCTAAAGAAATGTTCAACATCTTTATTCATCAGGGAAACGCAAATCAAAACAACCCTGAGGTTCCTCTTCATACTAGTCAGAATGGCTAAGATCAAAAACTCAGGTGATAACAGATGCTGGCAAGAATGTGGAAAATGAGGAAAACTTCTCCATTGCTGGTGAGATTGCAAACAGGTATAAACCCTTAGTAAATGAGCCTGGGGGTTCCTCAGAAAACTGGGTATAGTAGAATCTGAGGACCCAGCAATACCACCCCTGGGCATACCCAAAAGATGTTCCTATATATAACAAGGACACATGTTCCACTATGATGATAGCAGCCTTATTTATAATATCCAGAAGCTGGAAAGAATCCAGATGCCTTTCAACAGATGAATGAATACAGAAAATATGGTACATCTACACAATGGATTACTACTCAGCTATCAAAAACAATGCCTTTATGAAATTCAATGGCAAATGGATGGAACTAGAAAATATCATCCTGAGTAAGGTATCCTGTCATAAAAGAACACACATAGTATGCACTCACTGATACGTCGATATTTGCCCAAAAGCTTGAATTCCCTAAGACATAATCCACAGACCACATGAATCTCAAGAAGAAAGACCAAAGTGCTGATGCTTCATTACTTCTTAAAATGAGGACCGAAAATATTCATAGGACGAGATAAGGAGACAAAGTTTGGAGCAGAGACATAAATGGCCATTCAGAGCCTGTCCTACCTGTGGATCCAGCCCGCCAAACCTAGACACCAAACCTAGACCGTATCCAACCACCATACCTAGTCAGTATTGATGAAGCCAAGAAGTACATGCTGACAAGAACCGGCTATAACTATCTTCTGAGAGGTTCTGCCAGAGCATGATTAATACTGAGGTGGTTGCTAGCTTCAAACTAATGAACTGAGAATGGTGTCCCCATTGAGGAGATAGATAAAGGATTGAAGGAGTTGATGGGTCTTATGACCCCACAAGAACAACAATACCAACCAACCAGAACACGCAAGGACTAAACCACTACCCAAAGAGTACACATGGATGAACCCATGGCTCTAACTGTATTTGAAGTAGAGGTTGGCAACAATGGGAATAGAAGCCCTTGGTCCTGTCAAGGCAGGATGCCCCAGTATAGGGGAATGCCAGGGAGGAGAGGCAGAAGGGGGGAGTGGTTGAGGGATGGGAACAACCTCATAGAAGAAAGGTGAGAGGACATAGGATAGGGAGCTTATGGATATAAAACCAGGAAACAAAATAACATTTGAAATATAAATAAAAAATCCAATAAAAAACAGAATTGAAATTTAATATTTCTTTGGATGATTACATTATTATGACCATACAAATTTGCATTCAATTAGATTTCACAGGGCTAGGTACAATATTAAATACTTTGTGTTAAAATATCTGTCATTGTAACCAACATGTATGTTCATATTTTCAAATGAGAAAAGCTTGACTACGTATCAAGTTCCATTCTTCATTTCATGGATTAACAGAAATGTGAATTCTGGAGTTCTTCTTCCAACCGAAACATTATACAGCATCAAAGAAATTTCAGAGACACAATAAGAAATAATTACTAAAGAAAAACCTTTGGTAATGTTTATTTTCAAGATGCTCAAGGTTCTAATCTAACCTTTATTTTCACAGACAGTATCCTTTCAACTCCCAAACAAGAATTCTAGAAAGCCGCAAATTATTTCAGTAACACACAATAAAATGTGAAATGATTTTTTTCACTCATTTTGCCCCCTCTTTACCAAGTTCCATGAACTTTAGATGTGCGGATTGAATTACAGATGTGTCTACTGTAACTGGGCTCTACAAATTTGCACTTTAATTGTTGTGGTTTTCTGGACAATATCACATAGTTAAAGATCTAAAAAAAAAGATCTAAATTTGCTTAAAGAGAAATTTCAATGATTTAGTGTGAGGGCTACTTGTATGTATATACAAGTTAAAACACACACACACACACACACACACACACATACAACTTATATAACAACAATGAATGAAAGGCAGATCATGAAACTGAAACATAGCAAGGAGTGGTATATAGAAACAGTTGGAGGAAGGGAGGAGAACGGGGACCTTATAAACTCAAAAGACTTAAAAGAATGAAGATTAAAAGTTGGAATGAACCACATATTAATTTACTCCAGGAACATCTAGCTATTTGTGTGTAATTATGAAAAACGGACTTTGAGAATAAACAGAGACTGCAAGAGACAGGCAATGATGTGGCATATTTTTTATTATAACCAAAGTATCATCATTTTCCCCTACCTAATATCAAACTGCACTGAAGCAAACTTGTACATGATGTAGCTTCTTCAGATAGAGAAATATATGAGGTAAGAGATGTCTTCTCAGTCGATTGAGCAGTTGATTGGTTCCCTGTTCCAGACAATGATGCTAGCAACAGTTGAAGCTTAAAAGTAAGAAGTATAATGAGTGTTATCTAGGCTCGTGTTTAGGGAGAAAGAGAACATACTAAACAATATACAAATGATTTCCAATAAAGAAAGAAAAATCTGTGTTTCTAATATACAACATAGTGACAATAATACTAATATGCCATTGTTCATTTGAAATTGTATGAAAGCAGGTTTTTCTTCTTTCCCCAACCATCATCACAGTGTCATCACTCATACTATATACATACAACAAATTCACAATGAAAATTTTGAAGATGTACAATTTGTATTTGAAAATTGAATATCTTACAGAAGAAAATAAATATAAGTAGAAGGTTTCATTAGATAAACTGAATGCCTATATTGTATATGTCCATATCTGATCCTGATAGTAATCAGTTATGGATTAATGAGAGGCTTACTCAGAGTACATTTCCCTGCTTAGATGTTGACTATTGAAAGATAATGGGAAAGGGAGACATTTTCTTCCATTGTACATTTCCTTCCTAGCTGACAAAGCTCCAATAGATACTCCCAAGCCTATAGTCACACAAATGGCCTTGATGAAACTCAGGGAGTCATAAATCAAACTAAAAATTAGATACACAAGTAGAAATTTGATATTGGTAGGAAACATAATTAAATGAATTACATTCATTCACACATGAATATGTGAAAACAAATTTAATTACAAATAGAAAAAAATAACAATAATTGTAAAAAAATAGAAATTTAACACACAAAAAGTTCTGCCATACTTAAGACTTGGAGATAATAGTTTGTACAGTTGGTATATCTGAGGTCCTGGAACAAAGCTTTAAATTACCTTATTTTGGCAGGGTAATTAGCAGTAATGATGACTGAGAACTTTATGTGTGGTTTGACACTTACTGACAAATACCATACAAGATTTTTAGCAAACTGACCTTCAGTCATAATGACCTGGATCAGCAGGTGACAGACTCCTGAGAGAGAAAAAAAAAGATAAAGAAGATAAAAACTTACACATGCCAAGTGTTTATTTTTATTGTTATTTATATTTATTTTTATTTTTTTTAGTAATTACTCCATTTGTTTACATCTCAAATGTTATTCCACTTCCAGATTGTCCCATCGCACATCCACCCTTTCCTCCTTCCCTTTTGACTCTGCGAAGGTGCTCTTCCCTACCCACACTCTCTCACCCCATTGGTCCAGGTTCTCTCCTAGGGCATCCACAGGACATAGGGCCTCCTCTCCCATTGCTGTAGGCAAGGACATCCTCTGCCACCCATGTATATGGAGTCCTGAATCCCTCCTTGTGCTCTCCTTGGTTGGTGATCTGGTCTCTGAGAGCACTGGGTGTGAGCCAAACAATATTATTCTTCCTATGGGGTTGCAATTCATCTCTGGTCCTGTAATCTTTCCTCCAACTCCCCCACAGTGTCCCTGAGCTCAGTCTGATGGTTGGCTCCAAGCATCCACATCTGCCTTGGTAAGTGGCTGGCCAGACCATCCAAGGAGAAGCACACCAGGTTCCTTTCAGCAAACCCGTCTTTATCACAGCAACTGTAGGGTTTGGTGTCTGCAGATAGGACGGATCCCTAGGTAGATCCCTGGATGGTTCTTCCTTCAGTCCCCGCTCCATATTTTCCCCTTCCTTAGACAGGAATATTTCTGGGTTAAAAGCTTTGAGATAGGTGGGTGCCCCCATCCCTGGAACGGGGGCCATGCCTATCTGCTGGAGGTGGTAATTACAGGTTCTATCTTCTCCTTCTCTGTGCATTTCAACTAAAGTCATCCCTGTTGTGTCTTCGGAACCTCTGATTTCCCTGGTGTCTTGGATACTCTGGTGGCTATCCACAGTTCCTCACCTGCTCTCTATATTTTTTTTAATTTTTTTACATTTATTTATCTTTATTAACTTGAATTATTTCTTATTTACATTTTGGTTGTTATTCCCCTTCCCGGTTTCCAGACGAACATCTCCCTCCCCTTCTATATGGGCTTCCCCAACCCATCCTCCCTCCATTACTACCCTTCCCCCAACAATCACGTTAACTGGGGGTTCAGTCTTGGCAGGACCAAGGGCTTCCCCTTCCACTGGTGCTCTTACTAGGCTATTCATTGCTACCTATGCACTTGGAGCCCAGGGTCAGTCCATGTATAGTCCCTGGGTAGTGGCTTAGTCCCTGGAAGCTCTGGTTGGTTGGCATTGTTGTTCATATGGGGTCTCGAGCCCCTTCAAGCTCTTGTAGTCCTTTCTAAGATTCCTTCAACGGGGGTCCCATTCTCAGTTCAGTGGATTGCTACTGGCATTCGCCTATGTATTTGTTGTATTCTGGCTGTGTCTCTCAGGAGAGATCTACGTCCAGTTCCTTTTGGTCTGCACTTCTTTGCTTCATCAATCTTATCTAGTTTGATGGCTGTATATGTATGGGCCACATGTGGGACAGGCTCTGAATGGGTGTTCCTTCTGCCTCTGTTCTAAACTTTGCCTCCCTATTCCCTGCCAAGGGTATTCTTGTTCCCTTTTAAAGAAGGAGTGAAGCATTTGCATTATGGTCATCCTGCTTGAGTTTCATGTGTTCTGTGCATCTAGGGTAATTCAAGCATTTGGGCTAATAGCCATTTATCAATGAGTGCATACTATGTGTGTTTTTCTGTGATTGAGTTACCTCACTCAGGATGATATTTCCCAGTTCCATCCATTTGCCTATGAATTTCATAAAGTCATTGTTTTTGACAGCTGAGTAATATTCCATTGTGTAGATGTACCACATTTTCTGTATCCATTTCTCTGTTGAATGGCATCTGGGTTCTTTCCAGGTTCTGGCTATTATAAATAAAGCTGCTATGAACATAGTGGAGCATGTGTCTTTTTTATATGTTGGGGCATCTTTTGGGTATATGCCCAAGAGAGGTATAGCTGGGTCCTCACGTAGTTCAATGTCCAATTTTCTGAGAAACCTCCAGACTGATTTCCAGAATAATTGTACCAGTCTGCAATCCCACCAACAATGGAGGAATGTTCCTCTTTCTCCATCCTTGCCAGCATTTGCTGTCACATGAGTTTTTGATCTTAGCCGTTCTCACTTGTGTCAGGTGAAATCTCAGGGTTGTTTTGATTTTGCATCTTATGCCTAAAGATGTTCAACATTTTGTTAGGTGTTTCTCAGCCATTTGGCATTCCTCAGTTGTGAATTTTTTGCTTAGTTCTGAACCCCTTTTTTTAATAGGGTTATTTGTCTCCCTGCAGTCTAACTTCTTGAGTTCTTTGTATATTTTGGATAGAAGCCCTCTCTCTGTTGTAGGATTGGTAAAGATCTTTTCCCATTTTGTTGTTTGCTATTTTGTCCTAACAACAGTGTCCTTTGCCTTACAGAAGCTTTGCAGTTTTATGAGATCCCATTTGTCGATTCTAGATCTTAGAGATTAAGCCATTGATGTTTTGATCAGGAAATTTTCTCCAGTGCCCATGTGTTCAAAATGCTCCCCCACTTTTTCTTCTATTAGTTTGAGTGTATCTGGTTTGATGTGGAGGTCCTTGATTCACTTGGACTTAAGATTTGTACAGGGTGTTAAGCATGGTCGATCTGCATTCTTCTACATGCTGACCTCCAGTTGAACCAGCACCATTTGTTGAAAATGTATTTTTTTTCCATTGGATGGTTTTTTGCTCCTTTGTCAAAAATCAAGTGACCATAGGTGTGTGGGTTCATTTCTGGGTCTTCAATTCTATTCCACTGGTCTATCTGTCTGTCTCTGTACCAAAACCATGCAGTTTTTATCACTATTGCTCTGTAATACTGCTTGAGTTCAAGGATAGTGATTCCCCCAGAAGTTCTTTTATTGTTGAGGATAGTTTTAGCTATCCTGGGTTTTTTTTATTCCAGATGAATTTGCAAATTGTTCTGTTTAACTCTCTGAAGAATTGGATTGGTATTTTGATGGAGATTGCATTGAATCTGTAGATCGCTTTTGTTAAATGGTCATTTTTACTATTTTAATCCTGCCAATCCATGAGTTTGGGAGATCTTTCCATCTTCTGAGGTCTTCTTCAATTTCTTTCTTCAGAGGTTCAAAATTCTTATCATACAGATCGTTTACTTGTTTGGTTAAAGTCAATGTATTTTTTATTCAATTCCTGACCCTCTGTACCATGCTCCCATCCCCTTCAGGACTTGATACTGCCCCCACATTTCTTCCCCCTCCTCTCTCCCTTCATGGTTCCCCTCTCCCCCTACCTCCCATGATGATTCTGTTTAACCCTCAAGGCTGACCTGAAGCATAGACACCCTGGTCTCTTCCTTCTTCCTTTACTCCCTATGGTCTGTGGGTTGAATCATGGGCATTGTGAGCTTTTGGGCTAATATTCACTTATCAGCGAGTACATACTATCCATTTTATTTTCTGTCTAGGTTACCTCACTCAGGATGATATTTTCTAGTTCCATTCATTTGCCTGGGAATTTCATGGACTCATTGTTTTTAATAGATGAGTAGTACTCCACTGGCTAAATGTGCCACGTTTTCTGTATCCATTCTTCTGTTGCAGGTCATCTGGGTCCTTTCCGGCCTCTGGCTGTTATAAATAAGGCTGCTATAAACATAGTAGAACTTGTGTCCTTGTTATATGTTGGAACATTTTTTGGGTATATGTCCAGTAATGGTATAGCTGGGTCCTCAGGATTTAAAACTGTACCTTCCCCAAAGACTCAGCCTCAGGCTATTTTATTTATTTATATAAGCATGCTTCTGGTTTTATACAGGGAATTAGCAAATCATTCCTTCACTGGAATGAGTGCTTATTTCTTCAAGATTCCAGCCAACTGAGATATATAGCCTCATGAAATGAGAAATTATTAGATTCTTGGATCTTTCATTATTAGCTCATTGTTAGATTACCATGTTCACAGCCTGTAGAATTTTAATAAATCCCCTTTGAATAGATGTCTTGATTTGGTGAGTGTTTTCGTCTTTGGTTTTTGTGTCCTCTCTGGATTTTCAGAGTGTGGCGGCTGTGTGGTGTCTGCTTTCCTGACATTCTCATCTTGCATGTTCAGCTGGTATTGAAATCTGGGAACTTTGGATGAGTTGGGGGAAGGAAGTTTAGAGATCTTTGTGATCTGTTGTGAATGGGGTCAGAGAAGAAAAGGAAACCATAGCAGGATTCCTTCTGCAGAGTTGGAAATGAGATTAAGGACATTTGATGTCAGGAACAGTCCTATAATTGTGGCCTGCCTACACCCTACTTTTTGTCCTGGGAGGAAGGCGCTCTTTGTTAGCTAGGGTTCCTGCTGGGACTGGGGTCTGGGATAGTACAATGAATGGAAGGAGGTAAGTTAAAAGGGGAAGTTCCACAGGAGCTACAGAAGATGGGAATAAGAGGACATTGTAGGCTGCTGTGCGTGTTCTGTTACAGAGTCTTGGATAAGAGTGGGAAACTGGGTCTGGGAAAAACAGAACAAGGAGGTCTGCAGGCAGTCTACACTGTTATCTGGCAGCTGTGGCATATGGTTCTCATTTATTTTCTTGTTGTATAGTTCCTTAGAGTTCCAAGTGCCCTCAGATATTAAGCCTCTGATATATAGTTGGCAATGAATCTTTCGAAACATTTTGTAGGTTACTTTGGTCAAATAATTGTGTTTTTGCTGAACAGAAGCTTTTTAGTTTCATGAAGTTCCACTTATAATTCGTTGATCTTAATACTTATACTACTGAGATCTTATTCATGAAAGTCTATTCCTGCAGCAGTGAGTTCACATATCGTTCATACTTCCTAACCTTATCAGATTTAGGGTATCACATCTGATGGTGATGTTCTTCATCAATTTAAGGTTGAGTTTTGCCCAAGGTGCAGTTAGTTTTATTCTTCAGCATGTAGCTGTCAGATTTGATCAACGTGTTTGTTGAAGGTGCTGTTTTCTTATGTGACCTGGAGATCTGAATATTAAAAATAATAAACAGATGCCTCTAGTAGGCTTTTACATGTGCCCTCAATTTTATTTCACTGATCAATAATCTACTTTTATGACAGTATCATACTGTTTTTATTAGTATAATTCTGTAGTTTAATATCAATGGTTGGAGATATTCCTTACAGTTTTTGCTATTCTTGAACTTTTGTGCTTCCTTATAAAATTAAAAAGAATTATTTTTGAATTTCTGTGAAGATTTCCATTGCATATATAAAAATTAAAGGTAGTGTGTCGATTTTCATGTTATTAATATTAGTAAATCATGGTCACTCTTCCAAATTCTATTTTGCTATCTTAGACTCTTCATTGAATAAAGGCCTTTATTTGGTTAGATTTATTTCAAGATAATCTTTGAGCCTCTTGAGAATGGAATCAATTCCCCAAATTCTTTTTCAGCTTGCATATTTTCTTCATTATAATTACTACTGAGTTCCAGAAAAATAAGAAGAAAATGCTTCACATAATATATAAAAATAAAATATCACTAGCTTAAAAACAAATAGTTAAGAAAATATGACTGTGGGGTTGAGGATTTAGCTCAGCGGTAGGGCGCTTGCCTAGCAAGCGCAAGGCCCTGGGTTCGGTCCCCAGCCCCCAGCTCCGGAAAAAAAAAAGAAAATATGATTTTACATTGCTATTTAAAATCGACTGCCTTCTGAAATACTTCATATGGTTCACGTATCTCACACAAAGTGTCTGTGGTGATTCAAAAATTATTTCAAAATAATCAAATACTGAATTATTAATTTAGAAATATGAACACTAAACTTACAACTAAGTTAATAGATTCTATTTATTAAATTAAAAATTTAGGCCTAAAAATATTAGTGTCAAATTGACAGAATTGTGGAATTGTGTTATTTATAATACATTATATTCCAGAGTTCTATTCAACTTTTGTAATATATTGATAAGGTGGTACAAAATTAGTCAAAACAGAGTCAAAAGAATGAACTAAATTCATTTCCAGAGGAAATAGAAAATGTCTGTAAATTATAGCATCTATGGACAGCTATGTTTGCAACATCCCTTTCACCATGCTATGATATTTGCTAACCATGATTTTGCTATTTGTTCTTATTACAGATCCAGATGGCCCAGGTTGATCTTTAATTTTTTAGGCTCAAAATAAAATATTGTCCTCTCCAGAGTTTAACAAAGGTTGCCCAACTTCAGAGTTTAAGACATTCCAAATAAATCTGTTGCAGACTGCAATTTAACCGAAGGCTGGATATAAAGATTAACACTTTCCCCTGGGTCTTTCCAGCTGCTCAGTTTTAAAGACCTGATTGCTTTACTACTTCTCTGTATCTCGGGGTGAATCTTTAGGCATTTGTCATTGGATAAATAAATATGTGTGTATATGCCGTTTCAATGTTGTGGTGTGTGTGTGAGAGATTTCTCCCTTACACGTTTGTTTAACATTAACATTTCTTGTTGCCTTAATACTGTTTTAGTAGGAAATTTGAATCTACATCCTTTCTATGAGGAAGGTTTCACTTTTTCTTTTTATTCCCTCTATGTCCTTGGTTTATTACAAGAAGTACCTCTATTTTATTATATTTTCTGTCAGTAAATACTATGAAAGAATTTTGGTTGTTGTTACTTTCTGTGTTTGTCCGTGTTGTGTCATTAAGTACCAAAGAATGTGTATTTAGCATAGATTATGTAATATAGAATTGATTTCTTCAACAGTCCACATTTGCATGTGAGTGATGAAATTCTTTAGCTACACATGAAGAAGTTTTGTATGTTGTAAGCATAAGTGTGTCCCTGCTATGTACACAAGTCTATGGAGCTGATCTGTTAGCAGCACTGTTGATACCAGTGTAGATTTCAATGAAAAAAAATTTAACCTGTTTTCATTTTCTTGAAAGTCTGTTAGGTTCCACGGACTGTGTGAAGTGTGGAAAACAGATAGTAAATAATGTTGAAATAGTTGAATAAACATTTACTATTCCAAGACAACATGCATGAGAAAAAGACATATACAACAATAAGAAATCTAAGAGAGTGAAGTGAATTCTACATGTGAATAAAACAATTCAGAGGAATGTGAAATTAACAAAAGAACATTCCTTTTTTTTATGAAAAAAAGTACAGTAGGTATTACATTGAACTAGTATACAAGTTTTAATAATATAATTTTTAGATCAAGTTGTAACTCGTAATAACGTGAAGAAATTTTTATCTCTTTGATATTTCTTTCAGTGTAATTAATTATCTGTAATTGCCAATTAACAAATAAGTAAATGCAAAAGTGGTGGGTCAACTGCCAGGTAAAGAGCAGTCTGACGGTGTGAGATATTTACTCAATCATACACACTCAATGGCTCACACATCATAGCCCATGGCTGATGGCATTTTTTTCCATTTTGTAATTGATCTATTGGAGTTGCTGATTTCACTTCTCATATGATTTGTTTCTTTTGTGATTATGTATTCCAACTTACCAGAACTTTTACCCCCCAAAATGGAAATACTTTGCATTCCACTCAGGAAATTGATAAAATACTCCAGTTGCACAATAGCTTATTGGATATCCAGATAGCAGTTAAACCAAGATAATTAAGAGCATATTTACATTGAATAAAATAATTCCAACATGGCACCCAATTTCAAACTTTGAAATGTTTTCATGAATTAATTTAATCTTATGAATTTATTACATAAGAAAGCACAAAATCTTGATGTTCTATTGAGTCTGAAAATTAAAATATATTTCACTTAAGCATGTAAAATTATATCATGCTGGGCAGTGGTGCCTGGAAGGAGCTGCTCAGAAAACATGCCGCATACTTGTGCAATCGCACAGGAAATTGTACAGAAACTGAAGGCCACCTACTGAGAAGTGTTAAGAGAAGCATTTATGAGAAACAGTGCAAAAGCTACAGGTGGAAGGCATGAATATAAGGAGAAGAGTACTAAAAACATTCTTAGTCCTAGATGGTAAAGAGGTAGGACAATTCACTTTGGACTTAATGCTAGACTGAGAATTAGCTCCTTCCTCAAGGTTAACATCGAATGTGAGAAGACAAATATTGCTTTGTAATCTCAAGTACATGTGTAATTTTGGCACTCATTTTTATGTTTCTATTTACTCTAAAGAATAGATACAGAATTTTGTCATTTAAATTTCCTTAATATGCATAAATTACCAAATAATTAACTTGCTTCTTTTTAATTTTTTTGTTATTTCATTTTAATTAGACTTATTTTCAGTTTATTTTTAAAACTTCATGTGTGCCTTGCTTATATCATTGCCTCCCTTCCTTCAACTCCTTACATGTCTCCCCCTCTACCTCTTTAAAAGTTCATGGCTGTGGAGATGCAATAATATGATTACACACTTTATATTTTATAAGACTGGACATTTTACTGAAGCTCATAGTGCAGTTAAGAATACTCCTTGGGGTTATAAAAGACTGCTGACTTACTGGGTTCTCCTGACTGTGGTACTCGTCTTTACAGAAAAATGCTATAATCAACCTGTCTTGTCTTGATTTGCTCATGGAATCATTGTTTACAACTAGACTATCCACAGCTATAATCTTAGATTATGTTCTTGTATTTACTTTGCTCAGAGAAATTCATGTGAAAATTTGCTAAAATTAGCAAAAGTAGAGATTAAAGGCAACGTTGGAACTCAAATATTCATCATCAATGTTAAACATGGAATTTGGATACAGCGTAATCAGCAATGTTTTTTTTAAATGAAATTTGTTAATTTTTGTCATTGTAATCTATGACTTAATTCCTTGTAAAACTATGAAATATTTCTCTGAATAATTTTATTCTTTCCACATTCAATACTTTCTATGCTGTTCAATATATATAATGCTAAGCCATTTGTCATGGACAGACATAGTGACAGTCTCACAAGGACAGTCAAAGTGACACAGATACACAGGGACACACACAGGGAAAATATATTTCTAATATATCCCATAGGCAGGGACAGATTTATACTCATACAACAGATAGATGCAAGGATGTAAGACACAAATATCATGAGTAAAGAATTAAAATCTGGGCTCACTCTTGATTAAATGATACCAAATATACTTCTTTTATGTATTTCTCAATGATATCCATATGCATTATTTGTGACTAAGAGTTTATTATTAATGCATTCACACCAATCGCACTATGTTCCCATATGGAAGAAACACATGAGGAATATGTGTGATCAGGTAAAGTCCTTAAACTTTAATGAGATCAATCAAGGAATGTTTACATAAATATGACTAAAATAATAAATCTGTACTCATAACCGGCTGAGTCAATTTGGTCACTTATAGTCATATGTTTTTATGGCTGGTCACTGTTATTGAATAAGAATTCGTGGGCTCCTCCTAGGAGAAGACTGATTTGACCATTCTCAAATATCATTAACTGGCCACACCTTTGTAATGCTGATGACCATTCAAACTATAATGTGAGGTTTTAGATTAAAAAATAACTTGTACTTTATAATAGAATAGCCACAATAAGGAATAACCAAGGTTTAAAAATGAAACTGTGTTCTCAGGTGTTGGGATAAAAAATATAATGCTGAGTGATATAACCCAGTCGCAAAAGAACACACATGGTATGTACTCACTGATAAGTGGATATTAGGCACAAGCCCAGAATACCCAAATACAACTCATAGATCATAGGTAGTTCAAGGGAAAAAAAAGACTAAAGTGTAGATGCTTCAGTCCTTAGATGGTGGAACAAAATACTCGTAGGAAGTAGAAGGTCTAAGGGAGTTGGAAAGGAGTGGGGAAGGGAAAAGGGAACAGGACCAGGTATGGGAGAAGATGAGAATTGATATACAGAGGGTCAGGAAATTGAACAGAGGTATGTAGCAATGGGGGATAGACTACTAGAAAGTCCCAGAAGCCAGGAAAGCAAGAGGCTTCCCAGGACTCAACAGGGATGAGATTAGCTGAAATGCCCAACAAAAGAGAGAGTGAACCTATAGAAACCATATCCAGAGGTTAGACAAGCCCCCGGTTGAAAGATGGGGCCACCCACTCATCTCCAAATTCTTAATCCAGAATTGCTCCTGTATAAAGGAAATACGGAGACAAAATGTGGAGCAGACTAAAGGAAAGGCCATCCAGAGACTGTGCTACCTGGGGTTCCATTCCATATACAAATACCAAACCCAGACACAATTGAGGGTGCCAAGTAGTACTTGCTGACAGAATCCTGATATAACTGTCTCTTGTGAGGCTTCGCCAGAACCTGACAAATACAGATATGGATGCTCGTAGCCAAACACTGGATAAGCACGAAGACTCCAATAAAAGAGTTAAGGAAAGGACAGAGGTAGCTGAAGGGGTTTGCAAGAACAACAATACCAACCATCCAGCCCACCCCACAGAGCTCCCAAGGACTAAACCACCAACCAAATAGTACACATGGAGGGACCCATGGATACAGCTGCGTATGTAACGGAGGTTGGGTCTTGTCAGGCAGCAATGGGAGTAGAGGCTCTTGGTCCTGTGAAGGCTCGATTCCCCTTATAGGAGAATTCTGGGGCTGTGAGATGGGAGTGGGTGGGTGGTTGTGGGAGCACCCTCATAGAAGTAGGGGCAGGAGGGATGGGATAGTGGATTTCTGGAGAGGAAACCAGGAAAGGGGAATAACTTTTGAAATGTAAATGAATAAAATATCCAATTAAAAAAAAAGAGATTCCAAAACCATTGCATTCCAAAGGAGATTCAAGAATGAGTTTCTTTGAAACAAGAAAATGCAATATAGAAGGGAATTTAAAAGTACTTTTTCATCTTGAAAGTTATCATGTCAGATGGTACAATCTTGATTCTTTTGTTTGTTTGTTTTTTGGACATTATTTGATTGTACTAGAGAAGTTCTGCAACATGGTGGGAAGACGTTTTTACAATTTAGTAGAGAATAATTCAGTAGGAAAAGACTAAACTGGACCAAAAGGAAAGCCACCCTTGGTGACCATTCATCAGCTTCCTAAATATTTTCTATTTATAATTTAGAACATTTTCCCCTATATTTGTACTGACTGTAAAATACAAAGAATGAAATGAGCGCTTCCATAATCATTGGCAAGTCTGTGATGTGTAAATCCAGTTCATATATTTTAGAGTTAGCAGATTCTGGAAATGCCTTTATCTTAGTGACGCCTTCTGCAGACCAAGCTTCAAAATTCTTTACTAATGACCCTTTATTTTTGTCTTCTTTCTCTTAGTTTTAATAATAAAAGTACTTGATTTTTTTTAAAAAAAAGAAGAAATGCATGCCAAATAATTTTTGTTAAAAGCAGTGTGTTTACTCTTGTGTTTACCCTATCATTTCACTCAATATAAAAATCACTCCGTTTCATCTGTACCGTTGAAGAGCAATGTGGAAAAACTGAGCCGACATAAGGAAGTATGAGTGCTCTACGGGAGTACCTTCAGGAATGTTAGCCAAATAACAAGGAATTTAAGTTACATAGGTGAAGTACTCTTTTTAAAATAAATGACAATATAACTCATTAATTAAAAGCACTGTTTTTGCAGATAATTATCTTATTTGACATTATACAATGTGTTCTTATTTCAACATAAAGCTCAAGTTATCTGCCTAAATCTAACATACATAAAAATAAATCAGTGGGTCAGAGAGTCAACTCCACAACAGTTTAGAATAACAATCTTCAAGTATTATTTGAAGGAAAGTTCAAATTAGTAACCTAAATAGAGCTTTTGCTGAGTATGAATCTGTGTTCTCAAAGCAACGTGGAGAGTCTTTCTCCATTTTGTTCCTGAGTTAATGGTAGGTTTCTGTTTAGTACTTTGATTGTGATATTAATAGAGCATTAATAGATTGCTAATAGGAGAGAATACTAAAATTGAATGTCCTTCTTAGAATATAAAGCAATATTTATATTTTAAGGCTTAATTTATTAAACAGACTTATTGGTAAATACATTAACTCACAAATTTCAAAATCTTTTATTGTCATACAGGTGCAGTAATTTTTAGTATAATAAATTAAGAGTGGAGCACTTTTATAATATATAAGGAAAAATGAATAATTTTCACTGACATTTGCTTGAAGAAAATGTGTTTATGTATGCATGTGCACAAACATGTAAACACACACAAACTCGTGTCAGGGTGATGATGATATGTCTAAATTAAAATCTATAATGAGGTCAAAATATCTAAATTATTTTGTGATACACAATACACTGGGATACTATCTTTGGATTTTCAAGCCTTTCAAAGTAAAATTTAGAGGATCCCACTACAAAAGATTACAATTATTTTAACTTTCCTAAGAGCTGTAAATCATACAAAGCACTGAAATATGTGGTCATTAAATGAACAGTCTTACAAGTTTGACTTGGTGGTCTTAACACAGGTATGTCTCCTTTCAAAACTATCCTTAAAAACAAACATTAAAGTAAAAGCCCCTGCCTGCAGTCTGAAGCTGAGACAATGTAAACAAAACGAAATTAAATAACATTAAACTATTACACCAAAATATCCATATGCCTGTACAGATCAAAATAAATGTTAGAAAAAATAATTAATGATAAGCCAAAAATCTTCAATGACAAAGACCAACCCCCTCCAAAATTAAATTAAGTTCCATTCTCTAGCATGTAGAACAGAAGAAACTCTAACACTTTCAAGGTGGGCTTCACAAGCACCTTCCTTCAGAGATACTAAATGGAAGAAGGGAATAACAATAACATCTGTATAGTGCAGAACAAATAAGCTTCCTTTTGCAGAACTTCTTCAATCAATATAGTCACCATGGTGAACATCTGCATTCTTGTATCTTGAGAGAGTGTAATGTGGTGAAACTCAGTCGAGAAGAGGAACTCTCCTGGCTCAAATTCTGTCTGTATTCTCTCAGGTCTGACAACTAGGAATTAGACAGCTTGCCTGAGCTGTCTCAAAGGAGAAGAAGCTACCTTCTTCAAATTTACTGTGGCATAGTCTGTGCATAGCAAGCAATCCTGAAGGGGAAGAATGGTATGTATCACACTTTCACACTGCTCGATCAGGGGCCATCCCAAGGGTTTCCTGTTGAAGCATCCTACCCAGTAAAAGGAGGCCTGAAAATGAAGTATTTGTATTGAACTCTGAATCAGTCTTTTTCTGTAGCTGTTTGTATTACAAAAGCTAATTCTCCCCAAAACTGTTTGCGTAAGAGGGACTGTCTGCATACAGCTTCTGGGAACCTGCCCTCAGTTGTTTCTGATTGGTAAATAAAGATGCCAGCAGCTAATAGTTGGGAAGGTCAGAGTCAGGATTTTAGGATTTCTCCAGCTTGGGACTGGGAGGAGCGATGAGAGAGATCCACCATGCACCATGTTTAGAAGAGTGTGGCCAGAGGAAAGACACAGGGACTTCCATGGGGTAGAGAAGCAAGGACAGTGCCCTGGCCTCTGGGCTAAGAAAGTGCATCAAAAATGGGTCCACAGTGGCTAGGTGGAACATAAGAATTAGTAAGTAGTAACTCAGGATTATCAGTCAGAGGTATATTCTAGTGGCATGGAGGCTAGGCAGTCACCCAGCTATTGTGCTGCTTAAGACATATTAAAATATAAAGTCTGTGTGTATCTTTCATTAGGGAACATAAACCATTGAGGTAGGTAATAACCCCGTGGCCAGATTAGTTAAAAAATAATAAATTCAATACTTTTCTGGATTTAAATTTTCTTCTATTTCCCACTAAGCATACAAAGGAAGGATATCAGTTCAAATTTTCCTCAACTTAAAGCTGAGCCACAAATTCTTTCTGAACTACCCAATGTTGGGGACAGCATACTATGAAAGGGCCTGGATGGAGACATCTCAAGGTCCGCGGCAGCTCCTTGTAAAATAGGGCTGCTTTTGGGACCCTGAGAAGCAGGAGACACATCCCTCTGTGGAACCCGCCACCTGAAATAAGAGGCTGCCTGCAGTAGGGCAGGATGAAGACATCTCAATAGCCCAGAGCAACTCTTTGTAAAAAACAGTTGTTCCCATTTCTCCTAAACTTAGCTGTGTAGATTTCATTTGTGCCTGACTGCTTTTCAGTTGGCCTTGGTGTGCATAATTATTTTATTATATCTGACTTTCCTACTTCTTTCTCCTTCTCTGGTGAATTCTGTGAAACTAGATGTTCCTTGCTGTAATGATTCTTAAACAATTGGACACTGAGGCATAGGGGCACAGCACAGCACAGCCCTAATGACCAAGGGGCATGCTGTGTGTTCTCATCTTGGAAACAATGTTATAACTGCACAATAGTAGTTCCAGATTAATGCTTGACTTGGAAAGAAAGTTTGAAGAAATTATTAGAAAATGAATTAGAACCAACTCTTGGACCCCAAGAAAGGAAAAAGTTATTAAAGTTATGAAATAAGTTTTGTATAACATTGGAGAGTCATTCTTGGATAAGGAAGTATAGAATGCATAAAGCTATATTCTAATAAAACTAAGTCAAAATACCGGAAATCTAGGAGAGTTATTGTGTGCAACATAAAGGAACCGAAAGCTAGCGAGACTACTGAGTTAAGGGTTACTTGATTCTTACTGGCCACTGCCTGGCAGCTTTACCCATGGCATTTATCATTAGAGCTTCACAGGAAAATGCAAGAAGCTGACCTCAGAGTTCTGAGCTTTGATGTATAATAATTCAAATGTTAAAGTTTAAATAATAATAAGTTTGCAATTATTATTTTAGTCATAGACCTGGAAATAGGGGAAGCTTGAAACTTTGGGGAACAATTGCAATTCTTAATTCCTTGTGGGATGTGGTTATTCTTTTGAATTTGATTTGGCAATAATTATACAATGTCTTTTTTTTCGACCTGCTTTTAGAGTATCAATAAAAGCCTAGGGAAGAGAAAGGCTAGGAAGGAAGTGAGAGAGCATGTGTGATCATGCAAAGAGCAAGTGAAGAGAGAAAGAGGTGTACATGAGATTGTGTGTGTGTGTGCGTGTGTGTGTGTGTGTGTGTGTGTGTGTGAGAGAGAGAGAGAGAGAGAGAGAGAGAGAGAAGAGAGAATGTGTGTATGAAGATTATGTGTGTGAGTGAAAGGAGAGTGCATGTGGTATGTGTGAGATATGTGTGAAGCATGTATGAAGAGTGTGTGTGAGGGTGAACAGGAAATGAACAGAGGTATGTTCACGAGTGCAGGAGTTCGAGAAAAGAAAAAAGCAAAGGAGAAAAACAGAGTGTGCAAGCAGATTGTGCAGCCTCAAGCTGCGGGCGAGCGAGAAAGACACACACAGACACACACACACACACACACACACACAATCTCATGTACACCTCATTATCTCTTCACTTGCTCTTTACATTCTCACACATCCTCTCTCACTTGCTTCCTAACCTTTCTCTTGCTCCAGAGACAAAGAGAGCACAGAGGAGAGAGTGTAACTTTAAGCCTTGAAAAATTGCCTGTCAGTTTACCCAAAAAGAAGTCTGCATATATTTAATATGCCCCTTCCAGATATCCCTGCTTTCATTTGAGAACTCTAATCCTGTGTCAAGGCTGGACCCCGACACCCAGTACTGAAGCAGCTTGCTGATCCACAGTGGAAAAGAAACAGGAAGAAGTGGAGATCTTTTCTTTTCATCTCCTTCTGTATACTGAAGTAACAACTAATTGAAGTTGTAACTTTTTTCCCCCCTTAGGCCACTTGTTTTAATCTATTTCTCTGTCATCTGGCATCATGGCTGTCACTCAGCTAAGCCCTTGATATGCTTCTGTGTTCTCTATATTAAAACCCTTCCTCTCAGTCTCCAAATTGAACACATTCCAGTAGATCAGCGTTATAAAGTGTCTGACCAATGCTTCTTTAGAACTACAAACAGGATGGTAAAAAAGGAGAGTCAAAACAATAGTCACAAACAGGAAAAGCCTTTAAAACATGACATTTGACCAGTCTGTATTGAAACATGGAAGTTGGGAACCAAAGAACCAAGAACAAGGAACAGCTAAGGGAAGCTGATTAAATGATAGCTTGGAGCTGATAATAATGCTTCAGTGTTAGTCCATTAATTGTAACAAATATAGTACACTAAAGGAAGATGTTAACAAAAATGGAGAAAACAGTGTTATTTGGCAAATCTCCAGACCATCTGTTCTATTTTTCTGTAAATCCATTTTTTTCTAAAAATGAAGTGTTAAATAATACACAACAGGTAAATAAATCCCTTAATTCATAAAATGTGTCATAACGAACTTTTCAATATTATTAGTCAAACCAACAAAATTTTATGCTTCAAGTTCTCATTGGTTTGACTTTAAAGTTATCTTAGTTTGCTGACATTTTAACATTTTGTACTAATCAGGTGCTTATTTTAACTATTATAAAATATATCCAGGCTACTTAAGAAAAAGATGTTGTTTATATAGTTTATAGCTCTGAAGTTTCAAAGCCTCGATGACATTGCAGATGCTCCACATGCAGGGACAACCTCTGAGCTGCTTTACCTTAGGCCTAGAAAGCAATTTTCAGAGGTTCACGAGAGTGGGTAAGTTAGGATCTCTTCATAAAGTCAAGAGAACAGACAAGAATGTCAAGTGCAGAAAAACTACTGTTTGCCTCCCGTAAACTAGAAAGTCTCCACTGTACTGCATCTCCATACAAGCTTGAATATACTTTCCCTGGGATATACATTTGTAGTATATGAATATCAGAAGGACATAGTCATATTCAAAATAAAGCCTTTTATTTTAAGGACATTACCTATAAAATAATAAAAGCTTATTTAAAAATATTGTAAACTATTCTGGTTTGGGTAGTAGTTTTTTTGGATATTTTATTTATTTATATTTCATATGTTATCCCCTTTCCTTCTTTCCCCTATGGAACCCCCTTATTCCATCCTCCATCACCCTGCTTTTATGAGCCATCCACACCTGCCTCCCCTATCTGGCACTCCCCTACCCTGGTACATCAAGCCTTCCTAGAACCAAAGGCCTCCCCTCCCATTGATCCCTGACAAGGGATTTATTACATATGTGGCTAGAGCCATGGGTCCATCACTGTGTACCCTATGGTTGGTGGATTAGTCCCTGGAAGATCTGAAACATTGTTTTCTTCTGGGATTGCAAATGCCTTCAGCTCCTTCAGTACTTTCTCTAACTCTTCCATTGTGATAGTAGGTTTTTATGTTTATTTTGCTTTGCTTGGTTTTTGTCTCTAAGAACAATTATCTTCTGCTAATGAATACTAAAACAACAACAACAACAAAAACAAAACAAATAACAACAACAAAAAACCCTATTTTTATTGGGACCTTGTTTTGTAAATGTATTTTTTCTAGTTTTATTTCATTTTAACAAAATTAACATTTTCTATAGTATAATAGTTCATTATCAGTGAATAATAACAATGAACAAAACAAAATTAGGCAGGTGGGTGGGTGAGTAGACATGTAGGTATACGACTGATAAGATTGATAGTTTCATGAAGTGCACTACATTGAATACTTATAAAATGCTAACAATCAGAGTAATGACCGCTGAGAGAAAGCTTTACCCATCAATTCATTGGTTAGACTACATAGTGTGCCAACAAGGAGCTAATATGCTAATAATGAAGAAAAGAGCAGGGCATAAGAAACTGTGTTCTTCTCTTTGTTTCCTTTTGTTTGAACCCAATGGGGGAATGGACATTTTATTAAAGAATTTGTATTGGAAGTCTTTGTACATGGTACATCCTCATAAATAATACATAAAATATCTGAGCATAAAGTAGTCATCTGGAATCTAGACCCAATATCTTCCATGCCCAAGAATACAACTTTTTCTTTCTTGACATTAAAGTCAATATCCACTCATGTAAATACATTTGAGCATCCTGTGATAACATATAATAACTCATCAATACAATTTTGTAAAAGGTTATCTCAAAATATATATAATATCTCAAAAGTTAGAAATATGTCCAGCTATGAGAATTTTTCATGTCTTGTCATGATTAGATTATAGAATAAGGCTGAATCGGTAAGCTATACATCCACATTTGAAGATGTCCTTAACTGGGTTCCATTACTTAAAGAATTTTCACAAAATGTAATTGGATCCAAGATCATTAACTATTTTACTTCAGTGTTGAAAAGATAATTCAATAAAAATATATAATTAAACACATTTATTTTTTAAATTAATGGTAATAAAATGCATATCTTGAATCTTTTTTAAGATGTCCGAACTTCTGAAATCTATATCTATAGTAAAACAATTTTATACAGTTAGTACATACTGCAGTATAATGTAAAATAGATTTGAGAGGAAAAAAAGAGAACTTAAATTAAATTTAGATTATAGATAAAATAAAGGCATAGAGTATACACAGTCCAACATGGCAACTTATAAAGTACATACTCTGATTCTCAGCCTGGTAGAAATTACTATACTAGCTAGGAGAAATAATACAGGCTATGGTTGAATCCCATTTCAAGAGGAACAACTTCCCTTTTTCTTGTTAATGTTAGACATGCAATATCTATATTTGAGATTTTTTTTCACTGAAACAAATTATGTAAATAAATTAAAAGCTTAGCTCACACTGAAGTTGCTAAACCAAAAATAACTTCAAACTTATAATTTTTATTGAAATTAGTTTCAAACTAAAATTTACGCTCAGGTAAATATTTCACCACTTTAAACTTTAATATTTAAATTTATTTTACATTTTCCTGTAGAATTGCAGCCATTAATTTTTGCATGCCAAAGGTAGACAGGGCATTTCTTACTCTCACTACTAGTGAAATCAATGAAATAAATTAACTTAACATATCTGTGTATTTTTAAAATATTCTCTGTCTTGGAAGTAGCTTCTACTTGTACATTTTCAGAAACATTCAAGAAGCCACATGAGCCAAATAACTCTGACCTAAACATTATACAACGTGTGTTTTTAGCTGGGTTTTGTCTTCAAACACATTAGCCCAAGTCTAATTATTTCAATGTATAAGTATATAAATAGATTAAAATTATTTAACTTGGTCATCATCATGCTGGGGCTCCATTTTCCAAGGGTGTACTTTTTACAAGGGACAACACGAAATTCCACACAGGCAACTTTTCTTGATTTCACACCTGCTTTGTTCAGGGCCTTCTATCTTCTCTTACACCATTGTGTCTTTTCTCTGGGTTCAGCAATCTCTATACCTTTTGACCTTTACAACCTCTCTAAAAAGTCGCATGAACTTGTTCAGTTGTTTTTCTGAATCTTTTATGTGTTGAGTTAGATTTTCTTTTCTGCTCTGTGGTTTGCTTTTTTTCTGCTGTCTTGTTATTTCTCTAAGGTCTCTCAGTGAATTCCTTTTATATCCATGCTCACTTCCTGTGATGGTATCTAATCCCCTAGTACCACTCGCCCCTTCACTGAACTCCAGCTTAGCTCTCTTGTGAAGCTGCACTAGCTCCCTTTATGCTATATTTAAAAATCTTCACTTCATGACAGACCCTGATGTTTGGTTTTCCACTGAAACCCTACTGATACTGTCAAGTGCTCCTATCTTGAAGGAGAAACATGGGTTTTCTAGGAAAAAAGGGAGAACAACATAAAACCAAAGACTGAAATTAGAAATAATTCCTTTGGTATAATTCGTGACTCCCTGAAATCATACAAAATATAATGCACTTATAAAGAACTGTTGGTTTAGGTTACTGTTTTTATCATGAGGCAAAGATAAAACTGATTCCAGTTGATATTACTGTTGGTCAGATTCAGATATGATATTGTTGATTATATGCATATAGTTAAGAAATGAGAAAATGAAAGGGATATATTTATATAGAGACACAGTGTAACTGAAAGTATAACAGTGCATTTTCATATGTACTATGTGATAGAACTCCACAGTTTATCTTAATTTATCATTTAAATATAGTGATACATTGTTTAGAAATTTGCAGTACAGTTTATGATACAGACTATAATTATTAAACTAAGAGTACAATATTATCTTCATGCCATATAAGTCTATGAAACTTCTATTATATATGTCAATTCTAGAAATTTGTCATAAAGCAAAGAACATGTTCTTAACTTTATGTGTCAAACTCTAAATTTATATATCCCAGATAATTATATTTATTAGGAACTTCACAAATGTTTCTTCATGTTTATATTTTCTCATATTTTTTAACTTATCTGATTTCTGTAGAGTGGCGTCAGTTCTCAATTTGTAAATAAAGGCTTGTCCTCTGCCATTTTTCCTTTTTTCTTATACCTAAGAATGGCTGAAGTGGCCTTATTCAAAGAAAGAGGACAGAGTGCATCTAAGCTTACTAATTTGTCATCACTGTGGTAACAGAGATTTGGGTTTATTTTAAGAAAAGATTGCAGGTATTTGCTTTTTGTGTTTGTATTTAAATTAAAAATTATATGATTCATACAGCTCTTGGAATCAGCTTATATACATTTTTGCAAATAAACGGCTTACTATTGCTGATTCTCAGCATTCTTATGTGAATTAAATTTCATTTCACATCACACCTCAAACGTATCTAATACTATTTTTACTTACCGATTGGCAATAGGTGATAAGGTTTCTATCTTGCAACTGAGTCTCCATTTAGCTCTTTCTCTAACTCTCAAACAGTAGTCATGTAGGTCATCACAAAACAATGCTACTTCAGTATTTTGTACCTGTTACTGTTGGAGCTGACAAAAAGGCAAGCAATAGAGTTGGTAACTCTGTGTATGGGATTACTGTGTTCCTCTCATCATTCATGATCTATGTATAGTACTGAATAAACTAAACCATTCCCTACAAAATTTTAGGTTAACTTATACTTTAAAATTTCTATTCATGATTTATTGAGTCAAATAACTTGCACATTCATCACTGTAAGATATTTTGGAAAGATTTCTCATCCATTTAGTGATAATATATGACAATAAGCTTGAACCTTTATCACCCTCATTAGTTCCAATTTAGCCATAGCACAAATTACTAATTTTTAGTATTTAATAACATATTGTTTGGAAGATTCATTACACATAGTTGTTATAGAGTTTATTGTCGTCTACAACTTTTTAAAGTACAAGAATAATGAAATAATAGTAAGTCATATAAAATTATACATATAACAGGTTCCATAGAAAGCTTAGTCTGTGCACATAATGAGTTTGATCATATTATTTTGTGTCCTTCTTTTATCCAGCTACCACCTTTCACTGGTCCTTTTCCTCTGCTCTAACAGTCTTTAATCATCTTCATAGTTTTAACAATATACAATGTGTTTTATTAGATATTGCATACTTTCTATTCTCATTATGTGAACATTTTTATTATTTGAACATATTTGAACATTATTAATGTTTAAATTTTTCTCCATAATTTTTAGTCTGTGGGAAAAAGTAAACCACAGTAAATCATCTAGCTCTAAAACAGCTTACATACATTTTTTGCAAATAAATGGCTTGCTGTTTCTGATTCTCAGAATTTTTATATGAACCGAATTTCATCTAACATCTCACCTCAAATACATTAACAATACTTTTATTTACAGATTGGCAATATTTGATAAGGTTGTTTATCTTTCTAACCTGCTAGAAAATCTTGTAGGCTGCCCCTCACATCTTTCCCTTCTAATTCCTAGTTCTCACTGATAGACCTGCAACATAATGCTAGTAGCAGCTTCCTTTGAACCCTGAACATCTCCTATGGATCCCCTTCAAGACCTCTTTTCCCAAATGATGATGCAACATTCTAGGATCCAAAGGAACAGGATCCTGTGACCATAACAGTAAAACAGGCAACACAGAGCTGTCACATTCTCCAAAAGTCCAAACAGAAAACAGAAACCAAAGGGAAAAAAATCACACCTAACAAAGAGAAACTCGGAAATCAGGAACCAGACACGTAGTCATCCCAGACCCAGATGAAGAGACCCACAGCCAAAGATCAACAGTAGCTCAGGAGTCCGGTGTAACAGTGTGGGATAGAAGTAAGGCAAGCTGGACATTTCAATTCTTAACATCTATTTCTAAATACAAAGATGCACAGTTTATAAAAGAAACACTAAGACAACTGAAGTCATATGTTAACTCTTACAGACTGATAGTAGGGGACTTAAATACCCACTGTCACCAATGGATAAGTCATCCAGACAAAGTCGAAACAGACAAATACTGGTACTAACAGGCATTATAAGCTAAATGAATGCAGGGCTTACCTAATAAATATTTGCAGAATATATCACCCAAACACAAAAGAATATATCTATTTCTCAATACGTTATGGAACTTTCTCCAAAAGAAAAAAAATGACCACATACTCAGACATAAAGTAAATCTAAACAAATACAAGACAATTGACAATTGACTCCCTGCATCCTATCAGATTACCACAATTAAACTGGCTATCAACAACAGTATAAGCAACAAACACTTAACAATTTCATAGAAACTGAAGAAGTCTATTGAATGAAAACCGGGTAATACAGAAATAAGAAAAGAAATTGTAAACCTTCTAGAAATAAATGAGAATAAACACCGAGCATACACAAATTTATGGGACATGATGACATTAGTACTAAGAGAAAAATTATATGACTAACCACCTATATTAATTATAGCTCTCTTTTACTAACAACTTGACAGAATAGCTAAAAGGTTTAAAACAAAAAGAAGTTACACATGCAAGAGGAGTGCACAACAAGAAATAATCAAAGTGAGGGCTTAAATCAATAATATAGAAGTGAAGAGAATGCAAATAATCAATGAAAGAGTTGGTTCTTTGAGAAAATCAACAAGATAGATAAGCTTTATTCAAATTAACTAACAGAAGCAGAATGAATATCTATATTAAGAAATCAGTAATGAAAAGGTAACGACAAACCATAGAAATATGTAGAAGTTGGAGAGGGAAAACTGGAGGGAGATCCACTAGAAAGTCCCAGGTGTGAGGGAAGGGAGAGACTCCCAGGACAAAGCAGGGATAGACAACATACCCTCAAAAGGGGAGGTAAAACCTGTAGAGACCAACTTCAGTAGATAGGCATGACCCCATGTTGAGGAATGGAGCCTCCGACACATCTCAAACTTTTTACCCCAGAATGGTTCCTGTCTAAAGAAAATGCAAGGACAAAAAATAAATTCAGAGACTGAAGGAAGGCTATTCAGAAACTGTCCTACCTTGGGATTCAACTCCTCCACAGACAATAAATTCCATTCATATTGCTGATGCCAATAAGTGCTTGCAGACAGGAGCCTGTAATAGCCAACATCTCAGAGACTTTGAGGGCGTCTGACTAATACAGATGCAGATACTCACACCCAACCATCGGACTGAGCCCAGGAACCCCAAATGGAAGAGTTAGGGGGAAGAACTGAAGGAGGTGAAGGGGATTGCAACCCTGTAGTAAGATTAATAATATCAACTAATCAACCCCTCACAGCTCCCAGGTACTAAACCACTAACCAAGGGGTATACACGAGTCTGTCCATGGCTCCTGCTGCATATGTAACAGAGGATGGCCTTATCTGGCATCAGTGGGAGGGGAGGCATTTGGTCGTGTGGAGGCTTGTTGCCTGACCAAAGGGGGATTCTAGAGAGGTGAGGTGGAAGTGTGTAGGTATATGTTGGAGCACCATCTCGGAGGAATAGGGGGAATGCTGAAAGGATGGAAGCTTGTGGAAGGAAGATTGAAAGGGGTCAACATATGAAATGTAAATAAATAAAATAACTACTACTACTGCTACTACTACTACTACTACTACTACTACTACTACTACTACTAGCAAAAAATTAAAAAGAAAATAATAACTGAGGAAACTCCTCAGTGGATAATAACTATGTACTTTAAAAACCTATACTCCACTAAGCTGAAAAATTTAAAAGAAATAAATAATTTTCTCCTAGGTACCACATACCAAAATTAAATCAAGATTTAACTAAACCTATAACCCTCAAGGAAATATATGTAGTTATATCATTAAAAGTCACCCAATTAAAAAAGCCAGGGATGTAATTTTAGTGTATAATTCTACCACATATTCAAATAAGCGTTAATATCATTTCTTCTCAAATTATTCCACAAAATAGAAACAGAAATAGCATTGACCAATTTCTTCTAGAAGGCTAAAGTTACCTTGATATTGAAACCTCAGAAAAACTCACCAAAGAAAGAGAATTATAGGCCAATTTCCCTTATGAACACAGATAAAAAGTGCAATAAAATACAATCCAATTTCAAGATCACATCAAAAACATAATCCACCATGATCAAGTAGGCTTCATCCCAGAGATTAAGTGATGGTTCAATATATAAAATCTATAAATGTAATCTACTATATTAACAAACTGAAAATAAAAGAAACCTTGTAGTCATCTCATTATATTTGGAAAAAATATTTGAGAGAATTTAAAATGCTTTAAAGATAAAAGGCTTGGAGATGTTAAGGATACAGAGAACAAACCTCCCCATGATAAAGACAGTGGCAAAATCAATAGCAAAATAAATGAAAAGAAATTCAAAGCAATAGCACTAAAATCAAAATCAGAAACAACAGAAGGCTGTCCACTCTCTATATAAGTATTTAAAATAGTACTCCATGTTTTAGCTAAAGCAATGAGAGAGAGAGAGAGAGAGAGAGAGAGAGAGAGAGAGAGACAGAGAGAGACAGAGAGAGACAGAGAGAGGGAGGAAGAGAGGGAGAGGGAGAGGGAGAGGGAGAGGGAGAGGGAGAGACAATAAAAAGTAAAAAACACCCCCACAAAAACCCCATAAAAACAAATAAGCAAATGAACAAACAACAACAGCAAAACAGGATAGATAAAGCAATCCTACAAATTAAACTTCTAAAAGTATCCCTGATTTCAAACTGTATGAAAACACTATCCTATTAAAAATTGCTATAATGCAAAGCTTTGATATTAAAAACCCTCATAGTTTTGACATAAAACAGCCACATTGATCAAAGATTGAAAACAGAAAAATAAATTTATACACCTATGGAAAACTTACTTTGGATATGGCAGAAATACACACTAAAAAAAGACACCATCTTCATCAGATGGTGCTGGTCAAACTAGTCTATATATTAGAGAACAGAAATAGAACCATATTTACCACCCCAAGCAAAACTCAAGTCCAAGACAATCAAAGAACTCAACATAAAACCAGGTGTACTGAACTTGATGGAAGAGAAAGTAGAACTCTTTTGCACAGGAGACAACTTTCTGATCAGAACACTGGTAACACAGGAATTAGAATAACAATTAGTTAATGGGACCTCCTGAAACTGAAAACTTTCTGTAAGTTAAAGGACACCATTGGTAGGACAAAACAGCAGTAAACTAAAGGGAAACATTTTTTAAGCAATTTCACACCCAATGGAGGATGAATGTGCAAAATATAAAGAACTCAAGAAACTAGATATCAAAAAGAAGAAAATCCATTGAAAACTATGATATAGATCAAAACAGAGAAGCCTCAATATACAAATCTCAAATTGTTCAGAAACACTTGAAATATTCAACATCTGGAATCATCAGGGCTATAAAACAAATCTCCTTTGAGATTCTATCTTATACCTGTAAGAATGGCTAAGATCAATGACACAAGTCATAGTTCACTATGACAATTTTGAGCATGGACAACACTTTTATTGCTTGTGGATGTAAAATTGTATGTGAATCAATATTGCAGTATTCCTCAGAAAACTGAGAATCAATCTACCATAAGACTTAGTTATACAACTTTTGGGAATATATGCCCAAAATGTTATATCTTACCACAAGGACACTCACTCAATTCTGTTCATTGAACCTTTATTCATAATATAGAGAATCTAGAAACAACTAGACATCATCAGAGAGGCTTCCTCCAGCAGCAGATGTGTGAAGCTGCAGGGATCCACATATAGAAAACATAACTAAATTGGAGATCTGCATCAAATTTTTCACAGGTCTGGAAATCCCCTAGAGGACCAGGAAGAAGGGGAGGAAGAGGAACAGGAAAAAGAGAAAGAAAAAGAAGATGAGAAAGAGAAAAAGAAGGGAGGAAAGAGGAAGGAAGGAAGGAGGAAGGAAGAAAAAGAAAAGATTGTAAGCATCAGAGGGAATAGAGGAAAACAGCAGTACAAAGTCCTCCGAATCAACTAAGAAAGCAAATGATCTCACATAACCTAAAGTAGCAGGCAGAGGGTCTATATGGGGGTCTACACCAAGTCCTCTGCATAAATATTATTTTTGTTAATAATGTTATATTTCTTGGATATTTTGTGTATTTACATTTAAAATGCTATCCCCTTTCTCACCTCCTCTGTACCCCCTCTCCCACCTTCTATGAGGATACTCCCACTACCACCCAACCACAGCAATCTCAATGCCCTGGCATTACCCTACGTTGAAGAAACAAGCCTTTACAGGACCAAGGGCTTTTCTTCCCATTGATGCCAGACAATATCTTCCTCTGCTACATTAAGTGCAGGAGCCATGGGTCCCTCTACCTGTACTCAATGATTGGTTGTTTATTCCGAGAGCTCTGGTGGGATCGTGTTGGCTGATATTGTTGTTCTTCCTATGATGTTACAAACTTTTTTTTTGCTTTTTCAGCCTTTTTTCTAACTCCTCCCTTGGGGTTCCCTTGGTTAGGCCAATGGTAAGTAGCAACCACCCTCTTCTGTGTTAGTAGGGCTCTGACAGAGCCACTCAGGAGACACCCATATCTGGCTCCTGTCAGCAAGCACTTCTTTGCAACAGCAATAGTGATTGAGTTTGGTTGTTTCATATGGGATGGATCTACAGGTGGGAAAGTCTCTGGATGGTCTTTCCTTCAGTCCCTGGTTCACTCTTTGTCTCTAGATTTCCTCCTGTGAGTATTTTCTTCTCTCTTTTCAGAAGGAATGAAGCATCCACATTTTGGTCTTCCTTCTTATTGGACTACATATGACCTGTGATTTTTTTCTTAGGTGTTCCAAGCTTTTGGGCTAATATCTACTTATCAGTGAGTGAATCATACCATGTGTGTTCTTTTGTTGACTGGGTTACCACACTCAGGATGATATTTCCTAGTTCCATACATTTGCCTAAGAATTTCATGAAGTCATTGTTTTTGATAGCTGAATAGTAATCCATTGTGTAGATGTACCACATTTTCTGTATTTGTTCCTCTGTTGAAGGGCATCTGGGTTCTTTCCATCTTCTGGCTATCAGAAATAAGGCTGCTATGAACATAGTGAAGCACGTGTCCTTGTTGTATGTTGGAGTATCTTAGTATCCATTTATCAGTGAGTATATACCATTTATGTTCTTTTGTGACTGGGTTACCTCACTCAGAATGATACTTTCTAGTTCTATCCATAAATAATGCTGCTATGAACATAGTGGAGCATGTGTCCTTGTTATAAGTTGGAGCATCTTTTGGGTATATGCCTAGGAGTGGTATAGCTGAGTCCTCAGATAGTAGGTAGTATGTCCAATTTTCTGAGGAACCTCCAGACTGATTTCCAGAGTGGTTGTACCAGTTTGCAGTCCAATGGAGGAGTGTTCCTCTTTCTCCACATCCTTACCAGCATCTCTTGTCACCTGAGTTTTTTATTTTAGCCATTCTGACTGGTTTGAGGTGGAATCTCAAGGTTGTTTTGATTTGCATTTGACTAATGATGTTGAACATTTCTTTAGGTGCTTTTTGGCCATTCGATACTCAGCTGCGAACTCTTTGTTTAGATCTGTAGCCCATTTTTTTTAATAGGATTATTCGAATCTCTGTAGTTTAACTTCTTGAGTTCTTTGTATATATTAGATATTACCCTCTACTGGATGTCAGATTGGTAAAGATGTCTTCCCAATCTGTTAGTTGCCATTTTGTCCTATTGACAGTGGTCTAGGTAGTCTGTACACTGAGATAGGTTTCCTGTATGCAGCAAAATCTGGGTCCTGTTTATGTATCCAGGCTGTTAGTCTGTCTTTTTATTGGAGAATTCAGTCCATTGATGTTAAGAGATGTTAAGGAATTTTATTTATTTATTTATTTATTTATTTATTTATTTATTTATTTATTTATGTTTTTATGGGACTCATGTCTATGAGAAAAAGTATTATTCTTACTTTTTCCTGTTCTTGGGACTCTTTCCTCTTATTGGATTGCTGTGTTCAACTTCAATATGAATTGTGGTTCTGCTTCATGTTTGTGTATTTTGTTTTGTCATGTTTGACATTTTTATTCTAGAAACTTGTTATTTTCTAATGAGAGACAGAGAGGTAGTGGATCTGGAGGGGAGTCAAGTAGGGGGTAGGATTGGAGGGAGGAAAAATTATAGTCTGGATGTATTTTCAATGAAAAGAAATAGAAAATGTTACTTTAAAAATAGAAAATGTCGGGGTGGAGAAAATAGAAAATGTGGAGAGATGGCTCAGCGGTTAAGAGCACTGACTGCTCTTCCAGAGGTCCTGAGTTCAATTCCCAGCAACCACATGGTGGCTCAGAACCATCTGTAATGGGATCTGATGCCCTCTTCTGGTGTGTCTGAAGACAGCTACAGTGTACTTATGTATAATAAATGAATAAATCTTAAAAAAATAGAAAATAACTTTTCTATTTCCTGTCCGTGTGAATGTCATTTTGTAGTTAAAACTGAATTTGTGTTAGTATCTTTATAACTCTTAAAGTGAAACAGAAATGGACAACTATTGAATGAATACCAATAACATGATTTATTAACACTAATAAGTTTATAAATCTTTTATGTAGCACTTTTTAATAGAAAATTTTAAAACCCATTACAAATGGTCATAATTCATTGTCCAAAATAAAATAATATTTGCCTTATGCCTTGTTTTGTCTAGTTAAATCTAGTGAAGAAAAATGTTGGGAAAGGTTTAGTCTGTTGCTGTTGTTGTTATTTTTTTTTCAGACGCATCATATTTATTTTATATATTATATTCTGTAATGGTGAGGCAATTTCCATACATACTCATGCCTAAACACATTGAACATGAATACACGAAAACATAGTATTATTTATACTGTGTAACAGTTATTCAAAAGATCTAATGGAAAATATTGTAGATTTTCTAGGTCATAGACAAAGGGTATTGTCAAGTTTAGGGTAATATTCCTCAACTCCAATCTATTTCTTTCTTTCTCTTTTTCCAGAAAGGGTTTCTAGCCCAGACTAGCCTTTAATTCCCTATGTAGTTGGGGATGACCTTGAACTTTTGACCTTCCTGCCTTCACCTCCCTGAGATTACAGGCATCTGCCATCACTCCTGGTTTATGTGATACTGAGGACTGAACCACCCAGACTCCATGGAAGCCAAGCAAGCACTACCCTAACTATCCTCCATCCTTATCCCTTCAACTTATAGTTAATATTCATCTTTCTACCTCATTTATATAGATGCAGTCTTGCTTGGCAATTGCATCATGTGTCCCATTCAAGTTTTATATACATCTGCAAGGAAATTCTCCAGATTAATCGACTTCATATTATGAAGCACAGCCACTAGTCAGAGTGAGCTTAGCATGCTAGAACACCTCACCTTCTGCATAATAAACTGAAAGGAGATGAATATTTAAACCTTCTAAAGCTACTCATATTACCCTAAACAAGATTGGTGATACATTATAAATCAATGTGGGTTTATCTATGGTATTAAATTTAGATTCAAGTTTTCAGCACTTAATGAAGTATACACATTCTGTGAAACAAAGTAATTTTATCTCTGTGCAAACACCATAGCATATAATTGCATAAACCTGGGAGGAATTTATCAATGATACAGGTAAATATGAACAATCTAATTCTTCTGTCCTCAAAAACGACATTCTGACATGTGGTACTGTTCAAATGGCAGGATGCTATTTACATTTAAATTCATATAAGACTTAATATGTATAGTAGTACCAGCATTAATTTATATATAATTGTAAACATTTGTGTAAACAAATAACACAATTAAAAATTAGGTACAGAGCTAAAGAGAGAACTCTCGGCAGATGAGTAGCAAATGGCCTAGAAGCACTTAAAGAAATGTTCAGAGTTCTAAGTCATCAGGAAAATGCAAATCAAAACAACTCTGAGGTTCCCTTCTTATATCCATCAGAATGGCTAAGATTAAAATCTCAAGAAATAGAACATGCTGGTGAGGATGTGTAACAAGGAAAACACCTCTTCATTGCTGATGGGACTGCAAACTTCTACAACCACTTTGGACACCAATTTGGCACTTTCTTAGAAAACTGGCAATAGTTCTACTCAAGACCCAGGCATACAAGTGCTGGGCATATAGCACCCAAAATTATCCACCATCCTACATTGGTCTACTATGTTCATTATGAGGTTTATACATAATAGCCAGAAACTGGAAACAACATATTTGTCCCTCTGCTAAAGACTAGACAATTTTGTACATCTACACAATGGAATACTATTTAGCTATTAAAACATTGTGAATTTTGCAGGCAAAAGGGATGGAACTTGAGAATATCATCCCAAGTGAGGTAATCTAATTCCTAAAGGACATGCATGGTATGTACTCACTTATAAGTGGATATTAGTCATAAAATGCAGGTATCCATCCTATATTCCACAGACTCAAAGAAGTTAAAAAAGAAGGAAAGCACAAGCAAGGATGCTTGAATCTCACTTATGAGGAGGAAGAAAATAGTTATAAGAGGCAGATGAAGGAAAGAACTTGGTGGGGGAGAGGTTGGAGAATTGGAGGGTTCAGTATAATTTGGGAGGAAGGACAGGAGATATGGAGAGATGGCCATGAGAATGAATAGAAATCTGCATCTGACGGGTGTAGTGAGGTAGGAGGTATCTCTAGGACTTGACAGAGACCTGAGATGGTAGAGGTGCCCAAGAATCAATGGAGGTGACCTATGAGGTGATACATAGCATTGGAGATTTGGAACCTGAGGTGTCTACCTGTTGTAGCCTCAGTAGAGGGAAAGGGACCTACCATACTGTCACATCAAGTCATTGAAAACTAGGCATATTCTCTCCCACTGAGGCCAGACAAGGAACCTCAGTGGAGGGAAAGGTAAACCAACCCACTCACAAAACATTTGTTCCACAATTTACCCTGTCTACAAGAAATGCAGGGGCAGGATATATATCAGAGACTAAGGGAAAGGAATGGCAAAATAGCTGGTCCAATTAGTGACTCATCCCATTGCCAAGCATCGAAAGCTGACATTATTAATGATATGCTTTTTTACTTGCAAACAGGAGTCTAGAATGGCTGTCCTCTGAGAATATCCACCCAGATGTTGACTCAGATAGATTCAAACATCCACAGTGAAACAGTGGATGAAGCTTAGGGACTTTTATGGAAGAATGGACAGAAGAATTGTGGGACCCCAATGGGATCGGAATTCCCACAGGAAGACCAACAGAGTAAATTAACCTGGACCCTTGGGACTTTTATAGACTGAATCACCAACCAAAGTACATAGATAGTCTGGACCTAGGCCTCCCCACACATAGGAAGCAGACGTGCAGTTGGGTCTCCTTGTGGGTTCCAAACAATTGAAACAGTGGCTATCCCAAGAGCTGGTGCCTGTGTGGGAGGTATGTTCTTCTAGCTGGGATGCCATGTCTGGCCTCAGTGGGAGAGAATATGCTTTTCAGAGACTTGATGTAACAGTTTGGTAGGAGACACACTGGGCCCTAACCCACTCAGAGAAAAAAGAGAGTGGGGATGATGAGAAGGAATTTTGGAGGGGTGACCAGGACTGGGGCAGTGCATCAGATATAAAGTGAAAAAGTAAATAAGCAAATAAATATGTACATGAATAAAATATAAGAGATTTAATAAGTAAACTAGTAGCATAGTAGTTTTATACAAAATTGTATATATTCAGTTTATACACAGTTGTATTTGCTATACTCTATGTAACTGGCAACTAGTTCAAAAATATATTGATATATGGATTTCAATATCTATGATCAGTACAATCTGCAATTGGCCATATCTTATGGCATACCACATGACTGTAGTTGCTTCTCAAGAAACTATGATATGCCTTATTTACTTTTAGGCGTTCCTTTATTGTTTTTTGCATCAGGAGACAGATGTAGCTTGTTATGCACCTCAGAGAGGTCTGTAAGTTACTTTGTAGACAAGGATAGGCTCGACCTTACAAAGATCCTTTTCTAGTATATTTACTGTTCTCTTGCAACATTTTTTGCTCCATTCTCTGAACAGAGTACTATATGTATTATATATTTTTCTTTTTAAGAAATTCAAAGATCATTTAAATTCCCATTCCTTACAATACAATTCTTTCCCATGTTATAATTACTTCTGTTAGAATTCCATGCAATGTAATTTCATCATTTTTAATTCAACTTGCCCACTTGAAAAATCCTTCTCCACTCCAAACCTGTCCCAAATTCATATATTTTTAAATTGTTATTATTTAATAATTAATAGGCTCAAAATTTTTGCCCATACACTTATGAGTTTGATGCCATTGACTAGAGCATGAATGACCTACAAATGTCCATACCCATACAGAAAATAATACTTCCACTTTGAGGCCATCAGTTTTCTATGGAATCTCACTTAGAGATAGATGCCCATAAACTTCTTTCTGATCTATGCTATAATACTTGCTGACTTGTTGTTATTCTGAGAGTTTATGAGTATAATAGAAGTTTCCTTTCAAGAAAGATCTATTTTGCTTTATTTCCCCTAACCTCTTATTCTGAAAAATCATTCTGTCCACTCTCCACTCTGTTGCAATAATCCTTGAATCTTGGGTAGGGGTTGTGACATATAGGTGTCCTAGTTGTGGCTGAACACTCCAGCAACTTACTCTCTGTACTTTTATGTGATACAAGCTTCTACATTAACCACCAGTGATTACTGGATATAACTTCTCTTATGAGATGTAGAGCTCCAGTAAGCTACATTTAGAGATATGTGAGTTTAATGGGCAATTTGATACTGAATTCATTTTAGCAAAACAATACTACCTTGGTGGCCTGTGAGCTCCCTATCTATGCATTCTTGGCCAGATTTGCAATATAAGATTTGTTTCTTCCTAAGAATTTGGACTTAAATCAACTGAGAACCGCAATCAACTTTGTCTCTTACACCGTGGTCATTTATCCATACATCATTCACAGTGTTCTTAGCTGAATAAAATTACTGATGACTAAAAAAGATCATGCTAGATTTGGAGAAGTGATATATTAAGAAGGGAGTTAGAACACAGCCAACATGAAAGTACAATGGAAAATAATAAGGTGAAGGATCAACTGAGGAAGGCGTATGATGTTAGGAGATAGGAAAAAACTAACTCTAAGTCTGTATGACAAACTTCATGTTAACCTATAATTTCTTACACATAGGCACACATGTACATACACACATGTATGCACACACATTACAGTTAGTTTATACAGGGAATTATGCTCATACCAACACCCATATGCTGCCAAATCCTAGTATCAGGTATAAGATAGGGACCAACAAATGAATATAATCTAGATCATGACTATTGTTTCATAAACTTCATAAACTTCATAGTAAGACTGAATACAATACTAAAATAGGTCATAGAACATAGAGAAATCACATTAGTACTGAATACAAGCTTCTTCATAATACATAGGTAACATAAACTAAGCAACCTTAATCTTGGGAGCTACACTGTTACTCTATTTTGTTCACTTCTACTTGTATTCTTAGTATTACATTTAGTATCCGGTTTACATATTGCAAGGTAACTATCATTTTTAGATTTTGAAAAATTGTATTTATATAGACATCTGCTATATGATTCCCTACCATATAACGAATAAGCACCAGGTGTTATCACTTTTTCTTTTATTGAAAATATATTTTTCATATAATATATTATTCTATGGTTCCTTCTTGTGGTAATTTAAAGGTGCTTGGTACAGGGAGTGTCACTACTTAGAGGTATGGCCTTAGTGAAGTACATAAGACCTTTTGGCATAAGTGTGTAATTTTGGGCATGGGCTTTAAGATCCTCATCATAGGTGTCTGTAAGCCAATCTTCTCCTAGCATCCTTCAGATAAAGAGGTTGAACATTTGTCAACCCATCATTATGCCTTCCTAGACACTGCCCTGTTTCAGCCTTGATGATAATGGAATGAACCTCTGAACCTGTAAGCTAGTCCTAAATAAATGTTGTCAATTCACAAGTTGCCTTGGTCATGTTGTCTTTTCACAGTGGTAAATACTTCATAGGATTCCCTGAGGCCTCATGGGCAGGATTTGATGGTGACACCAGGCTTCATCTTATATCCATACTAACTCATATTCAAACAGAACTTCACTGTGTCTTGGGTAATATAATTTTAATTCCTAATTCCTCAAATTTTACATATACCAATGAATGGTGCTTCTCTCTGAAACAAGGCATTTGGCAAGTAATGAATGCATGATGTCAGAATTGCAAAGAATTGGATTAATAGGCTCAGAAAAAGTAAAAGGAATCTCTTAGTTGATCATTTGGGGATGTAGTATAGGGAAACATGGTTACAAAAAATGGAAGAAAGCCTTCAGCTTACACTTGTTTACTCCTGATCTGTGACTTCTATAATTCAGAACTGTGACTAATTGAAGTGCTGCCCTTATTTCCTATTTTGTCTTAAACTTTGTGGAAAAACCAAAGTTTGTTGTTTAAACTAATGTGTCAGTGCAAGCTTTGTCATGGCAAGTTAGACACAGGTAAATTTGGAAATAGGAAATACGTTTCTGTACAAATGCTTTTATTGATCGATTGCTTCTCAGTGCCAAACCTTTTTTCTGCTTTCTGACTCTGAGACATTCACGAAGACAACAAACTGTGGTAGAATTTTCTAATAGGAAGATTTTTCATGATTTATTTTTTAACCAAATTGTCATTAATGGTTAACACATATAATCTGCATGGCCAGCCAGCTCATGATAAAAATCACTATTATCAATTATCTCTGCTTTCTCATATAGTGATTATGAGCATCAGGTTTTGTTTCAATTCCTAGTGGTATATCTAGTTCATTGACATTATTATGATTCTTCTGTTTATAATCATTTGAAGGCTCAACTATTTCAAACTAACAATAGCCTTATAGAAGATTCCACTGCTCAAACTTTCAGACCATTCGCTATCAATGATGCTTGAAAAGCCAGTGTCCTACCAATCATTCCTGTTAATAACTTTTTTATAGGATTCTTCCTAAATATGAAAAGAGTAATGAACAGAGAAACTGAAGATATACATTAATTCAGTTAACTATTTTGCTTAGGGCCAGTCCTGCATGTAACAGTGTATATTTTTCATTATCTAGAATAATAAAAAATCAAATGCAATTAACCGAACTAATATGAAGGGACAAGATAAATGGTATATCCTAATAGAATTCCAATGCTAACAACTTCAAGCCATAGCTGTCCTATTTGTGGACTAGAGCAAATAATGTTAAAGCTAAGAGCCAACTAATGGATGATTAATGTTCCTTATTAAATTAGATGAAAGAAAATAACAATGTTTGGTCGTTAGCAAGTCAGTGGAAGAAAAAATAGAAATTTGACAAGGATATTTTTCCTCAAGTTTTATTTTATAAAGATGGCCATTATAATTACTTAAAGAAATGAAATTTGTCTATTATTGACTGTACATGTCTCTTTAATTTGATATGGAAGTATAATTTATGGCTTAGGCTTGCTTCTGGAAGTAGATAGCAGATGAACAATAACATATATTTGCATGTATATGCTACCCTTAATATTTTTGTTCAAAATCTCATCAAAAAAAGCTCTTCTGGGTAGAAGAGATGGCTCATCAGGTAAAGGTACTAGCCACGAATCCTGACAACCCAAATTCTATCCCAAAGATCACATAATAGAAGTAAAACACTGACTGGTGCTGTTGATTCATTCGGCTTCCTTATGCATTCCATGGCACATGCACATCCTCATGGAAGGCCTACCCCTACTCAAATTAATAAGTAAAGTTAATTTTTTAAAAGCTTTCTAAGTAACTGATTAAACCAGAATTTATGATATGGTCTTTTGAGAAGTCTTCAGTTTTGCTTTGTTTGTTTTTACTTTAGATAATATTACCATTCAACAATATTTTATATGATTTTATATATGACATTGAACACATGAATATGTAGACAACTGAATCTTCCTAAAATCTTTCTTTGAGATTCTAGTTTGCCCCTTTGCAGGTCAGAATACATATGAGGTAATGGGGTCTCTCTTCTTTATGGCTGTCCCAGGGATGGGGTTCATTTGGCAGGATCATGGAGGGGGCATTTAGCCCACCTAACTACCTCGCTAACCATGGAAAATCTTTTTGGGCATTATTGCATGATGTAGCAGAAAATTGGGAGGCTGTACCGAGTTATTAGAGAATAGGCAAAATATAGGACAGACCTAAAACCTGACATTAAATGAATAAAATACTACCCATTAATTTTATAAATGTTAGTTGATTCCTCTCTTTTCCTCAACTAATTGTACTGCGTATGAACACAAGTAGACATGTGTTTTTATTGCTTTCTATTTCTGTTAGAAACATCATGACTCTAAGTGATGAGATTTATTTGGCTTGAGCATGTCTGGTCACAGTAACTGTCATCAAGTGAAGTCAGCAGGGAGTGATACAGAGATCACAGATGAGTGCAGCTTACTGGTTTCTACCAAAAGTAAACTGGCTTTCTCAACTTACATTTTATACAACTCAGGGCTACCTGCCTATGTATTGCTGTTGCCACAGTGAGATGGACTCTCCCATGTCAATGACTAATCAAGAAAATGCCTAGAGGACAAGATTATGGAGTCATTTTCTCAGTTGAATTTCGCTTTTTAATCATGACATGAGATTGTATCAAAACAGAAACCTAAGTAGTACACTTGGAGATAATGTGTAAATCTTTTATATAATTAGAGAACTAATTTCCATAATGGATTTTATATTGTACACTATGGTCTCACACTCTTTCCTCCCACACTCTTTACACGTTTAGCCAAATGCTGCTATGTAAGTATGTATGTATAATATATGTGTGTATATATGTATATAAATATATGTACTCAATAAGATACACATATTCATATATGTATATATGTGTACATATACATGCGATACACATATGTATACATTTGTACACACATACATATATCCAAATTTATGTGTACCTTATTGATTATATAAACATATATACATACATATGCACACACACACTTCAATGAAAGTGAGCAAAAGAAATGTAACAAATATAAAAGTATGATTAAAGAATATTGCACATGAGGTTTGGTTTTATTTGGGATTTGTAGACTTTATAGTAAGACTTCCAAAACAGACTAAAACCCTTCCTCATTTAGCTAGCAATGAAAGAATAACTATAAATTATGAAGTATATTGATAATATTTAAAAACAGAAAAATTTAAATACTGATAAGAGGATAATTGGATCAGATCATCTTAGAGACAGATCTTTGTTCTGAAGAATTGATGTCGCTAATCTTATTGTACTATTATAACTGTACTGTTTATCAGATAAGTGTAAGCTATATAGTAAAGACAATTTTAAAATAAACATGTGGAGTTAAATACATTTACATGTAGTTAGTCATTAAAGTTAATGAAAACATGTATATATTTCTATAAGTATAATGAATAAATTGATGATAATAGTACACCATTTTATTCTTTATCTTTGTGTATTTTTACTATCAGTTTTTATTTTCAAAAGTTAATTTTCAATAATAACCTAAGCCATAAGAATTTCTCATTCAAATTATTCTCATTCAACTAACTGGCAAGAGCACACAAAAGGTGCTTTTTACTAGCTTTGTCAACAACCTTGATACATGCATTCTGAACATAAAGTTGATGAACATATTACCTAACTCAAACTACTTATACACAGATAAGAAATATGGAATGCTTTACAGCATTTGACACCTTTATTTGGTTGTTCATCAACACACGAAAACAAGCACCACTAGTTATTTTTTTTGCAAGTAACTTGAGAAGTACAGAGTTCATTATTATTTCTGCTGCTGTCTAGTAAGGTGGCTAAAATAATAAAGGTTCTTGCCACCATCCTGACAACCACACTGGAGAAAAAGTATCTAAAGTTATTTTCTGACCTCCAGCTGTGTGCCAAGCAATTTCATACTCATGTCAGCTCTATGAAGACACAAGTGAAGAAAGAAAAATTTTAAAAATGATGTTTGATTTCAAATAAACACTAATTAAAACTTAATATTAAAAAAAATCTCTCTGGTGAAGCTTGTTGCATTTTTTTAACCTTCACCTCAACTGACAAATTCTTAATTTGATAGACTACTCTTTCAGTTCCTTGAACAATATTTGTCAAAATGTTTCTGCTATCCATGTATGCTTTGTTTGAGTTATCCAAAGCAATAAAATTTAAAGTTTAGCATATATTTAAAATGAATACATTTTAAACATGATTTTATATATGTGTGATGTGGACATATACTTTCTATAAAGTTTATCCCTAAGCAGGATTTCATACTCAGTTTCATAGACCAGCATCCACATTCAATGATAACCTACCATGACTGGACAAGTATAATTCACATCTGCTTGCCCTGCATAGTTTCCCAGCAAATTGTAAGTACATTTTTCTGCCAGTGAAATGAACCAATTCAAGTCAGGCTATATTCTATTAAACACAGAATTTTGGGGAAGCTGCTCTCAGTCAAGTTCACAGGACCCCTGGAAGGAGATCAGAGAAGTTGCCATAGATAGGGAGAGCGTAGAGAGAAAGAAGAAAAATGGAGAACACATGTATGATGAGAGAGAAAGGAAGAGTTGCAAGAGTCTCCAATTAACTCTAGTTAAGTCATTCCTACTACCCACCCCAGTGCTTTATACTCCCAAATAAGAGTCATACACTCAGCTTTTATATTTTGATATGACTTAAACAGCTCAATGGCTGGCACACTTTCTAACTTCCAGGTGTCTAAGCCATCTCTCTCCAGTATGCCTGAGTCATTATTAACTAAAATCTATATTCTATCTTTGCTGCCCTAAACCCAGACTTACAGCCCTCTTGGGCAGAGATCCCTGACTTCTACATGATGGCTATGTTCTCTGTCTTGTACCTCTCAGGAAGTGCATCTTCCTTCTCCTGTTCCGAGCATGGTAGATTGTTCTCTTCCCACTTCTTCCTCAGTCTCTTGCCCAGGAATCCTAAAAGTCCTGCCTCTGTCGCCTGACCCAACAATTGGCAGCTGGCAATTTTATTTACCAACCAAAATCAACTCCGGCAGGGTTGCCTCTTATGTGAAGACATAAATTCTCGTGCAATTTGGGGGACCCAAATAAAATAATAAAAGTAACATTAGACTACACACACACACACACACACACACACACACACAAACACAAACACACATACACACACACAAACACACATACACACACACAAACACACATACACACACACAAACACACATACACACAGAGAGAGAGAGAGAGAGAGAGAGAGAGAGAGAGAGAGAGAGAGAGAGAGAGAGAGAGAATGTTAAATAGATAGAGACAAAAATATATGTATTATGTAGGGAAGAGCCTCTGCAGAAGGGTAGCCAATCTCCTGGACTGGATTCCGGGCCGATTATGCCAAGTAGGGACTGGGGTTGCTGGAGAATCTGGAGACAATGTCAGTTTTGTCAGAGAAAATATGCACATCATTCCTTTGTCCTAAGATTCTAACCAAAAGGTACAATTATAGTGGAATGCAGATTTATCCATCAGCCTGTTGACATTATCTCCATGACTACCTTTTGATATTAGCTTAACATAAACAAAGTCTAGTCCAGACATGTCAACAGTCACATCTATGATGTCAATATCTTTATGTCTGACCAAAAGTGGAAAGATCCATTTTGTCAGACTCCCACATAGTACTTTAGTTCTATAAGGAAGTTGCACAAAAATGGTACTCTGAGTGGTCCTCTCTTTCATTACTATACAGTACTTTCAGTGTAGATCCTATATACTGGGTCTTTGTCTATATGAAATAAAAGCGAATTAGTGTATTTTTCTTTTGTTTTTGTCATTATAATTAAAACATTTCTCCATTCTCTCTTTCCTCTGAGAATTCACTCCATATTCACATCTTCTTCATATTCATGGCTTCTATTTTTGCTAATTTTCACTGCACTTATTTGTATATTTATAAACACACATACTCATATATATGTGTGTGTGTTTATATATGCATATGAATGTATGAGTGTGCATACATATATTTCATATATTATATATGTGCATTTGAAAAAATATATTCCTAACTATAACCTGTTCAGTCAATATTATTTTACTTACATTTATATATTAGAAGTGATCGTTTGGCAATTAATGGTGTGGTCTCCCTGAGGAGAGCTTTTCTAAGCTTTTCTCTCACTCAGCTTTTCTTAGTTGTTTAAAGTTCTTTGTGTAGTGTTGAACTATTCTTGTTTAAATTATAACCCTAAGTATTATAGCAAGAATTACAATTCTGAACTGAGCAATTTGTGTACCCTGAACAATACAGAGAAATATATTAATGGTTGTGAGATTCATATATTACAGGATGGACAGCTTTCACAAGATTCATCCTCAGAGATCCTGAAGTGACCTGCTGTTCTCTGCCCCTGCTTCCTGATGCTGTCCAGAGACTTGCTTCCAGAACAGCTTCAGGAGCTGATATTGCTTCCCAATGGACTCCTTTCATCTAGCCTTTCAGAGAAATATAGTCAGAACTTTAGCCAAGCCCTGTGCTTTCTAAATATATAGAGACTGGACAAGTGATGCTAAAACTAGTTTTCTTAAGTCTAACCAGTTTTTATAATTTTCTTACCCCTCCTGATGCACTTAAAGAATTTCTTGTCATGCCTATTCAGCAGTAAGAAGCCATGGAGAATTGTCAGCCCAGTTCCGTGGGTTTGGTATCTGGTTATGATTATTTTGTAAATTATATATAGGTTGTCATCTTAAGAGAAAATTTGGAAATTTTCATAGTTTTGAACATGATAAAAATAGATGGGAGAAATTGCTAAATGTATTCTTGAACAAAACTTTATGTAGCCATAACCTAACATTGATAGAAAGCTTTATAATTGATGCAAAATTGAAGTTGTAATTTCTTACATTAGAACAGAATTTGTGTATTGATATAGGATTATGGTTTTCATTGGTATAAGTATGCATATTGACACAAAATTTGAAATAAATTTTGGAATTCTTAGTCATTACGTCTACACACCTCATTTGAGAATACAAGGGTTCTCCTCAGTCCTTCCAATCGCTATTATTACACAGTGTTTGGGAAGATAAAGAAACACAAGTTACAGGGCAGATAGTAAACTCATGACTATGTTAGATTCTGGTTTTATTATAATAAAGTGTTTTCAATTTAGTCAAGTAGAGATGTCAAAGAGTAGTTAAGGTTTAACAGTTCAGATATATTTGCATAGATAGATAATTTTCAAAAACATAAGAAGTCCATAGAATCTGACATTTAATCATTTCGTTATCATTAGAAATTTTGATTAGAGGCGTGTCTGCTCCTTACAGTACACCCTTCATGGTTCAAAGAAGGTATTGAGCATCTTTTCCTCCATTCAAAGTTACTTAGAGTGTCAAGGTAGCAGACAAAATACTGTTCAAAAGGGACAAACAGATGTTGGATGATCAACGAGTAAGCTGGGCCATCACAGGTAAGCTAGTCCTTCATATTACTACTTCACGTAATGGCCTGCCAGATGACTGAGCCAAAAGACTGAAGATAGACATGTCAACATTATCAGAAATTAGAGGACTGTCTAGGAAGTCAGCCATTTCTACAGTTTAAGTTCTGGAAGCTATGCTTATATGCTTCCTGCTTGTTTAGGTAATATTTAATTCAGTCTTGGATTTCTGACAAGGTTGAAGACTAGTTACAGTCTCATAAGCAAACTTAAGTTGTTCAGCATTGTGAGATATGACAGAGTTGAAGAGTTGAAACATGGTTTTCAGAAGCTGATTCAGGTTAAAAGCAAAACATAATTAAAGTGTAGAATTGTAAACTCTTTAAGTTATGAATAATGGTAGAATACTTTTATCTAAATGACAAATATGATGGACTAGATGTTAATTGTATCCATCTGTGTGGTTGTATTCAATTTATGGCTGAGAGACGACGGTTTTGTTCTGTTTCATATTGTTTCTGTTTTTTTACAGAAAAGGTGAGGTGTTAGAGTGCTAGAGATTGGTTATTGTTTTGATTTAATAGGAAATCTGCATGTACAAATGCTAAAGGTCCTTTTCCCCATTTGGTTTTTGATCAATAAATAAAAAATGCCAGCCTCCAACAGTTGGGCAAAGGAAGCCAGGGACGGGACCTTTAGAGTTCTATGAGATAGGATGCAAGGGGGAGGAGAAAGGAATCGCCATGACTCAGGGGGAGAGATACAGGTTGACATAGGAGAGAAAGCCAACCAGCCATGTGAGATTTTGGGGAAGTGGCCAATGGCCGCTTGTCTGATTGGGCCTCGTGTAGCAGAGGAAGGATTAGGAATGCCCAGCATTTGAGTTATCCAAGGTATTTCAAAAATAAAAATAAAAAGAAAGCTTGTGTGTGTGTGTGTGTGTGTGTGTGTGTGTGTGTGTATGTCTTTCATTCACAGATCCAAAGACCTTCCAGACGCATAAAGCAATGTAGTCCAAACTCACGCTATATATGAGTGCCCAAAGTGCATCACTTAAGGATTATTCAAGAATTTTTGTTAAGTTGAATAGGGTGCTTATACAAAAATATTCTTATTTATTGGATGTTTTTAAAATTAAAATTTCATAAAGCTTTTGCGTACTTAATGAGAAAGTAGAAAGGCAACTCTGAAAGAAGGTAGCATTCTGAGACGATTTTAATTCTTAAACTTAAATCTCCAGGTGATACATGATAAAGCCTAGGTCAGTGAACATGTACATTGCTGTTACACATTAAAGAAAAACCCAACTTCCCAAACTGTGAGATGCTATTTCTTTAGAAAAGGCATTGAGGGGGCAGGCTCCAATCCGGTTCCATTGGGTTCTCCCACCATAGGCTGAGCAGCTCCTTGACTGATCCTGTCTTGCACTTCTCTCACACCCTGTGCTGCCAGGATGCCCAAGAGGAAGGTTAGAGAGGATGGAGCAGTGAAGGCAGAGCCTAAGCACTGCTCTACAAGGCTGTTGGCCAAGCCTGCCTCTGCCAAGGTAGACATGAAGCCAAAAAAGGCCGCAGAAAAGGATGAAGCATCAGACAAAAACAGTGCAGATAAAGGAGAAGAGGGAAGCGAAGGGCAAACAGGCTGAAGTGTTTGACCAGCAAACTACAGATCTGCCTGCAGAAAATGGAGAGACAGAAAATCAGAATCCAGCCTCTGAACAAGAGCAAAAAGCCAAGTCCAACTAAGCATCCATCACATCTGTCAGTAGTCGCTGCCTCCCTTCTCACACAATCCAGAGGAATATCTTAAACAACCGTTTTGTAAATATGAGTTTTTTAGTAGCTCTTGAAACACTTTTAAAAAGTGAGGGACTCCCACCTCATCCCATTTTAACTGTAAATCTTTTTTTAAAGAGGTTAAATTATTTGCTGGTTGTTTATTTTTTGGTACAACCAGAAAGTAGCAGGATACTGAATCAGGAGAGGCTGTGACTGTCTCAGAGGTTACCATAGCTTCCATAGAGGGGGCTAGTTTTATATGCTACCGTACAAAGCATACTAAATGGCAATTTGTAGTCTCAGTTGTTCATTTGTGTTTGGAATATTTCCAGTTATATCTGGTCCTGTGTTTATAGTAGAACCATTTTTTAAGAGAGCCAGTCTTTGGTCCTCACCCTGTGATGTCTGTGGTCATGGCAGTCCATTATCCTAACAGTTGTGATAATGTGCTGTGAAAGATAGAAATTTTGAGTATGTATTGTGTGTGGCATAAAATTGTGAATTGTTGGAACTGAGGATTATGAGCATTTGGTTGTTGTGAGAGGTCTTAAGGAAACTTGCCAAGTTTGAGGCTGCAACATCATGGGGATAAGTTCAAAGAAAAACAATATGTAGCTCTTCATTTGCATATGTGAACACAGTGTGACTCTTCAGAATTTGGGTATGTGAGCACAGTATATGGCTCTTCAGAGTTTAGGTACCTGTGAGAAGAATTGGAATGTCTATGTACTCTGCTCCTTGACCAATAAAATCTCAGTTATGAAAGAAAAAAGAAAGAAAGAAAGGAAGAAAGAAAGAAAGAAAGAAAGAAAGAAAGAAGGAAAGGAAGAAAAAAAGAAAGAAAGAAAGTAAGAAAGAAAGAAAGGAAGGAAGGAAGGAAGAAAGAAAGAAAGAAAGAAAGAAAGAAAGAAGGAAAGAAAGAAAGAAAAGGCATTGAATTGTCTCCTCATGCATTGAGAAAGGGACCTTCCTTGAAATTGAAATGAGGATGCTGACATCAATGTCAGTCATTCTCTATGTCTGTGTGACTTTTCTATAGTCAAGGGGTAGGGGAATGATTTCATATAGTTCTGCGAAACGATGAACTATGTATCTCCCCCAAGGCATCTTTGGTATTACATATCAGGATTTAATTTGACCAGCCCTCATTGTTGAGGAAACCAGAAACTATTCATTGGACATGGTCTTCTCCCATTAATAATCCTTAAAAATATTTTACAATCACAATAACTTTTACCAACCTGTATCAAAAACATAAAGAAACATGCTTTGTGTTCTAAAAAGAATAGTAAAATCACTCAATGCTATATTTATAAGCAAAAATGATATCAAATGATCCATAAGAAAGCAACAAACAAGGGTGAACATATGACCCAGCAATTATGAGCACTGAATACTTTTATAGGTGACCTGCTTCCATATTCAGCAACCAGAACATAGGTAGTTCACAATCTTTTTGAATCCCAGTTGCAGAGATCCATTGCCATTTGGAAGCCTTCATGGGACTACACATGCACATGTTGGATTAAACCTGAGAATTGTCAGAAGAATGACCAAATTCAGAATTTTTCATTTAAAGAAAACATTGTTTAATACTGGCCAGGAAAATGGATACTGATTAGATCTATATCAAGAATTCCCAGAGAATGGCACTCCTATTAGTTAAGTCAGGTGCTGATAAGGGTGAACTCTTCAAGGTACTTCCCACCTTCCTCCAATCAGAGGGAAGCATGTATCCTGACATACTTCCTACCTATGTACCTCCAGCCTACTTGTGATCAGGCACACACTGTACTGTTGAGCAACCATCCTTGTTTAGTGAAGGGAAAAGGGGAAAACATATGAGTTGTTATCTTACATGAACAAAAGTACCTAAAATTCCAGGAAGTTGTCCTTAGGAGTGGGCTTAGAGTTTAAATTTAGCCTTTATGAGTATAGAAACATACATTCAAGCAAAATACCCACATAGATTATATATATATGTTATATATAAACTAAATAATAAAGGAAAACAAAACAATGACTAACAGATGTTGAAATTTTCATATATTGATTGTTGTTTCCCCTCACCTAACTACTACAAGATCCTTTCCACCTAGTCACACACCAGAATCCTCATATCCATTGCTCTTTCATTTGAAAACAATAGGAATCTAATATAAATAATAAATAAATAATAAAGTAAGATCTAATGAAGACAAACCAAAAGAGGACAAAACAAACAAGTGAACTAAAAAGGTTAAAAATAAAAATTTAAGAAACTTACAAAACCACAACATATAAACATCGATAAAGTAAACCAGAAAAGGCATTGTGAGACAACGATTCTTTCAAAACTTCTACTGAATTTTTGTGTGTATGGTGGCCATCCACTGTAGGTATGGAGACTGCTTTTTAGTGTGGTTTCTATACTCAGTAAGACTCTACTGGAGAAATTAAATTTTACCAGGAATAGTCACATTAACACATTGAATGTAAGAGCTTTACACTTGTAGTCATGAATACTAAAATAAGCCTAGTAGTCACATATAAAATTCTATTATTCCATATCATTTCAACATTATAAGATCTTCTACAACTCTAGAGCTTAACAGTTAGTGCAGTAAAATTAAATATGCTATATGTGCATTGAAATGTTTAGCATTTTTATCTTTGAAAAACTACTCCCACAAAAGTTTTTCCATGTGTTCTATGATGCTATTGATATGTTATATAGAATCTCCACGACTTGTATAAAATCAGCATTTTCACCAGCATAAATCAATTGTATGATAATTAATACACACTTCTTTAAGAATAGCAAAATTGTGTTGCCAAATATATTTTTTTATTAACTTGAGTATTTCTTATATACATTTCGAGTGTTATTCCCTTTCCCGGTTTCCGGGCAAACATCCCCCTCCCCCCTCCCCTTCCTTATATTTTTAATCTTGAAGTGTTTATCTTTATGTTCCATCAAATAGAATTTTAATTTTGTCTAAGTACACAACTTTATAATATTGACTATACCTTGAAAACACTTATGCAATAAAATTTTTCAAAAAAGAACACTATTTTTATATTTGGCAATTCAGCAAATGTGTATGTGTTATTCTTATTCCTTCTCTCTTTAGCTGTGCTATGGTATCCCTTTTCCATTACACTCACCCTCTTCCTTTCTCCTAGTCACTTACACCCTGTTCACTAGGGGAAAATGACTTTAGGTCAGCCAGTCATTTTGCTTAGCTTTAACTTTTACAATTTTTTCTGAAATCACCAGCAATTCTCAACATGTAATATAGTACAAATGTTAAAATATTATTCTTTTTATACAGACCCGTGACACAAAAAAATAAGTTGGTTAATCAGTCTATTTAAACATATCATTAAAAACAAAGAAAGAAATTATCCACTATTCTATAGGCAAACCTTTCGATATTTATTCTTAATTATCAACATACCTATGACAGAAATTAAGGCAATCTAACCATGTGCTTTCAATACAATGGTAATAGAAATTTACATTTCAGTGAGTCTTGCCCTACATAATACTCTCTTGAAATAGAGCAATGCATCCTCTTGAGATATATTGTCCAAGTGTGTATTTTAACTCCATCACTGGTGCAGACATTGTGAGAATCATTTAATTCTATTGATCCCATGAAATCAGAAGGCTCCCTTTTCCAGTGCTAAATATTAAATTAATCATTAGAAAAATAAGGATAGCCTTATGACACATAGATATACATGAAGAGATATATCTAAAACCCCCAGGTACTCCGGATGTTAGGAAATCTTTAACAGTAAAATCCAGTTAATAACACAGAAAATTTTTTTGAACAGCAAGGTATCTGAGTTATTCAAATGGAAATTTTTCTCTAACAGACAAATTCAAACTGGAATTCTGGATTTAAATGCTGCAGATTTAATCAAATTAATAATAATGAAGAGCAAAATAAAATAAATATACAACTATATTAAATAGAGCCCATCTTGATTTGACAGATGTTTTCTCACCCAGTGCAATTATTATCAAACAGGATGAGAATAGGAAAAGTGGAAGGAATGTATTCTCTGTAAAGAGGTATGGTGGATGTGTTAATATTCATGGCTTATTTATATAATCCTAGGTAATGGTGGAAGACACAGAAATAGATGGTAAATGATAAGATTTTCTAAATTCCACAGGCATTCCTTTTATGGCTCTGATTCAGTGAATGCAGCATGAAATATAGGTATTTGTGGGGTTTTGTTTATTTTTGTTTGTTTTAACTTTGCTATATATTTTATTGGTTATTTCATTTATTTAAATTTTTATTGGATATTTTTTATTTACATTTCGAATATTGTCCCCTTTCCCGTTTTCCCTTCCAGAAACCCCCATCCCATTCTGTCCTTTCCCTGCTTCTATAAGTGTACTCCCTGACCCACCCAACTACTCACTCCTGCCTCCCTGCCCTAGCATTCCCCTACACTGGGGAATCGGCCTTCTTGGGACCAGGGGTCTATCTTCCAATTGATGCCTGACCAGGCCATCCTCTGCCACATGTGTTGTTGGAACCACAGATTGCTCCATGTGTGCTCTTTGGTTTGTAGTTAGTCCATGGGAGTGCTGGGGGTGTCTGGTCTGATTATCGTTGTTCTTCCTAAGGGGTTGCAAACCACTTCAGCTACTTCAGTCCTTTCTCTAAGTTCTCCATTGCAGATACTGTGTTCAGTCCAATGGTTGACTGTGAGCATCTGCCTCTGTATTTGTCATGCTCTGCAATGCTTCTCTGGAGACAGCAGTGTTAACATGCACTTCTTGGCATTCACAACCGTATCTGGGATGCAGCTCCAGGTGGGGCAACTACTGGATAGCCTTTCCTTCAGTCTCTCCTCCACACTTTTTCTCCGTATTTCTCCTGTGAGCATTTTGTTCTTCCTTGAAGAGGCCGAATAAATGCCAATTTACCATCATCTCTACCTTCATCTGGTTTTGTCATCCAACAAAAGAAATGAATATCAAATTAGAGCAATAAGAAGCAAACAAAAGTTGGAGCTGAAGACCTTAACTGCTCGCTCTTTGCCCATTGGTCAGATACACTAGAAATATCTGCACCATGTATGCAGCATGGGTCTTTATTATTTTTATCAAAAATCTCCCTTTTCAGAAATAGTAGATAATTTGAGAAAAAAAAAGGTTTGCTTTACTCAATACACCTTTAATGGTTTTTAAATGGTTTCCTATCTGGTCAAGTTGGATTTTCAAAAATTTCATTTTTAATTTTTAATAAAATGTTACAACTTGATCTTTTTCCAAAAAAAAAGAAATGAATTGAACTGCAAGTATTTTTAAAAAACACTATGAATAATACAAAAGAAATTATTGTTAATAAAAGGAAGATTGAAGGAGACATATTTTAAGTTCAAACTTTTCTTCAAGTCTTCTGCATTGCTGTGACTAGTGGTAATGGCATTACTCCTTCCTGCTTTTACAACCTTTTGATTATGTTTTCCCCTTAATTTGAATTGATATGTGAAAGCACAAAATTGCACATATTAATAGAATAGCATATATGATGGATGTAGGCCTACATGTTATATAATTTTTAAGTAAAGCTAGACATGTTTACATTCTAAACCATTTATAAATTTTCTAGTGAAAAGGTTTAAACATCTCTTCCAATCCAGTTTTTTGTCTGATTATGTACATGAGCAAAATGTAATGAGAATACATATCAATTGTCAATCCAGCAATAAACTTATCTTGTAAGTATGATTAGCACATATTTAAACTCATTGCTTTACAAAATATGTAGTTTTATAAAATCAGTGCTGAAAACAATAGTAAAAATGTAATTTCTAGAGATGTACTAATTCAATGTTTCAATGTGTCAATTCACCATTCTGGTATAGGCTGTCCAGGAACTGATGCTCAATGAGTTAATTCTATATTTCTTTCTGCTCAGGCTTGCTGAAAAAGGGGCACTAAGATTTCAAGGAGGGATACATAACAATGAGGCTTCTCATCCCTAGTTTTGTATTTCTTTTTAGACAATATATGGGTCTTGGTACAAGAGGTATTGCTACTTTCTCCATTCAACTCTCTTGTACCCATTTTGCCCTTGCTAACTTCCTTCCACCTCCCAAGTACCCACAGTGCTCCCTTTTTACTTTCACATTTCTGTTGTTAGTCCAAGCTACTTACTCATATTTTAATCATCAGAGCTAGGAGTCTTGGAGATAGAAGAGTATTTCAAATTTGTCATTCTGTGTATAATGTGCCTTACTCAGTATGACTGTTTCTGGTTTTATTTATTTACATGTAAATTCATGATTTCATTATCTGTGCAACTAGATACTATTCCATAGTGTATATGAACCAGATTAAGTCTGTCTTTCAGTTGAGAGTCATTTAGATTTTTTCTGCTTTCTAACTTCTCTGGATTGAGGATCACTGAGCATGGTAGATCAAGTATCTGTGGAGGAAGATTTTGCATATTTGGGCAGAGGTCAAGGAGTGGTCTAGTTGGCTCACATGATAGACTTATTTTAGATGTTTGTGGATTTTTCACACAGATTTCCTGAGTATTGGAACAGTTTTGCAATTATACCAATAAAGACTGGTTAGGGAATATGAAACCGCTATTTTCGTTGTTTGCTCCCTTCCCCAAGAGGAGGTTATTAAACCCTATTGGTTAGGACACATGCATTTTAGACAGAGAGCACCAAAGTCTCTTAACTGAAACTAATATGAAACCGTTCTCCACGAGAATTCAATTTCATAATACCAAAAGATGCTATTCATGTTTCAAAATGAGGAAAAAGACCAATGAACCTACCTTGTTATTATACTTATGAACCAAAACAGGGGATATGGTGGCATGCTAACCTTAAGGGTTAGTCCAGTGGGTGGCATGCATACCTTAGCAGCAACCAATCATTCTCTACACTAGTATTTAAGAACCACATGAAAAAGAGGGGATCATGCTGTTAAAAGAAAACTAAACCAATTTCTTGGCTCCAAAGTCAGGGAATTTGAGGGGAACCTACATCCACCACTCTAGTAAACAAACAGAATCACTAACTATACTATACTCTGCTATTTGTCCTCCTGCCTACAGAATTACAGTTCTCCCCTTATAAAGAATTGTTTTTGAAGCATCAGCAGCAGATGGACACCATTGCAGAAAGCTAAAACCAAAAAGAAGTATGGATTTATGGAGCCCAGTAACAGGCGATATATCTAACATAGTACTTGTACCTAAATCAAAAGTATTATCTTAAAAAGAGGGAGGAAAAATTGTAAGAGACAAAGATTAAGGAGTTCGCTGTGAAATTCTGTCTTCTAGCAATGTCAGAACCTGCAGACATAAAGTCTCACAAATATGGCCGGCTAAATGTGACCTAAATGAGGATGGCATCAGTAGACGTGCTATCATCTTGGAATAAGGCTTGTAAGATTTGACCTAGACAGAGAACTAGAAAGCTGTCGGATAGTCAGCCGTAAAATATACACACAAGTGACTATATATGTATATTCAGCTATTAACAAAATTAGGTAATGATTTGGGTAGAAGAAAGGGAAGAATTTATTTAATTATATTATACTCTGAAAAGTAAAAGCATAAAATAATAATTACAACCCCGAGAAGTTAGATAGATGATGAAGTTTCCAGAGCCGTTATGGGTATTTTAATAGCAAAATATAGAAAAACGTTCATATGTTCACAAGTTGACACTCTGCTATCTTCAAAGTACAATCAGGGGAACATTATGTGAAAGCTATTGGTCTATTACTTCTACCTCCTCCTCCTCTTCCTCCTCCTCCTTCTCCTCCTCCTTCTTCCTGCTTCTGCCTCTGCCTCTGCCTCTGCCTCTGCCTCTGCCTCTGCCTCTGCCTCTGCCTCTGCCTCTGCCTCTGCCTCTGCCTCTGCCTCTGCCTCTGCCTCTGCCTCTGCCTCTGCTTCTTCTCCCTCGCCCTCCTCTTCTTTTCTTCTTATTTTTCTCCTCCTCATCCTCCTCTTTCTCTGCCTTCTCTTCTTTTACCTTCTACTTTTCTTTCTTCTTCTTTCCTTCTCTTCCCTCTCTCATTCTTCTCCTGCTCCTCTCCTTTTTCTTTCTTCTTCTTTTACTCTTTCTTATTGTTTATGTATTCATTTTATTTTTTTAAAACTTTTTATCAGTTATTTTATTTATAATTTTGGCAAAGCACCAGTGACCTTGATACCCTAAATACAGAAAAACTAAATAAAGAAAAAGAATTGCAGACCAATTTTCTTCATGAAACCATTTTTTTTCACAAACTTAATCCAAAAACATACCAATCAAGTAAGCTTCATTTCAAAGATACAGGAATTGTACAGCAAACAAAATTTGTCACTGCGATCCATGGTATAAACATACTGAAATCAAAAATGAAAACAAAATAAAAAGAAAAACAACATGATCAAGAGACATACCTAAACATAATAAAGGAAGTTTACAGTAGACTACAAGTCAACATCACATTAAACAGAAAGAAACTAAAAACATGGACACTAAAATCAAGGAAAAATCAAGGCTCTTCATTCTCTCCATATATATTCCATATAGTACTTGAATTTCTAGCTAGAGGAATAAGACAATGAAAGGGGATTATGGAAATATACTTTCTTCATAGACTTAAATTTCCTGTAACAGATTTTTTTCATCCATTTGTATACAGTTTCCTGAAGATATTTATATTATTTGTGATTATTTTGAAGGGTCTTATTTCTATGATTTTATCCCCAGCCTAGGTAATTTTTGTGTATAGGTGAGCTACTACTTTTTTTCATTTAATCTTGCATCCAGTCATTTAGCTGAAGGTATTTATCAGCTATAGGAGTTCCCTAGTAGATTTTTTCTGTTAGTGTATACATACTATCATATCATCTGTGTTTTCATCCATTCTGTTAGCTTGTGCCTTTTCATTGGGAGTGGACAACATTGATAGTGAGAAATATTAATGACCAATGATTGTTAATTCTTATTATTTTATTGGTGCTGTTGGAGGTGGCAGTAGCCCATGTGTATGGGTGTGCTTCCATTCTTTGGGCTTTGCTAGTGGGAGATTATTTATTTTCTGTGCTTTCATTGATGCAGTTAGCCTTAGGATGTATTTTTTCCTTCTAGTATCTTCCTAAGTGTTAGATTGGTGGATAGGTATCATTTAAATTTGACTTTGTCATAGAATATCTTTCTTCCCCATCTATGGCGATGATAAGTTTTTCTGGGTATAATAGCCTTAACTGTCTTCTGTGGTCTCTTAGAGTCTGAAAGATATCTGTCCAGGCCCTTCTGAAACTAAAATTTTCCATTGAAAATTCAGGTCTAATAAGTCTGCCTTTTGTAGGTTACTTGGGCTTTTCACCTTGTAGCATTTAATATACTTTTGTTGTTGTTGTTCTCTATATTTGGTGTTTTGAGTATTATGTGCTGGGGCATTCCATTGCTGGTTCATTCTATATAGTGTTCTATAAACTTCTCATACATTTTCAAGCATGTCCTTCCTGGGATTTGGGAAATTTTCTATCATATTGTTAAAATTATTTTCTGGGGTTTTTTGAGTTAGGATTTCCCACTTCTTGTATTTCTATCAGTATTATGTTTTTTTTTTTCTTTTACTTTCATACTGTCCCCTATTTCTGAATGTGCTGTGTCAGGAATTTTTTAGATTTAACATTTTCTTTGAGCAATGTATTGGTTTCTTTCATTGTATCTTTTATACCTGAGATTCTGTCTCCCATATTTTGTATTCTGTTGATAATGCTTGTGTCTGTAGCTCTTGTTTGCTTACCTAGATTTTCCATCTCCAGGATTCCATCCATTTGTGTATTTTTAATTTTTCTATTTCCAGTTTTAGGTCTTAAACAGTTTATTCATTTTTATTCATCTCTGTTTTTCTGGGGGGCGAGTCTTTAAGGGATTTTGTTGGATGTTGTATTCATTTATTCATTAAGGGCTTCTATCATCTTCATAAAAATGGTTTTAAGGCAATTTTCTTATATTTCAGCTGTATCAGAATATTCAGATCTTGACATAGTAGGACAGCTGATCTCAGGTAGTTCCATATTGACCTGCCTGTTGTTAATTGTGTTCTTAGGATGGCATCGAGAGTTGTGGTAAATATAAGTTTAGATGCTGATATCTGAGTATATCTTTATTGAATAGACATATTAGCTTCTTGGTTTCTGTTTTCTTTCTGGGTGTCTGGTCTACTTGGCCTGTAATCATGGTGACAGATGAATTCTTTGATCCAGTAGGATTTATCTGCTGGGGTTTTGATGGTTTGTGGGACCACTGGTATTTTGGATGCTGTCATGACTTCTGGGGTTCTGGAAGCTTGCATGTATTCTGGGAGAGCAGGACTTTCATGAGTTTTGTTTACCAGCATGGCTTCTGTGGTTCTTGACACTAGTGTGGCCTTTGGGGTTCCAAGTACTGTCATAGCCTCTGATATGGTAAGGTTTTCTGTTGGATTTATTGGTCAGGTATAGAAATTAGGGCAGGAATACTATTAGGAAAATGGAGAAGACTAACCAAGAGTGTTGAAGAGGGGTTGGGAATTTAGCTCAGTGGTAGAGCGCTTGCCTAGGAAGCACAAGGCCCTGGGTTTGGTCCCCAGCTCCGAAAAAAAGAACCAAAAAACAAAAAGAGTGTTGAAGAGATCTGTGTGGGTATTACCCAGGGCTCTAAGTATCAGCATGGCCTCTAGTAGAGCAAGGGCTTATACAGGAGTTGTGGGCCAGGATATGAGGACAATGAGAGGTATGCTGTTAGTAAATCTGGGCAGATTCTATGGAAAACTTGAATGTCAGTGGGTAGGGTCGTACCTAAGGGTCTAGATACCAGCATGGCCTCTACTAGAGCAGGAGACTTCTTACTCTTTTCCTCCTTTTTTCTTTCTTTCTTTCTTTCTTTCTTTCTTTCTTTCTTTCTTTCCTTCCTTCCTTCCTTCCTTCCTTCCTTCCTTCTTCTTTCTTTCTTTCTTTCTTTCCTTCCTTCCTTCCTTCCTTCCTTCCTTCCTTCCTTCCTTCTTTCTTTCTTTCTTTCTTTCTTTCTTTCTTTCTTTCTTTCTTTCTTTCTTCCTTTCTTTCTGTTTCCAGACAGTTTCATTCTGTATCCACAGCCAATCTGGAATTCAATACTTAAACCAAACTGGCCTCAAACTCACAAAGATTTCCTTGCCTTTACCTCTTCCACCTAGGTGTTAAAGGAATGAATTTTGACATCGTTTTGCAGTCTGGCTTAGCTATGTAGCAAATTTTCCCTTGAGATGTATAGTTTTACTTTTACTTAACCATTCATTCTCTGTTTTAGAAGTTAAAATGACATAAAGAAAATCATGCTAATATCATTCTGATATACATTTGAATGTTTGACTAGTCATACGCAATGCAAGAATGAATCAATTAGGATAACACTGTAAGAGTTGACTGGATTTGAAAAGGATACATCAAATAAATTTGAAAAAATAAGCTCAAGCAAGATAGTTGGGTTGTTGTCATTAAAGTGACCTTCTCAAGAACATTCAGCTAATGTTTCTTTCTTTAATGTCAGTTTTATACTTAGGAAAAGAATTATGTCACGTTTACATACAAAACATAAGGCTCAGTACTTAACAATGCCATCTGTGGTTTCCTTTTTCTATTCCACAGGAACACATTGCCGAGGTATAATGAGAAACTTAAGCTGTAACTGAATCTGGTTCTACAATACACACGTGGGGACATAACGACCAGAATGTGGAAAAACGTATAGTTCTCAGCGAACTATAAATACGAAAGTCCAGTTATGCAAACAAGATCCTAGCTCACTCATTTGCAAAAAAATATGGCGTCTCAAATATTTTTAATCTTCAATATCCAGATAAAATGAGACCAAGATATGATACTTGCTTAACAGATCATAAGTCCGAGAAGCTTCTTTTGAACAAACCTGGTCATTCCAAATTGTGACAGAAATGACATCAGATCATTTGGGGTTATGTTTCAAATGTTTATTCTTTATTTAAAAATAATCCAGCAATTATGACTCTACAGATAATCTGCCATAAACAAGAATTTTAATATAAGGTATGCAGCCTATCATGCCTATGGGACTCAATATAATAGAAATACCTCAGACTTTTACAATTATTGTGCCTAATATTACAAGATTTCTCTTCAATGTCAATAATGGAGATTGTGTTGCAGTTGAATCAGTTGGAATTGGACACCCCAAAGTCACTTATCTGCATCTTAACCTATTCTTTTTATTTATCTATCTATCTATCTATCTATCCATCTATCTATCTAATAGGTTAATATATAATATATATTTGAATTTCTTTGAGTTTCTAAAAAGCATTTTTATGATAAGAATGGATAACTCTATCTGTATTATAAAGATAAACTTTCAGAAAGAACTTAGAAACTGTATTGATTAAACACAATGGGTGGAAGGATTGATCAGTATTCAGGTCTATGATTTCTACAGTCGGGCAGTTGGCTAAGTTTACAGTATCAAGCAGGAAGTCCCTCTTTTCAAGCAGAACTCAGTCCAAATATATGGTTGGTTGTTACTAGCAATTTATAAGTGCTTCTATTGTCAGTAATGGTGATGCTTTCTACTACAGTAATTATATTGGTTTATTATTGTAAAGTATACAGTGTCCTTAGAAATAGCGTTTTAGACACAGAAGGAACACCCATTCAGAGCCTGTCCCACATGTGGCCCATACATATACAGCCATCCAATTAGACAAGATGGATGAAGCAAAGAAGTGCAGGCCGACAGGAGCCAGATGTAGATCGCTCCTGAGAGACACAGCCAGAATACAGCAAATACAGAGGCGAATGCCAGCAGCAAACCACTGAACTGAGAATAGGACCCCCGTTGAAGGAATCAGAGAAAGAACTGGAAGAGCTTGAAGGGGCTCGAGACCCCATATGTACAACAATGCCAAGCAACCAGAGCTTCCAGGGACTAAGCCACTACCTAAAGACTATACATGGACTGACCCTGGACTCTCACCTCATAGGTAGCAATGAATATCCTAGTAAGAGCACCAGTGGAAGGGGAAGCCCTGGGTCCTGCTAAGACTGAACCCCCAGTGAACTAGATTGTTGGGGGGAGGGCGGCAATGGGGAGAGGATGGGGAGGGGAACACCCCATAAAGAAGAGGAGGGGGAGGGATTAGGGGGATGTTTGCCCGGAAACCGGGAAAAGGAATAACACTCGAAATGTATATAAGAAATACTCAAGTTAATAAAAAAAAGAAAAAGAAAAAGAAATAGCGTTTTATCTGAAGCCTCTGGAAAGCAATCAAGAACAATGACAATAATTTATCCTTTGGTTGGAGACTCTTGCATTCCTCAGAACCACAACTCAAAAAGTTGCTCATGTTTGTTACTGTTTTGTTGTCGTTATTAGAGAGTGCATGAACCTTGGGGGGGGGGTACTATCACTTCATGTGGCATAACACTCTTTGCAAAACTATAAAACACACATACATAAAGTCCAGTTTTAAAGTAAGCTTGTAAAATAAGTTTTCTCATGGTGTGTTCAAATATCCTTTATTATTTAGTTTTCCTTCCTTCCTCTCTTCTATTATCTTTCCTCCCCAAGCCTAATTAAAGTTAAATCCCATTTCCCTTCCTATTTTTCTCTCTAGTACTCCTTCTTTCTACCTATACCTATGCTTAGTATCTGTTTCTCTAACATCTTTTGATGTATTAGATTATTTATTTAAAAAAACTAAAGGTTGATTTGAGCTGAGATCCACAAATAAGAGAACAGGCAGCAATTGTTTCTGAGTCAGGGTATCTTGCTCAGTCTACTTTCTAGCGCCATGCATGTGTCTGCAAATTTTATGCATTTGTTTTTCTTTAAAGCTGAAGAGAATTCCACTTTGCATCTGTGGAACATTTTGATTATGTTTTATCAGATGAAGGAGATTTTGATTGTGTCTATTTCCTATCTTTTGTGAATAGAACAGTCAAGGATCATGAGTGAGCGAGTATCTCTGTTGACATACCCAAGGCATTTGAGTATATACTTTGTGAGACTGCTCTTCCCTGATTTCCACAGTGGAAACACCACTTGGCAATCCCAACAAAAGGTTCACTATGTCTTCATCATTACAAGAATTTTTATCAGTTGTTTTATTGACCATTACCATTCTGATTGGTATAATATGGAGTTTCCAAATAGTTTTAATATGTATTTCTCTAATTGATAAGAATGTTGAGCACATTTTTGAAAAATTAGCAATATTTCCTTTCAGTTCTTTTCAAATAAAGCCCTTTTTTCAATTGTGTTATTAGATTCGTTGAGTTGTTTTGGACTTCCTTAGGTTTCTTTTTATGTTATTTTTTGTTTTGTTTTGGAAGAAAAAGAAAATGAATCTTAAAATGAGTGTCACTCATCTAAAGACATTTTATTAAGAAATGACTGGTAAGGAAGCAACCTTAAGAATCATGAATTTAAAGTTAATTTTTCCATTTTAGGCAACTATTTGATATGGGAAGTTGCTCTGTATTTTCATTTATAATTTCACATCACTTTATCCCACTGTATGCTTTAATATATGAGAAATCATAAATACTAAACATCCAGGTTTAGAAAACATTCCTGTTTTCTTGTTAAATGTGCAATAAAATGCCAAAGATGGTAACTAGACTGTTAAGTAGGTCAATTTAAATCTACAGCACTTGCTTATTATAATGGAAATATTTTTTACACTTAAAGTTGGATAAGTACAACAACCAATGAGTCCAACTGGGCAATTTAGCAATAAGTTTGAAGAATTATAAAGGCATGTGGGAGGCTCCATGAATTATAGTGTTTGCTGGCATGCCTGATGCTCTGCGTTCAACTCATAGAATCCACATTGGAGAAGGAGGGACATAATCCCTGTAATTTGTCTTCTGATCTTCAGCACACATCATGGCATAGAAAAATGCCCCATTACAGCACTGACACATGCACTAAAATAGCTTAAAATATAAAAGAGCAATAATGGAAATGATTTTAAAGTTGTAAAACAATGTAAAATATCAAAGGTTTTCCGTACTTCTTATTAAGGCAAAAATCTAAGAAAGAAGGAGATGCTAAAGTATTTTATGGAATGTATTGATGATGAACCGACTGAAACCTGTCTACATGAGGTAATGATCCCAGGGATAACATCAATGCAGAACATGCTAATTCACTTTGTAATATTGTTGACATTGTGAACCCACTCACGTTTGGAATATTTACAGCATCTAGAAGTGTATGCAAATTATAGATGTTAGAAAGATACTCTTTAGCCTGTCATAGAAGTGATGGGCCTTAGATAACATTAATATATTTATGTCATTTGTTTGATTGCGTTTGATACAGGATTTCATTACATATCCTGGCTAGTCTATAACTTGACGTATAGAGTAGGCTAGCCTATAATGTACAAAGATAAACCTCCCTCAGTTTACTAAATGTTGGGATTAAAGGCATATGTCAACACATTGGCTTATGAATATCCTTGATATTTATGTACTTTTCTATGCTCATATTTTTTTATGATGTTGAGATTTAGATTGGTGGTAGATCACTAGTCTACTATGGACATGACATGTGTCTCACTACTCAGCAGCATAAAGCATGCATTTGTTCTTCATTTCAGGAATAAAAAGCTATTTGAGTTTTATATAGCCCAGCTCAATCACCCGCTTTTATGGAAATCCTGTTATAACATTGTTAAGAGATATTGTGTCATCAATGAACTAAAACACTTACACAGTATTTAGTTAGGTACTTTGGATTCTAGGAAATGGGGGGAATTTCCTGGCCTACTGCCCAGATTGCAATTAACATGTAAGTGATGTGTAGAAGCCCATAACATCACATTTAGTAAAATAGGGGTCTGATATAACTATAGCTAGACCAATGAAACTATTGAACTTCAGAATTTGGCATCCTTGAAGTTGTACTCATGCCTGAATAGTAAATTCTATAGCAAATGCACCTTAAAGCCTCATAGCTTTGGAACAACTACCTTTACATCTTATTAATGAGATGCATCCTAATTCAATGGTATTTGAATTCATAGTGCCTAAGTTACACCGCAAAAGTATTTCCTAGATAATAGAACTTCTGTCAAATCTCATTAGATATTCCTTTAACCTATATATTTCTCATTCCAATCACCTTATCTTGGCTGATGAAATAAAAATCATTCACTTGAACTATTGTTGCTATTTTTACAAGCACTACTACTTCATACACAAAATTTTATAAAATAAGAAAAAAAGTTATACCAAATACTATGTTTAAAAGATGAAGAAAATTAAAAGTCTAGTTTTTTGTAATGGCATGATAGTTTATTTAAAACACAAATATAATAAAACAAAACAAAATAACAAAAACAACTAACGAGTACCCTGCTGACCATGATGATCAACATACGTATAATAGCTTTTCTTTTGGGTATTAAAATTGCAGTATTTTTAGATACTGAAATGTTTCACTAGGACTAAAAATGTTGATGAATTAGGATCTTGGATGAAAACATACACTAGTAAGTCTGGAGCTCTAACCCACAGAATTCACTTAAAGTCCCAAGAATCAGTAGCATTATGCTACATAGTTAAGAAAATAAAGTACTTTTAGAAGGAGGCAGCATGAACTTTATACTTTGTATTCAAGTTGAAAAGCAAAGAGATCTTCCTCAAACCAAGACAGTGTGTTGTCACCTGTTGTTCCTATACTTCAGCCCTGATGAGAGTCCTCCTTCTCAGCTAAGGGTATGGCTGAAATCCTCAGGCCCAGTCTGTGTGACCCTTGATTTGAGAGCATGTACTATAGCTATAAGGAAATATGATGTACTGCCTTTTCCTCTATGAGACGTCACATGCTGAGATGACAGTGTGTCTCATTTCTTTGTTACCTTTGGCATTTTACCTAGGGATGCTTCTTGTGCAAAGTGATAGCCACTGATTTTCTCAAACACCAACAGAAATAGGAGTTTTTCATAAGCTTCTCACCAATGCACTGGCCTTTCAATTTTTCCATCAGAAAAGGGCTTAGATACAAGTGGAATAAAAATGAAAATAACCAGTCTAAAGGCACAAAGCCCCGTAGAAGCTCTAGTTGGAGTTTGAAAACAGAGAACATGTCTTGAAAACTAAGTTATTCAACTACATATACCTTGCTATAGTAATAAGTGTATAAATGAGAATTTTTGAGCATCTCTGTAAATTAGTATCAAAATTTTATCTCTACATGGTCTGAACTAATAACATATGAAATAGATGGAGCTGCAAATCAACAAGTATAGATCTGTCAAAGAATATAAAAGGAATTCATAGACAAAGCACCTTTAAACTTTAATAATAAAATCTAAACAAAAGGTAGGTTCGTCAGAGTCATTTTAAAAAATAAATTAATATATCAAACAACATAATGTAGAATTCCTTGTTAAAAAATGTTCACATAATATTACTTTTAGACATTAAATTTCTTGTAACAGTTGATGTTTTGAATTTCCAGGAATATTTCATAAAATTTTTCAGTAAGAATGCCTAGAAATCTTACTTTACAAATTATTAATATGCCCAACAGATTTATAATAGCTTTTCCAATCTGCAAATTAAAGTGATAATTCTGGTTCCTGAAACTTTCTAGCCTACTTGATATACTGTCTTGTCTGCTTCTGTGACATAGGAATTTTGACACAATAAGTATAATGCACATTGACCATCTACAGTAGAAAAGAATGAACTGAACTATGTAAAGACAGTATGTCTCTGAAGATAAAAAATTTTGAATTTTATGTAAAGCATTGCCAGAACAGTCATACAATAATCTCTAAAAAAAATATGGCTGAATAAAACTACAGAAAAGAAATAGGGTTGCAAAGAATTCAAGTAATAAAGAATAAAGACAGTAAGTGCAACTTAATTATTGTAGTTTGCAGTCATTTATTTTAAGGTCTAAATATTAATTTGCTAAATTCTAATAGGTAAACCATTTTTCCTGAAACAATTTTTAAATATGTTTATAATCACCATCTATGCATACAATATTGAAACACAGCTGTAATAAATTTTAGGGATGCATTTTAGAATAAATTAGCATATGTTCCAACATAGAAAGGTAGTCATCTGGATTTGCTTATAGTCACCCACCAGAATGTGCCAAGTTGCTATTAGGATTCAATAAACACAGAGGAAGAGAAGAAAACTATCTAGGTGGAGTAATAGGACAGAGAGAAAGAGAAGAAGAAGAAAACCGGGGAGAGAAAGGAGAAGAGACAGAATATAAGGATAGAGGAAGAGAGTCAAATAGGAGGGAGAAGCGGTAGGAGGAAGCATGAAGTCATAGACTAGCTTTCTGACTTGTATAGTTATCACAGGAGGCTTTAGAATTGAACCATAAAATAAGTGATTACAAACCATCCTGACTGAGTTTTAATAGGAGTAAGACTGTCACCTCAACAGTCCTGAAACTCAGAACTCAGGGACATCAGACAATGGCAAGGCATAGAAGAGTTTGATGTCTAAAGAGTTGACCTCCATTTCACTATCACTACTATGATGTGTGAGCAACAGAGACAAAAATGAAAGACTTTGGGAAAAAGAAATTAAAAGGGAGAAAGATCATCAATGGGTTTGGTAAAGTGCGGTAGTCATTAAATGAAAACCCAAATACAAGGGGAAATAATTTTCGTTGTTGTTGTTCCTCTGCTTACCACCTTCCTTCCCATCTGGCATCAATCTATGATGCCACACCTCCATCAATGCTCAAGTGACACTCTTTTCTTGTTTTTCGGTTTTTTTTTTTGTTTGTTTGTTTGTTTTTGTTGCTGTTGTTGGTTTGTTTTTAAATTGGGTATTTAATTTATTTACATTTCAAATGTTATCCCCTTTCCTGGTTTCCCTTCTGGAAACCCTCTATCCCATCCCTCCTCCCCTGCTTCTGGAAGAGTGGTCCCCTATCCAACCATTCCCACTCCTGTTTCTGGGCCCTGGCATTCACCTACTCATCGCCAAATTTTTAACCCAGAATTTCTCCTATCTAAAGGAAATACGGGAACAAAGTACAGAGCAGAGACTAAAGGAAAGACCATGCAGAAACTGCCCAACCTCAGGATCCACCCCATATACAGACACCAAACCCAGACACGATTGAGGATGCCAAGAAGGGCTTGCTGACAGGAGCTTCACGTAGCTGTCTCCTGATGAGACTTTGCCAGAGTCTGACAAATACAAATGCAGATGCTCACAGCCAACATTGGAGGAGTTAGAGAAAGGACTGAAGGAGCTGAAAGGGTTTACAACCCAACAATATTAACCAAACTCCCCCCACCCAATAGCACTCAGGGTCTAAACCATGGAGGGACCCATGGCTCTGGTTGTATATATAGCAGAGGATGGCCCTGTGTCCTGTGAAGGCTTGATGTCCCAGTGTAAGGGGAAATAGTTTTTAACAAATGGTTCCATACTGAATAAATTTGTAAGTTATAGTGTATGTGATGTAAAGATAACTAAAATAATTACACCAATTAAATTTATACTCATTTTTATCTAAGAATATTAAATATACTTACTAAATACCACAGCCTTTTTTATTTGGAAGGATTCAAAGAAATGATAATACTAAGGAGGGCTCTCCAGGCAAAGTAACATTACAAACTTGATTCAATTGAAAGCTTAATTTTAATAGTAAGTTAAAACAGATGTTGGTTTTATATAAAGGAAAGTAAAACAGACACCCCCTACACACACGCATTCAAACCTTTCTCACAACAGAGAAGACTAGAGAAACTAACCTTTCTTGTAAACATGACTGACTAAACAAATGAAAAATGATACGTATTTAGTTGTTCCTTTCTATTTGACCTGAAGCCCAGTAGCATGTAATCCCGTGTTTCAAGAAATATATACAGAATGCCCATTATAATCTAAAAGCCAAGGATGTCCCTGTTTATAAATGTACTTTGTGGCTGTTTATTATGAGAGGATGTTGAGAAACATGTTAATGAATATCAGCTACCAGAATTAAGGTTTCAGAAGAGAGGACAAAACTCATCATATTTTAAATGATAAAGACAACAATAGGAACGACACAGGCTAGTGAGTAAAAACTGAAGATGTTGTCCCAGAAGATTGAAGCAGTGTGAGTGTGTTTAATGAGCTTCACCATCTGCCTTGATTTCTCAAAATTCAAATTCTACCTTTCATCCTGTCCTCTACACTTTTTCTTATACAGTTTCTATCATTCTGACAAAATCATTTAATTATACTCTGTGTAGATTAGAAAATAAGCTAATCTTGAGTCTTGTTTTTATTGTCATTTGATTTTGGATTCAGTCCATGATCCTGAGTACATGAACACTGGCTGTGCTTCTTTTGAAGATCATGGTAGAGGAAGCATATCATTTTGTCCTAGTCAGGAAGCAAATGAAAAAAGAGGGAGAAGGTAATGTCACATAATCATCTCTACTGTCCTAAATTTCTTGAAATCAGCTCTAAAATGACTCTACAAATAGCAATCAAGTCTCTGGGGACAATCAAAGATCAAAATGATGAAGATTGCCAGATTATTGATTACTTACCTGTACTAATATGCAACCCTACAAAATAGTTTATATTTTTCATTATTCATAGAATAATATTTTAAACTATACAAAGAACTAAAATTAGTCATGATATAATAGAAACTGTCATATATCATGAATAGCACATTGAAAATTGGTGAAAAGAATGAGAAAAGTCTAATTTTAGTAAATCAACCCATATTTTCAAAACTAATCTAATAACTCTAGTAATTCATGGATTGCTGACTTAAAAATTAGCCACAGCTTAGACAGAACAATTTGCAAATTCATCTGGAATAACAAAAAACCCAGGATAGCTAAAGCTATCCTCAACAATAAAAGGACTTCAGGGGGAATCACTATCCCTGAACTCAAGCAGTATTACAGAGGAATAGTGATAAAAACTGCATGGTATTGGTACAGAGACAGACAGATAGACCAATGGAATAGAATTGAAGACCCAGAAATGAACCCACACACCTATGGTCACTTGATTTTTGACAAAGGAGCCAAAACCATCCAATGGAAAAAAGATAGCATTTTCAGCAAATGGTGCTGGTTCAACTGGAGGGCAACATGTAGAAGAATGCAGATCGATCCATGCTTATCACCCTGTACAAAGCTTAAGTCCAAGTGGATCAAGGACCTCCACATCAAACCAGACACACTCAAACTAATAGAAGAAAAACTAGGGAAGCATCTGGAACACATGGGCACTGGAAAAAATTTCCTGAACAAAACACCAATGGCTTATGCTCTAAGATCAAGAATCAACAAATGGGATCTCATAAAACTGCAAAGCTTCTGTAAGGCAAAGGACACTGTGGTTAGGACAAAACGGCAACCAACAGATTGGGAAAAGATCTTTACCAATCCTACAACAGATAGAGGCCTTATATCCAAAATATACAAAGAACTCAAGAAGTTAGACCGCAGGGAAAAAAATAACCCTATTAAAAAATGGGGTTCAGAGCTAAACAAAGAATTCACAGCTGAGGAATGCCGAATGGCTGAGAAACACCTAAAGAAATGTTCAACATCTTTAGTCATAAGGGAAATGCAAATCAAAACAACCCTGAGATTTCACCTCACACCAGTGCGATTGGCTAAGATCAAAAACTCAGGTGACAGCAGATGCTGGCGAGGATGTGGAGAAAGAGGAACACTCCTCCATTGTTGGTGGGATTGCAGACTGGTAAAACCATTCTGGAAATCAGTCTGGAGGTTCCTCAGAAAATTGGACATTGAACTGCCTGAGGATCCAGCTATACCTCTCTTGGGCATATACCCAAAAGATGCCTCAACATATAAAAGAGACACGTGCTCCACTATGTTCATCGCAGCCTTATTTATAATAGCCAGAAAATGGAAAGAACCCAGATGCCCTTCAACAGAGGAATGGATACAGAAAATGTGGTACATCTACACAATGGAATATTACTCAGCTATGAAAAACAACGAGTTTATGAAATTCGTAGGCAAATGGTTGGAACTGGAAAATATCATCCTGAGTGAGCTAACCCAATCACAGAAAGACATACATGGTATGCACTCATTGATAAGTGGCTATTAGCCCAAATGCTTGAATTACCCTAGAATCCTAGAACAAACGAAACTCAAGACGGATGATCAAAATGTGAATGCTTCACTCCTTCTTTAAATGAGGAAAAAGAATACCCTTGGCAGGGAAGGGAGAGGCAAAGATTAAAACAGAGACTGAAGGAACACCCATTCAGAGCCTGCCCCACATGTGGCCCATACATATACAGCCACCCAATTAGACAAGATGGATGAAGCAAAGAAGTGCAGACCAACAGGAGCCGGATGTAGATCACTCCTGAGAGACACAGCCAGAATACAGCAAATATAGAGGCGAATGCCAGCAGCAAACCACTGAACTGAGAATAGGTCCCCTATTGAAGGAATCAGAGAAAGAACTGGAAGAGCTTGAAGGGACTCGAGACCCCAAAAGTACAACAATGCCAAGCAACCAGAGCTTCCAGGGACTAAGCCACTACCTAAAGACTATACATGGACTGACCGTGGACTCTGACCTCATAGGTAGCAATGAATATCCTAGTAAGAGCACCAGTGGAAGGGGAAGCCCTGGGTCCTGCTAAGACTGAACCCCCAGTGAACTAGTCTATGGGGGGAGGGGGGCAATGGGGGGAGGGTTGGGAGGGGAACACCCATAAGGAAGGGGAGGGGGGAGGGGGATGTTTGCCCGGAAACCGGGAAAGGGAATAACACTCGAAATGTATATAAGAAATACTCAAGTTAATAAAAAAAATATGCACTGATAAAGGAAAAAAAAATTAGCCACAGGTTAAATGTGATTGCATTCATGTAAAAAAAGATTGCAGCTAAGAGCTAAGCTGCTTTTTAATATTATAAGTCAGCATTGAACCATGTATATATTGATTTTGATAGTTCATCTAGACCAAAACCAATAAAGAAATTCCAGAATTATGTTCCATCATAAATCAAACAGATCTATAACACACACACACACACACACACACACACACACACAGGGTAGGCACTCACATGAGTGTGTGTGTGTGTGTGTGTGTGTGTGTGTGTGTGTGTGTTATAAACTACCTAAATGCCAAAGAATGCACATTTTGCTCAGCAGCACAAGGAAGCTCAAAAGCAAGTAAATTGTGATGGTTACAAACTGCATTTGTAGCTTGGAAAGTGAGAGAGTCACATATTTAATGACTCTCCGTAAAAGGAGTCTGAGCATAGATTTCATTCTAAAACATTACACCAGATGTGGGCAGACACAGATAGAAGCTCTTCCCAGTCACATAATATGTGCAATAACTGACCACTCTCCCAAATGCACTGCTTATGTTTCTTTGTGTGTGTGAGTGATTTCTCTGCATGACTATTTCTAACCCATAATAAAATGTGCTTCCTCTGCTGAGAGAATTCGACTCCAATAATTGCGAAAGGTTAGGGTTCTTTGTTTCAGTGATACTCTTCAGTATCTTGGCTTTTTCACCAAGGAATGAAAAAGATCTCACTGTAAGCCTGTGTAATAAGCCCTTTCATTTTCTTCTCAGTTGTGATTCTCATTTAAACCAAAGATTCACACAGTAGAATTGTTTGCTTTTCTGCTGATGGTTGCTTTGTTATAGACATTTCTAATTTCAGGATTACTTGGGAAAACATTATGACTTATAATCTAATTACTTTTACTACTAACAAGGCTGGAATTTAGCAGGGATACAAAATAGAGAAGACAGAGGCTTACAGACTAACCTAAGTACAAAGTTCTTTCTGTAATTAGCAAAAGACAAAAATATCCATAGTTCAACATACAGCATGATGTTCTGGGCAAGCAATATACAGAACTTATAGAAATTAAAATATGAATTACATTTCTTTTTCTACAAAATAGTATAGGTTTATATCTACCCCAAGGTACTTGAAAAGGTGAAAAAAATCCATTCTAAATCAACTGCTTAACTAAAACTTATCACTTCACTGATCTCCTTTTTAAATGTCTATAAGAAGCCAGGTTCTTAGCCTTCTTTGCTCACTCCAGTTCTCCTTTTAAGTGTTTTTCATAATGATTCCTGATTTCCGTTGCTCCTTTTTATAACACAGTCTGGATATCCTCTGATGATATAACCCACTAACATCCTTAGAAGTTTCCCTTTGCACCATAAAAGCCATCTCTCAGACACCAGAAAACTTATCAGCCCCATATGTCTTTGTCTTATAAGCATGCTGAATATGAAGGGTCCTAAATTCTCTAGATTCTATATAGAGAGGTTCGCTTGTTTTGTTTTGCTTTCTCTATATTTTCTACTCCAGCTCTCTGTTATTGCCTCCTGTCTGAACCAATACTATACATATTTTTTACATGTTCTTTCTGAATTTTTTTCTTGTTTGAGGGATGTTCAGTCACGAGTCACAATATTGGAGAGAATTTTAATTATCAAATAATAAATTAATGACAATTAAAGTCTCATGGAGAAGTACTGAATGCAACAGAAACTTTCAGCCTACAAGGATGACCTCTACGCTGTCCTTGGGATAGCACTAGATTGAGCTAGGACTTGGCTAGGTTTATTTGAGCTATTTCTATAAAACCCACTGCCACTAAAATATGTGTTGAAACTCATGAAAGAATCGAACCTTTAATTATAGGTTTGAAAGATTCTACAACCTCAAAATAAAATTGTTGGTAGTAACCTTAGTACTATTCTAAGAGAAAAAAGTTGATGAAAACTTTGAGCAGCACTTACAAGTACCCACCTCTTTTTGAGACGTGGTCTCTTTATATAATCCTAGTTGTCCTAAAACTAGCTGTAGACTAAGCTGATTTTGAACTCACATACATATATCTACGTCTGCTTCCTAAGTTCCAGGGTTAATTAGGTGACCTAGGAAATCTGACTAGAAATGAGGTCTTTATCGAAGGAAATATTTTTAAAAGAGAATGAAAATGAAGATTTGCAGCTAAAAGTATATTGGTAAACTTTTTTTCCTTAAAGAAGAAATTAAAAATTAAAATTGGCTCTGAAGTGTTAGGGTCTAAGAATCACTGAATGAAAACCCCAGATAACTATGGCTATTTTGTTAGTTCTTCTATATGTGGTGAGACCTTAGATTGTGGGTTAGTTAATCTAAAATTTCATTGGCGGGAGTTGTTGAAGCTACATGGTTTGGTTTCTGATTGGATTGGGCCATGTGGTCTGTGTCTACATTTCTTTTTTTTTTCTCCATCTTAATTAACTTGGGTATTTCTTATTTACATCCCTCAACCCCTCCCTTCCCCTTCTATATGGGTGTTCCCCTCCCCATCCTCCCCCCATTACCGCCCTCCCCCCAACAATCACTTTCACTGGAGGTTCAGTCTTGACAGGACCAAGGGCTTCCCCTTCCACTGGTGCTCTTACTAGGCTATTCATTGCTACCTATGCAGTTGGAGCCCAGGGTCAGTCCATGTATAGTCTTTGGGTAGTTGCTTAGTCCCTGGAAGCTCAGGTTGGTTGGCATTGTTGTTCATATGGAGTCTCAAGCCCCTTCAAGCTATTCTAGTCCTTTCTCTGATTCCTTTAAAGGGGGTCCCGTTCTCAGTTCAGTGGTTTGCTGATTTCTATGTCATGAATATTTAACCATAGGATAAGATACCCAAATTATATAAGAATGATCAGCACAGATAGTCCATCCTGAGATAAGATATTTCCCATTCTTGTGGTTATCTCGAGGTGGTATTTGGATGGAGAATATTATGGCTTTGTTCCTGAAGCTTGTGATTTACAGCCTAGTTCCTGGTACTGATGGCTTTCCTTTTGAAGTTGGGCCTGAAATGGAGTTTACGTTATCCTCTCAGAAGTTTTGAGCTTATTTGAAATGTTATTTTATGTGCCTGAAAAGAACATTTGGATGGTTAAAGAGTAATTAGACCTTGCAATTTTGCAGCCTATCTACTAAGTTTAAGGGCAACAAAGAAAGAACAAGAATATTGATTGACTATTTGGCTACATGCATTTCTCTAGAAGTTGTTTGACAGATAGATAGATAGATAGATAGATAGATAGATAGATAGATAGATAGATAGATAGAGAAATTCTCCTTGAGATGGCTAGACTCATACAATTCATTCCTTATAAAAGAAGCAAAGCCCCCAGATCCCCTAGAGCCTGGAACCTTGAACTTAGTTTCTCTCTATGATTAAACAGAGTCTAAAACCAATATGGCAATATTTAGAATACATTTGTTTTGCTTTTAACCATCATTTTACGTAATAACCTTGAGAAAACAAAATTGACTATATAAATGTAATCCATCTTCTTTCTCCCCTCTAATCTATCAACAAATTAAAACATATATTTATTAAAATTATCTGAGCAACATGTAAATGAGAAAGTGCAGATTTTTTTTAACTATTTATTTCTAAAATAACAAATAAAATTCATTTGTGTAGGGAACAACATTTTCTTACAAGTAAATTTAGAAGATTCTCATGATGTCATATCACTGGTATTAAAGCAGTAAATCAATACTAAACCCATCACTTGACTAGCTAGATACAGCTATTTATTTAGTTAATTCCTTTGTAATTTTATAATTTACCAAAAAACATTGGCATATTTTCAGAAGATTATGAATATGTAAACCTTAGAGAGCATAAAATAAAATCAGAGAAAGGCATAGAATTCTGAGAAAACCAAATTTTATGAATTTCTCTTCTATAACATGACATTCAACTTTACTTTATATAACTTAATGCAAATCGTTTTCCTTCAGTGGAATATCAGAATTGCTTAGCAGGAGTAGGTGAAAAATATATTTCCTGTTTGTAGGAATAATCTACAGAATTTAGCCAGCAGCAATAAATGTGTTCATTGGTAAGTATCTTTTCACAAAACTCCTGGAAAATAAAGGATGAAAAAGTAATGGGTAGAAGAAACCACTTTAAGAGATGCTGTGAGTTTACATAAGGAAAGCTGAAATAAGACTGATTTTATTAACAATACCTACTTTACGTAAAATGTGTTTAAAAAGAAATAAAAATACTAGGGTAGGAATCGGTTCACCTAACAGAAAAAGTTTCTTGAAAGAGCGATAAGTATAAAGTTTACATATGATAGGAACCTGAAAACAAACAAAAAAAAATATCAGATCAGATTTACTTTAATAACATTGAATCTCTTACAGATGTTTCTTCTTTTCCCCCTTCCTTATTTCAATCTATCAGACAGTAAAGACCAGATGTTGCGACAGAGAGACAAGTCCATACAGAGTCAATTATTCTATGATTAGGTCAGTCAAACACAATTTCACTTATGTACTTGTAATCTTTCTTGTAAAAAGGGTGAGTATGCCTTTTGTTTTAAGTCACTTAAAAAATGTCTGTTTATTTTCCTTTGTCATTAATGCCTAATGGTTCTTAGCAAGATGACTGTTTTCTGTAATGTATTTTGACTTTAGTTCTTAGTTTTGAATGGTTGAAATCTTTAATTGCTCTGAGCCTGTTTTTAAGATTTCTAAAAGCTGTATCAATCCAATTCACTAGTAATTCATTTCTACTTGTAAAAACTTAATTCCAATATTAGTTGCTACTCAAGTGTATGTTTCTTAAAATAAGGTGATCTTTTGAGAAATATCATTGATGAAACTTCAACAGGCAATAATTACATTGAACAATCACTAATCACAACTTAATTTTGTCAGCACATTCTATGGGACTTGGTTGATGCCATAGGTTTAGGACCTCCTAGAGAAAATGACCTTGTTGTATACACACACACACACACACACACACACACACACACACACACACGCACACGTGCGCTCTGTTTCATGTGGTCTGTTACAGAAAGGACTGAAAGAGTTTGCAACCCCATAGGGAGAACAACAATATCAACCAACCAGATACCCCAGAACTCCTAGGGACTAAACCACCAACCAAAGAGTACAAATGGAGTGACCCATGACTCCAGCACGATATGTAGCAGAAGATGGGCTTGCCTGGCATCAATGCGATGAGACATCCTTGGTCTTGAGAAGGCTAGATGCCCTAGTGTAGGGGAATGCCAGGGCAAAGAAGGATGTAGATGATTGGGATCATAACTTCATAGAAGCAGGGGAAGGGAAATGGGATAGGGGTTTGCCGGAGGGAAATCCGGAAAGAGAGTAATATTTGAAATGTAAATAAATACCATATCCAATAAAAAAGGGGAAAAATAGAAAAAAATGCTCTTTTAATGATGAATATACTTTAGGTGAGTTTTCATTTTTTTAAAATCTATGAACAATATAATTTATTGGCCAGATAACATTCCATGAAACATTTAATTTGTACTCATTGTCAATAATTTGATATCTATAAGTAACATTTTTATAAGGTATTTTATTTTCATCATTTTGAAGATGAAGTTTCCTAAGGCAAACAGTTTTATATAACAGTGACAATTTATGTGATTAAAGTTTTTTTTTTAGTATTAGGTCATGAAATTAATTTTCATCTTAATTAGTGCCCACAGCAATGATGATATTAATAATCAATTTAGCTAATTGCATTTAGCAAAGTTCGTTGGATTGCATTTTATGTGTTGCTGATATGTCAAGGTCAGTACATGTCTCCATCAATATTCAGGAGCTAGTTAAAGGTATATTGAAAAAAAATATTTATTTTTGCAATGTGAGAATCCCCAATATGTCACATTCCTTTTGGTGGTCAAATACAGATTAATTTAAGTGTCTTTCATCATGCAGTAAGGGTATTTTGTCCCAATACCCTGAAAATGATGACTCTAAACAGAGTCATTTTTTTTTCAGAGTTAAGACTACCTAGATAAATTTCTTGGGTTGTTTTAGTTAATTCTACCTTAGAGAAAATGAGTGCAATGAACAATTTTTCCTGAAGTTGCTCGGAAGAACATAAAATCAAAGATAGCATGATAGGAAAGATTTAGATGAATTTTGTAAACATCATATTTATTCAAGGGGCGTAATAAATCAGGTCTTATTTTCAGCTTTGGGTTCCCTATCTAATTAGTATAAAATTGTTTAAAAGGTGGAACTCTATTTTTATGGAGTATTTTTTTTAATTGAGATCCTTACTTTAGTAGTCTATGATGTAAATCACCTCAGGTGAAGGTTATAAATAGTCACACCAAATGAAGATGAGCTCTCAATTTTGTTTCTTTTTTTTTCTTTTTTCTTTCCTCCATCTTTATTAACTGGGGTATTCCTTATTTACATTTCGATTGTTATTCCCCTTCCCAGTTTCTGGGCCAACATCCCCCAAACCCCTCCTCCTCTCCTTCTATATGGGTGTTCCCATCCCCACCTTCCCCCCATTACCGCCCTCCCCCCCAACAATCACGTTCACTGGGGGTTCAGTCTTGGCAGAACCAAGGGCTTCCCCTTCCACTGGTGCTCTTACTAGGTTATTCATTGCTACCTATGGAGTTGGAGTCCAGGGTCAGTCCATGTATAGTCTCTGGGTAGTGTCTTAGTCCCTGGAAGCTCTCTTTGGTTGGCATTGTTGTTCATATGGGGTCTCAAGCCCCTTCATGCAACCTGATAATTATTTTGACTTCATGATACAGTCGTTTTAACATTATCCATATGTATGTATGTATTTATATGCTCCTTTACTTTGATATATAATAGCAAAAATATTATGGTATACTATTTAGTTTCAGCCTAAGGAATGTCCAGAAATTTACTCGCAATTAGTTAGGATGAAGCTGTCCATAGCACTGTCTTTGAATCACATTTATTGACAAGCTTCGTGGCTTAATGAGACTTTTAGGGGTTACAGATAGATGAAACAAGATGGTTCTTTAAAAAGAGTGAAATTCACTCTTTTATAACACAAGTTATAACATTGGGTATATCAACTATACTCCAGAAGACCACATGCTCAGAGCTTGCAAATAAGACTTCATGTGTTTTAGTGGCTTTTTCCACTTTTTTTTTTGTTAAGAGAGAGAAAAAATATTAAGCTGGGCGAGTAGGTAATGAAAGAATATCTGGAAGAAGAAGTCAATAAAGATGACAATATGCTAAAAATATACCTTGTTAATAGCAAATAAAAAAATAGAAAGAAGATATTTCTAAAGGAAATGTCAAATTAAAAATGCTGGTAACCATTTTCCTTAATTGTTGATAACTTTAAAAGTGTATTAATTATTCAATTTAATCGCAATAAAGAAATAACATTCCAGAGCTCCCAGGGAAGAGAATATATATATATTCTCTGATATGTATATATATCAGAGAATGGCTTTATCTGGCATCAAAGCTCTTGGTCCTATGTAGCCTTGTTGCCCCACTGTAGAGAGATGCTAGAGGAGTAAGGCAGGAGTGGGTGGGTGAGGGAGCACCCTCTTAGAGGCTCATGGTATGTGGGCTTTGTATAGGGGAGACCAGTAAGGGAAGTGAACACTTGAAATGTAAATAAATAAAATAACTAATTTTTAAAAAGTAAAAAGTAATATATTTAATGAATCTGAAATTTCTAGTTTCTGCTTCAAAAAATAAAACTACTTGGAAGCCAAGTTAAATCAAATGATAACTGGTTGACTTCAGATGATTAAATAACTAGGATCACAATGTGAAGAAAAAAGATGATAGGTCAAACTTCTATCCCGAAAGGAGAGAAGGTGCCTTTAAAGACCCACCTGACCTACATGCTACTATGCACCAGTGGGAGACAATAGATGGCAGCAAAATGAAAGCTCGCCATGGCACCGAACTGCTGTAGTGCTTTTGAACTACTGTCAACAGTGACCTTTTTCTAGGGGTTATGCTTTATGGGAGAAACCAGGAAGTAGGTACCTCTGTGTATTTACTCCAAGAAACCAATCTGATTCTTACATTGATGATTGGAGACCAAATCTTGCCGCATATAGGAAGTTGATAGAGAATCATTGTCCAATATTCCCTGGGACTTCCATACATAAAAATTACTTTCCAGGCAGACACACTGATTGCTCAAACATGAGATTTATTTGCTATATTGCTTTTGTTTTTTCTCAATCTCGCAGAGGCTAGAAATACTTGGGACAAGATAATTATAAAAGTGCCTCCTACAGATTAGCCTTTGGCAACCCTATTCCACATTTTTTGATTGATGAATGTATGGGGGGGTTTAGCATAATGTCCCTGCTACCACCTCTGGACAAATATACCTGAGGTATGCAAGATAACAGGCTAAGCAAACCATTAGGAGGGAAAGGACAAGCATGATTTCCCACGGCTTCTTCTTGAGTTCCTGCTTCCATATTCCTGACTTGAATTCCTGTCATGACTTACTTCATGATAGACTGTGATGTGGAACCGTAAGTTGAAATAAGCCCCGTTCCTTTTTCAAATTGATCTTGGCAAAGGTGCTTTATCACAGCTAAAGAAACCTTAGCTAAGACAATTCTCAACAAAATGTCTTTAGTAGAAACATTAGTCCTGGTCTACAGAAAGAAAAAATGTTAGAGTTTGCAAACATAAGTACACAGAAAGAAGAAACAATGCATGATGGTAAAATACTGCTGTATGTATTTTTCTGTAGTTTGGTGCTATAAAAATAATACCAACTAAATATTAAAGCAGTGTTAATCTATATTAATAAATGTGTATTCTAAAATTGATCTCTAATACTTTTCATTTGATAGAGAATTTGTATGGTTGTATTTCCCTTACCCTTCTCTTGAGGATTCTGACAAATATGTTCAAGCACACTCCATTAACAAATGTCTCACGTATCAAAATTTCTTAAAATAATTGCTATGTTTTTAATTTTCATATCACTTTCCTAGATTTATACACCTTGATTATTTCAAAATGTTACCGTCTTTTTAAAAATCTAACTTTAAATGGAGAAAAATGTTTACAATTGAAAGTCCATTTTTTTTTAATATTCCCACATGAAATTTTTGGCAATCATTACTTGTGGCATTTAGAAATATTTTCAAAGTCATAAGGAAGTAATGTGCCTATAAATAATTGATTCTGATCATCACTTTTATGTATCATTGGAATAGTAATTATACATATCCAAGGAGAAAGTCTCTCTCTTTATTCTTGGACATGTATGATGACTTTGATTAGTCTATATACAAGGCCAGTTCAAGAAAATGGAGTGTAAGCTTGATACATTTGAAACTGGCCTTATGCCCAATTGCATTCTCTATCTGAAAGTGACATCTTCCACTTAATTTTATGTTTTAAATAATATCACCTCTGGGAATCCAAGTCTCATAAGAAGAGTGGGCAAAAGTAAATGGTTTATTCACAGTGGGTCTGTTTCACAGAGCAGCAATCTGAAGTCTAGGAATTGTTTGTCATTTATCATTTATAATGAAATAAAGTTTCTTCTAATTTTTCCCCAAAGAGAAGATACTGTGAGAATAAACAAACCTGTCTCTTGGGATACTGACACTTTTTGAAAATATAATTTTGTACAATGTTTGTAGGGTCTATACTAATTAGAATCTAGAAATTATAGGAAGAAATAGGGAACTTTTCAAAACAGCATATTGTAAGGCAAAAAGCATGAGGTTAAATTCAGACACCAATTTCCCCTCTATCCATGTTTGCCATTTATTCTGTATGACTTTTTTTTCTCATGAGAAAATACTTTTTACCTCAGATGCCTCATGTTGTGATTATTGACAGGCCCGAGTTAGCGTTTAGAGAAGTTCTTAAGTGTCTTCTAGCAGGATTACAGTACAATTGTCAGCATCCTAGATCAATTCTGTGACTGAAAGCAAGCTTTACTACTACAGTGTGAGACAAAATATCTCTCAGAAGAGTTCTGCAGCATTTGTACAGCACTGGCATGCTTCACTTAGGATGTGAGTATGAGTAGGACATCTATGTCAATGGGCATATCCTCCTACTGTGTACATCTGAAACATCTCCAGTGTTTAGAATACATAATGACACTTCTACTAGGTTATATATTATGGGGGAAAAAAGGTAGATTTCTTAGTCTTGAAGAAAGCCTCTACTACCCATAAAATATACCAAAACCCCACAGGGGAATGCTTATATTAGGAGTTTATCCTAAAATTCTCATTAGCACTTTAATGGCTCTAAAATATGCTTAGTATTTTCAGAAATAATTTCAGAATCTTTACTTTTCTATAGCCAGTATATCCCTGTCGCTCTGTAACTAATAGCTGACTTAAAAGCTATATATTAATACAGATACTCAGCAATTGTAACTAATTTGGGGGGTTGGCTCTCCATAATACCATGGTTTTATGAGGACATATCCTTGTGATGTCTTGAAACTTTCCATCCAGGAGAGTCTGCACCTGTACTTCTATTACTATTATTAATCTGTGAAATACTGATGACTTTCTGTGACCCAAAACTATTAATACCAGATCTGAATTTTAGGCTCATTTTTAAAACACTTAGATCTATATTAAACCCCTTTATGTATGTTCAACTGAGTAGAATCCAATTTCTGAGCCTGTAAGTCCCTTTGAAACAGCCATTTGAATTTTGCTTCTTTGAAGTCTTGTTTGTCTCCCACCATATCTATAGATAAAAGTATTACTTCAGCTGGAATTTATTGTCATAATAGTGAAATCTTTCTCTTTTGATAACTAAGATTATCCCATAAGAGGGGATAAGAAGGCAAAGTTTAGAACAGAGACTGAAGGAATAACCATTCAGAGACTGCTCCACATGTGGCCCATACATATACAGCCACCAAACTAGATAAGATGTATGAAGCAAAGAAGTGCAGGCTGACAGGAACCGGATGTAGATCTCTCCTGAGAGACACACCCAGAATATGGCAAATACATAGGCGAATGCCAGCAGCAAACCACTGAACTGAGAACAGGACCCCTGTTGAAGGAATCAGAGAAAGGACTTAAAGAGCTGAAGTGGTTTGAGACCCCACATAAACAACAATGCCAAGCAACCAGAGCTTCCAGGAACTAAGCCACTACCTATAGACTATACATGGACTGACCCTGGACTCTGACCTCATAGGTAGCAATGAATATCCTAGTAAGAGAACCAGTGGAAGGGGAAGCCCTTGGTCCTGACAAGGCTAGACCCCCAGTATAAGGGATTGTTGAAGGGTGGTGGGGGGATAGATGGGGAAGGGAACACCCTTATAGAAGGGAAGGTGAAGGAGTTAGAGGGATGTTGACCTGGAAATCAGGAAAGGAAATAACATTTGAAATGTAAATAAGAAATACCCAATTTCATAAAGAGGGAAGAAAAAGATGACATACATTTGTATGTGTTCTATTGTATGTAAGTACTGACATCCTTGATTAAAGAGGCAGTTTTGATGCAATGCCAGTAATGTCATTAATATTGCACACAGATACTTGTTGATATTTTGTGCTGATTCATCTATGTCTCTTGTGCACGTGTTTATATAAGTGCAAGACATGCCACCACACATGTGTGGATCAAAAAAAATTGTATACAAGTTAGGTCTCTCCTATAAGGTCAATTCTGGGGAAAGGAATTATGTTACGGACACTTGTCAAAAAGCACTTTACCCAGAAGGCATATCACCAGACCATTTCTTCTTTTTCTAATAAAAATATACCAACCAATAACAACATAAAGATATACTAAATTAATTATTATTGAGTCTCTTGGCTATGTAGTTGCTTCAGTAAACTTGGTATTTGTCCATCACTTATTTTGAAGTGCCATGATTTTTCCATTTTGTAGGGGTAATCCCCCTTAAGATAGAATAATGCATAATGAACGAAGCTGTCAGAAATCCTTTTCAAAGACTTCAGTACACTTTTCCTTTTTCCACATAAGTAATTGTTTTTTCCAAATTTGTTTTGCTTCCATTTTTACTTAAATAACCCATGAATTAATGTATAGAATGTAAACTATTTTTGTATTGTGTAGCTCTGTAATTTGCTCAAAAGAGAGGAGAGTTCTTCAAAGAGGGGTTATAGCAGATGTATCTCTCATTTCATAATTTTTTTCTGTTTTTGTCTCAAATACAATGTAGTGTTTAAAATCATAATGAAAGGAAAATGAAGGAAAGAAGATATAATAGAAGGTAGGATGGAAAGATTGAGGAAAGGAACTGACTATAAATTAAACTTAGCCAATAGACAAAAGTAATTAGACTACCATAGCTATCAGATTAAATTCCTACAGTCGCTGGGAGTAAGAAATAATTTTATTTATTCATTTGCCTTAATTTGTCATTCTTATTGTAGTATGAAGAACATCTTCTTCCAAAAATACTTCAAGGCAGGCTCTGGAAATGTACTATTAAATTATCAAAATGAATGTATTGAATATCATCCAATAATAAATGGTGCCCTAATTAATGAGAATTAGCAGACGTTTCTCAACATTTTCTAAACATTTGTTTTCTGTTTCTATGATTTAAATGATTACAATAATAATAGATGCAAAAAATAAGTATAATTATAAAAATTGTTCAATTCGTAGTCTACTAAAATTGATGTTATAATTAATTTCAATTTTATAGACTTTTGCACAAGTCCTTGTCAAACATGATTACTTTAAATTTATAATTTTCTTTAATATGTTATTGATTTCAAATTGTTTTTGAGACACATCATAGCTGAGACAAAAAATTCAGTAGGACATCATGCTTAACAACTGTATTAGTTCAAAGAAAAAATATAACTCAGTACAGAGTAACACAAGTGGATACAAATTTTCATTCTTAAGTAAGAAGATATTTCCAATTGATATTTCATTAGAAAAGTAAAATAATTTTGTCCAATGCAGTATCACTGAGTATAGAATTCATACTCTGTAACAGGTCATGTAACCAGGATTACTTATCTAAAATAAAGTTGAGTCCATATATTTCCTGTACCTTTTGTTTTTCGTTCATTGTAGATATTTTTCTGATATTTTATTTTATTTTATTTTGAGAGAGAAAGTATATGAAGCTAATGGCCTGGGTAGTGAGTGTCTGGGAGTGTTTTGGAAAACTGAAAAATAAGATTAAAATATATTATGTGAAAAATTAAATTATACAAATCTCGGCTCCACAATATAGAGCATGTCCTTTACTCATGATTGAGTAAACGATGAGGAAGGAGTTTGTTAGATCCAGGTTGTCTCTTCTTATTCTCATGTTACTTAACTTCCTTGGAATAGATAAATCAAATTCCAAGATGATATGCAATTTTTTGTCTCATATATTTGTGTCATTATACAGATGTTTCTACATGAGCCTTCCATTTGCATTTCATAGTTACGATAAAAAACAAACATTCAAAAAATCTATTATAGTATAAATGCTACTTTCTTGCATGCTGGTCCTGATAATCACAGGTTTCAGCTTCATGAAAGTAGGCATACATCCTGCTTTTGTGTTTCGGGCTTAGCAAATAATTTAGAGCCATATCAAGACTGGCATAAAAATGACACTGTTCTTTTCTCTAACTGGCTCATCTCATTCTGTTCTAAAAGTGAGAAACAGAGAAAACTAGGGAAGGGTTATTTATTGGTGTACTCTTGTGGAACTTGCAGAGTAGAAATAGTGGCCATCAAAATCAAGGGGGTTTATAGTTATATAAATGTTGAGGATACAAATCACAGGCTGTGGTGATTTACTGTAAACAGAGATGAGTGTAGCATCCTTCACTAAACTAGATTCATTATAAAATGCAAGGCATAATTTGATGAAATAAGAATTTTTAATTGACTAGGTACAATTGTACTTTATTTTGATGAATATAAGTTGTAATAACAGAAATAGTAGAAATAAGATTCAGAAACAAAGTATTTGTATTCAAGAGGGATTGATGTTCTAGTTACAAGTAAATTTGAATGAGAAGAGTTTCTCTTAATGAGGATAGACCATGGTGAGAAAATAACAGGAAGACTGTAGTTGACAATATAAAGTGAAAACAAATAAAACAAAACCAGAGAGGATGTTAGGATCACCAATACAGGAGAACTTTAGAACAACATCTAGGTATACCAAGGATCAACTTTGGCTTGGCAAAAGGATCTGAGACAAGAGGTGTCTGTGAGTAGCAAAACAAAAGTGGTCAAATCATGGGTCCAAGCTGAAAGCCTATGATCTACTTGAGGCAGCTTTCCAGACTGGCCTCTGTGTTCTGTTCTGTTCTAGAGAACTTTCTCTGCCTGGTCTAAAAAGCTCTCTGGATAACTCAGCACATGCTGATCAGAAGCCCAGGTTTTTACTAAATATCCATTCATTCATTATCCCAGGTTACCTTTTGATTATCCCACGACTCAGTATCCCATGACCCCAACCCCTTGATTCTTAGAAAGAGACCACAAACACACGCACACACAATAAGATATAAATGGAACTCCATCCTGAAATTACCATTCCTACCACTTCTGGGCCTGCACATACACTCTATCTGTTCCAGAATTACTGTGATCTCACGAATCTACTTGCCTTTGTAAGCATCAACAAACAAACAAACAAACAAACAAACAAACAAAACTTAGCTGGATGGGATCTTGCCCTGAATATCTTTATCTTCTTCCTGAGTATCTTTCTAACCTGCTGGCTGACAGTGAAGTTGCAGCTTTTTAGTTAGATTGGAGAAGCACCTTATACAATTCATATTTTTCTTTATATTTTGCATAGTTCAGTAATTATATATTTTTTAACTCATGTTTTCAACTTTCTTTCTCACAGTTTTGAGGGCTGTCCAGAAAGTCAAAGGATTCTACCATTTTGCTGAGACATATGCATGACCTTGCCCCCTGGCTTTGATTATCATGGAGTCATTGACATTCCCAGAGAGGACATTTCTTGAAGAAGGAAGGTGAATTTATATATATATATATATATATATATATATATATATATATATATATATATATATATGTATATATATATAATATGTATTATTGCACAAACATGTCTATGCCAACAACAATCATCAATTCTTGTAGAGTCCAACATCCTGCCAGCTTTGTTCCAGAGACAGAAAACCATGTCATACTTTCCCATTCATAGCCAAGCCCAAGCCCATTTCGGCATAGGTGAGCATAGTGAATTCATTAATGTGAGAAGTGGAAGCTATACAGGCTCATAATCTGTTCAAAATTGTCATGCCTTAATGGACATGTTGCCTGTAGTCTTAGGATTCATAGTTGCTGGAATGTTTATCAGGATGTTTGGAGAGGTTGTATGAGGTGTGGATGTGACCCTGCTCAGGCAGGGTAACTCTGGAGGCAGGGTATCAGTTTTTGAAACCAGTGATCCTTCCCACTTTCATCTCTCTACTTCCTATTGATGTTCAAGCTCGAAGCAATCAATTCTCTGGCCTTGTTGCCATCCTGTTACTGCGTCATCATGAATTCTTATTCTCTGGAAACATAAATCCAAATAAATTCTTTCTACTTTAAGTTGCTTTGGTCATTGTATTTCATCACAAAAATAGAAAAGTAAGAAACAAAGAAGTCTATTTTCCATGGTTGCAAATGTAATTGACAAATTTCAACATTCAAAACTAATTGTTACTATCTACAAGTTTCATCTCTTAATACACAACTTGAACTAAATTTGAGGAAACACTTTCTCCCTTTAATCATCTATTCTATTTCAGTATATCAGATATTTCCTTGACACATTCTAGGGTAATATTATGTGTTAGAAAAGTGTTACTATTATTGTTTATTGGATATTTATTTACATTTCAAATGCTACTTTCTTTCCCAGTGTCCTGTCCATAAGTCCCCTATGCCCTCCCCTTCTTCTATAACTGTGTTCCCCTCCTTATCCACCACCCGCTTAGTGCCCTACCCCGACATTCTCTTGCATTGGGGGTCCAACCTTGTCAGGACCAAGGGCTTCTCCTTCCATTGGTACCAAACAAGGCCAATCTTTGCTACATATGCAGTCAGAGCCATGGGTCAGTCCATGTATAGTCTTTGGGTAGTGGTATAGTCCCTGGAAGCTCTGGTTGGTTGGCATTGTTGATCTTATGGGGTTGCAATCCCTTCAGCTCTTTCAATCTTTTCTCTAATTCCTCCAACAGGGGTCCCGTTCTCAGTTCAGTGGATTGCTGATAGCTTTTGCCTCTGTATTTGAAATGCTTTGTCTATGTCTCAGGGGAGATCTATCTCTGTTCCTGTCAACATGCACTTCTTAGCTTCATCAATCTTACCTAGATTTTGTGGCTATATATATAGGGGCCACATTTGGTGCAGGCTCTGAATGGCTGTTCTTTCAGTTTCTGCTCTAATCTTTGTCCCCATATCCCCTCCTATGGATATTTTTGTTCCTCCTTTTAAGAAGGATTGAAGCATCCACATTTTGGTCATCCTTCTTCTTGAGCTTCCTGTGGTCTATGGATTGTGTCTTGAGTAATCCAAGCTTTTAGGCTAATAATATCCACTTATCAATGAGTGCATACCAAGTGTGTTTTTCTGTGATTGGGTTACTTCACTCAGTATAATATTTTCTAGTTCAATCCATTTTCCTATGAATTTCATGAAGTTATTATTTTTGATAGCTGAGTAGTATTCCATTGTGAAGATGTACCACATTCTCTGTATCCATTCCTCTGTTTAAGGGCATCTGGGTTCTTTTCAGATTCTGGTTATTATAAATAAGGCTGCTATGAACATAGTGGAGCATGTATCTTTGTTATATGTTGAAGCATCTTTTGGGTATATGCCCAGGAGAGGTATAGCTGGTTCCTCAGTTAGTGCAATGTCCAATTTTCTGAGGAACCTCCAGTTTACTATTATTTTTATAGGAAGAACTAAAATGGGAAATCTAATAATCAATAATTATTTTAAATTTTGACCAATGACTTGAAACAATGCAACATCCCTACTTATGACTGGCTCCTGAGTAGCATGGGTTATTTTACATCTACAAAGAAATAAGTAATTTAAAAACTATTCTTCTCTTTAGACATCCTGAGGGCTTCACCTCCTCCCAAGACTCGCTTTCCAAACCAAGGCATCTATATGCACATATATTTACAACTGCTTAGAGTTTATTCTAAACTCAGGAATAAGCCTATTCAGAACATGACAAGACCCACCCTAAGGATAGTTCCTTATAACAGCAAATGATCTATAAATTATACTTCGAATTTATAGTTAAAATGAAAGAATAGATAGCTTTCTTGAACAAGAGCTTTTTAGAAGTTAGTGCAATTTTATTGTTATTATGTAGGATATAAAAGGAAGCTATTAAAATGATATTTGTTTCATTAAATGAATACACAATAAAGAATAAATAGAAAGATATAATGGAGTACTTGATTGTCTGATGTAGCCTCACTATGATTATGACAATTATAAATGTGTAATGTTTGACGTAGGTGTGTGTATATGTGGGATGCATATTGTTCCACAAGTTTCTGGTGACACAATGGAGAAAAAAGGTCAATAGCTGTAAATAAAATATAATTGCAACTGGTTCTGCTCATATAATTATTGCATTCTTTATAAATTCTATATAGACTAAAAAGAAAACAAAGGGATTTTACATACGTAGTATTATAAATTAGTTCAAAACCACATGGCTAGTGGATCATGGATGCTGAAGAGGGATTCAGGCTGTTATTTAGAAAACTTATTTTGGCAACAAACTGTAATGTAAATATTTATGTTTATGTACATAAACAATGTACTCACTGTGAGCCATGATGGATATAGAGAATAGTTGTTGTTCTTTTTTCCATCTTTATTAAATTGGGTACTTCTTATTTACATTTCAAATGTTATTCTCTTTCCTGGTTTCCATGCCAACATCCCCCTAGCCCTTCCCCCTCCCTTTCTATATGGGTGTTCCCCACCCCATCCTCCCCCTATTATGGCCCTCCCCCCAAAAATCACATTCACTGTGGGTTCAGTCTTGGCAGGACCCAGGGCTTCCCCTTCCACTGGTGCTCTTACTAGGATATTCATTGCTACCTATGAGGTCAGAGTCCAGGGTCAGTCCATGTATAGTCTTTGGGTAGTGGCTTGAAAATAGTTGTTCTTTAAGAAATGGAATAAAAGACAGTTAAGTGCTAATCCTAAATCGTGTACTATAGAGAATGCAACATCAAAATTAGAGTGAGCTGGAAAAATGTAAAAGTAGGGAGTCAAGGGAAAATGGCTGCAAAATGTTTTCAGGAAATACCGTTGTAATCATAATACCACAGTAAGAAGGTCCCCCTACGCTATGCCTGTGTGAAGCTCATCCTTTCAACAGACAAACGTCTAGAACAGGAAGGGAATTATGATTCTCTATATCTTTCTCCTTAACTGTTGGAATCTTACAGGCTCCGGAGAAAGACAATCATTACCTTAGGCTTTGATCTCACCAATCTAAAATGGATACACACAAACCTGTGGCCACAGAAATGGCCCTGATTAATATCAGTAGATCACAAAATAAAACAGGTCTTCGTGAATGCTCAGAGGGGTTTGTGTGGACAATGTGCTTAACATGAGAGTGGAGGAGATAAAAATGTGTTGGGGTGGGAATAGCTCTGTTGTACTCTCCACATGTATGAAATTGGTAAACATCAGGTTTGAAACAATATAAATATTAAAAATACTGAAATGGTGTGTTCCTAATTGTGGAATTTATCATACCACATGCAAATATATCTATGGCAATTGGACTATATTAAATTTGTTTAAATACACTCATCACAGAAAAGTCAATATTGATATAGCACCTCATCTTCTCTGACATTAAATTCCAAAAAAATTATCAAATTAATATAAACGCAATCATGCCTGCTAGAGTTCCAGTTTACTCAGGTACTAAGTAACTCAATGATGAAGACCCCACACTCTTTAGCTTCAGCAAGTCAGAAAACAAAGTACCGTTATCTGCAAATAACAGCACATGCAGTAATTTATGAAGACACAGCACGGGGTGCAAAAGTCCCCTTCTTAGAGGATGCATTGGAACTGCAGCAGATCTTCTGTAAAATGGCGTGTTAGAAGTTTCATTTATATTTTTTTAAATAAGTATTTTTAAATAGGCTGGTTGACTTGATGTGTTAAGAAGGCATACATAAGAGCCTAAAGATGGAAATGAGAAAGAGCTTGCCAATGTGGGACAGCCTGGCTTCATCATGTGATACTTTAAAATAAGCAAGTAAATTATTAAAGGGATCCAAAAATAAGCAGCCACTAAGTCTGACATATATGTGAAAATGTAGATGGGCATAAATAAAACTAAAACAATCAGCAAGTGATTCCAAACTATGGCCAGAATGAGGCCACAAATCTTAAAGCCTGTATGAGGCCCAGTACAAACTATGAATGTTGCCCAGTAGACTTTTGAGTCACAATATCATGTTTCTGTATCAAAAAAATTGCCAGTTGTGTTCAAAGATATAACAGAAAAGAGACAGAAAGACAGAGACAGAGAGACAGAAAGAGAGAAAGAGAGAAACTGTAGGGAGCGGCACATACAGATAAAAAGATGGCGCTGACATCCGGTGGTCGTTTGTGGTAAACAACCTTACAGCGCATGTGTTGGCATACCTCCAGCATCTACAAGGCCAGGGTGATATTCATGCTAATGAGGTATTTCATGCTCCACCAATCCCTAGAGGACAAATATACAGCCATAGCCTGTTTTGTAGATAAGGCTAGTGCCTTTGTTTCTTGGGGTCCCCGTATCAACAATGAGGTGTTCCTGCAATAAAGGGTGTTGAGAAGAATCCGACAGTGTTGCGTCTTCCTTGCTGGCCGAGGTGGGCGTGATAAGAAACAAAGAGAGTGCACTCAGCACAATGTGTGTACAGATAGGTTATTAAAGAGAAAAATATGTAACAGACTTTTGAGATCTTTTGAGAGAAGACTATGATAATATAATTAAATAAACTTGATGAGGTAGGAGTTGAGATGGCTCAGTGGGTGAAGGCATTTCTAACTGTAATTGCTAGATTTATGTCAACTTGCCACAAGCTAATGTCACCAGAGAAGAGGGAGTCTTGACTGAGAAAATAATTCTGTAGGATCAGGCTACAGGCAAGCTTGCAAGTCATTTTTTTAATTGGGTATTTTAATTATTTACATTTCAAATTTTATCCCCGTTCCTGGTTTTCCCTCCACAAAACTCCAATCCCATCTTCCCTCCCCTTGCTTCTATGAGGATGCTCCCCTGCCCACCTAGCCACTCCTACCTCTCAGCCCTGGCATTCCCCTACACTGGGGCATAAGGGCCTCTCTTCCTATTGATACCTAACAAGGCCATCCTCTGCTACTTATGTAGCTGGAGCCATGGGTCGCTCCATGTGTACCCTGGTTGGTGGCTTAGTCCCTCAGAGCTTTGGCATGTATGGTTTGTTGATATTGTTGTTCTTCCTATGGGGTTGCAAACCCCTTTAGCTCCTTCATTCCTTGCTCTAACTCCTCCATTGGGGACCTTGTACTCAGTCCAATGGTTGGCTGTAAGCATCCCAACCACCTCTGTATTTGTCAGGCTCTGTCAGAGCCTCTCAGGAGACAGCTATATCAGACTCCTGTCATCAACCATTTCTAGGCATAGGCAATAGTGTCTGGGTTTGATGTCTATATATGGTATGGATCCCCAGGTGGGGCAGTCTCTGGATGACCTTTCCTTCAGTCTCTGCTCCACACTTTGTCTCCATATTTCCTTTAGACAGGAACAATTCTGGTATAAAATTTTGGAGAGGATTGGGTAGCTCTGGGCAAGGTAATTTGTTCATTAGGGATTAATGGAGGATGCCACAGTCCATTGTGGGTGGTGCCACTCTGGGGTGATAGCCTGGCTTCTATAAGAAAGCAGGCTGAGTTAGCCATGGAAATCAAGCCAGTTATCAACACTCCATGGCTTTTGCATCAGATTTGACTCTAGGTTCCTGCCCTGTCTAAGTTCCTGCCTTGACTCCTTTTAATAAAAAACTGATATGAAACTGTGAACTAAATAAACACTTTTCTCACAAACTTAATTTTAGTAAATGTGTTTCATTACAGCTATCTTAATCCAATCAAAGCACTGACCAAGCCTCATGACTTGTTTGATTGATCACCAAAACATGTAGTCATGAATTTATCTTAAATTATGTGTTTTTACTTGCTATAGCACAATAAATTGCTAACTATATTTCATACTTACCCTCAAATTTTATTTCAGTTTATTTCTTCTCTGTCATTTCTTCTATCTTATGGATAATGCCTCCATACCTTGTATTGTCTTCATGGTTTTAAGAAAATGCTTCAAGAATACATTATTTATTTAAGTGTTAGAGGAAAAAAAGCTCATTTGCAATTTGTCAAATTCATTTAAAATCATAATTCTCACTCTCAGAGTCATTAACAAGCTTGTCTAACTTGGTATCACCAACAGAACTGATGAGCAGACTCTCAATTGCTTTGTTCAGGTTATTAATAAGTATAGAACTACAAGAAGTGATTAATTCTCATAAATTATTTTTCTGTAATTTATGTATCTTTGGAAAAGAATCATTGACCTCTCTAACTTTACTGCTTAGTCAGTTGTTGGCTGAAAAGTAAGTTTGCTTCGATAAATACAAACAGATTAACTCTGAGTGTATTTTAAATTATCTTTTTACCTTATTTATATCTAGTTGAAAATAAAGCTTTCGTGACTAAATCAAGATCTCAAGGGTATTTTCTATGTATCTCTAGGAATAATTAGAAATTATTATTACTATTTTACAGAAATGATCTCGTTTATGACTCCATTAGCCAGACAGCTCTACTGTTCTCAGAAGTACTAACTTTTAACCAGAGGTAAAATTGAGAAGAGATGAATTATAAACATAAATTACTCCCTGAGTTGACTCTGTACACATGAAACACAAAATACCCTTCTTCAAATTCTTCCTAGTAAGTTTTTAGGTTGACTTTTGCAAACTTAACTAAATAGTGACTGCATTTGCTATGCAAGACATATTTTTCTTACTCAAACACTTGATGAATGAAGAATGAAGTTGAAGAAAATTGTCATGAAGAAACCTAAAGAAAACAATGTATTTTATGGGTCAGGAGAGATGCCCAGGGAGACAGACTGGATATTAACTGGATGTTGGGAGTCATTGATAATGTGGAAATCACTCCTACTTGGCTTACAGTATAATCTTTTCAGAATATTTCCAATTGTACACTGCCATGAAACTATGACCCTTTTTCTGACCTACTTTTTTAGTAGATGTTTCAATGTAACTCAAATTTATTGGATGAAGTTGGCTATCATGTTTTTAGGGTGAGGCTGTGGTGGTATATTTAGAATAATCTTCCTTGTTCAGTTAGTTAAAGGTACCCATAAAATGAATAAAATTTTCTATACAGAAACTTATATTCTTTTACTTTGAAAGAAAGCCATCTGCAAGTGTTTTAATCTATTTTTATTTTAAAATGTAGCATTAGATCTCTAAATGGATATACAATAATACAATTTAGCCATGAAGGAAATTGGAAATTAAGGTAATGAGATAGACTTTACTAATCATATTCTCCATTCAATTAACTATATTATTCAATTGGCTGGAGTCAGACAGAACTATAGACAGGCCAGGGAGAAGACACAAATCATAGTCAGTGTCTCTTTCTTGTAAATGAGGGACAACATGTAGGATGGAGTGATGTCTATGTGTGCTCATTTCATCGTATGGAAATAGTCATTGTTAAAGGTAGAAAAATAATAAATGTTAATGAATAGAGTTTCAATAAAGTATAATCACACTCCAAACAATATAAAACAATAATGAAAGTAGGAAGAATAACCAAAATAATGCTATCCTTCTCTAAAAACAAGATGAGTAACAATAAAAACACATCTTGCATGAATAGTGTAAGTGTACATGTTATGTCCCATTGTTTTTGGACTCTTATTTATGAAAGTGTGATTTACTCACATAGTATAGCAATCCCAGTCACAGGAATACATGCTTTCCACAGAAATATGGAACAGCAATGTGGGCTTTTTCTAAGTCTGCTGTTTCTGATAGTGTATTAAAGAAAAATTTTGAATATATGGGATCATTTTCATTTTTATGTTGTGAAAATTTGATGAGTACATAAGAGACTATCTAAATTATTACAATGTATTTTGAGTTTTGAATCTTACACATCTTCTCAAACCCAACATTCTAGAAAGCTTCTTGAAATATGTAAAAAAATCAACAACTTAGTTCTGGACTGTATCTTAATGTATTTTAAAATGAGATATTATATTCATTCTGGATACAACATTGAACATCATTAAATTTGCCCATTAATTTATATGTTTTTGAAGCTCTTTTGTACACCTATATAAGCACACTGCAGACACAATAAATGGATTTTGTATCTGTCACATGGGGAAACCATTAATTGCTTGTTATATGTTTCATTATTCAGACTAATAACTCTGCATAAATTAATAATTCACATAGCTGTCAGAGTTTACCATTAAAAAAGTAGAATATTTGAACTATATTCCAAACTAGCTCACTATAAAAATGATGGTATCTGGAAGATTACTGAATTGAAATTGTTGCAAAATTTGTTTATAATTAAGTTTCAGAAATTAGAGGTGTGTGCGTTTAATTCTTGAAGTTGATTCTATTCCACTGTTCGGCTTCTCTGTACCTGTACCAATGCCATACAGTTTATCTTACTATTGCTCTGTAGTACAGCTTGATGTCAGTGATGATGATTACCCCAGAAGTTCTTTTATTGTTGAGAATTGTTTTGGCTATACTGGTTTTTTGTTAGTTAGTTTGTTTGTTTGTTTGTTTTTCCATAGAAAGTTGAGAATTGCTCTTTCCATGACTGTGAGAATTGTGTTGGAATTTTGAGAGGGATTGTATTGAATCTGTAGATTGACTTGGGTAAGGGGGCTGTTTTTACCATGTTAATCTTACAAATCCATGAATATGGAACATCTTTCCATATCCTGATGTCATTATAGACTTTTTTTCAGGTATTTGTGGTTCTTGTCATAAAGCTCATTCACTTATTCAGTAAGAGTTACACCAAGATATTTATTACAATTCTTGGCTGTTGTAAAAGGTGTTGTTTCCTTAATTTCTTTCTCATCCTATTGTCATTTGTGGAAAGGAAGGCTTCTGATTTGTTTGACTTAATTTTATATTGTGCCACTTTGATGAAGCAGTTTATCTAAAAGAACTGCAGTGACAAAATGAACTGCAGGGACAAAAATAGCAAAGAGTCTGAAGGAAAGGTGGTTTAAAGACAAGCTCAACTTAGGATCCATTTCAAGGGTCTGACAATGATGCTATGATGTACTTACAGACAGGGTCCTGACATGACTATCTTCTGAGAGGCCCTATCCAGCAGCTGAAACAGATGCAGATATTTACACCGAACTATTGAACTGAAGTCGGGGACCCACAGATTTGAATTAAAGAAAGGACTAAAGAAGTTGACCAAGAGAGAAACCCTTAAATGGCAACTCAAAGAACGGCCATTCAGAGCCTGTCCCACATGTGGCCCATAAATATACAGCCACCAAAACTAGATAAGATTGATGAAGCTAAAAAATGAACACTGAAAGGAACCTGATATAGATCTCTCCTGAAAGACACATCCAGAGTATGTCCAATACAGAGATCAATGTTAGCAGCAAACCACTGAACTGAGAACAGGACCCTTGGAGGGGAATTAGAGGAAGTATTGAAAGAGGTGAAGGAGCTTGAAAACCCATAAGAACAACAATGCCAACCAACCAGAGCTTCCAGGGACTAAACCACTACTGAAAGACTATACATGGACTGACCCAGGGCTCCACCTGCATATGTAGCAGAGAATAGCCTTGTTGGGCACCAGTGGAAGGGGAAGCCCTTGGTTCTGACAAGGTTGGACCCCCAGTGCAGTGGAATATGACGGGGGCAATAAGGGAGATATATGGGGGGAATACCTGTATGGGAGAGGAGAGTGAAGGGGATGGGGGCTTATGGACAGGAAACCAAGAAGGAGAATAACATTTGAAATATAAGTAAAAGAATATATCTAATAAAAAGTTGTTAAAAAAGAGAGAGAGAGCAACCCCATAGGAAGACCAACAGTCTCAACTTACCCAGATCCCACGGAAATTAAAGAAAAACGGATCTATACTACTACTTCTGAACTTCAAGATCCTTTCAGTCAAACAATAAAAACATTTCTCATGCATTCACTAAGTAAGAAAATTTAAATGTCCTTAGAACAGTTTAGAACAATGATTCTAAAACTATTCTATGTATATACACACTGCCAATACATCACATTTTTATTCTTTTTCTTCACTAAGATATATGCTTGAAACCTAGAGAAAAATAATGGCACCTTTGGTACAGAAACATGAAGAATCATCAATAGGAAAAAGCCAGGTAATCATAGATCTGGACAAAATTTGAGTTGGATTTCAAAGAATGATGGAAAATGAGAGCCCAGGAAAAGATCCTATTGAAAGCTGTAATTTCAGTGAAAAATCAATTTTATTTGGCTGTTGACAATGCTGAGGTATTTAGTAATTCTGTTAGATTTTAAAAGTGGAAGTATCCATTTGATATAGAAATACAGGTCATTGGAAATAAATTAGTGAACATAGGACAATGCAATATAATTATATCTGATGGAATTCATTTGATTCTTTAAAAAAGGGGACCTGAGGTAAACAGAGAAAATTGACAATAACTTAAATAGTTTGGTAGTTTCATTGACTTCTATTATATTGTTGCTATAAGCTCACAATGTTTAAACTTAAAAATGATATTAATTTGAAGACTGTACTGTGTCATTTTAAAAGAAAAAGGATGACTAGAATTAGGATGAGTATGGAGAAGGTCAAAGAAAGCTTGTATTACAGTGTATATGAAGAGACCAGGCTAAGAGGGTGAATCTAAGTGTGAGAAATGACAAAGGAGAAGAGAAACAAGAAAGAAAAGAAGAAGCAAAGAAAAAGAAAGGATAAGGGAACGTGAAAGGTGAAGAGGGAGAAGAGGGGACAGGAAAAAATGGGAAACACAACCTGAGGCAATAAGTTCAAGTTTGGTTTCTAAATTAGAAAAGCAAAATCTCACATCATAATATAATTGGTTCACAAAGGTAAATCAGGAGATTTTTGTTTCAGGAAACTGTTTGTGAAGGCCCCAATTTATTGATGAAATTTCAGGATCACAAATCAAGCATTTTTTTTTCAGAGGAATGAAAAGACTCATGCAACCCAGCATAGAAAATGGTTCTCACGATGATACTATTCATATCAGAAAGAGGAGAGAAGTCGGACAGGCTGGCATGATTCCTACTCTGGACAATTTCTCTCTATTTTATCAAATAGAAAAGCAAACTAGGGTAAAATTCTACATAAAATATTTTATAATTTCAAAGCCCCAACTTCCTCTTTATATCACTGTTTGCAAAAGTTTTCAATACATAAATACACATTTAGTTGATGTGCATACATTCTATCAATTCACATTATTTATAATAAAATTACTTCTTAATAGCTGCTAAAAACGTGTGATCTCCCTATTACTTAAGGTTGCTATTTTATCTAGATCGATATCATTATCATATTTCTTCAGTTTTGAAGGGGCATTATTAGGGGTGAGTGAATACAGGAAAGACGTTCAGAGAGCTGGGAGAATGAATAGTAATATGCAACAGTGCGGGGTGAGGGAAAGGGGACAAAATGTCCAATAATGCAGATGGAAACTGTAGAGACCACCTCTAGTCAATATATATGTCCCCCAGTTGAAGGATGGGGCCACCCATCCATCCAAAAATTTTTGAACCAGAATTGTTTCTGTCTAACTGAAATTCAGGGACAAAATTGCAATAGAGACTGAAGTAAAGGCCATCCAAAGACCACCCCAACTTGGGATCTATCGCCTCTGCAATCACTAAACCTTGTCACTATTGCTTATGCCAAAAAACATTGTTTGATAGGAGCATGATGCAGCTGTCTTCTGAGTGGCTCTACCAGCAACTGACTAAGAGAGAAATAGATATAGACTGAATTGTGGACTCTTATGGAAGACTTAGGAGAAGGACTGAAGGAGGTGAAGGGGATTGTAACCTCATAAGAATAATATTATCAACTAACAAGACCCCTTAGTGCACCCAGAGACTAAGCTACCAATCAAAGAGCATACATGGCCTGGTTCCTGCCCCCCACTACATATGTAGCATAGGACTGCTTTGTATGGCCTCAGTGGAAGGGAATGAGCTTCATCCTGGGGAGGTTTAATGTCCCAGAGAAGGGGGATTCTAGAAGGGTTAGGTGGGAGTTGGTGTGTGGGTAAGTAGGGAACCGAAGGGGAGAGGGCATGGAGTGGGGTGCTCCTGGAGGGAGGACAAGGAAGGGGGATAACACTTGAAGTGGAAATAAATAAAATAATTAATAAAAAAGCTATATAGATAAAAATGCTATTTTAAATGGGAACATAATTGTATCAGTATATTTTTTTCATGCCTTTGAAATTTTTTTCACAAATACACACATCAGGAGTATAATATTGTCTTAAAGATTATAATAATCTTTCTCCTATTCATTTTCTCTATCTAAATCTACTCATATATCTCTCCTAATATCCTTCAATGATATATTTATTCATTAGTGTCATTGCATGTATATATACATTATATATCATATATCTTATACAATACAAATACACACACACACACACATATGAACATTTACTACTGGAATCATGTTTTGAAAACTCTAACAGTGCTTGAGAATGTTCCTTATATTCTGAAACGGCTATGATAGAACATGTTTGGAAAGCATGAAAAGATGAGAGTCCTGGTTAGGAGCAAACTATCTACAAAGTTATATTTCAAGTATGTGACCTTAACAACATTGTTCCGAGGTTGAAGGTTAGCAATCAATTAAACGGGCAAATTTGAAAATCCACACTTTTAAAAAAACAACAACAACAAAAAAAAAAAAACAAAAAAACCTCACTGGTTATGAAGTTAAAAAAAAATAAAAGCACTGCTCATAACAGTTAACATTTTTAATCTTTGAATTAATATGATAAATGAATAAAACTATACATTTATTCAAACACTAAAGTGTGGGTTTTTGGACATAGATTGATAAAACAGCATTTGTACCACAATATTGTTTGATCTGACTTATTCTATAATTTGTTTGGGAAACTTTAAGGGGTAGATCATAACAACTTTTAGCAATGCCACCTGGGACATACTAAGTGGACAAATGTTCATATTTCTCTTTTCTCGATTTACATGGCTCTATGAATTCTGTAGAGGTATAATCTACTCAATCACCAGTAATTCTCTAAGAAAATGGGTTGAATATCATCCCTTCAATAATTTGATTTGGGAAATTCTCTACACTATGAAATAGCCTGATTCATACTCAATATCTAATTCTCTATTCAATTATACAACTATTTCTTTATTTGATTAAATATAATATATATTAATTTTTGGAAATTGATTTTCAGCACTCTAGAAATCTTATTATATTTTAGCTTAGCAAATATATTTGCCATCCATAACACAAAATCTACATTTATTAATATAGTTTCTTTTATTTCACCAACAGTGAAAAAATACAATTTATACTGAGTCAATAAGTACAAAAATACATTTTAGGCAGTAAAACTCTGAAAACTCATGTTATCTAGCTATAACTTCATGTGGGTATTACTGCAATTAACCAATGTCAGATGCATTAACATTAGCTTCTTCATATGTGAAGATGTATCTCTCACCAAATGACATATTATTATCAAGTATTTGACACTGGTCCTATAGTTAGTTTCTAATAATCACGAGTTTGTAGTTCTTTCAAACACTAATTTCTATCACTTACAGCTCTGACTTGAGGCCATAGATAATTATGGGAGTACACAAGTAGAATAAAACCAGCTGAAAGTTTATATAGCTGTGCTTTTATAAGAACCTTTGGCTTCGATCTGAAAATCTATTTAGTTAAAACTAATGAGACCATAGAAAGAAGGACTAGCTAAAAAGAATTGTACTACAAAAGCAACTTTTTTTTTGGCAAAGGAAAAAAAATGCTTGCACAAAAGAGATTCATGACAAGATTTAAGATGACAAATGTTTATGAATAACGTTCTAAATGGCTGAAGTCAACTGTGCTATAAACCATCTGGCAGATTTAAGTCCTAACTGAAATGCATGTGAATTATTGCCATTTAATGAACTATTTAATGGACCCATGAAAAAATTATTTGGCAAAACAACGGGTTTTCAGGAAAAAGAATCAATCTTCCTGAATATCAAACCCAGAGAATATTTCCTCAGCAAATACAAAAAGTTTACGGGATCAAGTGACTTATTCTCCGAATTTCAAAAAGTAAAAGTCATATTTATTATGGATAAACAAAAGATGTCCATGCCGTTGTCACTGATAACATTTAGCAGTGTGATAGAGTGTCATCCAGATCCATAGTCATCACTCACCAAGATGAATATGGCCTCCATGCAGAAAAGGCACGTTATACATGAAGAAGCTTTGGGAACAAAAGCTAAGATAATTTTGACAAATTGATTTTTGAAAATAGGTAAGTTCAGCCACTGGGATTAAATTAAAATAAAACTTTCATTTCATGTCAAGGTTTTTGATTAATATTATCCTGCAGTGTTGACAATAAAATATATTATAATTCACAATTTATCAGAGGATGAAAATTTACTTTTTAATATTTTTAATTATTGTTTTTTCATTAATTTTAATACCAATAAGATGATTGTAATTTTGTTACCTATACTTTATTTTTATTGAATCCTTGCCCTTTGGTAAAGTGAACTGCTTTTCTTAATTATTCCGTAGTATATAGTGTTTGTCTACACTTTATTAGGGGTAACTTCTCAAAGGCTTGTGAATCTAAGTAGAACGAGATGAAGAATAACACAAAGTAATTGTTAAGGTATTTACACAGTCTTAGGACACAATGTTGATGGCATGATACATGTACTTAGGATATACTGTCAATATACAATTATAAGGTATAATACCTGGCCCTCAATATATGGCCCACACCTTCTAGTCTTGAAGGATACCAACAAATAGGGTTAGTTACAGAAACTTTCTGCTGAAATGTTTTTCAGAAACTGATTGCATCATCTGAAGAAAGGGTTGTGCTTATTAGAACAACTGTCATGTTCATTTGCACAGCTCAGAATTTAATTCTCCCAAACATGATCTAAACATAAATATAAGTATTTTTGGTCATGTAGAATAGAATGAGATAAAGTCAGAAAAATAATTGGCTCAGTGGAAGATTACTCACATGTTCTGGCTGAAAATTATCTGGTACTTAATATTTACACAAAAATCAGAATATTATTTCTAGTTCTGTGAACTGTATTTCATCTAATTTCTCTCACTGCTTGCTCTCATAACTAAACTTTTGCAAAATCTAGCTACAGAGAGAGAAATTTCAAGGCTTTCAAAACTAAAGTCATTTATGATCAGTTTTATACCAAGGATGTTTTCCTAACTCTCCAGTATTTATGTTATACAACAGATTTATCTTTGCCTTTTATTAGTTAATTAATTAATTAATTTTACACACAGATCATAGGTTACCCTCCCTTCTCTCCTTCCAATCCCTTCCACTCACCCCTTCTGCACACCCTATCTCCTCCTTCCTTTCTCTTCACAAACAGAGAGGCCTCCCATGGATATTGACGAACCTTGGCATCTGAAATTGCAGGAGGACTAAGTGCATCTTTTCCTATTGAGGCTAAACAAGGCAGCACAGTTAGGAGAAAGCGATCCATCCAGAGGAAGACCACAGAGCCAGACCACCCCAGATCCTGTGGTTAGGGGTCCAATATGAATACCTAGTTGTACATCTGTTACATATGTGTAGGAGGGCTCTGTCCATCCCATACAAAAACCACTTCACTATTTACTTTTCTCAGTGGCTCTTCTATTTTTCATCTTTGTATCTAAAGTGAAAATTCACCCTTTTATGCAGCTGTGTACTCTTGATCAGAAACACAAGAGGAACATATGCATGAACCTGATACCATTGACTATTTTCTCAACTTTTATTTGAGCATCAACAGACAAACAGCCCTAATTTAGATAAAATAATACCAATCAGATATTTATAAAGCATAGACACCATCAAAGAACCACGTGAGACGAGTGTTGTAAGTAAAAATGTGGGAAACACAAAAGTTTATGTCGTTATAAAGACTTAAAGAACTGATCAAATGAACCTGACTGTGGAAAGGTGTTCAGGTGGAGATAGCATCATCAGGACAGACATAAATAATGAAGAAAACCTTGAGATAAAATCATGTGGCTGAAAGATAATTAAGGAGATCTAGTGACATCTGAGTATATTCAGAGCTCAGCAGGTACCCAAATTCTATGTAGTCTGAAGTATGAAAAAATCATGTGGTATTAGACACCATGGACTTGCCAAAAAACGTCATCAACTTCACTTGACCTTAGCCAAAAGGCAAAGAAGCTATTGAAAGTCATGAACTATCTTGACATCTTATTCTTTAAATATTGAGGAACATACATTGCAAATGTGCCTCTTTCCTTGGACTCTCTCAGCAGTGCTTTGATGAAAAAATTGAAGTGAGAGATAGAAGAGGCATAGACTCTCCAAAGGAGATTGTATTTGCTAATGTTTCTGTTTCTGTTTCCTCTTCTACAGCTCCCATAGCGTCCAGAGGCTAACAGGAACCTTCAAACTACAGAATTCAAGAAATTTTTCACAAGAAAGCCCTTGACCTTTAAGTAATGTCTTCCAGTGTGACAAAGTGTTTATATTTCTTTTAATGTTCTTCTTGACTCAGATTTAGTGTTATATTCTTACAAATGAATTACCAGATCTCTTCAAATTAATGAACTTAAGTGCACCAAGCACACCTTGATACTTCTGTGTGCTCAGTTTACTTCGAATGGAAGAATTATTGAAGTGTGTCCTGTAGATAAAATCAGAATCAAAACTAATAGAAATTACCCAACAAGGGTTTTCCCATACCTCTCTATGTTATATAAAATCTAAACAATTACAGCCTTTTAAATCTTGGAGAACTGAAATTCAACATTGAGTATTCTATTAACTCTATGGATTTCATCAAGAAATTAAGTCTTGGTTTTACTGTATTTCTACAAATAAAAGGAATACTATTTATTAATCTGTCACCTAACCCTGTATTCTTTATTTCAAGGGAAAAATAACCATAACTGTTTCCTTAATCACTGTGACAGATACTTCAGTAAATACTTCCAATATTACAAATTAAATAATTACTAAAAATATACATGTACACTTGTATGGAGTCTCAGGTTTACATTTATGTAGTCACCAAAGCTAGATAAGATTGATGAAGCTAAAAAAATGCATGCTGAAAGGGACCAGATATAGATCTCTCCCGAGAGACATATCGAAAGTATGTCCAATATAGAGGTCAATGCTAGCAGCAAAACACTGAACTAAGAATAGGAACCCCTTGGGGAGAATTAGAGGAAGTACTGAAAGAGCTGAAGAGCTTGCAAATCCATAAGAACAACAGTGCCAACCAACCAGAGCTTCCAGGGACTAAACCACTACCAAAAGACTATACAGGGAGTGACTCAGGGCTCCAACTGCATATGTACCAGAGAATAAACTTGTTGGGGCAGCAGTGGAAGGGGAAGCCCTTGGTCCTGCCAAGGTTGGAACTCCAGTGCAGGGGAATATGGGGGGGGGGCAGTAAGGGGGATGTATGGGAGAATACCCGTATGGGGGAGGAGGAGGGGAGGGGATGGGGGCTTATGGACAGGAAACCGGGAAGGGGAATAACATTTGAAATGTAACTCAAGAAATTTATCTAATAAAAAATTTAAAAAACAGAAGTGTATCTTCCTATTTCAAATTAAACAAATATAACTCCTATGTGTGGTTTCCATTTTTGGATATTAGTTCATTTCAGATGAAATCGAGTTGACACCCTGTAATAGCCATCACAGACCATCATAATTGAAATAGTCTTTGGGGTGAAAACTCTTTTCTTTTACACAATATATTATTATGGCATGAAATTTTAAAAACATGTATTAATTGTATTTTACTGGAAGATACAAATCCATGATGTTTATTCATTGTCACATAATTTCTACAAAAATAAAATTTTGACTGGAAATTGAGACTTGGTTATATAACAAGGCAAAATCTCAGAAAAATATTATAAGTATTGTTCTTAAGAGTTTTGATATTGAAGGACCCTAGTTCTTACTGAAGTGTAACAGCTATTAAGAAGCTTGACCTGGTAGAAAGTAGGTAGGTTATGGAGTTTCTGTGAAGGACCCTAAGGTCTTTCTCCAGCTTTACACCCACTGCCTCAGGTCAAGATTAGGTCAAGTACCAGCTTCCTGCCTGGAGCCAAGGCTAAGCCAAGTTCCATTCTCCTCCCACAGTTCTTGAGAGGATCAGGGACACTCTTGAAAAACCGCAGAATGTACTGACTGATAATCACCTGATCCTATGGTCCCAAAGTGAACGGGAAGGCATGCCATATGCTTGCTTACCAGTAGATTTAAAAGTCAATATATTTAGCCAATAAGTTTAAACCGTAACCTTGCTGATATAACCTGTATCTATAAAAAGTATAAAAACTGCTTGTTTATATAGCCATTTGGGGTCAACTTCTAGTCACTCACCACTAGGGGCTGATTGAAGGTTGACCAGGATGTGCTGGAAAATAAACCTCTTGTGTTTGCATCAAACTCTGTTCTCCTGTCTCAATTGGGGGGTCTCCCAGTAGTTAAGACTCACTTCCAACCTTACAATATTCCAGGATTAAGGAAAGGTGTTTTGACAAATTCTCTAAGAGACCATTAAGAAAATGTAACATATTGCTTGAACATTTGTACAGATGCTGAAACTTCCTTTTCTTTGTCAATAATTCATTGATTTATACACTTTAAATCCTGATCACAGCCACCCTCTCCCCTTTCCTCCCAATCCTAACCTTACAAATCCCTCTTCTATTGACTCCTTCCCTTTTTCTCAGAGAAGGAAAAGAGGAGAATGCCTTATGAACTGTCCTACCCAGGAAAATTTAGTCTCAGCAGTATTAAGCAGATCAACTCCCACTGAGACCAAAGCATGAAGTCCAGTTAGGGAGAAGGGAATCTGATAGCAGGGAACAGAGACCAAGACATCTGGGAGTTTTGTGAAGGAGCAGGCAAATAGAAGTAAGTTAGCTGGAGGCATCAAGGATAACACAAGAAGACCTACAAAGTCACCAAAATGGGACAATGGGAGCTCACAGACCCTGGCCACCAACCAGGGAGAATGCTGAAGCTGGATGTAGTACCCATACACATTCAAATATAGCAAATTTACAGCTTGGTTTTTGTATATGTGTATGTGTATGTATACATATGTATGTGTGTGCATTTGTATATGTATATAAATATATTATATAATATAGACTTATATATTCTGTAATATATAAGATAAATGAATATATATAATAATTGTATATATGTGTATATTTGTGCATAAACAATAAATGTATACATATAATATATACACATATACATATTTGTATATTTAATATATATTCATACACATATATACTATATAAATATGTATATATTATATAGTATTATATAAATAGTATTATAGTATATAGTATATTACATTATACTATATATAATATGTCTGTATATACATTTACATACATATATATTTTTATATATAGATATATTGAAATATATACACATTTATAAATGTTTACAAAATTATATATCCACATACATAATTAATATGTGATATGTGACTGATATGTATAGTATATACACATACATGTGTAGTATATGTTTGGATATATGTACAGAAGTATATATGCACACATCTATGTATGTATAACATTTATGCGATAAAAAGTATTGAAAGATTCCATAAATTTGAAGGTCAATGATTTGGAGGGAGAATTGACAAGGATGAAAATGAATTTATATTATGATCTCAAAAATAAAATAAAAATTTCAAAAAGCCCCATGAAAATTAGTACTTCTATGACTCTAAAATATACAAAATCCATTTCTCAACTCCTGACCAGAACCAACATGATGAATGCTTGCTTTGGTTGATGCTGTAAAATAAACCAAGAAACAAAGCACAGAAAATATGGATACATAGGTTCATCTCCTATCTTTATGAAGAAAGAGAAGTCACCTGAACAAAGTGAAGGTAAAATGGTCTGGAACAATATTCTGGAATCAATCCTGAAGACTTCTTGCAGATGTTCATCATTGAAATGGTGTCTGAGTGATAAAGTCATTTGTCTAAGCAGAGTGTTTTTAAAGCAGCTTTGGACCACCAGAGAGCATAAATAAAATAATGAATTATAAACATCATAGTCCAGGATTATGAGAATATGACATAAACTAGTACATTATTTTTACAGCATCTACTATGAGAAAATGAACGTTAGTCTTTTCCTTTTTTTCTCATCTGCCATTCTCTCATAGGATGTGTAAAATTACTTTTAAAGATTCAAACAGGTCACATTTTCTAGTCATCAATAGGCACCTTTCAAAATTGTAGTTAGCTCCAATATAAAACCTAATTATTTTAAGTTCCCATATCCCTGCTTCTTATATTTCTTAGCATGATTCTGACATTGAAATACAAAATTTCTTTGTTAGAGTTCTAATCCCTTTCCAGTTGCTCACTAAGCTTTGTGGTGCCTCATGCCTGAAGTCTCGAATCAGTTGAAGTGTATGACTAGAAAATCCGGTAATCCTCTTCCGGTTTCCCTGAATTCCTGTATGTGAAAATGTCATTTTCATCTGCTAAGCAGTCATAAAAATGCTAATGTTTCCTCAGTGTTGAATGTACAGCACTAGAAGTTTAGAAATTTCACATGTGAAAGATGAATGTATTCGAATCATTTTCAGAAAGAAAATAGATTTATATGATAATGATTAAACTTCATAGTGTTCTGGAAGAATATATTTCTTGAATATAATTAATGCTAACAGCAGGTGCTTTATTAAATATTTGAATTCCAATGAGAGAAATATGAGATATTAATGAATTCAAATCAATTAAAAACTTATGCAGAATTTCTGGTATTTAAGTTTCTATCAGAATTTACCTCCTTGCAAAAAAAAAAAAAAAAAGTCAAATTGTTCTTGTTTTGTTCATTTACCATAAATACCCAGGTGAAAGACTTAAACTGCGCCAGTGTGTCTCTGTACTCTATGTAAATATTCACAAGAATGAGGAGGCAATTAGTGTTGTAATGAAGCAAGCAGTATTGTTGTTGGCAATCTTAACAACCTTTCCTATTGTAGGGAATGTATTTAACATATAGAGTGAACAACATACTTTAGATCAATTAAACAGAATTATTCTAGGCTGTGTTACCTCATGAAACCTTGAATAAAATGTAAGTGATAATCTGATAGGTAATGATGAATCATGGGAAGGCTCTCTTTTAAAACACTTTTAGAAGTTTATAACCAGATGGTGAGACAAGCAAGCACAAAAATATAAGCCAAAGAAACCAATGCTACTTGGCAACTTCAGAACCCAGTTCTCCCTCCACAGCAAGCCCAGAATACTCCAACACATCTGAACAGCAAGAATCAGATATCAAATCCGTCTCATGAAGATGATAGAGGACTTTAAGAAGGACATAAATAATCCCCTTAAAGAAATACAGGAAACCACAAGTAAACAAGCCCTTAAAGAAGAAACACATAAATTTCTTAAAGAAATACTGGAAAACACAGTGAAGGAATTGAACAAAGCTGCCCAGGATCTAAAAATGGAAATAAAACATTAAAGAAAACACAAAGGGAGACAACTTTGAAAAAAAAACCTAGGAAACAGAGGAGTCTTCACCAACAGAATATAAAAGATAGAAGAAAGAATATTAGGCATGGAAGATATCATAAAAGACATTGGCACAATAACCAAAGAAAATACAAAAAGCAAAAAGCTCCTAATGCAAAATATCCAAGAAATCTAGGACACAGGAAAAGACCAAAGCTAAGAATAATAGGTATAGAAGAGAATGAAGATTCCAACAGGAGAGAAGTACAGAGGTTCAGAAAATAGAAATCCACTGTTCCACTTAGGGATCCATCCCATCTGCAGACAGCGAACCCACCCACTAATACAGTCGTGGTATAGCTGGGTTTCAGGTACAATTATTTACAATTTTCTGAGGAACTGACAGTTTGATTTCCAAAGTGGTTTTAGCAGTTTGCTGGAGGAGTGTTCCTATTTCTCCACATTCTTGTCAGCATCTACTTTCCCCTGCATTTTGATCTTAGCCATTCTGATTGGTGTGAGGTAGAATCTCAGGTTTCTTTTGATTGGCATTTCCCTGATGAATAAGCATGTAGCATCCTTATTTTTAATAGCAAGAAAGCTGAAAACAACCCAGATGTTCCTCCAAAGAAGAATAGATACAGAAAATTTGGTACATTTACACAATGTAGTATTACTCAGCTATTAAAAAATAACGAGTTCATGAAATTCACCAGCAAATGTATGAAACTAGAAAATATCATCCTGAGTGAGGTAAACTAGGCCCAAAAGAACACACATGGTATGTTCTCACTGATAAGTTAATATTAGACCCCAAAATACCCAAGATAAAACCCACAAACCATATGAAACTTAAGGAAGGCCAAAGTGTAGATGCTTCAATCCTACATAGAACTGGGAAGAAAGTAATCACAGGAGGGAGAGGGAGGAAAAGATCGGGGAGGGAGAAAGGAGTGGAAGGGAAAGGGGGAAGAAAGATATGGCATTGGATGTACAGAGGGTCAGGAAAATGAATAGAAGCATATAGCAGTGGGTGATGGGTCACAGGGTAGCTAGTAGGAAGTCCCATACACCATGGAAGTAAGAGGCTCCCAGGACCAAACAGGGTGACTTTAGCTGCAATGCCCAAAAAGTGGGAGATAAAACTTGTAGAGTCCAGTAGATAGCCAAGGCTTCAGTTGAGGGATGACATCACCCTCAAAAATTTTAATGCAGAAATGTTTTTGTCTAAGGGAAGATATGGACAAAAACAGCGACTGAAGGAAAGGCCATCCAGAGACTGCCCTACCTAGGGACCCAAACTCTGTAGACACCAAACTCCCACACTCTTGCTGATCCCAAGAAGTGCTTGCTGACAGGAGTTTCGTATGGCTGTTTCCTGAGAAGTTCTACCAGCACCTGACCAATATAGGTAAAGATACAGCCAGCCATCAGACTGAGCCAGGAACCCCAATGGAAGAGTTAAGGGGAAGTCTGAAGGAGCTGAAGTTATTGCACCCCCATATGAAGAACAATATCAACTAACTGGACCATCCAGACCTCCCAGAGACTAAACCTCAAACCAGAGGACACATGGAAGAAACAATGACTCCAGATACATATGTAGCAGATGGTGGCCTTATCTGACAAAAATGGAAGGGGAAACCCTTGGTCCTGTGGAACGTTCATGCCCTGGCATAGGGGGATGCTAGAGCAATGAGGCAGAGTGGAGGAATGGGAGGTTTGTGGAGGGGTAACAAGGCAGGGAAATATCACCTGAAATGTAAACTAATAAAATGATTAATACAAAATAAAATAAAATAATACCCATAGCTGTTCAGTCACTTGCCTAAGTATGGCCTGAGAGCCCGAGTTAGCATCCTGCAATGAATATCCTAAGAAGACATTTTAGCTCCCAGTGCCTGGCAGAGTGGAAACACAGTATTCCATGTGTGATTACTGCATTCAAATACCAGAAATGAAAACAATTGGAGTTGTAACTATCAGGAGGATATATATTCAGGCTAGATTTATGCATAAAGAGTTATCCACAAAGAGAAATCCCTGTAAACAGGAAGCATATACACAATTAACATGTGATTGCCAGAGAATGCTGGTCCACTTACACCTAGAGTGACTGTCAAAAAAGGCAAACCAGGAAAGGCAAAAACTACATTCTTATGAAATTTTATTTATACTTTCATACTTCAATTGTTTTTCTTTGTTGTTGTTGTTTCTTATGTTTTTATTGACTAGGTTATTATCATTTTCCCTTATTTCCACATACTCTCTGTGTGGGTCTCTGTGGGTTAAAGATTTTTCTCAAATCTCTAACTCCCACTATTGCCATCCCTTCATAGTTACTCTTTTTTGTACATAAAAAGATAACCTTAATTCCAAATTCTAGGAACTACATTTTTGTTAACCAGTACCCTGGTACAAACTGTTTACTTTTTTGAAAGAATGCAAGTGTATTATACTTAAAAGTTAACCCAGGAAACATAGACAAGTAAATGTAGCTATTAATCCTGCAGTAATTTTCTCTCTCCTGTCTAAGGATTACAGAAGAAAATACAGACACAAAGACAATACACTGTGAGACTCACAGAAAAATTAGGTAAGCAGATAGAGGGGGGAAAGGTTATAGAACTTCAGGGAAAAGGTATCTTAAGACTTTCAAAACACATTAAAATACATACAAATGTATGAAGAAAATAAGCCAGTAAAACACATTTATAAGCTCACAACTCCTCAAAGCCACCAAAAAGAATATCAAGAAAGCTGAAGGAACAGAAAATAAATTGAGTTCTAAATTTATAAAGGATTAGAGACTGAATAGCACAATCAAGAAAAAACAGATGAATGAAGTAAGAAACACAAGACCTGGGCAGAGAAGTTAGAAGAGAGAATAAAACTGCATCTTATGGAGGAACTTTAAATACATGAGAAGAAAATATTAGATGAATTTATGTCAATTACTGAACTATTTGGAATAGTTAGGAAATAGACCAGACTATAATCCTATCAACAAATGAATGGATTAAGAAATGTATACATGCATGTTAATACTTTATTTAGCCATAAAGGATGAAAACCTAACATTTCCAGGAAAATAGGTGAAGGTGAAAATCATTATACATAACATAAAACTTATGAAGACAAACGGGACTCAAGAGGAGCTGTTTAGTCAAGTAGAACAGATGGAAGAAAGAATAATGGGATACATGTGATCGGAGGGAAAAATGGGTTTTTAGGGGAGAAGTGAGCCAGGAAGGAAACAGGAAAAATGACAGAGGAGGAAGTCTATGGGGATGGGGAAATGGGAACTTCATATGAAAAGGACATATTTTGCAAAGAACACTTTTTGATTCCTATACAAACTGAGACCAGGAACAATACTGACATTTTCAACTCCTGACCATGCAACACTCTGTTTTGGCAGCTTGCATAAGAAAAGCATCCTAACTAATTATGTCCATATAAAACTGTTTTTCATTCTATGGTAGACATTAAAGCTACATGTACTTTAATAATGGAAAATAATATGTTCACCTACTCATAAAATTAAAGCAAAAATCCATGGCAGTTTACCTCCTATTAAAGAAAAATGAATAAATCAAATGAAAGAATTACTTTTGGTTCAAAGTGCAAGGAGGACTAAATTATTTTCTCAGATTAATAGTTTATTCTTAGCAAACATTAGAAATTCAAGTTAATAGCAAAGATACTTACAAAAATTATATGAAAGCTTCTTTGTTCCTTTTGCTCTCTCTAATTGCTAGAAACATTATTAATGAAACAAATAAGGGATAAATCAAGGAGCCTAAAGACAGTGCTATTCTGTTGCATTATAGATCTTAATATTGGTATTGAGTAATTAATACTGATTTACCTAATGTATGACAATCACATACTATTTGCAGTATGGAACTGGAGATTATAAGACGATCATATAAGATTAAAGAAGTTATAAAAAACTCCATATTTTCTGAATCAATATCAATTTTTGTCAAGGAGGAAGTATGAAAGCAATATGTCTAGCATTGATTCACCACCCGAACTTGTAGGTAGTATGTGGATTATAACCATTAGGAATAATTATTAGCGGGGTAGAACATACTAGGAACCAAAGCAGAAAACACAAGGTAGTACTTCTCACACTCAGAGGACCAGCCAGACTTATAGAATCACATTGTATTTATAAATTTCTTATCCCAGAAATTCTTGTCCAAAATTATAGTTAACTTTTTTCAATTATTTTTTTAAAAAATTAATAGAAGCAGTAAAATTGAAGTTAATTACTATCTGAGTGACACATATGTTACTTATCCGTAAATAAGAGATACAATCAATTTTGCTCTTTATTATCTATATATCTGCCTGACTATCAATCCTAAATTACTAACAATATTCAAGGTAATGTGGGGCCAATTTAAAGTTTCCTTTTCCTTTAAATCCTTAAGGTTCCTCAAGCATCCTGTTGGTTTGTTTAGGAATAGTTCAGTGTGTGCCTATGCATATGCTTTTGTATGTGTTTTTAGATGCACATTTTTCCTTAGTTGTTGCTATGACAACAAAGAAAGAATGAATTTATACGACAGGATTGGTGATGGTACATAAAAGGTTGTGAGGAAAGAATAAAATAGTTAAGTAGTTTAGCCCTCTCCAGTTTAAACGCATTACTTAATATGTAAATTAATTTTACATACAAAAAGATGTTGTGCAAGAGCAATGCTCATTTAAAAAGATAACAGAAGGCTTTAGGAACACTTATTTACTTTATCTTTTACCCTTGATACTTGACACTTGGAGAGAAAAGAGTCACAGATTTATCAAGTAAACACAGAGTAGATACTGCAAAACAACTAAAGTAAAGAAAGGTGTTTTGATATGACTGTGGTCCAAGTTATGTATTTTTTATCTGATACTCAAATTTTATTGAGAGTCCTTAATTTTTGCTAGTGACCATTCTGGGTATTTAACTTCCGAACAGGCACTTGTACCATTAACTGTATATGAACATCTGATGTGTGTATATACCTTTCTTTCTCGTCGAACCGCAGCATACCTGATACATGCCTCATTTCTGTTAGCTTCTCCTGTACCGCGATCAGCAGGCCTTTTTCCTGGCACACGAGTCGATTCAGAGTTAATAAACCTTATGCTTCGTAATGTCATTTTCTGGAATTTGGTTAGTATTTATTTATTTATTTTTCTTAGTTTATAACTGCTATGAAAGGTTACCTTTACCTAGATCTCTTCTATTTCTTTTTGGTTTGGAGGAGGACAAAAAAATGGAGCAACAAAAATTTAATTATGATTTATGAGACATTTTGTGCCTCACAAGTGGTGTGAGCTGCTGGAGGTACTATACAGTTATTGAAAATGCATATCTAGTGTCTAAAAAGAGGATTGTCTCAGTTATTGAAGTAATCATTATCAAAAACCTTTATACTGCAAAAGTAATGTAGTATTTAACTTACATTGGCATTTAGAAAGGAGCAACACTGTACTTCATATTTTTTAATGAAAGGCTGTGTACACTAGCATCATAGTTGCTGTATGATGTCTTTAATATAAAAAGGTAAAATCCCATAGGAAAAAATCTGACTATTAGTCAGAATATGTGGACTATGTTTACTAATTTCCTAAACTTTAAATAAAATATTTTTTTGAAAAAATCTATGTCTCCTTTTTTAATGATGGACATACAGTTCAGCATCTGTGCATGCTATTAAGTTATCTACAACTGAGTGCTGGGGTTTGAACCAGCACACATGTGTATGACAGGCAAGCACTCTGTCACAGACCTACATCCCTAAGTCCAAATATTTTTGGGCTTGGGATAAATAAGGAAAACTTAAAAACAGAGTGGAAGAAAAAAATCCAACATTTCAAAAAGAAACAGTTTATATAAATAGCATTTTCTCATGGCTCATTATTACTACTGACACATGTATTAATCAGCTTGCCATATGCTGGCACAGCTGTGATGGGCTCCCGCAAATCTCTACAGATTTTTTCCTTCTCTGTATAGAAATATTTTCCATATGAGAGCAGAGTACCATTGTGCTTTGCGCTAAAACATGGTATAGAGTCAGCATATGTTTTCTGGCCCTTCTTGGAAAGACTGACAACAGACATTTTATTCATTAATGAGATTCTTGCACAGTCTCTATCTCTCACCTAGGTATTAACAGATTTTAAAGTTTTGAATGAAACATATTAGTTATTTATTACATTTTCCATTATTGTGATGACATTTAGTGACAAACTTTTTTTTTCCTCTTCTGGATACATTAGTTCCTCTGCCTCCTTGCTTCCTACCAGGCAGTTCCCTATTATTTCACATGGGTTACAACTGAAAGCTTTTACTCTCCCATGAGTGTGTCACGTCTGTTTCACAAAATTCATCTGAAACTTCTCAGGTGTACAACTTGAGGTTTTCAAGTGGACAGAGACATTTTAGGAGTCAATGAACTGGAAACTGATGAACAGAAAAACCCAAGATATTCTGGAGCAAAAACCAAGCTAGTTGGTATGTCTGCAAGAGATCTAATATCCATTGAAGGGTGGTTGGGAAATTAAAAGTTCTCTCTCTCTCTCTTTCTCTCTCTCTTTCTCTCCCTCTCTCTCTCTCTCTCACTTGCTCTCACTCTTTGTATCTCTCTTGCTTTCTCACTTCTTCTTTCCCTCCATTCCCTCTTTACCTCACTCTTTCACACCATTAACTTTCACATAAATTTATGATATTATTGGGAGAAAGTTTATATACTCTTTTTAATATGTACACATAGTAATATTATGGTCTATTTGTATTTATTACTAGAATATGAAAACATCTCTTTTAGTTTTGTATTTAATTCCTGTACTTTCTGGAATGATATTCAACAGTGAATCAGAATATGAAATGGTAAACAATAGTTGAACAGATGCATGCAGAGGCAGAAATGGATACAGTTGAGAGGAGGAGGCTAGGCGACAATATATGTCTTAAAAATCCAACCAACACCTCACCGCAGATGTATACATCAACCTCAGAAGATGACATTACAAAGATAAACCTTAAGGAGATTTTATTCTGTTTACTATTGAAGATGGAATCATTTGTTAAGACTTAGCTCTCTAGAGGATGGCAAATAGTAAAGTAGACTCCAGAGAGCAAATTGTTGATACAGTCACTAAAAGTTTTAATATCTCCTAGACTACATATCTTACAGAATATGTGGTTTTCATTTTTACTCTAAAAATGACTAATTAGTATCTCATTCTACAGTGGAATTTCTTAGAATGAAAATTTAGCAGGTATGTTCTAATGAAAAATTAGCATGACTGATGGCTCTTGCAATTTGGGGGGCATGCTTTCCCCTTCTACTCCCTATTTTAACTTTCCTATGTTGAGCAACTTTCTGGCAAATTCTTTAATGAATATGTCATATCGTCATAAATCCTCAGGATTCAATGTGTTGTCCAATATTCATGCTCAATTCCTGCTGGATCACTTACTTCTTAAAATAATTTACCAATGCTATTTGATTTAACCTATGGAAAATTTTCCTTATCAAAATGTTAGCCTAAGGGTATTATTTACTCATATTTTCTATCCAGTTCTAGAAGGAAGAAAATGTCAATGTTTTGCATTTATATTCTGTCAATTAATTGCCATAATTAATGTATTATTTTAAGTTAGAATTAGGGCATTTTCTTTCATGTTGTCACCCAACTTAAACAATAGAAAGGAAAAAGTTTTTGTGACATAGATGCAATCATACATAAATTTCTTAGTAAGCCCCATAATTTATATAGATGTATGCTTCTAGGGTGAATAGTCACAGTGATTGCTCTGAATATGTAATAAGCTGATATTATTGCATGTCACAAATATGCAATAGAGTCACCCTGGAATGTGCACAGTTACAACTTCAAATCTCTTTTTCGTATGAATACATAGAAATATCATATAACATTGTAACTATTCAATCATTGGTGGGGCTTATACTACTAATGGTACCTTACATTTAGTTTATTGCAATATTCATTGTACATTAGTGGGAGGGAAATGGTTGTGGAGGGCAAATAAAGGTTGATTGTGGAAAAAGTGAAAGCATGTGGAAAATTCATGATTTTTGTTTGTCTTTGCTGCCCATGCCACTGTTACAATGGATAATCAAGAGTTGACTACATTGTAATTAGAACTGAAGTTGAAGAACACATGAAACAATTCACAATTTATATTAGAATATAGCTCATCAACACTGTAAGTGCATATTAATAGGGCATTCAAAATCAAGCATTTGGCATTTCAAAGGATGTTCCCCACATCTGGAGTATTTGGAAAGACACTATTCAGCGCCCTGTCTTTCAAGTATTTTCAGTGAGTCCGACTTTGCATAATACTGCAATCAGCCCTTAAGAGGGAAATATTAATGTGGGGTGATCTTCATTTCTGGACAATATTAAGGAAAATAATATAATCAAAAATACAACAAATAACCCAAATTTGGGGTAGTTAGTCATAAGAATAAACGAATATTGATAATTTTTAATTATTCAAAAATTACAGGTTCTAACTAATGCTTGACTTTTTTGAAAGTTTCCCCTTTAAAAAGTACAGTTTCACTAAATAGGTCTTAGCAAATTTTATTTAGCAATTATATATTTCTCACATACTTTTATTAATCAAAATTCCATAGAATATTATTTCTATACTTTTGGTACTAAAATATTTTGTGTTTTGCTGGATTTTAGAAATATATTAATCATTGCAAATCTCCCAATATAAGACTTGTTATGTACGTGTGATCTGGTTTAAGAAAGGAATAAGTAGGCCAAGTTCTTTAATGCTATTTGATGTTAACTCATAGCAACCTTTGAGAAAAAGTTATTAGATGACTATTTAGAGACAATTTGTTTAAAAAGAAAAGAATTGTATAAGTGAAATCAGTTGAACTATCAGCTAAAATCAGATACAGGACGGTTATCTCATTTGGTTATATGACAGATCTAAATTGATCAGATACAGTCGATAATTGATAAATGATTCTATGTGGATAAATATATATATCTTTTTATATATAGAAAAATTAAAAATTAACTAAATTACAGAGTGATCATGTAATCTAATCTATTCAGTGACAAGAATTGTTTGATATTTTAAGTGTGTTTTAATACAAATAGCACACCTGAGATGAAAAGTACCACCAATTATTCTCCTTTGGAAGCCAGGAAACTGAGGTTCTGAGCTGAAAATAACCAGCTAAAGGTTAATTAGCTTTTCAATTCAAGAGCATTATTTCAAACCCTGAAAGTCTGACCCCTGGAGTTATGTTCCTGATGGGCCAAAGGGCCAGGCAGCAGGAATAATGCAGAAAAGCCCTAATGACTAATTACAAAGGGTAAAGAAAACTACCCCACTTCACTTCACAAATCACAAGAAAAATGGATTTATGAAAATAACAAGGAGGAAAGCACATACGTTGAAGATACCCAACATATTTTTCTTCACTTAGATGCATCCCATAGTCATAATTTTATAAATAGAAATGAAGTTTTTATTCCTATTCAACAGTACAATGTTAACTACAAGTAGTATTTGGGACAATATGTCTGTCTGGCAAGGAAGCCTCACTACTTTTTGAATAAAACAAATAAGCAAAACAAAACAAAATAAAACAAAACTGAGGAAATGCCAACTGTGGATCCCAAATTTAAGTAAAGCAAAATACTGATACCAGTAATAGAAGAAGTTAATTTCCAGTTTGTCTCAAAGAGCCAACTAGATTTATTCAAATCAGTAAGAAACTCCGCTTGCCTTACACAAGGCAGACAAGGATATGTTTTCTACTTAAATAGTCAACTTGCAAAAATCTAAGAAAAGTCAGAGGAGGATGCTTGCAGCCAACCATTGGACTGAGAACAGGGTCCACAGTGGAGGAGTTAGAGAAAGGACTGAGGTGGTTGAAGGGGTTTGCAATCCATAGGAAGATCAACAATACAAATCAACCATACTCCCCCAGAGCTCCCAGGAACTAAACCATCAACCAAAGTATATACCTGGAGGGACCCATGGCTCCAGCCGCATATGTTGCACAAGATGGCCTTGTTGGGCATCAATGGGAAGAGAGACCCTTGGTCCTGTAAAGGCTCTATGCCTCAGTGTAGGGGAGTGGGTGGTGGGTGGGTGAGCACCCTCATAAAAGCAGGGGCAGGGGGAGGGGGTGGGGGTGTCTCGGGGGAGAGGGACCTGGAAAGGAGATAACATTTGAAATGTAAATAAAGAAAATATCCACACATACAAAAAGGAAATTGCAAAATCACATTTTCTGATCCATCATGAAAACCAGAAAATCAGATTTTGCTATACAACTATATCTCCTAGTAACATTAGAAGCTAAATGCATAAAGTCTTATCAACATGACTGCCCAATTGTGACATGAACAAGGACAACAACAATGAGCATACAGAGATTTAGAAAAAGCCCAAGAGACCTCACCCTCACCCAAAGAATGATAGGAAACTGAGGAAAATTGGGAAGTAGAGTTCTTGTCATTCTCAGGAACAAGTACATCCATATTTTGTTCAGATTAGGCTCTGAAACACACTCAAAAGAGGAGAGGAAGGACCTCAAGAAAGAAAGTAATTTGCAGAGCTTGTATTTCATATTATGAACTACACTAAGCATCTTAATTTTCTGTGGGAGTGACATAGCGTTGGTCATTTACTTAGATGGAATAAGCATGGGGTTGAATTAGGCACCTGACTTAATTTCATATTTTAAGGTGGCCACCAACCAGACAGGATACACAAGGTGATATGAGACCCCTGATACATATATGCAGTTGAGGACTGCCTGGTGTAGCCCCAGTGAAAGAAGATGAAGCTAACCCTGGGGAGACTTGGGGCCCCAGGGAGTGGGGGGTATGACGGAGTCGGGGTAGGATGGTAGGGACATCCTCTTGGAGATGGGCAAGGAGGTATGGGATGAGGAATGGGCAGAGTGTAGACCAGAGATAACAACTGGACTGTTGAAAAAGAAAAAGAAAAAAAAGATTAAATAACAATAAAAATAGATTTTTAAAAATGAGAAAAACTAAATGAAGGTGTCCAGACAAGACAAGTTTTGTAAACAGTTGTGTTATATTTAGCACATTCTGTGTGTTGCATGGAGTTCTTTGAAAAATAAGGTTGTGGTGGTCTATCCACCATAAGCAAATCAGATAAACTGTGTACAATACCTATGTTAAGCATTCATAGATGTTATTTAAAATTAAAGGCTTTATCTTTGATATCATATGTCTTGGGTTGGAATTCCAGTTCTACTAATTATGTTAGACTTTTGAAGTTTAATTTGCCTCTTTTCAAAATAAGGACAAGAAACTCTCTTCATTTATTTAACTTAAAAACTGCTTTGTTTGATTACTTAATGATGGACTATTTAGAGAACTAGAAGTTATTGTATGTAGCTATTTGGATTGGTACCTATTTCACAGTAAGCACTCCATAAGACTAGGTAGCCTCAACTGTCCTTATCATTTAAGTAAAATAGCAACTTTCTGTCTTATGAATGCAACTTCTGGATCAATGAATCTTTTATTGTATTTTTGTTTTTATTAGCAATTTCTCCACATTCATTAGGAAATATTAAGGGAAAAGTAGGGGGGAAATTAAGTATTACAGAATACAAAACAAATTCAGACGATGTAAGATACTGTAAAGTATTGCAATTCCTCTGAATAATTATTGCTCTCTGATTCAGAACATACATATAAATCTTTTTAATTTAAGAATATGTCTTCTGTTATGGTCTCTTTCCATTAAAGAGATTTTTCCATTGCTACAAGAAGTTTCCATTGCAAAGTAAGGTATCTTTTATGAGTGGTGAAAATGATACTTATCTGTGTGTATAAAGACAAATACTCAAAATGTAGTTACGGATTATGATTTAGTAAGCTCGTGGTTGTATATTCTCCTTTGTGATATATGTCTTCACTTGCCTTGGGTAGCTAGCTATGTTTCTAGTACTAGACATGGTTTCTTTCTTGTTGATGAGGTCTTACTTATGTCCACAATTCACATATAGTGCCAAGCTATATGTGACACTAAGATTATGGTTCCCAGAAATACCAGAAGCTACAACCATGAAGTCATCATGAAGTCATAATGAATTTTTAAGAAAAATAATTTTTATTCAAAAATAGTAAACTGATTCAAACAATAAAAGGACAGATGTTATAACATTCAGTTATGAGTCCTATGGTTTAAATGTATCTTCCCTCATTAAACTATTAGAGCTTAATCTTTGCCATGAGGAAACCTTAAGAATTGATTAAGTGATAAGAACTGTGAAAGCATAAATTCCACTAAGTGGGATTGGTTTAATGATTATGAAAGTGCCATTCTTAAAAAGGCTGTTTAGTCTCTTCCATTTTTTTTTCATGTGCAAACTTTCTCACAATATTTTCTTTTATAAAAGAAAATTTAGCTAAAGATATTAGCCTATGGCTTTCTGTTAAATTAGCCCCAGAATAAAACAGAGCAAAACCTACAGCAGAGTACAGTGAATGATTCACTATCAATAGTATACTGTATGACTGAAAAAAATTAAAAGATCATAATTGCACCTACTAAACACATATGTGCACACATAGGTCTGTTCTTGCCACTAGATGGAAAATTCTCAATCCTTTTACCTAATTTCCCATAATAGAACTAACTCTAGTATACATTTGCCTGCTTAATAATATCTATGTTTATGAAAGTTACGGGCTTCATTATGCGTATTATCTATCAGAAAGACCAGTCATGTAACTCGAGTAGAGGATTGGGTTAATTTAACTTACAGCAATAGGTGCAGATCATGAGGTTGGATTTAGTCATATGACACATAATTCTGTCAATCACATTTATAAAATAAAACACCAGTGTAAACTATTGACTCCAAAGTAAGTGAACACTCTATTATAAGATTCATGTTCACACCAATGGCTTACGCTCTAAGATCAAGAATTGACAAATGGGATCTCATAAAACTGCAAAGATTCTGTAAGGCAAAGGACACTGTGGTTAGGACAAAACGGCAACCAACAGATTGGGAAAAGATCTTTACCAATCCTACAACAGATAGAGGCCTTATATCCAAAATATACAAAGAACTCAAGAAGTTAGACCGCAGGGAAACAAATAACCCTATTAAAAAATGGGGCTCAGAGCTAAACAAAGAATTCACAGCTGAGGAATGCCGAATGGCTGAGAAACACCTAAAGAAATGTTCAACATCTTTAGTCATAAGGGAAATGCAAATCAAAACAACCCTGAGATTTCACCTCACACCAGTGAGAATGGCTAAGATCAAAAACTCAGGGGACAACAGATGCTGGCAAGGATGTGGAGAAAGAGGAACACTCCTCCATTGTTGGTGGGATTGCAAACTGGTAAAACCATTCTGGAAATCAGTCTGGAGGTTCCTCAGAAAATTGGACATTGAACTGCCTGAGGATCCAGCTATACCTCTCTTGGGCATATACCCAAAAGATGCCCCAACATATAAAAAAGACACGTGCTCCACTATGTTCATTGCAGCCTTATTTATAATAGCCAGAAGCTGGAAAGAACCCAGATGCCCTTCAACAGAGGAATGGATACAGAAAATGTGGTACATCTACACAATAGAATATTACTCAGCTATCAAAAACAACGACTTTATGAAATTCGTAGGCAAATGGCTGGAACTGGAAAATATCATCCTGAGTGAGCTAACCCAAACACAGAAAGACATACATGGTATGCACTCACTGATAAGTGGCTATTAGCCCAAATGCTTGAATTACCCTAGATGCCTAGAACAAATGAAACTCAAGACAGATGATCAAAATGTGAATGGTTCACTCCTTCTTTAAAAGGGGAACAAGAATACCCTTGGCAAGGAAGAGAGAGGCAAAGATTAAAACAGAGACTGAAGGAACACACATTCAGAGTCTGCCCCACATGTGGCCCATGCATATACAGCCATCCAATTAGACAAGATGGATGAAGCAAAGAAGTGCAGACCGACAGGAGCCGGATGTAGATCGCTCCTGAGAGACACAGCCAGAATACAGCAAATACAGAGGCGAATACCAGCAGCAAACCACTGAACTGAGAATAGGACCCCCGTTGATGGAATCAGAGAAAGAATTGGAAGAGCTTGAAGGAGCTCGAGACCCCAAAAGTACAACAATGCCAAGCAACCAGAGCTTCCAGGGACGAAGCCACTACCTAAAGACTATACATGGACTGACCCTGGACTCTGACCTCATAGGTAGCAATGAATATCCTAGTAAGAGCACCAGTGGAAGGGGAAGCCCTGGGTCCTGCTAAGACTGAACCCCCAGTGAACTAGACTGTTGGGGGGAGGGGGACAATGGGGGGAGGGTGGGGAGGGGAACACCGATAAGAAAGGGGAGGGGGGAGGGGGATGTTTGCCCGGAAACTGGGAAAGGGAATAACACTCGAAATGTATATAAGAAATACTCAAGTTAGTAATAAAAAAAAGAAATACTCAAGTTAATAAAGATTAAAAAAATGAAAAAAAAAAGATTCATGTTCACTGTATCCACGACAACAGCACAGATGCTCTACCTATGGTACATTCTTATCCATGTTTTGTGTATATTTTACTTTGTTTGGGCATTATTTGAAACTTATTAGGAAAATCATAATCATATTTTCTATTTGTTATAATTTTTGTAGAGCATTAATATAATATATGGAGTTGTAGATAGCACTAAAATTAATAATTATTTGGAAGGAAATGCAGATATGTGTAATGGCTATTCCTGGCTGTCCACGTGTTTATATCTGGAATGAACTACAATCTAGAAATGGAGGTCAAATATGATCCAGATCTTGAAGCTGGAAGACACAGGCTTCTGACCCAGATCTTGACACGGAAATGAGGCATGAGGCATAGTGGCCATGAGACGCTTAGGCCAAGCAAAGTAGTACATGCTTTTAATCCCAGGAGACTGAGGCAAGCAGTTCTCTGAGTTCAAAGTTAGCCTAAGACAAAGTGAGTTCCACATGCAAGTGTGATAGTATATACCTTTAATCTGAGTCACACCTTCTGTTGGTGGCCTACATAAGGACATTTAAAGGAGGAAGACACTCTGCTTGTACTTACTTGCCAGCACATCTGGTGGTACCCACCTTTGCAGAATTCCAGCCTATACAGAAGATCAGCTGAAATAACCAGCCACATGAGACTGGGCTATACTTTTGGACTATGCTTTTGGACTTCCCATTCATGTCTGCCCATTGCTGGGTTAGTTGGACCACAGACTATAAATAGATTACTTATAAAATTATTTCATTTTACTTAAAATATCTGGAAAAATATAGTCTGGTAGGGCATGCCTTTTAATCATTGCCCTTCTAAGTCAGAAGCAGAAGACTGGGAGACATAATACTAGCCTGGACTACATGAGAAGAACACAACTCATAAACTGATATAGCTCAAATGGTATTTTGCTTGCCTAACATAAACAAGGTCTCCATTTTATTCTAAGTACCATATAAGAAAATATTTAGAAAATATAGGTATACAGAAAATATATGTTCATTTTCCTATTTTTTCTAAATTATAAATATAACTACTAGTGCAATATTTAATTATCTATGACTTATACATTGTCTGACAATGATTATTTTCAAACCTACTTACCTGAAAATTTTATGAGTTAATTTTTCTTTATAGGTGCATGATATTGTGTAGAAGTAGGATATTTTCCTTATCCCTTTATCTCTTTATGAACATTTCCAACAAAAATTGTGAATGTAACAGGAATACTCATGGAGAATATATTACTATAGCAAGAAACAACCACTTAAAAGATGTCCAGGTATAAATGGACCATGTGATAAATTTCACAATTTCATTCTAGCTTTTCAAAGCACCTACAAAGTGACTCCCAGTAGCTACATCGGTTTCCATACATACTCATATATCACCAACATACTCATGCCAGCATTTGTTGGAATTCATTTTTGAATCATAAAAATTTGGAATACAGAAAGATAAGTCTCAAAGCAGTTTTACTTTGTATCTTACTGATAACTGAGAATACTGAACACTTAAAAATGTTTTTCATCAATAATTTTCAGATTCTTTTAAGGAACATCTCATTAATTATTACATAACAATATTTTAAATGGCAACTCTATGGAAGAAAGAAAGATTTTTTTTCAATTCAGTTGGATGTATCTTCACTCAATTTGTTGTGTCTTTTACTACAAAAATATTTCAGTTTCATGGGGCCCCATTTATAAACCTGTGTTCTAATTCTTGTACTATAAGACCCAGTTCAGAAAGTCCTTGTATGCCTTACTTATCCTGCTAAGATTTGGGGCCTTAGGTTGTATGTTGTGATTATTATCCTATTTAGAGTTGTGTTTACACAGACTTAACAATTGTCATTCACTCTCATCCTTCTAAATCGACTTGTCAGTGAATGCATACCATGTGTGTTCTTTTGTGATTGGGTTCCTTCACTCAGGATGATATTTCCTAGTTCCATCCATTTGCCTATGAATTTCATGAAGTCATTGTACCACATTCTCCGTATCCATGGGTTCTTTCCACCTTCTGGCTATTATAAATAAGATTGTTATGAACATAGTGGAGCATGTGTCCTTGTTATATGTTGGAGCATCCTTTGGGTATATGCCCAGTAGTGGTACAGCTGGGTCCTCAGGTAGTACAATGTACAATTCTCTGAGGAACCTCCAGACTGATTTCCAGAGTGGTTGTACCAGCTTGCACTCCCACCAACAGTAGAGGAATATTCTCTCCATATCTTCACAAGCATCTGCTGTCATCTAAGGTTTTGATCTTAGCCATTCTGACTGCTGTGAGGTGGAATCTCAGGGTTGTTTTGGTTTGCATTTCGCTGATAACTCAGGATGGTGAACATTTCTTTAGGTACTTCTCAGTCATTCGCTATTTCTCAGATGAGAAATCTTGTTTTTAGTTCTGAACCCCATTTTAATATGGTTCTCCGTTTCTCTAGAGTCTAACTTCTTGAATTCTTTGTAGATATTGGATATTAGCCCTCTTTCAGAGGTAGGATTGGTAAAGATTTTTTCCGAATTTATTGATTGCTGTTTTGTCCTAATGACAGTGTCCTTTGCCTTACTGAAGCTTTGCAATTTTATGAGGTCCTATTTGTAGATTCTTGATCTTAAGCATAAGCCATTGGTGTTTTGTTTAGGAATTTTCCCCAGTGACCATATGTTTGAGGCTCTTCCCCACTTTTCCTTCTATTAGTTAGTGAATCTGGTTTTATGTGGTGGTTCTTGATCCACTTGGACTTGATCTTTGTACAGGGCAATAAATCAATCAATTTCCATTCTTCTACGTGCTGACCTCCAGTTGAGCCAGCACCATTTGTTGAAAATGCTATTTTTCCCTAATGAATGGTTTTAGCTCCTTGTCAAAGATCAAGTGACCATAGGTCTGTGGGTCTTCAATTCTATTCCATTGATCTACCTGCCTGTCTCTGTACCAATTCCATACATTTTTTATCACTATTGCTCTGTAATACTGCTTGAGATTCCCCCAGAGGTTCTTTTATCATTGAGTATAGTTTTAGCTATCCTGTTTTTTATTCCAAATGAATTTGCAAATTGTTCTTTGTAACTCTATGAAGAATTGAGTTGGAATTTTGATGGGGATTGCATTGAATTTGTTGATCGCTTTGGGCAAGATGTCCATTTTTACATTATCAATCCTGCCAATCCATGAGCATGGTAAAATTTTCTATCTTCTGAGATCTTCGTCAATTTCTTCAGAGACTTGAATTTCTTTTCATACATATCTTTCATTGCTTGTTTAGAATTACACTGAAGTATTTTATGCTGTTTGTAACTATTGTGATTGGTGTCATTTCCCTAATTTGTTTCTCGGACTGTTTATCATTTGAGTAGAGGAAGACTACTGATTTGCTTGAGTTAAGTTTTACATCCAGTCCCTTTGCTGAAGTTGCTTATCAGACTTAGTAATTCTCTGGTGGAACTTTTGGGGTCACTTAAGTATACTATCATATCATCTGCAAATAGTAATAGTTTAACTTCTTCCTTTCCAATTTGTATCACTTTGACTTCTATTTTTTGTTTGATTCCTCTAGTTAAGACTTTGAGTACTATGTTGAATAAGTAGTGAGAGAGTGGGTTGCCTTGTCTAGCCCCTGGTTTTAGTGGGATCTTCTAATAGTATCACTTTCTGTGGACCAAACATTCAAATGCATGAGTATATGGAGGCCAAACATATTCAAACCCCTATAGTATATCATTAATATCACGGATTCTATTTGAAACAAGGACACAGAATGAGAAAATACAGAAAGAATAGTAGTGCTCAGAAAAGTGGTCACTAATGAGCTTCAGCCATATGCTAAAGAAATTAGCTAGCAGTGTAACACTGAGAAGAAAGTAAGGCAGAAACTCTACTGAAGGAAAGAGTATTAGTATGTATGTCATACAGTATAATGAGATTTTAGAATGAAATTCTAAATATATTTTTCCAGAAGAATGGAATTGGTCTTCTAAATTTTTTCTCTTAAATAAACACATATGCCTTAGTTCATTATATGTGTGTGTGTATATATATATATATATATATATATATATATATTGTATAAGCCACCATAAATGTTCTATCATCTCGCCTTGCTAGCCTCATAGGTGTATAAAATAAACAGTAAACAATACACCTTGTCTTGAATGGTTTGACTCTGTAACTCAAGTGTTCAATGATCTACTTAGTAGTATGTAAAGTTTAATGAATAGTACGTCAATTAAATTTTATTTTCATAATAATTTGTTTTAAATTAAGCAACCTTTGTGTTTTGGCAATTGAAAACTGAAAACTTTTTGCTAATATAAAAAAAACAAAAGTAACATATAATTCTAATAATTTGATAGACCAATATTCTAATTTCTTTATAATATTTAGTCTTAAACCTATAGATATCTGGCAATAATTTGTTAATTTTGTGAATTAATCCAGTGATTTTTTTAATCAAGTGTTTTTCATGTATTGTTGCATGTAAAAATTTTAGAACATATTCTTGGAGATTCTAAGAAAAGTGTTTTGAATTGCATAGTGAACTTTTATTTTCTAATATTGACTTTGTCCTCAAAATTTAATTGTAAATGCCCAGTTTTCATCATACCTAAGTAGATACACATATTTCTGAATATGTAAATAGAGACACATATTTCTAAGCTGGCAGTGATGGCTTTATTCATTAAAAGGCAGTTGTTAGAGTGCTCTGGCCCACTGATTTTAGTACTTCACTTATGGATATGTCTTTTGTCCTGTATAATAAAGTTGTTGGTTAAACTGTCACTTTAATCAGCAAGCCTGTATTATGGTACGTGCCCAGTGAAAACTCAGTTATGAAGTATATTTTCTTTATATTTTTGTATAGAAAATAAAACTAAAACATTTTATAATTCTTTTTCCCAAAACATCAATTTGTAGCAACATGGTTATGATATACAAAATGAAAAGAGAACCAAAAATGAACCAATGTATTTCTAAGCTTAAAGGTTTTCCTTTGACTAGCTGTAAGATCTCAGAATAATAAAAGATACATATGATTTAGTGTCGCGTGCCCAACGTCTCGCCAGCAAGAACGACGCGCGGACACCAGGTTCCTTCTGCAGCAAAGCGTTTATTGCATCTTAAAGAGGAAGAGAGCGAGCCACAGAATGGTGCTGCTTATATACACCCTAATGTGGCGTGTCCACGCCTGATTGTTCGCTTACCCATGATCTCATTGGCATGCCCTGGGGTGGGCAAAGACTTGGCGCGAACACACTCTTGCACATGCGCACACAGCTAGTTTCCTGAAAGGAAGTTGGGCTGGCGCAGCGGAAGCCAGCTCCTTCTTGTAATGACGAATGTTATCACAGCTTTCCACAATTTAGAATATTTGCCACTGATATCAAGGGAAGAAAATAGTTTAGATTTTCTTCTACATCAATATGAAACTTTAAGTTTCTAAGTGGATGGTGACTATTTAATCTATGTTTTCTTCATGTTGGTCCAACCACATCTTTGTAAACACTGTTAATGTATTTATTCTGGGAAGTATTCACAACTTTCAGTGGTTTGGCTGTTCAGATAGATGATTTAATTGTTGTGAATTTTAATCCAGCTTCATGACTACTCTGCCTGGAACACAAATAGTCTTTCATACACAACTTTAACTCCAAGTTACGATGATAAATTTAGTTTGTGGAGGGAAGAAGCCATGTTTGGAAGATGTTGTAAAATTAAAAATAAAAGAGTAACATTGGTCTTTTACCCGCTAGGTCCTGCACCTCAGTGCCCCAAGATATCTGCTAGATATCTTGGCAGAAACACAGCCCAGCCCCACACTTTCCTACATTCAAACCCTCACATAAAAGAACACACAACACAGTAATCTTAGATCCAATTGGTAAGATATAATTGCCCACTTAAACATACAAAAGCCCAGTACCATCAATCCCTTGCACCTTTTATTTGCCAGGTCTCCAGCTTCTCCTTCTCCCACGACGACTCCTCGCTTCTCCCCTCTCTCCATCTCCTGTCTCCTCTAACTTTTCTCCCAACTCATACTCTCTCAGTTCCCCATTGTGTCTTTTAACAGTCCCTTTCCCACTTTGTTCATTACTCACTCTCCCAACTATATCAACTGTTCCATGCTTTCCCCCCCTGCTCAGGTTCTACTGGCTCAACTGTCGCCAACTGTCTTCTCTAACTCTATTCTCTGAATCTAATCCCCCTCTCACTCTTGCCTTTATTTTACAAATTCAGAGAGAACTCCAAGGCAAACCACAACAGGAAGAGAGCTATCTAATTGAGAGGCAAAGGGACAAATATGAGAAAAACTTGATAGACTGTATCAGACAAAGGATAAACCCCACTTTCAAGAGAACAGCCAAGGAAAGAATCTATTTAATACCAGTGCAGATAACAAAATCAGTCAATTCTGTGCAGCCTGTTGAGTAAGGTCAGTCAGTCAGCACAGGAAGCAGTGCAATGGAGTTGATATCAGCTCTGCAGCAAAGCGCAGCAGAGGCATTTGAAGCTGGAGACAAAGAAGGGGCCCAAAGATTAGAACAAATCAACAGAGTTAGTTTCAGGTCAAGGAGAGCAATTCAGTGAGAACCCGAAAGAAGCCAGATTGAAACAATCAGATTGGAGAGGAGTTTGAGTCTGAACATCTGACTTGAAATAGCCAGCCACAGTTTAAAAAGAACTAGCAAACGTGAGCTTACTCAACAATAAGCCTCCAAGACAACACTTACATCGGGTGGATAAAAGTTGACTTTTCATATAATAGCCTCTTTTGAATCAGGCAAAAGAATGAAACCAATTAGCACAAGTTTACTTTTCTAAAATCCACACAAGGATAAAACTTACTCATGGCAAATGCAGCAAGACCTTCCTTAGAACAGAGGCTCAGGATTTAGTAAGCTTATAAAACTCAGTTATAAAACATTTACATGGGTTTGGCTGATATGATGTCAAAACAAAGAAAGTCACATGCAAAAGATGATAATTTTATATTTTCATTTAAAATATATTTTTTCAAAAATATATTCTGATCATTGTTTTCCCTCTCATATCTTCCCAGTAACTTCATACCACCCAAACTACCAACGCACCCAACTCCATACTTTCTTTTTCTTATTAGGAAGAAAACAGGATGATAGAAAAAAATCAGGCCAGAATAAAATGGGCACAACATACAAAACCCATACAAACACAGATTTAGACATAATAATAATAACACAAAAGACCTATGAGAAAGAAAACATCCAAACAAAGCTTTATGAAACAAAACATTTGTGTTGCCATCTAATGATGGTAATGGAGCCTGTCCTTAAATGTTATTGGTATATGCAATGGTACTCTCTTAGAATAGATGAATTTTTCTTTGTAAGTGGATAATGATTGCAGGTAGCTTCTGTACTTAGGATGGAAGCTTATTTCTACTCCACCCCCCCAAAACCAGAAACCAGTTTGTCGCGGACTTGTACAATACCTATATATGGTGCCACAATTTCTATGAATCCATATGTGTATCTATTATGTCTAAATTATACTTTTTCCTTTGTCTTAGATTTCCCACTTGTTCTTTGAATTTTTCTGCTTTCCCTTCCACATAGTTCCCTGAACTCTGAGTGGATGGTTTTGATGAAGACATATCAATGTGAACTGATTATTCCAAGGGCTCTCACTCTTAATTATAAGATTATCCAGTTATAAGTCTCTGTATTCATTCTTATCTTCTAAAGGCAGAAGGTTTTTTTGAGGATGGCTGATCAAGACACTGATTTATGAGTACAGCAGAATCTAGTTAGGATCCCTTCTGTTGCTACATTCTTATAGCAGAAAAAATAGTTTACTCATAATTCCCTAGCCTATCTAGTCTTATGTGTTTAGCTCCAAAAAAAGTGTCAAGAATACCTTTCTAATTGTGGAATCGGTTTTACCTTTGATCCATTAGTGTTTAGATACCTCTACTATTTTTGTATCTCTATTTTTCCAGTGTATGATATAGGTTGGTTAACATTGTAGACCAAAGGATTTATAACCATGGTAGTATTTAACTTTCCCCTTTGGTAGTGCAGAACATCTTCCAGAACAAGGAACAATAATCATAGGGTTCAAAGCTCTAGATAGTCAACTTCTTAACTTGTGTGTGTTAAAAATAAAAATAAATAGGTGTTTCTTGAAGAATAGGGAGCTACCAGTTTGTAGTTGATGAATAATTTATACTATTAATTTCTAGTATGTTAATAAAACTCCAATGTTACATTAGTGCTTTCATAATTCTGAAAAATATTAAGATTTAAAAACAATTTTGAGAAAGTACTATAACTGCTAAAGGAATTGCTAACTAAGGCATATTAATTACTTAATTGATATTTCGAAACCACTAAACATTTTAGTTATTTACAATAGTAGAAAAAATATTGGCACTCCAGTGGCAGGTAGCATGTGGTCCAGACACTGCCAGGATATGAAGGGACCCAATCAAGAGCTCCCTGCACACAAATCCCATGGGATGAAGAGCTAAACCTTCAGAGGGGCAGACATGCCTGGGAAACCAGAAGAGACTACACTCTGCCCACATTTCTGACTTCAGAGGAAAACACTTAACACCATCTGGTTAAGTGTACCCAGGTGCACAGGGGCCACGGAAAAGCCTGCTTAGGCCATCCTGGTTGGCACACTCATGGAGAGCTCAAAAACAGCTACCCAGGAGCCACTTTGGCCGTAGGACCACAGATAAGACCAACGTTTCTGCACCAAGCGACCTGCCTGGTGGAATCAGGACACACGCCCAAAGAAACAGCTGAAGACGAGTAGACAGGAAAGACTACACGCCCGAAAGTAGAACACTCTGTTCCGATAACTGGCTGAAAGAAAACGTGAAAATAGGTCTAAAGCACTCCTGACACACAGGTCTATAGGACAGTCTAGCCACTGTCAGAAATAGCACAACAAGGTAACACCAGAGACAACCTGATGGCGAGAGACAAGTGCAGGAATCCAAGCAACAGAAACAAAGACTACATGGCATCATCAGAGCCCAATTCTCCCACCAAAGCAAACACTGAATATCCAAACACACAAGAAAAGCAAGATCTAGATTTAAAATCATATTTGATCATGATGCTGGAGGACTTCAAGGAAGACGTGAAGAACTCCCTTAGAGAAACACAAGAAAACATAAGTAATCAAGTAGGAGCCTATAGAGAGGAATCACAAAAATCCCTGAATGAATTCCAGGAAAACACAATCAAACAGGGGAAGGAATTAAAAATGGAAATAGAAGCAATAAAGAAAGAAAAAGGGAGACAACACTGTATATAGAAAACCAAAGGAAGAGACAAGGAGCTGTAACAAGCATCACCAACAGAATACAAGAGATAGAAGAGAGAATCTCAGGAGGAGAAGATTCCATAGAAATTATCAACACAACTGTCAAAGATAATGTAAAACAGAAAAAGCTACTGGTCCAAAACATACAGGAAATCCAGGACCCAATGAGAAGATTAAACCTAAGGATAATAGGTATAGAAGAGAGTGAAGACTCCCAGCTGAAAAGACCAGTAAGAAATCATAGAAAAAAACTTCCCTAACCTAAAAAAAGAATTGCCCATAAACATACAAGAAGCCTATAGAACTCCAAATAGATTGGACAGAAAAGAAACTCCTCCCATCACATAATAGTCAAAACACCAAATGAACAAAACCAAGAAAGCATATCAAAAGCAGTAAGAGAAAAAGATCAAATAACATATAAAAGCAGACCTATCAGGATCACACCAGACTTCTTGCCAGAGACTATGAAAGCCAGAAGATCCAGGACAGACTTCATACAAACCCTAAGAGAATGCAAATGCCAGTCCAGGTTACTGTATCCAGCAAAACTCTCAATTAACATAGATGGAGAAACCAAGATATTCCATGACAAAACCAAACTTACACAACATCTTTCTACAAATCCAGCCCTACAAAGGATAATAAATGGTAAAGCCCAACATAAGGAGGCAAGCTACACCCTAGGGAAAGCAAGAAACTAATTGTCTTGGCAACAAAACAAAGAGAAGAAAAGCACAAAAACACAATCTCACATCCAAATATGAATATAACAGGAAGCAACAATCACTATTACTTAATATCTCTAACATCAATGGATTAAACTCCCCAATAAAAAGACATAGATTAACAAACTTGATACGCAAGGAGGACCCTGCATTCTGCTGCCTACAGGAAACATACCTCAGAGACAAAGACAGGCACTACCTCAGATTAAAAGGCTGGAAAACAACTTTCTAAGCAAATGGTCTGAAGAAGCAAGCTGGAGTAGCCATTCTAATATCGAATAAAATCTATTTTCAACTAAAAGTCATCAAAAAAGATAAGGAAGGACACTTCATATTCATCAAAGGAAAAATCCACCAAGATGAACTCTCAATCCTAAATATCTATGCTCCAAATACAAGGGCACCTACATACATAAAAGAAACCTTAGTAAAGCTCAAAACACATATTGCACCTCACACAATAATAGTAGGAGGTTTCAAAACACCAGTCTCATCAATGGACAGATCTTGGAAACGAAATTAAACAGAGACATAGACAGACTAAGAGAAGTCATGAACCAAATGGACTTAACAGATATTTATAGAACATTCTATCCAAAAGCAAAAGGACATACCTTCTTCTCACTACCTCATGGTACTTTCTCCAAAATTCACCATATAACTTGTCATGAAACAGGCCTCAATAGATACAGAAAGATAGAAATAATCCCATGTGTCCTATCAGAGTACCATGGACTAAACCTTGTCTTCAACATCAATAAGGAAAGGATGCCCACATATACATGGAAGTTGAACAATGCTCTACTCAATAATAACCTGGTCAAGGAAGAAATAAAGAAAGAAATTAAAGACTTCTTAGAATTTAATGAAAATGAAGGTATAACATACCCAAACTTATGGGACACAATGAAAACTGTGCTAAGAGGAAAACTCATAGGTCTGAGTGCCTGCAGAAAGAAACAGGAGAGAGCATATAATAGCAGCTTGATAGCACACCTAAAAGCTCTAGAACAAAAAGAAGCAAATACACCCAGGCAGAGTAGAAGGCAGGAAATAATCACACACAGAGCTGAAATCAACCAAGTAGAAACAAAAGGGACCATAGAAAGAATCAACAGAACCAAAAGCTGGTTCTTTGAAAAAATCAACAAGATAGAAAAACCCTTAGCCAGACTAACGAGAGGACACAGAGAGTGTGTACAAATTACCAAAATCAGAAAGGAAAAGGGAGACATAACTATAGAATCAGAGGAAATTCAAAAAAATCATCAGATTTTACTACCAAAGTCTATATTTAATAAACTTGAAAATCTGCAGGAAATGGACAATTTCCTAGACAGATACCAGTTACCGAAGTTAAATCAGGAACAGATAAAACATTTAAACAACCCCATAACTCCTAAAGAAATAGAAGCTGTCATTAAAGGTCTCCCAACCTAAAAGAGACCAGGTACAGATGGGTTCAGTGCAGAATTCTAACAGACCTTCATAGAAGACCTCATACCAATACTATCCAAACTATTCCACAAAATTGAAAGAGATGGAGTGCTACTGAATTCCTTCTATGAAGCCACAATTACTCTTATACCTAAACCACACAAAGAGCCAACAAAGAAAGAGAACTTCAGACCAATTTCCCTTATGAATATCAATGCAAAAATACCAATAAAATTCTGATAAACTGAATCCAAGAGCACATCAAAACATTCATCCACCATGATCAAATAGGCTTCGTCCCAGGCATTCAGGAATGGTTTAATATACAAAAAACCATCAACATAAGCCATTATATAAACAAACTGAAAGTACAAAACAAAATGATCATTTCATTAGATGCTGAGAAAGCATTTTACAAAATTCAACACCCCTTCATGATGAAAGTCCTGGAAAGAATAGGAATTCAGGGCACATACATAAACATAGTAAAAGCTATATATCGCAAACCAGCAGCTAACCTTAATCTAAATGGAGAGAAACTAGAATCAATCCCACTAAAATCAGGGACTAGACAAGGCTGCCCACTCTCTCCCTACTTATTCAATATAGTTCTTGAAGTTCTAGCCAGAGCAATCAGACAACAAAAGGAGATCAAAGAGATAGAGATTGGAAAAGAAGAAGTCAAAATATCACTATTTGCATATGATATGATATGATAGTATATTTAAGTGATCACAAAAGCTCCACCAGATAATTTCTAAACCTGATAAACACCTTCAGCAAAGTGGCTGGGTATAAAATTAACTCAAATAAATCAGTAGCCTTCCTCTACACAAAAGAGAAACAAGCTGAGAAAGAAATTAGGGAAACGACACCCTTCATAATAGTTCCAAATAATATGATATATCACGGTGTGACTTTAACCAAGCAAGTGAAAGATATGTATGATAAGAACTTCAAGTCTCTGAAGAAAGAAATTAAAGATCTCAGAAGATGGAAAGATCTCCCATGCTAATGGATTGGCAAGATTAATATAGTAAAAATTGCTATTTTACCGAAAGCGATCTACAGACTCAATGCAATCCCCATAAAAATACCAATCCAATTCTTCAAAGAGTTAGACAGAACAATTTGCAAATTCATCTGGAATTGCAAAAACACCCAGGATAGCTAAAACTATCCTCAACGTTAAAAGAACTTCCAGGGGAATCACTATTCCTGAACTCAAGCAATATTACAGAGCAATAGTGATAAAAACTGTATGGTATTGGTACAGAGACTAACAGATAGACCAGTAGAATAGAATTGAAGACCCAGAAATGAACTCACACACTTAGGGTCACTTGATTTTTGACAACAGAGCCAAAACCATTCAATGGAAAAAAGATAGCATTTTCAGCCAATGGGGCTGGTTCAACTGGACGTCAACATGTAGAAGAATGCAGATCGATCTTTTCTTATCACCCTGTACAAAGCTTAAGTCCAAGTGGATCAAGGACCTCCAAATCAAACCAGATACACTCAAACTAATAGAAGAAAAAGTGGGGAAGCATCTCGAACACATGGGCACTGGAGAATATTTCCTGAACAAAACACCAATGGCTTATGCTCTAAGATCAAGAATTGACAAATGGGATCTCATAAAACTTCAAAGCATCTGTACGGCAAAGGACACTGTTGCTAGGACAAAACGACAACCGACAGATTGGAAAAAGAACTTTTCCAATCCTACAACTGATAGAGGGCTTATATCCAAAATATAGAAAGAACTCAAGAAGTTTGACCGCAGGGAGATAAATGACTATATTAAAAAATGGGGTTCAAAACTAAACAAAGAATTCACAGCTGAGGAATGCTGAATGACTGAAAAACACCTAAAGAAATGTTCAACATCTTTAGTAATGAGGGAAATGCAAATAAAAACAACCCTGAGATTTCACCTCACAGCAGTCAGAATGGCTAAGATCAAAAATTCAGGTGACAGCAAATGCTGGGGAGAATGTGGAGAAAGAGGAACACTCCTCCATTGTTGGTGGGATTGCAGACTGGTACAACCATTCTAGAAATCAGTCTGGAGTTTCCTCAGAAAACTGGACATTGAACTACCTGAGGACCCAGCTATACCTCTCTTGGGCATATACCCAAAAGATGCCCCAATATATAACAAAGATACTTGCTCCACTATGTTCGTAGCAGTCTTATTTATAATAGCCAGAAGCTGGAAAGAACCCAGATGCCCTTCAACAGAGGAATGGATACAGAAAATATGGCACATCTACACAATGGTATGTTACTCAGCTATCAAAACAAATGACTTTATGAAATTCATAGGCAAATGGAATGAACTAGAAAATATTATTCTGAGTGAGGTAGCCCAATCACAGAAACACACACATGGTATGCACTCATTGTTAAGTGGATATTAGCTCAAATGCTTGAATTACCCTAGATGTATAGAACACATGAAACTCAAGAAGGATGACCAAAATGTGAATGGTTCATTCCTTCTTTAAAATGGGAACAAGAATACCCTTGGGAGGGAATAGGGTTGCAAAGTTTAGGACGGAGGCGAAGGAACACCCATTCAGAGCCTGCCCCACATGTGGCCCATACATATACAGCCACCACACTATATAAGTTGGATGAAGCAAAGAAGTGCAGGCTGACAAGAACCAGATATAGAACTGTCCTGAGAGACACACCCAGAATACAACAAATACATAGGCGAATGCCATCATTAAACCACTAAACCGAGAACAGAACCCCCGTTGAAGGAATCTTAGGAAGGACTGAAAGAAATTGGAGGGCATTGAGACCCCATAGGAACAACAATGCCAACCAATCAGAGCTTCCAGGGACTAAGCCACTACTCAAAGACTATACATGGACGGACTCTGGGCTCCAAGTGCATATGTAGCAGTGAATAGCCTAGTAAGAGCACCAGTGGAAGGGGAAGCCCTTGGTCCTGTCAATACTGAACCCCCAGTGAATGTGATTGTTGGGGGTAGAGTGGTAATTGGGGGAGGATGGGGAGGGTATCACCCGTAGAGAAGGGGAAGAGGAGGGGTTAGGGGGATGTTGGCCTGGAAACCAGGTAGGGGAATAACAATCGAAGTGTAAATAAGAAATACTCAAGTTAATAACAATGAAAAAGTATTTCTAATATTTAAGTCTTTCTATCTCTGTAAGCTCTGATCTTGGTTCCATCTTGTTTCCTAACTGCAGTTCCCTGACTATGATCTGTCAAAGTCAGTGTACAATGAGTTGATAAGTAATTCACATGTGAACTTGTATGAGTGAAAGTCATATGGGAAGATGTTATCATAAATACCTAGATGAAAAGATTCTGAAAATGATAAATCATGACCAAAAGGCATAATATGAAATTTGCCTATTTCCAATGTAGGAAAGCAACATTGACTGTCTCAAAATCATGCATAGAACAAAAAGTGCCAGAAGAGTAAAGGAACTTCCTTTCTGAAGCTAGGACACTGTTTTCTTGACTGTGAGCTTCAGAACTTCAAAGTGTCAAGTCTTGAAATTTTATGTCTACAACATTGCACATTTTCTGGAATTGAGTCTCAAGTATTTTAAATGTAGGATTTTATACTTGAACACAGACCCATTACTGACTTTTTCAATTTCTCAGATTGTAAATTTCATCTGGAATAACTTCCAAGTCTCTACCCTTAAATAATCTAATCCCCTTAATAAATCCTGTCCTATAGTGTTATCCCCTCTTTTTACCTTTTCTCCTACATAATCCTCTACTGTTCTCAATTCTCCTTTCCTTTCTTTCTCCTCTTGTCCCTCTGTCTCTCTGTTCCCTTTTCACTTGCCGTTTGATACTGTCTCTGAAAATATTCTTTTCTCCTACTGGTTCTATTTCTTTGGAAAACCCTAACAGACATATTAATATAGTACAGTTGTTTTAAAATATAATGGGTCTACCTTATTATTATATATTTGGAAGAGGAAATCATTAGAAAATAGGAAACGTCATGTGTTACTAGGTTACTATGTCAACCATGATAAGAACCAGTCTATGTTGTTATAGACCCAGGTAAACAGGAAATGGAGACTTCAAAAGTGTCATGAAAAATAGGAATCCACAAAATGAAATAATTTCTATGATGGTTCATGTAGATGTCTGGGTTTTCAATAGAATTTGACTCAAATGGGATACATCTTTATACAGATGAAGAGTAGTGTTCAGAATACCACCCTACTAGTCTTTAATTTGGTGATAAAAGAGATAAAAGAGAGTAAAAATAAAGGGGAATGTAAGTTGAGAAAATGTTGTGTTAAATTGTGATTTTTTACCTTAGTGAATAAATGGAAGGCTTCTTTCAAAGTAAAGGATATCAAAGTTGGGAAGCTCCGATAGATATGAATACTAGAGAAACCAAATAAGATCTAGTCCATAGTTCCTTGAAAATAAGAGAAGGTTTTCTAAATTAGTAAATCTCATATCCCAGAAGTCCTTAGAATAGTATAAGAATACTGCATGAGAGTTTTTAAATGCCTAAAAGAAAGGGTTGAAAGAATGACTTAGTAATTGTCCAATCATTAGAGGGACAAGTATTTGGCATCATTTTAATTTCTACCTACCGCTTAAGTTGACTATTCAGTTGACCCAGGCATAAAGTGGCTGTTATTTTATACATGTTATTTTATACATAAGCAATCAGATATACTCAGTATTTCTTACATTACTTAGTTAGACATCTAACAACTGCTGCCTCAAGATGATAATATTTTTCCTAACCAAACAAGGTAATAAGAAAACAAATTTGCAAAATGATTTGTTTTAGAAATATTCAAAACAACAAACAAACAAACAAACAAACACCCACTGAATACCAGAATCTTCTTATAGGAAAAAAAAACAGGGTTTACCAAATCACTGCTAAATCAGTCAATATACTCTCAAACACTGTATCTAACATTCCTAAGCTGTAGTATAGCATGAACCCTGTTGAGTTGAATCACTTGTCCACCTTGAAATATCTACTTAAAGAACTCAAGCTCAGGCTTGAAACTTCTCTCCACTTTTTACTTTTTCCTGAATCCTTCCTAAATCACCATCAGTCTACTAGGCAGTAAGTTCTACTGGTCTTATCTGTGTCTTTTAATAGGTTTCTAATGACAGTTGGTAAGTTGAGCACAGTTTTCAAACTGTACCTTTTACTTTCTTTTTAGCTCTACTAGAAGGTCTGATACTTTCAAATCAAATTTTCTATGCCATTATTTATAACTGATAAGGGAATATTTAACAGTCAGTAGGCTAGCTGCTGGTGTTGTCGTAGACTATTTTACATTTATAAATGTATGGCCCTAAGTGCTGATTACTCTACTGTGATTATGAATAAAGCCTTCCAATAGACCTCTCAAAAAAGAAGGATTATTCAGTATTACAAAGGCTGAAAGGTAAATGTGGAATTTAATGTACAAAGGATCAAAATTCTAAATGATGTACTACATGCATTATAAACAGTGAGAAGCCGAGCAACTAAATTATTATTAGTTATCATGAATAATTCACCAATGAAAGCGTCATCAATACTAGCAAGAAGTAAATTTGTGATTTTAATTAATGTTTAACAAACCAGAACTCTTCTGCCTTATAGAGCATGATAAATGACAAGGATAAAAGCACAATGTTTTTATCATTTGACACTATTATTAAAAACCACATTCTTGAAAAGCTTTTTCTTTAAAGCTTACTCATCTCATTTGAAAAATTGAGATAAGCAAGCTGCATTCCAGCACTTTTTAAAATTGAACTTTTCAAGTGCTATTTATGGAATATCATGTACCTCATAGCAGGCCTTTTTTCCAATAAAATATGAAAAACAATGTAGTATTTCCAATAATATTCAAAATTTACAACATTGGGTAGAAATATTGTTAGATTCCATTTAAAAGAAAAACATTAAGTCAGTTTTCTCTGCATTGAGCATGTACTTCTCTAAGGCTAGAAGGTAGAGGAATTTCCAATCAAGCATTGACCTATAAGAACTGTATTAACAGACACAGACATGACCTCTATATAAATATAATTTTTTAATATGAAGAGTGCTGGGGACTAAATCTGGAGATAACTTTATTGTCCATTTACTCACAGACATTGATCATTTGTAGAGCATGAGCCACTCAGCCCTCTCCTTTTCTATCACCTCCTCTGTAAGCGTTGCCCGTTTCCACCAGTCTACCCACTACATTGTCAATGTTGCCCGAGTCTAATAAGTGTTCCTCCTGACTACACTAAAAAATCATCTTAAAGTAAATGACAAATAGCAAAGAAATCATTTGGCACATCCCTTTTAAAAGAGAACAGGAAGTAATGTGTACTTTTTGCTTAGAATTCAACATAAATTTATTTCTGTGATCTTGGAATGAATTGACAGCTCCTTTGTGAGTCAAGAGTGGATTGCTAACAAACAATTTAAATAAATTTAGAAAATACAAAAGTGAGAAAGACACAGGAAATTAGTTCTAATATTTTATATTACAAATATACACAGTATGCATATTTTAAACATTACCATATTGGTCACCTATATTTGCATGTTATCTACATGAATTCAAATGAGATGATTTTTCCCATACTTTAATATATCCTGCAAACTGTGATATTTAAGCTCCAGTAGATATAGTTTATTTATATTAAGAAGAATGTATAAATGTACTCACTTTTGTTTCAATCTTTATCTAGTTCTCAAGCACAATGATAATACATAAGTTTAGGTTGGGAATGATAGTTGCTGCTTTGGAATTATGATCCCAGTGGTGATACATGGAGATTAAGATGAACTGAAGGGGCTGTTTTTGGAACTCTTTTCTGTGAAGCAATAGTTCTGGGAGATGTTAAAGTGTATGTATAAATTTTTCACAAGTTAAATATGGTTAGAGAAGTCTGCTCGCACAAACCTCTTTAGAGGGTCACAGTGCTCATTATCATTATCAGTTTTGAGGCTCTCAGTGAACCCCCAAGCTCTTCTAAAGTGACTTGACAATATAATCCTTTATCAGAGGAACAGCTGTCAGGCTCCGTCAGATGCAATCCAATACCACAAGATATTACTGTTTCAGAAATTCTGTCCCATTGCTTAAGTGTCTTTAAGAAAAATGAAAATTAACATTGGATGCTAAGTGAAATTCTAAATGACTGCTTCTAGTCCATGTGCTATATTAATAATTATTACATATCATCTTAAAATCACTGAAGGCTCATCATGGTCTTGATGTTTTCCTGTCCTTTATTAATCGGGATGTGTAATAAATATCATTACTCATACTTATATAGCTGCTCATTACATATTCTAGAGTCAGATAAATCAGAAATTCTACAATGATACCTAAATGCCTAGCTATTTACATTTTCCAAATATTCATTGCTTCAACCCTAACATTCAAAATAATATTACTTAGATATAGAAACTCTTTAAAGATAGGTCATTAGCAGATGGCTTGTTGAATGGTAATATCACAATATTAGAAACAGCTCAGTTGAAATTATTTAGTCACTCTATTACAATGAAGACACAGTTATATCAAGAATTTATCTATGATCCAGAAAGACCATCGTTAGGAGATACTTATCTGCTGATACTGTGATCTTGATCTTCACAGTAATAAGCAATGAGAAATAAATATTGTATTCTTTAATCCAATGCTTCTAAACCTGTGGGGTTAGATACCTCATATTTCATATTCTCAACCTCCTTTAGGGGTTAGATATCCTCATATCATATATTTATATATAATTCATAACTGTAGCAAGAATTTAGTCATGAAGTAAAAACAAAATAATGTTATAATTGAGGTCAACACAGGATGAAGAACTGAATTAAACAGTCATAGCATCTGGAAGTTTAGAATCACTGGTTTGAATTGATCTCTACTTTTGGCATTTTGTTATAGAAATATAAAGGTTCCGATCATTTCATACTAAGAGTAGCCTCCTCATCCACTGCTTTCCTCAATTAACAGAGCTTTATTCCAGGTATGAATTTCTTAGATAAGATTTAGCATTCCAAGCAGGACATGGTAGCCCACACCTTTAATCCCAGCAATTAAGAGGCATTGTTGATGAGATTGAAAGGTGGTACAACCACTCTGGAATCAGTCTGGCAGTTCCTCAGAAAATTGGACATAGTACTAACCTGAGGACCCAGCTATACCACTCCTAGGCATACACCCAAAAGATGCTCCAACATATAAAAGGACACATGCTCCACTATGTTCATAGCAGTCTTTTATAATAGCCAGAACCTGGAAAGGACCCAAATGTCCTACAACAGATGAATGGATACAGAAAATGTGGCACATCTACACAATGGTAAAATACTCAGCTATTAAAAACAATGGCTATATAAAATTCTTAGGCAAATGGATGAAACTAGAAAATATCCTGAGTGAGGTAACCCAGTCACAAAAGAACACACATGGTACGCACTCACTGATATGTGGATATTAGTTCAAAAGCTTGGAATCCCTAAGAAAAAAATTCACAGATCATATGAAGCTAAAGAAGAAGCAAGACCAAAATGTGGATGCTTCATTCATCCCTTCTTAGAAGGGAGAAGAAAATACTCATAGGAGGAAATACAGGTACAAATAGTGGAGCAGGAACTGAAGAAAAGGTCTTCAGAGACTGCCCTATCTGGGGATCCATCCCATATGTTGCCACCAAACACAATCACTGTTTATGATGCCAAGAAGTACTTGTTCACAGGAGCCAGATATGGATGTCTCCTGCGATGCTCTGCCAGAGCCTTACTGATACAGATGAGAATGATTGCAGCTAACCATTGGACTGACAACGGGGATCCCAATGGAGGAGTTAGAGAAAAGTCTAAAGGAGCTGAAGGGGTTTGCAAAGCCATAAAAAGAACAACAATATCAACTAACCAGACCCCACTGGAGCTCCTAAGAACTAAACCACCAACCAATGTGTACACATGGAGGAACCTATGACTCCAACTAAATATTTGGCAGAGGATGGTATTGTCCACCGTCAGTGGGAGGAAAGCCTTTGGTCCTTTAAAGGCTTGTTTTCCCAATGTAGGAGAATGCAAGGTCATTGAGGTTGGAGTGGGTGAGTGGGAATGGGAGAGTCCTCATAGAAACAGGTGTGCGAGTCGGGGGAAAGGGGATAACATTTGAAATGTAAATACATTAAATATTCAAGAAAAATAAAATTATCTTTTAAAAAGAGGCAGAGACAGGCAAAATACTGAGTTCAAGACTAGTCTGGTGTACAGAGTAAATTCTAGGACAACCAAGTCTACAAAATAATTTTTAAAATAAGCATGAAGAATAATAAAAAGGAGCAGAGGCTTTGTGTCTAGTTTTCTAACATTTTATTGTGAATGTGTGATCAAACCTTTGTCCAGTTTTATAAGTGTAATCTTATGAAAGTTGACTGAGAACAACCCTTTGTGCTGCATACTTTATTTCTAGTGGTTTTATTAAAACCATCTTCCGAGCAAGAGATAGGGGTGAGGCGTTGAGAAGTTCATGGACAGGCGGTCGCACAGAAAGACACACAGAGGTAGTGGTGTACACTAAGCCCTTGACAGCAAATAGCAGGTGAGAGTAGTTAACGGCATCATCTACTGAAAGAGTAGGAGAAGATGGCCACTCTGAACCATACCAACTGTAATACAGCGTCACCAGCTGCTCTGGAGAAGACGAAGACTTCTGGTGGTCTTCGGAGCCCCCAGATAGCCCATGAGCCTCATGACTTTGGTGCTTCTGCAACCAGGAAGGGAGATTCAATCAGAGGATGAATGGACTGCCCCAACCGGCGATGGCTCAAGTTGTAACATTAGGGGTTCTCGAACCCAGAGCCCAGGGGGCTGTTCAGTGGAGGCGGTGCTGGCCCGGAAGAAGCACCATAGGCGGCCATCAAAACGCAAGCGGCACTGGCGGCCATACTTGGAGCTGAGCTGGGCTGAGAAGCAACAGTGGGATGAGAGGCAGAGCCAGAGGGCCTCTAGGGTCCGCCAGGAGATGTTCGACAAAGGCCAGCCTCTAGCACCCTACAACACCACCCAATTCCTTATGAATGACCGTGACCTGGAAGAGCCTAACCTCATGTGCTCCATGGGCCCTCCCACGCGGACTCCGGTGGGGAGAATGAAGCAGGGGACAGTGATGGGCTAGGGCGAGCGCATGGGGAATTTCAGCAGAGGGACTTCTCAGAGGCTTATGAGCCGTACAACACTGAGAGCCTTCAGGGCGGTGCGAGACTACCTGGATCTAGAGAGGAGTCTGTCCCAGGCTGAGCAGGAAACTCGGAGGCTTCAGCAGCTTCAGGGACGCCCCAGCAGGCAACCCTGCCAGCAAGTGGAAGATCTGGCGGCTGAGGTGGAGAGGCTCCGAACTGAAAACCAGCGACTTCGGCAGGAGAACGAGATGTGGACCCAAGAGGGCAGCTACTGTGACCCGGAGAAGACAGCCGCAGAAGGGACCCCTCGGCCCAAGGATGAGGCCCCACTTCAGACCAGCTCGGGCCAGCTGGGTCACAGGGAGGCGGGTGACAGATGAAAGCTACTCCCAGCATACCTGTCTCCACTGAGAACTGCTAAGACAAGGTCAGAGTTCCCCTGCCATTTTCACTGTTGGGTCTTTATTGCCATCTCACTTTTTACAGGAGCAATTAAATGGCCTTGTGAAAGAAAAACAAAAAAACAAAAAAAACAAAAAAACAAAAAAAAAACCATCTTCCATCTTTTCTGAAAAACTTCTCACATTCTTATCTGTAATATAAATAATAATTAGAGGTATGAAAGAATTTTAAGGATTTAAGAAACAATTAGCGAATTAAGGAGTTTCAGTATTTCAGTGGCAATCAATCTACAGGAACATGTACACCATGAATACCGAAATACAATAATGCAATATAATAATTAATGCTAACAATTATTCCTTGGGTTTATAGTGTTGCTTTTCTTTGATCAGAATTTTTTGTAGTCTCACCATCATTTAAAATTTGCTTTAATAACAATAATCTTCCTATAATTGTTATGATTTGAATCATATATTTCTCTTAAAATTGAGAGACAACATTTTCTCTCCAGCATTCTTTCCATTTATTTCTATTTCCATTTATTTCTCTATTAAATTTAATTTGTAGGTGAATATTTTCTTCAAAGCTATATACTATGTACACCCATTGTTCATAGAACAAGGTGTAACTGAAATTAAGCAAATTCAAATAAGATAAGATCTCTGCATATTTCTTATTTTTTTCTTCACTATATAGTAGGCCATTACACAATCATGGCCTATTTTCTGTGAATATATTTTTTATCAGTAGGTTTCTTTAATGATCCTCTAATCTTGGTTATTATGAATGATTCTATGGTAAACAAGGAGGATATTTGTGTATGTGAGACGATTATTTCATTTTTTTGGAGTTGAGCCAGTACTGTAATAAGTGATCTCATGGTACTTTTGTTTCACTCTTTGTTTCCAAAGTAACTCATTCTTCTCTCCTTCTCCGTGTGTCTAGATTTTATTGCAGTTTTTGTCTTTTAAATTTTCAGAAACATCCTAACAAGCAGACCATGTCTCCTCCAATCCTTTCCTTTTTGTGACTGTAAAACAATAGAGTCACTTTGGTCAATTAGCCAGAAATTTGGTAAGTACCCCAAAGAGTGACTACAATAGTGACAAGTCAATGCAAAGAGTCACACCCTTCCCCCAAATCCCCTTCTTTGCTTTAATGTCTAATTAGACATAATTGGGTAGGTTCTAGAGACCTCTCTGGAGGGTTGTTTAGTCATTCTAGTTACTTATTCTTACTTAGGCTAGATGACAAAATGTTTCTGATTGTCTACCTGGGGCTGCGGTTAGCTGACCACAGGTTTCTGGATCCAGGTTCTCATTTCTGGAAAACAGAAACATAGGCTTTAGTCTCCCAGACTGTCAGTTTACAAACTGACAGTCAGCCTGGCTTTTTGCTCATTCTTTTTACAAATAAAAACTGAAACCAGATAAACTGAATCTAATAGAGGAGAAAGTGAGAAAGAACCTTGAACTCATTGGGACAGGAGGAAATTTCCTCAACATAACTCCAATCGCTCAGGCTCTAAGATCAACCATAGTTCTGAGCATGGGAACACAATGGAGAAGTTTGGGAAAGAATTGAAGGAGCTGAAGAGGTGCATCCACAGGAAGAAAAACAATATCAATCAACCAGGTCCCCCAAAGCTACCAGGGACTAAACCACCAACCAAAGAGTACACATGGAGGGAGCCATAGCGCCAGCCGTATATGTGGCAGAGGATGGCATTGTCCAGCATCAACAGGAGGGAAAGCCCTTGGTCCTATGAATGCTTGTTTCTCCACTATAGGATAATGCCAGTGCATTATCTTGCATCAATAGGAGGGGAGGACCTTGGTCCTGTTGAGGCTTGATACCCCAGTTTAGGGATATTCTAAGGCAGTGAGGCTGGAGTTGGTAGGTGGGGGAGCATCCTGATAAAAGCAGGGGAGAGGGAAGAGGGTAGGGGGTTTGTGGGGAAACTGGAAAGGGGGACAACATTTGAAATGTAAGTAAATAAAATAAATAAGAAAAAAACAGAATGCAATGGTATGATGTTTGAACATTCGGGCTAGCATTTACAAGGATTCTTTCTCAACACTCTAAAGTGATCTAAAGGCTTCACATGAGCTTGGACCTTCACAAAAGACAGAAGCAAGGCCCAAGAGATTATCAAAACTGTTCTATACTTCTTCTTCTACTACATTTAATAAACTAGCACTAAATAATAACGATGATAAAACTATGTACGTGTCTTAATTGGAAAGGAATTGAGAAATGGAAATTACTGTGATTCAACAATAATGATAGGAAATACTTGCCTTTAGGCTTATAAACAGAAGAATATTATCCATTTTACAAACAAGTAGTAAAGGAATGAAAATTTTCACTCAAAATGTAATGATTCAACTGAGTTGGATACTAACATGTAAAAAAAAAAACACACAAAAAATTAAAGTTAAAACTCACCTTTCTGTGTCATATGTTATGCCCATTGTTTAAAATTACAGAATGAATAGAAGTTGCTCTGGCAAATGCCATCAGTTACGAGAGGTACAGATCTAGGTAGGAGATGCTTGAAGTGAATCTGCTCCAATGGTAGCTTGGAATACATACACAGAGGCTAGTAAGGAAGGCAGGTCTTGAGATTCATTTTATTATTTGTAGTCATTTTAGGTTTCTCTTTTGGAAAGGTGATATATCTGGAAAAAATTGAATTGGAAGTCAATTACCATTTCAAAGTTTTTAGATGGTCAATCAACTTAGAAAAAGTAATAATTAAAACAGTTAAAAACATATATGATATTTTTAAAAAGCCATTTTTTCCACCCACTCTATGCTGGGAAGCAGAATAAGCAAGTTTTTCTTTGTTTTTATTTTGATAACAGTCACTGAATCTCCTTTGTCAAAGAAGTAAGTTTATTTTACTTCTGCTTGAATCCTGTCTGATCTTCCAATTGCTTTTAGCAACAGACCTCAGAAGAGATGAAGCTAATAAGGGCAGAGACATTACAGTGGTTGTCCTGCTTTGTTCCCGAGGCTGTCAGAAAGTGTTCAGTAGTTTAAGGTGCTAAGTCCTGGAATGGCTTGTTGTATAATAAAAAGGTCAACATATAGCTTTAAGTCTTGTCAGGGTAAAAGTCTTCAAGAGCTTGGTAGGACTTACTTTTAGAGTATATTCTAATAAGTAATAATAAAAATAGTAATGATAATAGTAATAAACAAAAATAAGAATAGGTGGTTGGGTTTTTTTAATGAAAGGTATAATGGCAATTTTATTGACGAAACTTTTAAGATAGAAAAGGTTTCTTAAACATCTGCGGAGGGAGACAAAAAATTCTCTAAGGAGCATGCTGAATGTGGTTGTTTCATGTCTTTTCCTAGCAAGAATTCACAGGCAAATAAAAGCTAAGGAAATAACTGTTGGGTGTGATTTCATGCAGAAAAGGAGTAAAACTGCATGTCTTTCACGCGGAAGGATGGGCTGTGTTATATGCCATCATTGCTTATACATGGGAAGTATAGCCTCATCTTTCAAATTTAGTTGTGTGACTTGATATGGGTGGTAAATTCAGAAGGATGTGATTGGTTGTTGACTCCAGGACAATGCTGTAAGGGCTAACACAGGGGTCATGCATTTTTTTCCTTCTTGTCTCACTCTGCTGTTGTTACAATTGCCATGAGTGATCTCATCATTCAGGGGACTGGAGTGAACGCAGTGATTTTGAGGAGCATGGGAGCAGATTCTTCAAAGATCATGTAGCATATGAAAACTGAATGCTGATATCTAATGCTATTAGAATTGTGAATTTGCTTCTTTATTGTCATTGTAGAACAACATAAACAATTTGGATGTGCCAAAACTGAAATAATAATTGAACAATTTATATGTTTATATTATGAATATTTCCTATCATTTATTTTCTCCCCCTCCATCACTTTTTACAATAAACTAAATGTACTGAAAAACAAAACAACTGAGAAACAATGAATGAAGTTACCTTTTAAAAATTAGTCTACCAATGTTTCACTTTGAATCTTTATGTCAGAGTTCTGTCCTGCCATGATAATTAGTTAGTAGCTTAGTTAACATAAGTTGCATAGGGGCCTGTTTTGATTGATAGCCTACAACATTGGTAGCAAAACAGGACAACATATATGTCAACATTAGTAATCCAAAATTCCAACAACTCAAAACAACAGTTACGTTTTAGACCTTATTAATAATTGAAAGCATTATCTGGATATTTTTGATTTTACAATATAAAAGGCTAAGTCAGGGAGATAAGATTTTTCAAACACGTCGTATTTCAAAGAAAAACTATTTATAAGCTTTTGAAAAACAACCTTTAAACTGTGGAACTAACACCAAGACGTATTTGCATATGTCTAGGACAATGGACATGATGTGTCAGTTTGACGAGATAGTCTATACGAACAGTGTCATATACTGTGCAACTGCCTTTCCATGCCTGATGTCTCAAACTATGCTTGACTAGTTTGCAATATAGATGATTAGCCAAGTTCAATCATAGAAACACAGCAGGTGACACCAAGGCATGGTAATTGTATCTCTAAGTTTTCATCATATATGTCACTGCTTGAAAAATTAATGCATCCTTATAGAATTCCAACTACACCAATTTGTACATAGTGCATATGTACCTCATTCTACGTACTTTATTCCTATAATGATCTTAAAATAAATTCTCTTACTCTATAAGTTAACCTAAGTATGAATGTGATAGCTTTTTTCTGCTTTTTTAAACTTTTGTAGAATTTTGTAGCATGCAATTCACATATATTACCCTTAAATGAGACAAAATGGAAGTGTTATGTTTTAATCATTATACACTGTTATAAAAATATATTCTAAAATGAATAGCTATTATATAAACGATACAACTTTTTTCTTTATGTTAACTTGATTTAGTCAGTTGTCACTTGCAACTATCATAGAAACTAAAAAAAAAGTAATTTATACTTTCATTTGTTAAGTAAGAGATTTTAAAATGTACAAGTTAGGTAAAACACATCAGTACAGTAATGAATAATTTAAAGAATTGAAAAGTCTGTTGAAATTGTTAATCAGTGTCATCTTAGCTTAAAATAAAGTTCTAGTTAAAATAATGAATTATGGAAAAGAGAGCCAAGGGAAAAGCTCATTACTGTCACAGATATTCTTAATGTTCTCATGCCTATTTTTCCTCTTAAATATTATACCATAATATAGGCATTTGTAAATTCTTATCTTGATTTTAATGGAAATCTCTAGCTTACTGAACATAATTTAAAGATAAATTAGAATTTAGCGTTGAGATATCATTTATATTAATACATCTTAAGTGCTGAAAATACAGAAAGAACACAGAATAAGAAAAAAAAAACTTTTAAAGAAGACAATTAAACTACTAAATTATATAAAAATTAAAATAAAAGAAAACTGTTATTCTTTGAAATGAGTATTCTAGCAGAGGCTTAGGTTATTTTTTAATATTAAACATCACACAGAATTGTGATATATATTAACAATCTATATATTAACAATATATTGTTTGTTAAAAATTGTATACACTTATGTTAGGGAACCTCCTATTTCCTTTGCATTATGTTTACTGAAAATATATTCTTCTCTCATACAATACATCCAGACTATAGTTTTTCCTCCTACCATACCCCCTTGTTTTTTCCCCCAGATTTCTTTCCAGTCTATTTCCTTTAAAAAAAAGGACAAGTCAAACACAACAACAAAATAAGATAAAATAAGACAAAGGAAAAGCCCTCATATCAAGGCTGCCCAAACCAGCCCAATACGAAGAAAGGAGTGACAGCAGACAAGAGTCAGACACACACCTGTTCCCACTGTTAGGAGTCCTACAAAAGTACAAGCTAACATCTATAATACTCATAGGACTTGTTGCAGACACTTTGCATAACCCTTTAGAATCTGTATGTCCATGTGAGCCCTGTTGATTCAGTCAGTAGTAGAGCATCTCCTCCTGTCCTACATTCCCTCTGACTCATGAACCCTTTCACTTCTGCTCTTCAACAGACAGGGTTCCCTAATCTGAAAGGGTAGGAACTGATCAGATTTTCAATTCCTCCTCTGTCTCTCTGTCTCTGTCCCTGTCTCTCTCCATAAAGTGTGTCTTTGAGTCTTTACAGGTTCACACATGCTGTAAAAGGAAACCTCTTTGATGATTATTGCCAAAGAACCAATCTTGAGTATAGCAGAATATAATTAGAAATCATTTAATTGATTTCTTTTTCTTTTTTCTTTGCCAGTCATGGTTGGTTTTAAGTGATGATGTCCGCGTCAAGTTCAACCAAACTAATTGGTCACTACCATTCACAAATCTGCACTGAATGAGTTATTTTTCCCTTTTAGTAAGTCGAATACAATGATTAATTTCCTTTCATTAATGTCACTATATTAATGACTATGTAAAATGAATTTGTAGTAAATACAGTTTAGTTAAAATATTTGATTAGATAATAAATTATAGGTCATTTTCTATTATTTCATATTATTTAAATCACTTTTTAAATTTAAATATATTTTCTGTGCCTCTTCTAAATCCATGCAGTTTTTGTCCCCTGCCGATCTACCCAACTTTAATTATTTCCCCAAAAAAATAATTAAAAACCAAATACTATAACAAAATTATCAGGAGTTTTAAAATTAGTTTTTCTGGTTTTATTTCCCTTAATTGAATGAAATGAGTCACAAAATGTCACAAAAATATCACTACAAATATTCTGTATTGTTTTCATGAACTTTATGTAAGTTTTGAAGGGTGAAGATATTTTATAATGAGGATTCTATTGTAATCATGCCGAAAATGAAGTTATACTGATAGAGTTAGAGATAGGATTATATATCTACACTGACCATGTTAGTGGTCCTCAAAATGTTGCATGCAATTTTAAAAAACATGTTATTGACTTTGCCTGTGAATGCAGCTCGCGCTCTGGCCCTTCTTGGTCCACCAGCTCACTCTTGGCTTCTATCTGTCTGTCTGTCTGTCTATCTATCTATCTATCTATCTATCTATCTATCTATCTATCTGTTTAATTTTTTGGATATTTTCTTTATCAACATTTCAAGTAGACAAAATTTATGCCCCTCACCAGCTTCCCCTCTGGAAACCCCCTATCCTATCCCCCACCCACACCCCCATCCCCTACCTCCTTGAAAATGTTCCCTCACCCACCCACCCACTCCATCCTGCCTCCTTGCCCTGGCATTCCCCTACATTTTATTACTCCTGGCTTAGCTCTACCAATCTTTGACCTGACTTCTCTCTATAACCACCTTTGCTCCAGGGATTAAAAAAAAAAAAAACACTCGAACAGCTTTATTTAGAATTTATCTACTAGCATAATTGCTGGGAACTGAATTTCCTGCCCTAAACTTATCAGCTAGCCTGTATCAGGAAGCTGCTGGTACTAGCTTCCCCAAGATCTCACATGACTTCCAAAACCTTGCCGAAAAGCCTTTTTTGTCACTGTGTCTACTTTTCCTCCTGGGACCCAAAAGTCTTACCTTTCCTTTCTGCCCAGCAATTAGCTCCTGACCTCCTTAACTGACAAAATCAAGAACCCATTAGGGAACCAGACCTTAGTATCAGCACCTCCTCCTACATCAAAATAGTAGAATAATTTCCTAGTTAGTAGGCAAAACACTAAAAAAACTTCAGCTTTTGAGACATGGGCATTTCAAAGGTAAAAGGAGAATGTTGTCATGGGAATCTCATACATGCAAAGGCATAAGGTGATGAAACCAAGGGACAGGTCTAAAGGGTATGCTACTCTTCTAAAATGTATCCATTCTATGTGAAACAGTAACACTAACTCAAAATATATAAAGATATGGAAAAATTAATTATGAAATATTTTACATTTTCAAGCAATATGTGCAATGAAAACAAAATACTGAGAGGTATTTGATTGACAAAATAATGTAGAAAATGAGTGAAAGAAGAAATATAAAATTAATCAAATAAAAACAGAGGGTGAATTTTAATCAAGATATTTAAATTAGTTAAGTTCATATATTCTACATGCCCTACTTAGAGTTGTTATGACTTATTTAATAATGGATTTATTTATCAGCTCTTTTTGAGATTATTAATTCTAATAATGAAGAAAGGATAAAGCAATCATGGGAATTCTGTTTATGTGAAGTTATTAGAAATTACAGACAGATAGCCAAGGAGATGAATCTTATTAGACACATATATGGAATGCAAGAACCAGCTCCTAGCTTCCAAAAGCATTCACCTAAAAAAGCCAGGAAATAGAGCAATGAGGCCTGTAACAAAAATCTCCCAGCATTGTTAAATGTTATAATCTTACCTTATAGTTCCACCAATTGAATTGATTAGTTACTTTTATTTTGTTTTCATAAAAGTTGCATAAAATTGTTACCTGATTGGAGCACCAAATTTGGGATCACCTACATCTCTGTTTTGGAGCCTACATTTATTCTAGGTAATTTAATGTATATTCAAGGTCAAGTACAATGCATTGATATTAAGATCAGTATTGTATCTGTTTCAAATTAGTAATTCCTAAATGAATAAGTATGACTTGCCACTAACCTAAATTGATACAAAACCACACATTAGCGTATGTCTTCTTATAGTGACTATTAATGATATACTAGTTTAATCAGTATTTAAGAAGTTAGCTTTTTTGAAACAACTTGCAATTGTTCTGAAACAAAAACTGTTCTGTCTTTAAAAGAGAACTGATTGGAAACTCTCAAAATATGCACAGCAGAGGTTAAACAATGAATAGAGAATAGGCTGTTTCACTTCAATGTCTTCTAGTCAATTTCAATTTTTCTTCCTATGCAAGGTGCCCTAGATACCAAGAGAATGTATAAAACACAAAGAGAACAATTTTTACTTGCCCAATCTGTTAATATGGCTTACATTAATTTTTCCCATGTATAAATTTCTAAAATATGAATTTACAATTACACAGTGACACCTTTTTAAAGTCTCAGAATATATATCATTTAATGAATCCTATGCACTGTTATATAATTGGGACGCAAAAAAATACAGGATTTGAAGGAATTATGTATTTTGGGGTCTTATTTTTTAGTAAGTAAAAGGTATTGAATCTTACATTTCTAGCACTTTATTACTAGGGTTGAACAAATTAACTCAGTGAATTGACCTTCCTGAAATTAAGTTTCTCTCTGAGATCTATAAATGTTCACTTAATTTTTCTCTCACCACCTTTCCTTCCATTCTCAGAAACTCTTGAACTTACATGTTCAAAACAACAATCAAATCATAATGAGGAAAATCACACAAAAAGAGTTTTTGCTTCAAAAGTTTCTCATTCTTTTAGAAATTATTTTCTTATTTATTATTTTTATATGGATCCCATGGAACAATGCTATTTAGAATGGAAACCTGAAAGATGTACTTTCTTATATTCATATGTTTCTATGAATTTCCATGAAATATATTTTTGATAAATAAATCTTTTGAGAGAGAGAGAGAGAGAGAGAGAGAGAGAGACCAATACTCATTCTTAGTTGAAAGTAGATTCTTCTCTCATACGATATATTCTGGTCAAAATTTCCCCTCCTTAGGTACTCTCCACCTGCCTCTCCACCATGTCTACTCCCTCTCTATCTCCCCTTCAGAGAAATGCACAACAGCCAAACACTACAACAGATGATACAACAAGAGAAGGCAAATGTCTCATATGGACAATGCTACTCAATAGGAGGAGAAGATTCTCAAGAGCAGGCAAAAGAGTCATAGAAACATGACTCTCATTAAAAGTACCCCAAGAATACTAGACTAAAAGCCACAATACATACAGAGGACCTGGATCCCTTGCATTCTCTCTGCTTGTGACGTCAGTCTCTAGGAGATCATATGAGCCCAGTTTAGTTGATTCAGTAGGCTATAGTCCTCTAGGATCCTCCATACCCTGTGATTCCTACAATCTTTCCTTGTCCACAGGGTTCCCCAGCTTTTCAAGTGAGGGTCCAATAATGACCACCAATTTAGTCTCAGTCTGCATAATATCTGAACCCACGCCCATCTGCTACCAGAAGAAGTCTGGCTGATGATCACTGCATAAGGCCACCAATATATGAGTATATCAGAATATCATTATTATTCATTTCATTGACTATTTCCAGTCATATTTTGCTCTACTCTAAGTCTCTATGCCATTGAACTTCTGATTTCTGATCATCTAGGCAATGTAAGGCATGGGGTCTCTCTCTCTCTCTCTCTCTCTCTCTCTCTCTCTCTCTCTCTCTCTCTCAGCATGGGCCCCAAGTTAAACCTGACACTGGTTACCTGTCTATACACACTATGTCTCCAAACATCTTGCAGACAGTACAAATTGTAGGTTTAGTATTTGTGGCTGTGATGGGGATGGTGTCCCAGTTTCTCCTTCAATAGACCGAGGAGTTCCTTATCATTCTAAAAAGACTAAAACATAGGGGTGAATATTTGATGAAGGCACCAGCTAGACCCCCCTACTTCAGTGGTCTATGTGGATGTTGTCCTCAGCAATGCGACCCTACTTACAATCTCTGAGAAGCAACCCTTTATCTTTGCACCAGCCTGGGATGTTTAGGTATCTTCACGGGAAACCTTCATTCAACAACTGAGCCAAATGCAGCCCAGTCCCACAACTGGAAGACTTTCCCAACTAAAAAAGAAGGCTAATTCATACTGTGTATCATCTATTATTTGGATTACTGAATAGTGTCATTGTCATAGATTCCAGGGAAGTTACACAGCAATATGTTTCATACCACCATCCAAATGCTTCTAAATTCCAGCTGTATCTCCCTAACCTTTCTCCTTCCATCCACTCCCCCTGATTAGATTCCTCCCACTCTATTCTCCATAATCCAGCTATACAAATATCTATTCTATTTCCCCTTCCAAAGGATATCTGTGCTGTACCTTAGAACCCTCTTCTTTACCTAAGTTCTCTGAGACTATGGATTTTAGCTTATCATTAACTTAACATCTAATACTTAATATGGACATTTCAAATAAGTTCACATTTTGGGAGTTACATATGATTATAGACAACTTTCTGACAATCTGTGCTAGCTAAACTTTTATTATAATTTGGTGAGTCTAATCTGGGTCAATTGTAAAAACCATACTCCTTATTCAGATGTGATATCTATGAGAGGTCAAAGAAATCATGTCACATTCTAATGCTTAATCAATAAGTTCACTGAGAGTGTTTATCAGAGCATGAGTTAGAGACTGTATAAAGGAGAAAGGATGGCTAACAAATAGTTGAATCACAGAGAGACCCATCATAGAATCATTGATAACAATCACGAGCTGCACATCTTGAGGTCTATGTATAATGGCAGGCAGCTGAAACATGTCTTCTCATCCCAGTTGTTGTTGCTAATTTTGTAAATGTGTGGAGCAGCCTTGTGCATCTTGTAACTTGCTTAATTTCTGAGTTTTAACATCCATTATCCTCTTAATTTTAATAAGCATGGTTCTTCTTTCCAGGAGGTAGAATTTCCTATATATGGAAATATTTACATAATGCACAGTAATACCCACAGAACTGTTTTAGTCTTAAGTTGTGATATATGAAAAACATGTGAATTACTGAAGATATGCATCACTCTGAAAGACTAGAATTACTGAAGATACATATCAAACAGAAACACTAGAATTACACAAGAGGAAATTTATTTTGTCAATCTTAATCTGTAAATCTTACCATTTTATTGATTTTTCTGTATATAAAATAATTATCACTCTTGACTGTACGTAATCTATGGTGATTATAGTAAAGAAATTCAAGGTGTCAGATTGAATGATTATTTTTAGGTATTAAAATATACTTAAGTAAATCAAAATATTAAACTTGTATGGATTTTTTCAATAGAACAGTAAAAATACTGTAAGTTCTTCACAATCAATTTGTGTCTGACTTTATCACATTGCAAATGGTCTCTAGTCTTAATAACTATATGTGTTATCTAATGTAGAAGTCTCAAATTTACACAAGGATGAAATTTTTATGATATGGCTGCAATGATTTCTATTTAGGTCAATGTATGATATTTAAGATTTGCTTCTAAGATGATTGAAAGAATGATTACCATTTAATACTTATCACAATTTCTCTCTCATGTGAACTATAATGAACATATGACAAGAAAATTGGGATGTTTTAAAAGTAAATAGTATAGAAGAGTATCCGACACCAGTTATTTTTAAAGCAATTTATAATTTCCAAGTACATGAATATGGATAATTATAATGTAAAACCATAAAAGCATACACCTGAAATCAATTACAGAGGTAGTTTCAAATATAGTTACTAATACAAAACAGTCACAAGAATCAATCTGTAAACTTCTGTTCAGAGCATTCAGAACGTTTCAAAAGTACCTGTCTCCACAACTTAATTAATTTTCCTAATGTTTTCAAAGATATTCTATATTCAAGCAAATAATCAGGAATACAGAGTTAATTACAAAACTTCACAAATGACTACTTTTATTTCTGATATCATAAATGTGCTTATTACTCACTAATGAATAAATTTAGCCTTGTAGTAAATGGCAATCAAATATCTCTTTGTATTAAGAAATTTAAAACGTGTACAAATTTTCTTTGTATAAAGATATAAAATTCATTAATTCATTTTATTTTGCATTTAAATTTCTCTAGAATAGTTTATTTGTTTGGATAGGTTCACAAATTGGACTTGGGCTTAATTTAATTGTTATTTTAGTATTGTTGAAATTGTGGTTTCTTTACCAGGTTGGGGAAGACATGAGCTCCATGTTTTATTAAGAGAAGTCTCACACCAACAAACATAGAGATACAATTTAAGAATATTTGGTACACAATGTTCAAGAAGATGCTAGTGTAGTTTGATAATAGTCCCTTTGTAAATTTTGGATAACATCATATAGGGTGCAATGACTTACAAAAGAATTATGCAATGTCACTGTAAAACATATAAAGGCAAATTAATTTTTCAATGTTATTGTTTTACTTTTCTCAATTAATATGGATTTACCTAATAAAATAATAGAAAATATTTATTTCTCAGTGTTTCAAAAATTCACACAACAGTTTCTATTTAATAATATCAGATGAGTACAAACATAAATGATCTCTACATTAGCTTAACATGTTTAATCACCTTTTATGAAAGGCCTTAATCAGTTCTAGAATTAACTATCGTTTATATTAATTTCCTATTTCAAATTAAATGTCTTATCAAGAAAAGCTTTGTTTAAATTCAAGAATAGCAGTTTGTCTAAATTAGTTATTAGTTTTGCTATTAGTTTAGATATATAACATCTAAGTTAGCCCACTTATCCTTCAAAGACTTGTGAAATTCCAAGTTGGAAATAGCATATGAAAGAAGAGCTTGCAAGTGGAAGATAAATTCCAGACCCTAACATCTTTCAAACCTCAGCAACCATGACAGCAGACCGAGAATTGCATTCTACTGTCCTTTCTTCAAAGTGCCTGGAGTAACACTGTATTTTTAAAAATTTCAAAAGTTATTATCTGATAAAAGAGAGCCTTAAGTTTAATGTGTTATTCAAAGGTCTCATGCACAAGACACTTAAGAAATAGAAATAGATTAGGCAAGAGTATTAGAAATTGTTCATTCTATTTTAAAAGTATATGTGAACAAGATATAAATAAAATTTTCTTGTGCTACATAAAATATAATTTGCAGTAATATATGTGAACAATTATTTTATTTCCTTGGACCATGGAAAGCCAAAAATTCTTCAATAAACTGGGCAGCTTTAACTAAATAACCTATGCATGATAATCTTAATTCATACTACACTTAAAAATATAGCCAGGCATTCAAAAAAAAAAGAATTTAACATTTAGCAATTTTTTCTAATATATTTTAGACAAAAGTTATGTGTGTATATTTAAAATATCATTTTAAACAAATAAAGGATTTAATGATAAAAGAAAAAAATATAAATGTCTGTGTAGCTCTTTGCTGGGTTTTTAATATTATATAGTAAATATCCCAAACATCTAATGATTAAAGTCAGAAAAATCATTTCAATTCTGTTTTACTGTTAATTATTCAGGTATTTATAACATCTCTAAATTCAATGTATTTATCTCTACACAGTGAAAATAATAATTTACTAATCGAGAATAACTTTTTCCCCTTATTTTTGGAAAAAAAGGGCTGAATAATGTGTTTGTTGTGTTGTTGTTTTAGAACACTATCATCCTATATATACATGAAAGTACATTTTAGAAAGTCCCTTAAAAATAAGATTTTTGGCACAAAGTAAAATGCTTAATTGAAAATGAGGTGTTCAACAAATGATCTCATTATTTAGCTATGTTTTCATGCCCAATTTTTACAAAGTGGAAAAATAAGCTTTTCTATAACCAGCCAAATATAGGAAACATGAGTAGAGCATCTAAAGCCTTATTTGTTTGCAAAACGTACTGGAGAAAGAATCGGTTATCCACACTTAAAGATTTTTCTCTCTCTTTTTTTAACCTGTCCAATGGGACAAAATTGAGTACACAATTATTTTCTCACTGAGAATGTTTCTTGGCTGAGGTGAGTAAAAATATAAGGAAGAGTTGGACACTTAGGTAAGGCATTAAAATGTCCTAAAGACCACAGGAGACTATATGATTTATATCTTCTATATAATGTAAAATGTTTAAAATCAGCAAGTATTATTATTATTTGTGCAAATAATTCACTTAGTTTAGGACACTGATGGTAGAAGTATGAAAAATTCCACAAGAATGAAGAAATTGTTGACAGTTTCTCCCTTGAATTGAGCTATGAATATTTTAAGAAACAGAAAGCTCAGATGGATCTGGGCTCTCTGTTGGCAGTTTCACTAGGTGTTGGCTGTAGGAGAAGTAGAGTAGGTAATCAGTATGTACACAAACATTTCTGTAATAGGCTCTCTCTTAAAGAGCTTGGAAACCAGCTGTATCAGCAAGAAGCACCTGAGAGGATTCCACTTTAATTGTTTCAATTTTGTACATGAAACTCAACAGGAAAAAAAAAGTAAGGGCCAAAGAAATATAATGGCCATAAGGATTATCCCTACAAACTACAAAATCTGATTTAACAAGATTTTATGAGACTTTTATTTTATATGCCACCTACCATAGAGGCAATTCAAGTAACTTGGAATTAGTTTCAGTCATGTTTGGAATAGTGTCATATAAAGCTAAAAACTTCAAAACCTCAGATAAATTCCCAAGTAATTTCCTTTTATTCATTAGTATTAACAAAATGTAGCATGATATATTTATAACTTGGCTAATGTGACTTCTTAGTCATTCATTTCATGTATGTGTACCGAAAGAGTAAAATAAGGAACCATCAGAAGCATTATTTTGTTTTTCTCTTCTTTAATAAACAAAAAATGTCTACATTGTTGATTAAAATAGAAAATTTAATCTATTCCTTACTATTATCATACTTAAATTGGATAATTTTTGACAGTATGAAAGTCTTCCATGAAATCTGCTGCATGCAGGAAACAGATAAGGGACCCACCCCTACTCCGCAACAAACAACACACCCAAGCAACATAGCTGGGAATCTGGAGGAGCCCAGCCCAATCTGGTACATCCCAACCCATATCATGACTCGATTTGCATGCCCTTTCTTGCCTATTCCTTCCACAGGGACAGATCATCAGCTTGACTGCTCCTCTGAAGACTCCACCATCTGCAAGCCTTCTAGAGATCTCCTGCATGGAGGGCAACAGACCCCACTGACTAAAGGACTCCCAGGAAATCCTCTGAAGCCTGGGCAACAGATCAACTGTGTGCATGCCCCTCTGAAGATCTCACATTCTGAAAACCTCACATTCTGAAGGTTCTCCAGGAGGTATGCTATAGCCAGGGCTACAGGCCTTCCAGGAAACTTGCAAGAACTTTGGGACACAGGAGGTGGGCTGTAGACAGGCAGACCCAAGCCAATTAACACTAAAGGTAACCAGATGGCAAGAGGGAAACAGAAGAGCATTAGCAAAAGAAGTCAGATACTTTGGTATCATCAAACCCCAGATTTCCCACCACAGCAAGCCCTGGATAGCCAAACACACCTAAGAACCAGAAAGCTGATCCTATCTCATTAAGATAATAGAATCCTTTACGGAGGATATAAATAACTCATTGACAGAAATACAGGAAAGTATAGGTCAAAAGCCCTTAATGAGAAAACAAATTCTTCAAAGGAAAGTAAAATCAAATGGGTGAAGAAATTGAACTAAGCAGTCCAAAACCTAAAATTGGAAGTAGAGGAAACCAAGAAAACACGAATGTTGGCAACCCTGGAAATGGAAAACCTAGGAAAGAGATCAGGAACTACAGATGCAAATATCAACAACAGAATACAAGAACTAGAAGAGAGAATATCAGGGGTAGAATATACCTTAGAAAATATTGACAAAACAGTCAAAGAAAATTTAAAACATAAAAATCTCCTAACGCAAAACATCTAGAAAACCCAGGACACAAAGAAAATTCCAAATCTAAGAATAATTGAATTTGAAGAGAATGAAGAACCCCAGCTCGAAAGACCCAAAAACATCTTCAACAAAATCATAGAAGAAAACTTCCCCAACCAAAAGAAAGAGATGGCCATAAATGTAGAAGAAGCTTATAGAACATGAAATAGATTAGACAAAAATAGAACAGCCTCTTGTCACATGATAATCAAAACAGTAAATGCGCAGAACAGTAAAAGAATATTAGAATTGTAAGTGGAAAAGGCCAAGTAACATATAATGTTAGACCCATCAAAATTACAACAGACTTCTCAACAGAGACACTAAAAGCCAGAAGATTCTGGAGAGAGGTTGTGCAGACCCTCAAAGAACACAAATGCCAGGCCGAGCTACTATACCTTGCAAAACTCTCAATCATCATAGATGGAGAAAATAACATATTCCATGACAAACCCAAATTTAAATAATATCTACATAACAATCAAGCCCTACTGAGGATTCTAAAAGGAAAACTCCAACACAATGAGGATGTAGGATGATGTCATATAGGTGAAGACAGGTACAAGATAGAACGAAGCTTGTCATTGGATGAGAAGGGAGCACGGGTGGGAAAAAATGAGGGAAGAGGAGTAGACTGGAACAGAAAGAGACTGGAAAGAGAAACCACGGAGAAAACATAGAGACTGATGTTAAGATTGCACTTTGTGTATTTACAGGTTGCTATGAATATTCTTCAGGGATGGATGTGTACAGGGCTTTGTATGTTTAGGTGGGGAATTATATCTTATCAATTGGATCAAAGGTTATTGTGTTGTATGTTCTGTCATGTAGTGATTTAAATTTAAGAGAGTGTGTGGCAGTTAGAGACACAGGGCTGCCACAGAATTGGGATGGGTGTTTCTGGCATGATGAAGCCTTCCTGGGGAACTAGATAGGTAGAGGATTGTTGCCAGGCTCAGAGAGAAGCCTTTGGCAGTGTGATATGGGATAGAGCAAAGCAGGTGAGACATTTTGCTGACTGAGATGAAGATATCTATCAGGTATCTTGGGGCACGGCAGTGCCAGATCTAGTACGGGATAAAAGACAGGTTTTTTTTTTTTAATTTAATTTGATAGCAACAGGAGGATACCTACACCAAAGAATATGCAAGATATTAATCATATCACTAACAAAACCTAAAGGAGACAAGCACATACACACAATGCCACGTACAAAAACAAACACAACTGGAACTAAGAATAATCTCTTTTTATTATCTTGATATCAAGGAACTCAATTTCCCAATAAAAAGACATAAGCTAACAGACTGGATAAATAAGCAGGATCCAGTATTTTGCTGCAAAGAAGAAAGACACTTCAAGGACAAATACAGATACTACCTCAGAGTAAAAGGTTGGAAAAAAGTCTTCAAAGCAAATGGTCCCAAAGAAACAATGAAGAGTTGCCACCTAAAATCCAAGAAAATAGACTTTCAACCAAAAGTTATCTAGCAAGATGGGGAACACACTTCATATTCATCAGCGGAAAAATCCACCACAAGAAATTTTAATTCTGAACATTGATGACACAAAAGCAAGGGCACTCACATTCATAAAAGAAACTTTACTAAGGTTCAAAACAGATATTGAACCCCACACAATAACAGTGGAAAAACTTCAACACCTTACTCTCAAGTAAACGGAGACACAATAAAACTAACAGGAGCTATTAACCAAATAGATTTAACAGAAATCTATAAAACATTGCATCCTAAAACAAAAGTATATACCTTCTTTTCAGCACCTCTTGTTACCTTATCCAAAATTGAAATCCTCAACACATAAAAGAAAAATTGAAATAATCCTATGAATCCTATGAATCCTAGATCATCATGGAGTAAGCCTAGATTTTAATAATAATAATAATAATAATAATAATTATAATAATATAATAACAATAAAACAATAATAAAGCTTAAATTTATTATTATTATTATTATTATAAAACAAAAACGCACATATAGTTGGAAACTGAACAACTCTCTACCAATGATAACTAGGTGAAGAATGAAATTAAAAACTTTCTGAAATTCAATGAAAATGATAGCACAGCACACCCAAACTTATGGGAAAAAATGAAAGCAGTGTTAAGAAGAAAATTCATAACACTGAGGGCTCGCATAAAGAAATTGGAAAGATCCTACACTAGTAATTTAAGAACACACTGGAAAGCCCTAGACCAAAAAGAAACAAACACATCCAAAAAGTGTAAATGACAGGGAAAACTCAAGGCTGAAATTAACCAAATAGAAACAAAGAAAACAACACAAAGAATCAACAAAACCAAAATCTGGTTCTTTGAGAAAATCAATAAGATAAATAAACCCCTAGCCAAACTAAATAAAAGGCCCAGAGATAGTATACAAACAAAAAAAATCAAACATGAAAAGTGAGACATAACAACAAAAACTGAGGAAGTTCAAAAAATCATCAGATCCTACTACAAAAGCCTATACTTAAGAAAGCTGGAAAATCTAGGTGAAATAGATGATTTTTCTGGACAGATACCACACACTGAAGTTAAATCAAGAGCAGGTAAGCTATAAACAGATCCACATCCCCTATGGGAATAGAATTCATTAAAAACCTCCCAAGGGAAAAAAAAAAAAAGCCGAGGGCCAGATGGCTTTAGTACAAAATTCTACCAGACTTTCAAAGAAGAGAAATACCAACACTCATCAAAGAATTCCATGAAATAGAAACAGAAGTAACACTACCTAATTCATTCTATGAAGTCATAATTACTTTGATACCTAAACCACAAAAAGACCTAACAAAGAGAACTTCAGACCAATTTCACTTATGATTATGAATGCAAAAATACTCAATAAAATCCTCACAAACCCAATTCAAGAACACAAAAAAAAGATCATGTAGGGTTCATCTCAGGGATGCAAGGTTGATTCAGTATATGAAAATACATTAACATAATCCACTATATAAACAAACTCAGAAAAAAATCATATGATCAACTCATTAGATGCTGAAAAAGCATTTGAGAAAATAACCCCCCCCCATGTTAAAAGTACTAGAGAGATCAGGAATTCAAGGCCCATATCTAAACTCAATGAAAGTACTTCAAGGACAGAAATAGAGAATACACTGAGGGAAAGGAGGTTCAGTAACTAGCCCAAATTGGGATCCAACTGAAAGAGAGGCTTCAAGGCCTAACACTATTAATGATGCTATAGTACACTTCCAGACAGGAGCCTAGCAAGGCTGCCCTCTGACAGGCCAACTAACAGTTGATTGAGACAGAGGCAGATACTTATATTCATCCAAAATACAGAAGCTCAGACCCTTGTGGTTGAATTAGGGAAAGGCTGTAGAAGCTTAGGAGGAGGGCAACCTCTTAGGAAGGCCAGCAGTCTCAATTTGAACACCCAAATATCCTAGACACTGAGCCACCAATCAGGCAGCATACACTAGCTGATATGAGACCCCTGACACATATATAGCAGAGGATTGCCTGGTTTGGCCTTAGAGAGAGAAGATACAGCTAACCATTGAGGGACTTGAGTTCTATGTGAAGTCTGTGTGAAGGGAGTATAGTCTGATTGGATAGATACATCCTCTGGGATTGCAGAGAAATGGGATGAGAAACTTTCCAAGGGAGGACAGTGAGGGGGATAATGACTGGACTGTAAAATATTATTAAAAATAATTTTCAAAAAGTATGATTTTTAGTAATACTCTTGGTATGAATTTTTTTTTATTTTTTTTTTATTTTTTTTATTAACTTGAGTATTTCTTATATACATTTTGAGTGTTATTCCCTTTCCCGGTTTCTGAATTTTAAAAAAATAATTCCATTTTAGAACCTGGGACATGCTTTGAAATTTCATTACAGTTTTCAATTTTCACTTATAAACATTCTAATGCACTACTGTGTTAATTTCATTCATTTCTTAATCAAAAACTTATATATGTGTGCATGTGTGTGTAATATGCAGACTGAGAGGGTTGTGCTATGTATTGAGGAATACATATACATATTGCAAATACATATAATATACATATATATATATATACTTATATGTATACAAACAATAACAATCAATAAAATCTGTCATGAGTTTGAAAAATGAAAAATTTGGCTGTATCTGAGGATTTGGTGGTGGGAAAGGAATAGTTAATGATGTAATTCTATTATAATGTCAAAAATAAGCATTCTAATAATTTTTCTATGTAAATTATCTAGTATTATGGCTGTCATTTCTCCAACACTAATTATGATGAACTCAAAAATTATACTTCAGATATTCATCTCATCAAATGTAAGCTCTTACCAGTCATTTCGGTTCCTCAATTCATTCTCATATATCTCATTTAACACCTAGAATCTATTCTCTGATGACACCTTAATATAGACTTAACTCTGTCTACTATCAATTCTCCTTGTTGACTATTTTATACGAAATTAGAAAACTCAGTGCTTTAACTGTGATGGGGTTTCCATCTGAGTTGGGCCACTGGGCAAAGGAAGAGTGCCCTGCTAATATTGAGGTATGGAGAGGTAGAAGATGTGCTTATCCATGAGGGTCTGAGTCACAGCAAAGCCTTTAACAGTAACCCAGGCTCAGTTCCCCAGGTTGCTTTTCTGTAAGGTCTGCTTTCTCTCCAAGGAAACAAAGACCAGAAGAAGCTGGTAGTAGAGATGACATCAATGACAAAAGTGTGACCAAGCAGTGCAGCAGCATTTATATGAATAAAAAGACGACACTTTCACATTTCTCTCTAAGAGAGGACCGTGTTCATTTGCATCAACTAGAGATGATAATGGCCATGAATGTGTGCATGGAGTTGATGCTATAGCCGTAAGAAGAATGGCTGCCTTCCTTTCACATGGAGAACAACAATAGCACATTGAAGTGTTTGTTGGCTGGGAAGGTGGGAAATGTTTTATGTGCACGCAGGAGAATAGATTCTGCATTTAATGAATTTTTTTAAGGAAGAAGTGTTGACTAAGCAGTTAGAGGGGGCTTTTATGTCCCAGAAGGGGTGCCACTGGGATATCCTCAGAGATCTTCCAGACTTCTTCCAGAGGGACCCTACTTTAAGAGCTGGAGATTCCTTCGTGGACAGAAAAGGGTTCCTATCTACCAAAATAGACTTCTAAAGTATATATAGGTCAAAAGATACGGTGGGGCACTGTGGAAGGTAGGCCAGTTTTCTGTCTGGTAAATACATGCTCCTAACTGACAACATGCTCATGTATCATAGGGGCCTTTGATATTTTCCTGACCAGTTGGAGAAAAAGCAAGTCAAACATCAATCATAAATAGACACTTCATGTTCTAAAAGAAAAAGGGTAAAAAGCAACCTGTGGTTATAGAGAAAGGAAGAAAGAAAGAAAGAAAGAAAGAAAGAAAGAAAGAAAGAAAGAAAGAAAGAAAGAAAGAAAATGTCATGTTATTATGTTGACTTTTCCAGTACAGGAAATATTCATCCACTTAGTATATAAGAAAACATACTACGAATTAATGAAATGCCTGAAGAAGGAAAATTGATAGTATAAAGTGGTAAATTTCATAGTAAAAGACCATCAGAGAATAAATTCTTAGAAAGCCAACATATTAAATATTATATATGAGAATATATGTATATATTTATATACAACTTCTTTTTCAGAAATACACACATATGTGTGAATTCCTCTGTATAATATACACATTTTTTATGGTCATATACACAAATATTAAATATTACATTATTATATAAAATATATATTATTAAAGTAAAAAGAAAACTGTCCACATGAACCAAGGAACTAATAAGGAATAAAAATAGGAGACTGTATGTATGAAGAAGAATGTAAACAAGTCATAATTTATTTTTGTATGATAGTATTCCTATGTAGTAATATACTGTAAAAGAATATATAATGATATTTAAAATGCAAAAATAATTCTTTAACCATTCAAATATAATTGCAGAATAATAAGTAAGACCTATATCCCCTCATATATACATTAGTATTAAGGAAAATATAATTGACCATTTTTTAATCATCTTGACTCAATTATTTCATATACCATTCCTTATGCCTAATACTAATACTTTCTCTGACTATTTAAATTAGGTGTTGTTTTCATATTCCTTGGAAAATCTATTAACTGTATAAACTTCCTATACAGATGATGGTTGTTGACACAAAGGATTGCTCACAATTTCATACGAGCCAAGTCCTCTTATCAATGAGTAAAAGTTATGCATTCATAGATCCATCAAAGAAATTAATAAAAATTTGTATTTTCATGAAAACTAAGTTATTAAAAATTAATATACATTAAGATATAATTTAAAAATATAAACAATAATTTGATACAGTACCTTAAAAACTCTACTGAATGTGAGAAAAGTAAGTAAAATACATGGGTGGTATTGGAATAGTTTTATTTTCTAAAATTTTTTCTTTATTTCTTTTAAAGGATTGCACAACCAGTTTTAATTATAGTCTTCTGTAGCCTACCTCTTCCAAGACTACTTAGTTCCTTTCTACGAACTTTGTGTACTTTCAACCGTCTTCTTCAAGACCAGTTATGCTGGCCAAATATTCCGTGTGTGGTTTGAATTGCTATATAAACTACTCACCAAGGGCTATACTCTTAGAAAAAAACTCCATGTCTAACTTCCATTCCATGCCGGGATTTGTTCTGCCTTGAGTCTTCATGTTGCAAACAGAATGAGTTCATTTGTGTGACTAGGGTGTTGTTTCCAGAAGGCAGTCTCCCTGTAGACACTGACTCTGTTTTTCATAGTCTTTCCACCCCTTTGCTGCAATGGTCTTTAAGAGCACAGTGTTTTGTATGTATAGACCATGGAGGGCTAAGCATTTGCAAGTGTCCTTTTTCTTTTTAACCTTGACCAGACATTTGTGACCACCTACTATAGTTCTTAGCTTCTCAAAAGACAGAACTGAAAGAAGCAATGTTCTGTGGGGACAATGACAAATCATCAGGACTCAGTAGAATAGTATGTTTTCCAATGTAGTATAATGAAACAGAGGATTCAAAAAGATGAGAGATAAATGGCTATGAAAAGTTTTTTAGAAGTTCAACTTCATTAGTCATCAGGGAAATGCAAATTAAAGCTACTTTTAGACCTCTTCTCACCCTAGTTAGAAAGACAAAAACTTCAAAATGGGGTGTTCCATTTTTTAATATACTTCATTGTGTTTCAAACATTGTATGTCACAAAAATAAAATCTAGATGTGGGGCAAAATAATCTAAGAAGTTGAGTCATTTAGTTCAGATGGAATTATGAGTCAATATACTGGCAGGCAAAATTCTACTTTGATGACTGAAGGTGATGTTCGTTCACATCTGAAAACCTTCTAGGAAATAATCACGTTCAAAGTGAAGGTAAATCACTAAATATATAAATCAGAAGCCACTGTCAAAGCCTAAACCAATTTTCTAGGGTAGATTTTGTTTGGCTTTGTCACAATGTAGCATCTTGTACTGTTTCTTTCAATGCTTTCTTATATTACTCTTCTATTAAACATTGCTATCCAGAAACAGTCAATGCATGTACAAGTGGTCTTACTTTAGTTTCTTCTTAAGTTTTATTGATTGATTTATTTTAAAATTTGGTTATATTTTTAGACTCAGAGCTTTGATATAACCATGACTTACATGTTCACCAAGTCCTTATAGAATTATTAATATATTTATACAGAATGTGAAGCTAATAGTTACCATAATCTTGGACCTTGAATTTTCATTTTATATCTTACAATCATAAAATAGTTTTTAATGTTGTGTTACAGTGAGAAAACACATCTTATGAACAACCACAGGGTGGCTGCATTTGGAAGTGGCATGTCCAATGGCAACAAAACCCGTAGAGTTTGTCATCTTCTAAATATTCTTTTTTCATGTGTGTCACAATGTGATGACACAATTTAACTGAGGAAGTATTTAGATTGACTAATGGCTGCTGAATGTCTATTCCCTATTACATAGCTCCTGTCTGAGCACATAACAGTAGTGGGGACATGAGTGAAAGACAAACACTAACTATGTCATTGACAAGGTAAGAGTTTAAAAAGCAGTATTTGTGCTCCCTTGGCCTTTTCACTTTTTCTTCCATCCACTGTCTGCTCTGGCTCATTATGTGGTCAGAAGCACACTCTCTCCATGTGTCTCTCCACTCCTCAGCTAAAAATACAACTTTGGAAAACATTCTTACGGAAAAACAAAGGGAACATGCATTGGTCTTCTAATTGATTATATTCATGTCAACTTTGTAATGCAAATTAATAAATACAATTTATTCTCATGCTATCATGTTATTATTTGTCATATCAAAACTAAAATACTATGTATCAGCTTCACTGCACCTTTATTATTTTGCCAATTAACCTTATAGTGCTCCAAACCATATTCAGTTGAAAAATACTGTTTGCACCATAACTAGTCCAAACTTTCGGTTTTAGGATTTTGCTCACCTTTATGGTGAAAATTTCTGGCTGTTCCATTTGATGCAGGTTTACTTGGTTCTGAGGCATGACTTGTGGAAGCACACAGAAAGTTTGAAAGAGTATAACAGGTCTCAACAGACAGTCACAAGGCACTTGCATAGCTAGGCTTGAAACATTTTGGTGGTTTCTGATCTTCATTGATTTTCATTTGATAGAGGCAAGACAGAGAATGTTTTCTGGCATCCCAGTTGATTATGATAACTCCTGCTGACTGGACTCCTGATAATTTGGTGGAGGGCTGGCTGTTTCTGCTGCACTGTGCCACACTGCTTATTTGTGTTTGGTATCTGGACACAACTGAACTAGACTGCTGGTGTTCTGACAAATGGAGACTGGAATCAACCCAAAGAACTGCTTGTAAACAGGTACACGTCCTTTTGTCCTATTTACCATCTTTTCTGTCCTAGGTTTGGATGGTTGGCTTGAAGAGGGAAGTGGTCAAAGCATTTGAGAACTTGTATTAAAAGTAAGCTTTAGAAGCAGCCTACTATTCCAGGGGCCCTCCATTCTCCCTCCACCTTTCCTCCCACCTTCATCAGATTAGTGGATCCTGAAACATAGAGGTAAGCTTCCCTTCATTAACCCATCTTTCCTGCTTACTGAGTCTTTTGGAGCAAGGCAAGAAGCTCTGAGCAGGCTGCTTTCCCACAGGTACCTCCATTCTCCTGCCACCTCTCTGCCCAACTTCATCAGACTTGCTGAGCCTGAATCAAACAGACTAACTTTCATTCCCATACCCATTCTCCCTGAGTCTTCTGGGACATGTCAAGCAAGCTTCCCTAAGTAGCCTGCTATACCTTGTGGACGCACATTCTCCTTAAGTTACCCTAAGAAGTCTGATAGCACAGGCAGACCTCCATTCTCCTGCCATTTTCTCCACAACTTCATTGGATCTGGGGCTCCTGAAACATACAAACACGCAGAACAGTAACCATAAAGCCCAAAGATACCTACTAGATTTCAACACTAAGTACATCAAAGGTAACTGTCTCTGCCAATGCATAGTACACCATGAACATCCAGGGAACAATGCCATCCAGATGTCTAAAGTTCCACAAAAGAACACAATGAACAAAAACCATGGCAATATCACAACTTTAGAGCTCATCTAGTCTACTAGAGAAAGCCTTGGAAATCTTAATACAACCAAAGTACAACAAAATGACCTTAAATCAAATTTTATAAAGACAATAGAGGCCTTTAAAAAGGAAAGTAATAAATCCCTTAAATACAAGGAAATATGATGAAACAGGTAGAGGTTTTTAAGAAACAACTAAACCCCTTAAAAATATACATGAGATATAATTAAAGAGGTGAAAGAAATAAATAAAAATTTGTAAGACCTGAAACTGGAAATAAAAGCAATAAAGGAATCCTGGAGGTTTAAAACCTAGGGAAGAAAAAAGGAACAAAAAACGTAAGCATCATCAATACATCAGCAGACAGAAGAGAAAAATCTCAGCCACAAAAGCTGCAATAGAAGAAATTAATACACCAGTGGAAGAAAATGTTAAACCTAAATATAATTAAAAAAAATCCTGACACAAAACATCCAGGAAATCTGAGATGTCATGAAAAGATCTAACCAAAGAACAATAGGAAAAGAGGAATGTGAGAAGTCCCAGCTCCACGACCCAGACAATATTTTTAACATACTCATGGAGAAGACTTTTCCCAACCTAAATAAGAAATTCCTAAAAACATACAAGAAGTTTGCCAGAATAGAAAATGTTTCTACTACATCATAATCGTAACATAAAATCTACAAAACAAACAAAGGATATTAATAAAAGACAGGTAACATAGAAAGGCACACATATCAGATGTCACCCAACTTCTTAACAGAGACTAAAAGACAGAAGGGCCTGGACAGACATCTTGCAGCCTGTAAAAAATGACGATGCCAAACAGGACTACTAAAACTCTCAATCTCCATAGATGGAGTAAAGAAAATAATATATTTCAAAACAAATCCAAATTCAAGCAATATCTATTCACAAATCCAGCCCTTACAGAAAATACTAGAAGGAAAACTCCAACTCCCCCCAAAATAACAAAAATCCAAGAAAACACAAGAATGAATAAATCCATCCCCACAAAAATAGGGGAAACACAAACACACACACACACACACACACACACAACCCACACACACATCAAAATAACAGGAAACATCAATTCCCCAATAAAGCACAGGTTAACAGAACAGATGTGAAAACAAGATCTATTATTCTGCATATAAGAATTATACATCAACAATCAGGATAGAGATTATCACAGAATAAAGGACTGGAAAACAGTTTTCCAAGCAAAGAGATATAAGAAGCAAGCTGGAATATCCATTGTAATATCTAGTATACTTTCATCCAAAATCAATCAAACCATTCTGGGAAGGATACTTCACACTGAAAAAAGGAAAAAAAAAAAATCTACCAAGATGGTATTTCAATTTTGAACATCTATGACACAGACACAAAGTTACTCACATTTGTAACATAGCAGAAGCTGAAATCACACATTGAACCTCAAACATTTACAGTTGGTGACTTCAACACCCTATTCTCACCAATGGACAGGTCATAAAAACATATCTAAACAAAGAAATAACACTAACAGACATTATGAATGAAATCGACCTTACAGATGTCTATAGAATATTTCAACCAAACACAAAAGAATATACCTTCTGAACACCTCATGTATCCTCTCAAATTGACTATTTTGGTCACAAAGCAAGCCTGAACAGCTACAAACAATTGAAATAGTGCTTTGTATCTTATCAGACCACTGTGAACTAAAGCTGAACTTCAACAACAACAGAAGCACCAGTAATAAAACAATTTCCTGGGATTGAACTACCCTCTAGTCAAAGGTCTCTGGATCAGGGAAGAAAGAGAGAGAGAGAGAGAGAGAGAGAGAGAGAGAGAGAGAGAGAGAGAGAGAGAGAGAGAGAGAGAGAAGAAGAAGAAGAAGAAGAAGAAGAAGAAGAAGAAGAAGAAGAAGAAGAAGAAGAAGAAGAGAAGAGAAGAGAAGAGAAGAGAAGAGAAGAGAAGAGAAGAGAAGAGAAGAGAGGGAGGGAAGAAAGAAAAGAAAGAAATTAAAGATTTTCTAGAATTTAATGAAAATGAATTACCCAAACTTATGGGACACAATGAAAACAGTTCTAACAAGAATCTTCATAGCACTAAGTTCCTCCATAAATAAACTGGAAGCTTCTCATCTCAGTAATTTAAATGAAAACCGGAAAGCTCTAGGAAACAAAAACAAACAAACAAATAAACAAAAATGCTAGCACACCAAAAAGGAGTAGAAGGCAGTGAATATTCAAAATTAGGTGTGAAATCAAAATTAGAAATAAAGAAAATAATACAATGAATCTTGTAAATGAAAAGCTGATTCTTTAGAAATCAACAAATAGACACACGCTTAACTATCCAAAAGAGAGAGAGAAAAGATACAAATTAAGAATATTGGAAATGAAAAGGAAGACATAACAACAGATACTGAGGAAATTCCAAGTATTAGGCCTAAATTCAAATGTCTATACTCCAAAACATTGGAAAAATCAAACAAAATATATGACTTTCTAGAAGAATACCACCAACTAAGTGTAAATTAAGACCAGGTAAATTATTTAAGCAGCCCATATCCCCTAAAGAAATAGAAGCAGTGATTAAACGTCTTCCAACTGAAACAAGACCAGGGCCAAATGATGTTAATGAAGGATTCTACCATTCAAAGAAGAGCTGAACAGTACTGTTCAAACTATACCAGAAAATAGATACAGAAGGAACACTGCAAAACTCATTCTATAAAGCCACAGCCACACTTATACCTAAACCACACAAAGACTCAACAAAAAAACAGAAATTCAGACTGATTTTTCTTATGAATATTGATGCAAAAATACTCATAAAATGCTTGCAAACCAAATCCATGGACACAGGAAGAACATAATCCATCATGATCAAGTAGGCTTCCTTATATGGATGCAGGGAAGGTTTAGTATATGAATATCCATCAGTGAAATCCACCATATAAATGATCTGAAAGAAAAAAAAACACACAAATATCTCATTAAATGGAGAAAAAGATTTTGACAAAATCTAACACCCATAAATGTTAAAAGTATTAGAGAGATCATGGATACAAGGCATATACCTAAAAATAATAAAAAGTAATATATAACAAACCAATACCCAATATCAATTTAAATGGAGAGAAACTTAAATAATTCCACAAAAATCAAGGAATAAACAAGGCTTCTCACTCTATTCAATATAGTACTCCAAATTGTAGCCAGAGAAATAAGACACAAAAGAATCAAAGGGATTCAAATTGGAAAGGAAGATGTCAAAGTATTGCTCTTTGCTGCTGATGTGATAGTATACATAAGTGACCCAAAATCCTATCAGAGAAGGATCAACACAGTGGATAGAAAATTTACTCAAAGAAATTAGTAGCCTTCCTTTATACAAATGATAAACCTTCCAAGAAATAAGTTTGGAAAACAAAAGCATTTACATAGTTACAAATAATATAAAATATCTTCATGTAACAATAAGCAAGCAAGTGAAAGATGTTTATGACAAGAACTACAAGTACTTGAAGAAGGAAACTGAAGAAGATATCAGAAGACAGAATGAGTTCCTTTGCTCATAGATTAGGTAGGATTATCACAGTTTAAATGGCCATTTTCACAAAAGTCATCTACAGATTCAAGGCCATCCCCATCAAGATTCCAAAACAATTTTTATAGACCTTGAGAGAACAATTTTCAACTTCCTTTCAAAAAATAATAAATACATATATCCAAAGCAATGCTGAACAATAAAAGAACTTCAGGAGGAATCACCATCCCTAACGTCCAGATGCACGACAGAGCAACAGTGATAAAAATTGCATGGTATCAATACAGAAGACATATTTATCAATAGAATCAAATCATAGATCAATAAATGAGTTCACATACTTATGGACACTTGATTTTTGTTAAAGCATTCAAAACCATACAATAAAAAAGAAAGCATATCCACAAATGGTCCTGGATTAACTGGTTGTCTATGTGTAGGATAATGCAAATGGAACCATATTTTTCACCCTACACAAAATTCAAGTTCACGTGGATCAAGAACCTCAACATAAAACTTGATACACTAAATATCATAGAAGAGAAAATAAGAAATACCCTTGAAAACATTGGTTAAAAGAGACAATTTCATGAACAAAATGGCAATGTCTCAAGCTCTAAGATCAACAATTGGTAAATGGGACCTCATGAAACCAAAAATCTTCTGTAAGGTAAAGGACACTGTCACTAGAACATAAAAACAGCCTACACAAAGGGAAAGGGTCTTCATCAACCCTTCATCTGACAGAGGGCTAATAAATAAAATTTGTAAAGATCTCAAGAAGTTAGATATCAACAGCCCAAATAACCCAATTTAAAATGGGACACAGATCTAAACACAGAATTCTGAACAGAGTAATCTTGAATGGATGAGAAGTACTTAAAAACAGGTTCAATGTCTTTAATCATCAGGGAAATGGAAATAAAAATGACCCTGACATTCTATCTGACACACAACAGCATGACTAAGTTAAAAAAACTCAAGTGACAGCAAATGTTGTTGAGAATGTGGATCAAGGAGAGCATTTTTCCATCGTAGTGTGAGGGCTAAACTTGTACACCCACATTGGAAATCAATTTAGCAGTTCGTAAGAAAACTGTCAATAGCTCTACCTTGAACCACAGCCATACCTGGATATAATGCTCAAAAGACACTCCACCATTCCACAAAGACATTTGCTCTAATATGTTCCTAGTGGCTTAATTTGTAATAGCCAGAAACTGGAAAAAACTGGGATGTCCTTCAATTGAAAAATAATGACACTATGGTTCATCTCCACAAAGGCATAATACTCAGCTATTAAAAACAAAGACATCATGAATTTTGCAGGCAAATGGATGGAATTTGAGAATATCATACTGAAGGGTTTGGGGATTTAGCTCAGTGGTAGAGCGCTTGCCTAGGAAGCGCAAGGCCCTGGGTTCGGTCCCCAGTTCCGAAAAAAAGAACCAAAAGAGAATATCATACTGAGTTAGACAACTCAGAACTCATCATAAGGGGATATTAGCCATAAACTACAGGTATCGTGCTACACTTCATAGACTCAAAAAGGTTAAACAAGGAGAAAGACACAAGCAAGGATGCTTGTATTTCAGTTTGAACTTGGAATAAGATAGTAATAAGTGTCAGATGGAGGGAGAGATCTGGGTGGGAGAGGGAATGGGGAGTTGATGGGGGTGTCAGGATCAGATGTGGGGACAGATGGGAGAGTTTGACATAAGCATGAATGGAAATCTGCCACTTATTAGGATATAGACCTGTGGGGACAACTCCAGAATTTGTAAGAGAACTGGGATAAAGAAGCACCAAAGAATCAATGGGGGTGAGCTTACCTATAACTCAGCATTGGGAATATGTTACCTGAAGAGGCCACCTCCTGTAGCTAAGTAGGAACTTCAGTGGTGAAATAGAAACAGTGAGAGGGGTGTAAGTAAATAAATAAACAAACACATAAATAAATAAATAAATAAATAAATAAATAAATAAATAAATAAGGGAAATGTTGTTAAGTTAACAAATATGTACATACAGACATATCAGATGAACTAATATAATATCCAGGTATCTAAATGTTCCTAGAATATTTGGAAAGGCACAGTCTCACGAAATTAAAAATAAATATATTGGTTTTGAAAAAAAATCTAAGCCTACATTTATGTTAGAGTAAGTTGTTTATTCTTTTTATATTCAATACCTAGGTATTCCATTTTATTATTATTTATTTACTTATATTTATGAGGGTGTTTGTGATTGCTTGTATGTGATGTGGAGTGTGTGAATGTTAGAGGCTAACTTGTGGGAGTCAGATCTCTCCTTCCACCACTCAGGTCTGGGAATTGGATTCAGGTCAGCAGGCATGGTGGCAAGTGTCTTTAATTCACTGAACCATTCACCAGATTGAAAACTGAGTACTGCCACAAATTATACCTTTCCTGGAATGATTTTCCTTCTTTCTTATTCCTCTTAAACTGTATTAGCATGATCAAAATTTGACATACGTTCATTTTTGTATGTATGTGCACTTGAGGCATAGTCGTGTGAAACATAGCTGAAAAACTACTATCAGGCTGCCTTATTTTGATTCATATAGGTAGAGAATCATAGATAAAGCATTAACCACACAAAACACATTTTTCAATTCATAGATGTTAAGACATTTTATAGTACTTAGGCATTCATGCTTGTCAGCTCTTAGAGTTGCCCTTCATATTTTAATAATCGGGGATTATTTTTTATAAGCGAATATTTAACTCTGACAACATATCCAAGGCAGAGAAAGGAAAATTATAAATAAGTACTATCAATCAATAGTGTAAACACCACTTTGTGCCCTTACATGTTTTTTCCTTTCTCTAATAAATATACTGATCTCCAGTATTTGTCAAATACTGTAACCTTTTCTTGAGCCTATGTGGCACTAATGGAGCCCAATATTGGAATGAATTCTTGATTTTAATGGTTCTAGACTTCAGTGGGAAAGAACATGCAGTAATACATCATTGCAGGTTATAGGTTATTTTATTATAGCTTCATTTTGATAGTCTGAAGGAGAAATACACTTAACATTATTCATTGTGTACCTTTAGTCAAACACCAGTTGAGCCAGATGGATGGTCAAAATACATACTGACAAGGAATATAGTCTGGTTTAACTGGGCAGATGTATCCAAGGAAGCTGGAAGCTGAATACATTCCAACAGAGGAAAGAGCATTTGCTAAGATCATGTAGAAACAGGATCTCTGTAGTCAAAAAACAATCACCAACCAAAGAGTATACATGGAGGAACCCTTGGCTCCAGCCATTTATGTAGCAGAGGATGGTTTTGTCTGGCATCAGTAGAACTTTGCCTTGGTCCTGCAAAGTTTTGATTTCCCCAGTGTGAGGGTAATGCCAGGTCAGTGAGGAAGGAGTAGGTGGATGGGAGGGGAAGCAACCTCCTAGAAGCACGGGGAGGAAGAGGGAGAGGGAGAGGGAGAGGGAGAGGGAGAGGGAGAGGGAGAGGGAGAGGGAGAGGGAGAGGGAGAGGGAGAGGGAGAGGGAGAGGGAGAGGGAGAGGGAGAGGGAGAGGGAGAGGGAGAGGGAGAGGGAGAGGGAGAGCGGTTTCCAGAGGGAAAACCAGGAAAGGGAATAACATTTGAAATGTAAATACATAAAATGCCCAATAAAAAATAAACAAAAATAAACTGAAATTTTCATTGTCAGAACAAAGGATGAGAATTAGATATTCATGAAATGTTATACCAAGCACTGTGTTGAAAGTGAAGACTTGGAAGTTACATATCAATTTGCATTTTTCCACTGGGAGAAAAATTGGGTGAAGGTAATTAGTAGGCTAGTAGGCTAATTCTGTATATCTGAGAGTGTCTTTCTTTGTGTTGATAAGAGCATCAAATAATTTCTGAAGATAGAAGGAGTTCCACAGAACAGTTGCTTACTACTTGGGCCAGGAGCACAAGTGACAGAGGTTTTACAAATTGTCACTAGTGGAGTTTCTACTGATGCAGCTACCTTCAAGACATCATTGCTTATGAAAATAAACTCTCACCTTTGTTCAAGTACATAATCCCAAAAAGTCATTTGTTTACCAAACTGGGCTTGAGAAATATCCTTGGTTTATCAATTTATTCAATGTAGGTCCAGAAAATGGCACAGAAGAGCACAGCAGACAACATTTGAGAATTTTTCTTCCTGGTTCTAATCAAAAGTGCAAATTATTTTTCCACTTCTCTTTATATTATTTATTTCATCTTAATGATTTAAAGGATCAAAATGTAAAATTGGGACTTATAGCAAGAGGGTACCAGTATGAGTAGGCTAGGTCATCTGTAGGTGTTACTGCAAACATGAGATATTTATGTTTATGAGAGGAAAAATAAGTGACCTTTTTGATGGTTTGTACCTCATTTGTTGAGGGGTGGACAAGGAAAAATCCTTACTGGCTAGCTCTAGGCTGCTCCACAGATATGCTCATGGAAAATGAAAAGCTCATATATTGTTGCAGGATGTTTGTTCACACTGTGAATCTGAGACTGTATTTTGTACTGAAAAATTCTATTTCTAATTGTGCTATAGATCAACCCATTACACACACCTTTAAGCCTTCAGACACACCCTTATTATTATACGATTATTATACATGTTTAAACAATGAAAGTAAAATTAGTATGCAGAACAAAGCAACCATGCTTGAAAGTAATGTCTGAATGACAGACAAAGTGACTAAATCAGAGAATGATTTAATAGAATAAAATAAGCCAAACTCTCACAAGAAGAGAAAGGAGAATGAAGCTACTGGAGAAGCATTGAAGAGAGGGAAAGGGCAAGGGTCAAAGTGGAGGAGAGGACCAGGAGAATTGTAAAAACAGACAGGTTGCAGAGAAAGAGAACAAGCTAGACACAAGTAAAGACAGAACAAGACAGAGATGAGAAGAGTTTGAGTATGAGAACATATTGTTATTCCAAGTGAATTTACAAATTGTTCTTTCTAACTCTATGAAAAATCGAGTTGGAATTTTGATGGGGATTGCATTGAATCTGTAGATTGTTTTAGGCAAAATGGCTATTTTTACTATATTAACCCTGACAACCCATGAGCATGGGAGGTCTTCCCAACTTCTGAGATCTTCTTCAATTTCTTTCTTCAGAGATTTGATGTTCTTGTCATACAGATCATTCACTTGCATGGTTAGAGTCACACCAAGGTATTTTATGTAATTTGGGACTATGGTGAAGGGTGTCATTTTCAAAATTTCTTTCTCATCCTGTTTATCCTTTGAGTAGAGGAAGGCTACTGATTTGTTTGAATTAATTTTATATCCAGCCACTTTGCTGAGTTGTCTCTCAGGCTTAGTAGTTCTCTGGTGGAACTTTTGGGGTCACTTAAGTATACTACAATATCATCTGCAAATAGTGATATTTTGACTTTTTCCTTTTCCTTTTGTATCCCTTTGACCAACTTTTGTTATTGCTCCGGATAGGACTTCAAATACTATATTGAATAAGTAGTGAGAAAGTGGGCAGCCTTGTCTATTCCCTAATGTTAGTGGGATTGCTTCAAATTTCTCTCCATTTAGTTTAATGTTGACCACTGGTTTGCTGTATATTGCCTTTACTATGCTTAGGTATGGGCCTTGAATTCCTGATCTTTCCATGACCTATAACATGAAGGGGTGTTAAATTTTGTCAAATGCTTTCTCAGCATCTAATGAGATGATCATGCAGTTGTTTTCTTTGAATTTGTTTATACAGTGGATTACATTGATTGATTTCCATATATATAGATCCATTCCTACATCCCTGTGTAGAAGCCTACTTGTTCATGATGGTTGATCGTTTTAATGTATTCTTGGATTGCAAGAATTTTATTGAGTATTTTTGCACTGATATTCATAAGGGAAATTGGTCTGAAGTTCTCTTTCTTTGTTGGGTCTTTGTGTGGTTTAGGTATAAGTGTAATTGTGGCGTCATAGAAGGAATTGGGTAGTGCTCCTTCTGCTTCTACTTAATGGAATAGTTTGGACAGTATTGGATAGGGAAAACTGTCTTCAACAATAAAAGAACTTCTGGGGGAATTACCATCCCTGACCTCAAGAAGTATTACATAACAATAGTCATAAAAACTATATGGCATTGGTACAAAGACAGGCAGGAGATCATTGGAATAGAATTGAAGACCCAGAAATGAGCCCACACACCTATGGTCACTTGATCTCTGACAAAGGAGCTAAAATCATCCACTGGAAAAAAGATAGTATTTTCAACAAATGGTGCTGGTTCAACTAGAGGTCAGACTGTAGAAGAATGCAAATCAACCCATTCTTATTGCTGTGTACAAAGCTTAAGTCCAAGTGGATCAAGGACCTCTACATAAAACCAGATACACTCAAATTAACTGAAGAAAAGTGGGATAGAGCATTGGAGAAAATTTCCTGAGCAAAACACCAGTGGCTTACGCTTTAAGATCAAGAGTTCACAAATGGGACCTCATAAAACGTCAAAGCTTCTGTAAGGCAAAGGACAATGTCATTAGGACAAAATGGCAACCAACAGATTGGGTAAAGATCTTTATGAATCTTACATCTGATAGATGTCTAATATTCAATATATACAAGGAACACAAGAAGTTAGATTACAGAGAGCTAAACAACCCTATTAAAAATGGGTTACAGAGCTAAACAAAGAACTCTCATCTGAGGCATATCAAATGGCTGAAAAGTACTTATTCATCAAGGAAATGCAAATCAAAACAACCCTGAGATTCCACTTCATACCAGTCAGAGTGGCTAAGAACAAAAACTCAGGTGACAACAGATGGTGTTTAGGATGTGAAGAAGGAGGAACACTCCACCATTTTTGGTGGGATAGCAAACTGATACATCCACTCTGGAAATCAGTCAGGGGGTTCCTCAGAAAATTGGACATTGTACTACCTTAGGACACAGCTATACCACTTCTTGGCATATACTCAAATGATGCTCCAACATACAACAAAGAAATGCTCCACTATGTTCATAGCAGCCTTATTTATAATATCCAGTAGCTGGAAAGAACCCAAATGCCCTTCAACAGAGGAATGGATACAGAGAATGTGGTACATCTACACAATGGAATACTACTCAGCTATCAAAACCAATGACATCATGAAATTCATAGTGAAATAAATGATGTGATGTAAGCTAATCACAAAAAGCATACATGGTAGGCACTCACTGATATGTGGATTTAGCATAAAAGCTTGAATTACCCAAGATATAATCAATAGACCACATGAAACTCAAGAAGAGTGACCAAAATGTGGATGAGTCACTCCTTCTTAAAAGGGGGACAAAACTATTCATAGGGATGTATATGAAAACAAAATTTGGAGCAGAGACTGGAAAAAAATGACCATTCAAGCCAGCCCCACATGGGGTCTAATATATATCAAACTTGGACAATATTGATGAAGGGAAGAAGTGCATGCTGACAGGAGCCTGATATAACTGTCTCCTGAGAGGCTCAACCAGATTTGCTTGCAGCAAATCATCAAAGTGAGATCAGGGTCCTAGTTGAGGAAATAAAGAAAAGGTTGAAAAAGCTGACGGAGCTTTCAACTCCTTAAGAACAACAATACTAACCAACCAGAGCTCCCAGGGACTAAACCACTACACATTGACAGACCCATATGGCTCCAGCTACATATGTAGCAGAGGATGGCATTTTTGGTCATCAATGGGATAAGAAACCCTTGTTCCTCCAAGGCTCGACCCTCCAGTGTAGGGGACTGTGAGGGTGGGAAGTTGGGAAAGGGGGTGGTTGGGGAGGGGAAATACCCTTATTATAGAAGAATGGGAGGGGAATAGGAGAGGGGGCTTATGTCTGGAAAACTGGGAAAGAGAATAGCATTTCAAATGTAAATAAAAAATATCCAATAAATATAAATTAAAAAGAAAGAATATATTGCCAGTTAGTATAAGGCCAAGGAGAGCAATTCAGGAGAGGACAAGAGAGAGAGAAGCTAAATTGAATCAGTCAGGTTGGAGAGAAATTTGAGTCAGAACAGGTGAGTTGAATTATCCAGCCAGAGATCAATAATAGGAAAGGGTGAGCTTTTTTCAAGCTTATTCAGCAGTAAGTCTCAGATAACAAAAACATTTTAGGCCTAGAATTGATTGTATGGAGGCTAGAAGCTTCCAGACTAGTCCTAGGTTAGCAGACTGAGCCAGGAAGTTTAGAGACATTTATATCTCTTGATTAAAAGAGAAAACAATACTTTTACAAAATATAACACTACATATTTGATCAGAAGAAGAAGTTCTAGATACGTTGATATCTTCTCATAGTTGTTCTTTGTTCAATATTAATTAACAATTAGTTAATTAAGCAAATGATTTGTTTTACTATATAATATTTCTATTTTAGAGTCATAATATTTAAAAAGTAATGATTTATGTGATCCAATTTAATAAATACAAAGATCTGAAGTTAAAAAATAAGGAAATATTTGGGAGATTTATAAATTGGGGATTATTAAAATAGAATCAAGTGGGTGGGAACACATGTTAATATTCATTATTAAATAACCATATGGTGCTTAAATGATATAAATCATTTAGCAGTTCAAAGGAAATTCTAATTGTTGATTACTGGAAAAATGTAGAATGAAGACAGAGAAGTTGTTAATTGGAATCTTAGTAGGCTATTTCTCACATTTTATGACTGTTCAAAGATGTTTGCAAAACCAGTTCTAAGGCAATAGCTGCTTTCTTTTCAAGGACTGGGAAAGTTTCAGTGTCATCAGTTGCCAATAGTAACACAAAGAATAAAAAAAGCCCTAGAGATGGAGAGTGTTCAGCATCTAGTTTTCAGTTAGGCAGAAGGAAATGAAAAAGGCAGAATGTTCCACAGATTTGCTATGCAGAGGTCTATGGAGTTCATCTTGTCCCATAGAAAATCTTTGTAAAGCTAGTTATTATTTTATTATGTGATGAAAAGAAGAGGGAACGAGGGAGAGAATAGAAGATAGTGATGCAAAGGTTTTTTTTTTTTTTCAATGTTATCTAGAGCAAAGGTGTGGCTACTGTTCCCAATGTTTTTTTTTTTTTGTTGTTGTTGTTGTTGTTTTTTTTTTTTTGTCCCTTCCTTTGAGGCAGCTTAAAAAGGCAATATTGATTAGAATGATAAGACTGAGGGAATGGTAAATATGTCCTCTTTGCTACTGTTACCAAAATATTAGGTGTCCAGGATTAGAAACCCGAAGTTTACTGAAAATTTAAGCTTCTCTTAAGTAAAGAGAAATTTGACAGTTGAATTGCTAGTAAAACATTATTTATATATTTGCTGTATGGATATTTCCAGAACAGACTAGAAGTTAAATCAGTAAAATGAGAAAACATTTGTCTTCACAAACATGAGGGGCACCTATATGTCCCTTGAAGACACATTTCAAATATAATACATCAGAAAAATGAATAACTCACTTTTACATTTATCTTCTATAATAAGTCAAGAAAGATCTTGGTTCTTGGACATTGGGACACTTACATGATCCTCTCCTATGCTTTAGATATTCACTAAGACTGATTTTTAGCACCAGTGTTCCTTTTCTGGTTGATGTTCAGTTTGTAAAGAGTCGATCATGGCGTTTCTTTTAAAATATTTATTTTCTCTCTCTGTCTCTGTCTCTGTCTCTGTCTCTGTCTCTCTCTCTCTCTCTCTCTCTCTCTTTCGTGTGTGTGTGTGTGTGTGTGTGTGTGTGTGTGTGTAGTGTGTATTTTGCTGAGTGTATGTGTGTGCATCACAAATGTGAAGGAGCCCAAGGAAATTGAAAGAGGAGCAGGGTATTGAATTCCCTGAAACAGGAATTATATTCTGCTGTGATCCATCATGCATGTGCTAGAAAGCAAACCCAGATTTTCTGCAAGAAAAATAAGTGCTCTTACCACTGAACAACCTCTGTAGCTTAATTACTTGATCTCTATAATCACATGAGACAATTTCTGTAATAATTTGACCCCCTCTGATTTTGTTGTAGCTATGGCCATGCAAAATCATGACTCACTGAGAAGTCTTATAATTAGGATTATCTTTTCCTTTTGAAAATGAAAAAGTTAGACGAGGTCTCTTGAGATAAATCATCTGTCTTACGCATTGTTGGCCACCATAAATGGGAGTAAGGTTTTTAAGTTCATAATCATTTCAAATACTCCAAAATTAGAAATAATGATAACATCTATGCAATTGATAAAAGTTTTATAAATTAGTATAGAAACGTCCAAAGATTTAATATTCTATAAATTATATAATATTACTATCATATTTGATATCAAACAATCGCTTCCATATCTTTAAAAATCATTGTATCCTAACAGATGACTGGAGGATATATGTTACTGTTAACATGGTGCCACAGTTGTTAAAATGTATTCTTTTTCCATTAAATCTGAGATACAGAGATTCTGGGCTAACACGGTATATTGTAATCCTCAGAATGTCCACACCATTTATACTTACCAAGGGTTTGGAGATGCTATTGTGTAATGTCCTATAACACAATGTAATATAGTAGATAAAGAACAAAAGTCATAGATTATTTTCCAATCAACATATAACCTTGAACTCTATAGATGAAACATCAGAATTCAAAAGAGAAGGGAAACCGTGATTATAGAATTACTACACATTAAGAAAAAAGAATATAAGACACCGATTGCACCATTATTTTCATAATAAATATCATCATTTCACTCTGTTCTAGTCAGAGCATTGAAGAAGTTTGTAAAATAAACTGTGGTTGTGTTGTTTACTGATTATGTGTCCAGCACATATTATTTTTTGGGCACAGTAAAACAGAGCCAAAACAGTAATAAACAGTAAGACATACCCTGTAATACTGCTAAGAAACTAAACCCTACCAAAACAGATGTATTCATCGTTATTCTGCAGAACCCTGAAAATGAATATAACACTATAATTAAGTAGTGATATTATTTATATTGCATTGAGTTTACTTAATGTAGCTTATAATATGCATAGGTATTTATGTCAGGGCAGTTAATATTACCTATTGGGAGTCTTGTCCCTGAAAGAAACTATTTCAGACTATGTTTCCTTCTCGTAGAAGCCCTTAATGGTCTGAGGCTCTTCACGTACAAGTGGAGCCTTGTAAGATTCTTTTCCCCACCTACACTGGAATGTCAAATGGTAATGTCATTCTGAAGGTTTATTTAGGGAACCTATGGTTAAGGTTTCTTGGGCATAGCTCTCTGGCAGAGGAACATGATATTGGCCACAGAACACCATCTTCTATTTAAAAATTGTGTGTCTGTGCTCATCAGAGAAATTAGTTTAATAATGTCTTGCTTTGTTCTGTTATTGTTTCTTATTGATGTAATTCTGGCTTTGTAGATTGAGCTGGTTATAGCTACTTAACTTTATTATTTTTTGAACACTTGAGAACTGCACGAGTTTTCTTACTGCTATTATTAAACTTGCAGACAAACACATTTTAAGTGAGACAAAATTATTTAGTGTCATAGTTCAAAAGTACAGTTCTTTATGATGATGAAGTCCCAAAGCAGAAACTTTAGGCAACCTGTCAGAATCATGCCCAAAGGATAACATAAACTAAATCCTTCCTTACAGATGTTCCTGGAGGTTTGTCTGTACAGCCTATGAAGTTGACAATCACTAGTAACCATCATAAGAAACAGTGTTGTAGGCTTCTCCTTAAAGCTATGCCAGGATTTTTCAGTGACCCTGTGAATTTCTGGGATTTTCATTTGGGGGACCTTTAATTGCCAATTCAGTCTCATTACTTTGTTGCAATAAGGGATTGTTATTTATACATTCTTAATTAAAAGTTGGTAGGTCAGAGTGGTGAAGAATTCATCTATTTCGAGTTCTTTCCAGTATTGAGAGATTTTATTATATTCCCTGATAATTATTTGGATTTTAGTGGTAACACTTATGATATTTACCTGTCCATCTTTAATTTCATTAACTTCGCTGTTGTATTTATTTCGGTTAGTTTGTTTGGTCAGGGATAAGAGAGGTAGGATTTTTTAGATTGATTTTAAAGTAATTTTTCAGGCTCTATTTTCTTAATTTATTACTTAATCTCTGTTCTTTCATTCTACTGTCCTTGAATTTGTCTCATTTGTATTTTCTAAGATATATAGATACATTCTTAGATGATGTGTTTAATATTTTTCTGACATTCTGATATAAGCACTGATATTCATAAAATTTTTCTTTCCTTTCACAATTACAAAACTTCTGATAAATCATTTTCATATGATTAGGATCTTACATTTTTTTACTCTTTTCAGTGATCCACTTACATTTCTTTGCATTTTGCTAAAGAAAGTGTATGTATATGAGTGTATATAACAATAATGAAATTTAAATTTATAGTTAATAAACATTTTAAAAGCACTCTTCACAAATAATAAATGTGAAGTATAACTATTTTCTTAATTTAAATTTTAAAAAACATATTTATGTATAAAACATGATATGATACTAAGGTATTGTGTGCATTTTAAATATTTTATCAGTTAAAATTAAGTTTAATTTAAAAATAAAATGAATAAAATCACATTTAAACTAAGTGCATTTGGTTATATAATTTTTTTCTAAATGTAAGAATCAAAAATTGATCCAAAATGGGAATGGGAATGTTGGATGAAACAAAATATATTTGTGTATTGGAAAGAACTCTGAAAGCGATAAGTTAAAATACTTACAGTAAAACTAAAGAACTAGGATCATAACATCACCTTCTTTTTTCTTGCTAAGATACAATTATTTCCCTCTACTTGTTCCTACTGCTTTCTCTCTGGTCCACTTTTACATGATGTCAGCAATAAGCTTGTGTTGCTTCCCCAGAGCGATAATTTTCTGTATTTTAATAGGGCTCCTTATTAGATGTTCTCCCTCTTGGTCACCTAATACATATATCTATTGCTTAATTTACTTCCTTCTTATGTAAGGTCATCATCTTGGAAGAAATGTAGTAAACATGCATTTAAAATGTTTATGAGCAAAACAATAAATTATTGCTCACAGCACCAGTGTTATTACTATGAAGTATTCTAAATGAATTTATGGTCTTCACTTTACACAAATCTTCAGTTGTGCTAATACCGTGCTTTTCCTCTTAAACATAAGGTAGTAGGAAAGAAAGATTTTTATCTCCAAAAATAACTGAATTTCCTCATGGCAAAATGAAGGGAGTGAAGTTGAATGTTCAGTGAAATGTTAGGAAATGCTTTATGATAAATAATCTAGGTGGAACTAAGTTCAACTTAATTAGCGTGAAGAGCTAATAATTCAGTATTTTATAAAGGTAAATCTTTATTCATCAATTTCTGTCTGTTCATTATTGTTTTAAAATGTATTTCTTAAATGACTCCTCTAAGCAGAAGGGAATTAAAATTGTGGATTTTTGACACAAGGCTAAATCACAATCAAAGCATGACTGCCAATGAACAAGTTTTCCATTCATTGCCCTGCATTTAAGAATCAATCCAATGGCATTTTAACTGAACTAGATATGAGCATCTCTTTGTTCTTTAGAACATAAGCTGATTGTATAAAGTGACTTTGGTCAGTAAAACATAAAATGTTGAATTTTGAAGGAGAGATTTTAGGTAGTATGAATATAATTTTCTTATGGCCAATATATGTGTTTTTTATTACTGGAACACTGAACCTTTACAAGTGCATCAGAAGCACTGAAATGTGGTTAAAGTGTATTGAGAGCACAAACCAAGTATGAAGAGAATTTTAGAGGTGGCATGATTTTGTGATTCAGAACAAGGTTTTATACATGTAAAATTGTATGCTTTGATGTGAGGTTTAAAATGCATGCATTTATTTTTTAAAAAATGTATAATGCAAATAATTATAATTACATACGAGTTTTGGTCTAACAATTCCTTAATTATTTTTTGTGAACATCTGTCACACACTTACTGGAAAATTAGCCTTTGACCTGCTTTGTCATAGGACTGTGGTCCAAATATAATTACTTTGATCAAAATTGTCCTTTAATGTGAAGCTGAGTAGTAATTACCATCAGGTGTCCTATAGAACATGTAATAGAAATGTGGATCTATGTTGTCAGGAAAGTCTATAAAAAGCAACTTAAAAGGACAAGGTGCCCTGGTTTGAAGTAGAAAGCTTAACAATTTTGACCCTTCATCAGTAACTCCGGAACAATTTTAAAATAATGTAAAGAAAAATCCTCAAGACATTATCATTTGTCCCAGCACTCTAAATGTAGTTAATGCAGATGATTGGGGAGTACGATGTCCATAGTAAGTATCAGTAAGATAAATTCCTCTAGTTCAGTAGAACTTGGTGTGAATGAACAAAAAGAAAGCAAGAAATGCTTTTTTTCTTTTTCTTTTTCCTCTGTCTTTTTATTAACTATTCCATTCATTTACATTTCAAATCAAATATCACTTCCTGTGTACCCCTTCTCAAGACACCATCCCACAACCTGTCTCTGTTCCTTCTGCTTTGCCTCTCTGAGTGTGCTTCTTCACCCACCTACCCTCTCCCTCCCCATGCCAACAGCATCCCCCTACGCTGGGGCACAGGACCAAGGGACTACACTCACGTTGATGATAGACAAGGCCATCCTCTGCTACCTATGTATTTGGAGTCATGGACCCCTCCCTGTACACTCCTTGGTTTGTGGTCTAGGCCCTGGGAGCACTGGGTGGTCCAGCCAGCAGTTATTACTTTTCCTGTGGGGTCGCAATCCCCATCAGCTCCTCCAGTCCTTTCATCAGCTTCCCCTACACGGTTCCTGACCTCCGTCTGATGGTTGGCTCCAAGCATCATCATCTGCACTGCTCAGGTGCTCGCTGAACCACCCAAGGAAGAGCCATACCAGGTTCCTGTCAGGAAAGGTTTGGTGTCTGCAGATAATGATGGATCCCCAAGTGCAGCGGTCCCAGGATGGCCTTTACTTTAGGCTCTGCTTCATTATTTGTTCCTGTTCGTCTTTGGACAGGAAAAGTTCTGTGTTAAAAACTTGGAGATGGGTGTTTGGCCCCATCCCTCCAGCAGAGACCTTGCCTATATAACGCAGGTGGCCTCTACATGTTCTATCTCCCTTTTATGTTAAAATCCTTCTCTTGGGTCCTGGGAGTCTATACTTTCCCAGATGTCTGGAACCTTCAAGTGACTATCACCAGTTCCTCATCATCCCCTCCTGCTATATAATTTTATTCAATTTCCTCATCCTCTGTACCTTTCTGCATGCCCTGCTAGAACCTGATACTATCCCCACATTTCCTCCCTCAGCCCTCTCCCTCCCAGGTTCCACCCTCTACCTCCTGCTATTACCCGGTTCCTCCCCAATGCGAGGCTGAAGCATCCACACCCTGGATTCATCCTCCTAAACTCCATATGGTCTGTAGGTTTTATCATGGGCATTGTGAGATTTTGGACTAATATACATACCATGGATGATCTTTTGTGTCTGTGTTACCCCACTCAGGATGATATCTTCTACTTCCACCCACTTGCTTATTAATTCCATGGAGTCATTGTTCTTTTGTTTTTGTTTTTGTTTTGGTTTTGGTATCAAGGGACTAATTTATTTATTTATTGAAGATACAAATAGTCTTTTTTAATTAGACCATGTTAACAAAATATTTGAATTTTATTGTGACATTTTCACACATATATGATGCATTTATATATGAATTTTCATATGTATATATCATTATTTATCATTTATATCATTGTTTCATTTATATCATTTATGTATATCATTTATATAACCATATATAAATATACCATATATGATATAAATATACACCTATATAATATATTTTATGAGTGTACACAACTACTTCTCTCCCCAGTTATAGAGGATTAAACACGTAATTGCAGGTTCTGGTATCAACTGCACTGAAGTACATAAACCCTCACACAAACATAAACATTTTTTTATCCATCTTTATTAAATTGGGTATTTCTTATTTATATTTCAATTTTTATTACCTTTCCCGGTTTCCAGGCAAACATCCCCCAAACCCCTGCACCTCCCCTTCTACTTAGGTGTTACCCTCCCCATCCTCCCCCGATTACCGCCCTCCCCACAACCCCGATTACCGCCCTCCCCACAACAATCCTGTTCACTGGGTGTCCAGTCTTGGCAGGACAAAGGGCTCCCCTTCCACTGGTGCACTTAGTAGGCTATTCATTTCTACCTATGCAGTTGGACCTCAGGGTCAGTCCATGTGTAGTCTTTGGGTAGTGGTTTCATCCCTGGAAGCTCTGGTTGGTTGGCATTATTGTTCGTATGGGGTCTCAAGCCCCTTCAAGATCTTTCAGTCCTTTCTCTGATTCCTTCAACAGGGGGTCCCGTTCTCAGTTCAGTGGTTTGCTGCAGGCATTTGCCTCTGTGTTTGCCATATTCTGGCTGTGTCTCTCAGGAGAGATCTACATCCGGCTCCTGTCGGTCTGTACTTCTTTGCTTCATCCATCTTGTCTAATTGGGTGGCTGTATATGTATGGGCCACATGTAGGGCAGGCTCTGAATGGGTGTTCCTTCAGCCTCAGTTCTAAATTTGCCTCCCTATTCCCTCCCTAGGGTATTCTTGTTCCCCTTTTAAAGAAGGAGTGAATCATTTGCAATTTGGTCATCCTTCTTGAGTTTCATGTGTTCTGTGCATCTAGGGTTTTCTGAGCGTTTGGGCTACTATCAACTTATCAATGAGTGCATACCATGTGTGTTTTTCTGTGATTGGGTTACCTCACTCAGGATGATATTTTCCAGTTCCATCCATTTACCTATGAATTTCATAAAGTCATTGTTTTTGATAGCAGAGTAGTAGTCCATTGTGTAGATGTACCACATTTTTTGTATCCATTCCTCTGTTGAAGGGGTCTGGGTTCTTTCCAGCTTCTGGCTATTATAAATAAGGCTGCTATAAACATAGTGGAGACTTTGTCTTTGTTATATGTTGGGGCATCTTTTGGGTATATGCCCAAGATAGTACAGCTGTGTCCTCAGGTAGTACAATGTCCAATTATCTGAGGAACCTCCAGACTGATTTCAAGAATGGTTGTACCAGTCTGCCATTCCACCAACAATGGAGGAGTGTTCCTCTTCTCCACATCCTCGCAAGCACCTGCTGCAGTCGGAGTTTTTGATTTTGGCCATTCTGACGGATGTGAGGTGAAATCTCAGGGTTGTTTTGATTTGCATTTCCCTTATGACTAAAGATGTTGAACATTTCTTTAGGTGCTTCTCAGCCATAAGACATTCCTCAGCTGTGAATTCTTTGTTTAGCTCTGAACCCCATTTTTTAATAGGATTATTTGTCTCCCTGCTGTTTAACTTTATGAGTTCTTCGTATATTTTGGATATGAGCCCTCTATCAGTTGTAGGATCGTTGGTTGCCATTTTGTCCTAACAACTGTGTCCTTTGCCTTACAGAAGATTTGCAGTTTTAAGAGATCCCATTTGTTGATTCTTGATCTTAAAGCATAAGCCATGGGATTTTGTTCAGGAAATTTTCTCCAGGGCCCATGTGTTTGAGATTCTTCCCTACATTTTCTGCTATTAGTTTGAGTGTATCAGTTTTGATGTGGAGGTCCTTGATCCACTTGAACTTAAGCTTTGTACAGCGTGATAAGAATGGATCGTTCTGCATTCTTCTACATGCTGTCCTCCAGTGGAACCAGCACCATTTGCTGAAAATGCTTTTTTTTCCATTGGATGGTTTTGGCTCCTTTGTCAAAAATCAAGTGATCATAGGTATGTGGGTTCATTTCTGGGTCTTTAATTCTATTCCACTGGCCTATCTGCCTGTCCCTGTACCAATGTCATGCAGTTTTTATCACTATTGCTCTGTAATACTGCTGGAGTTCAGATATAGTGATTCCCCCAGAAGTCCTTTTATTGTTGAGGATAGTTTTAGCTATCCTGGCTTTTTGTTATTCCAGATGAATTTGCAAATTCTTTTGTCTAACTCTCTGAAGAATTGGATTGGTATTTTGATCAGGATTGCATTGAATCTGTAGATTGCTTTTGGTAAAATGGCCATTTTTACTATATTAATCCTGCCAATCCATGAGCTTGGGAGATCTTTCAATCTTCTGAGATCTTCTTCAATTTCTTTCTTCAGAGACTTGAAGTTCTTATCATACAGATCTTTCACTTGCTTGGTTAAAGTCATACTGAGGTATTTTATATTGTTTGGGAATATTATGAAGGGTGTCATTTCCCTAATACTTTCTTGGCTTGTTTCTCTTTTGTGTAGAGGAAGGCCTCTGATTTATTTGAGCTAATTTTATACCCAGGCACTTTGCTTAAGGTGTTTATCTGGTTTAGAAATTCTCTGGTGAAACTTTTGGGATCACTTAAATATACTATCATATCATCTGAAAATAGTGATATTTTGACTTCTTCCTCTCCAATCTGTATCCCTTTGATCTCCTTTTGTTGTCTGAATTCTCTGACTAGAACTTCAAGAATATATTGAATATGTATACAGAGAGTGGGTAGCCTTGTCTAGTCCCTGATTTTAGTGGGATTGCTTCAAGTTTCTCTCTACTTGGATTAATATTAGCTACTGGTTTGCTGTATATGGCTTTTACTATGTTTATTTATGGGCCTTGAATTCCTATTCTTTCCAGGATTTTTATCATGAAGTCTTGTTGAATTTTGTCAAATGCTTTCTCAGCATCTAATGAAATGATCATGTGGTTTTCTTCTTTCAGTTTGTTTATATAGTGTATTGTGTTGATGGTTTTCCATATATTGAAACATCCCTGCATGCCTGGGATGAAGCCTACTTTATCATGGTGAATGATTGTTTTGATGTGCTCTTGGATTCAGTTTGCAAGAATTTTTTTGAGTATATTTGCATCGATATTCATAAGGGATATTGGTCTGAAGTTCTCTTTCTTTGTTGGGTCTTTGTGTGGTTTAGGTATAAGAGTAATTGTGGCTTCATACAAGGAATAAGTTAGCGCTCCATCGATTTCAATTTTGTGGAATAGTTGGGGTCTTGTATGATGGTCTGAGAGAATTCTGCACTGATCCCAACTGGACCTGGGATTTTTTGGGTTGGGAGACCTTTAATGACTGCTTCTATTTTTTTTAGGAATTATGGAGTTGTTTAAATGGTTTATCTGTTCCTGATTTAACTTTGGTACCTGATATCTGCCTAGGAAATTGTACATTTCCTCCAGATTTTCAAGTTTTGTTGAATATAGGCTTTGGTAGTAAGATCTGATGTTTTTTGAATTTCCTCTGATTCTGTAGAGATGTCTCACTGTTCATTTCTGATTTTGTTGCCTTGGATACATTCTCTGTGTCCTCTGGTTAGTCTGGCTAAGGGTTTATCTATTCTGTTGATTTTCTCAAAGAACCAACTCTTGCTTCTGTTGATTCTTTCTATGGTACTTTTTTTTTCTACTTGGTTGATTTCAGCTCTGAGTTTGATTATTTCCTGCCTTCTACTCCTCCTGGGTGTATTTGCTTCTTTTTGTTCTAGAGCTTTTAGATGTGCTGTCAAGCTGCTGACATATGCTCTTTCCTGTTTCTTTCTGCAGGCACTCAGCGCTATGAGTTTTCCTCTTAGCACAGCTTTCATTGTGTCCCATAAGTTTGGGTATGTTGTACCTTCATTTTCATTAAATTCTAAGAAGTTTTTAATTTCTTTCTTTATTTCTTCCTTGACCAGGTTACCATTGAGTAGAACATTGTTCAACTTCCATGTATATGTGGGCATTATTTCCTTATTGTTATTGAGAAACAGCTTTAGCCCGTGGTGGTCTGATAGGACGCATAGGATTATTTCTATCTTTCTGTATCTGTTGAGGCCTCTTTTATGACCGATTATATGTTACATTTTGGAGAAAGTACCATGAGGTGGTGAGAAGAAGGTATATCCTTTTTTTTTAGGATAGAATGTTCTATAAATATCTGTTAAGTCCATTTGGTTCATGACTTCTCTTAGTCTGTCTATGTCCCTGTTTAATTTTTTTCCATGATCTGTCCATTGATGAGAGTGGGGTGTTGAAATCTCCTACTATTATTGTGTGAGGTGCAATGTGTGCTTTGAGCTTTAGTAAGGTTCCTTTTATGTATGTAGATGCCCTTTTATTTGGAGCATAGATATTTAGGACTGAGAGTTCATTTTGGTGGATTTTCCCTTTGAAGAATATGAAGTGTCTTTCTTTATCTTTTTTGATGACTTTTGGTTGAAAATCAATTTTATTCCATTTCAGAATAGCTACTCCACCTGCTTCTTCAGACCATGTGCTTGGAAAGTTATTTTCTAGCCTTTTACTCTAAGGTAGTGTCTCTCTTTGTCTCTGAGGTGTGTTTCCTGTTTGCAGCAGAATACTGGGTCCTCATTGCATATACAGTTTGTTAATCTGTGTCTTGTTATTGAGGAATTGAGTCCATATTAAGGAATAGTGATTGTTGCTTCCTGCTACATTCATATTTGGATGTGAGATTATGTTTGTGTGCTTGTCTTCTCTTTGTTTTGTTGCCAAGACGATTAGTTTTTTGCTTTTTCTAGGGTGTAGCTTGCCTCCTTATGTTGGACTTTGTCATTTATTATCCTTTGTAGGGCTGGATTTGTCCAAAGATAATGTGTAAGTTTGGTTTTGTCATGGAATATCATGGTTTCTCCATCTATGTTCATTGAGAGGTTTGCTGGATACAGTCACCTGGGCTGGCATTTGTGTTCTCTTAGGGTCTGTATGACATCTGTCCAGGATCTTCTGGCTTTCATAGTCTCTGGTGAGATGTCTAGTGTAATTCTGATAGGTCTGCCTTTATATGTTACGTGACCTTTTTCCCTTACTGCTTTTAATATTCTTTCTTTGTTTTGTGCATTTGTTGTTTTGACTATTATGTGACTGGAGGATTTTATTTTCTGGTCCAATGTATTTGGAGTTCTGCAGGCTTCTGTATGTTTATGGGCATCTCCTTCTTTAGGTTAGGGAAGTTGTACTTCTATGATTTTGTTGAAGATATTTACTGGTCCTTTGAGCTTGGAGTCTTCACTCTCTTCTATACCTATTATCCTTAGCTTTGATCTTCTTGTTGTGTCCTGGATTTCCTGTATGTTTTGAGCCAGTAGCTTTTTCCGTTTTACATTATTTCTAACAGTTGTCTCAATAATTTCTATGGAATCTTCTACTCCTGAGATTCTCTCTTCTATCTCTGGTATTCTGTTGGTGATCCTCGTATCTATGGCTCCTTGTCTCTTTGGTTTTCTATATAAAGGGTTTTCTCCCTTTGTGCTTTCTTTATTGCTTCTATTTACATTTTTAATTCCTTCACCTGTTTGACTGTGTCTTCCTGGAATTCTTTCAGGAATTTTTGTGATTCCTCTCTATAGGCTTCTACTTGTTTACTTGTGTTTTCCTGCATATCTCTAAGGGAGTTCTTCATGTCTTTCTTAATGTGCTCCACCGTCATGATCAAATGTGATTTAAAAATCTAGATCTTGCTTTCTGATGTGTTTGGATATTCATCGTTTACTTTGGTGGGAGTTTGGGCTTTGATGATGCCACGTAGTCTTGGTTTCTGTTGCTTGAGTTCCTCCACTTGCCTCTCGCCAACAGGTTGTCTCTGGTGTTAGCTTGTTTTGTTATTTCTGACAGTGGCTAGACAGTCCTATAGACCTGTGTGTCAGGAGTCCTGTAGATCTGTTTTCCAGTTTTCTTTCAGCCATTATGGGAACAGAGTATTCTGCTTTCAGGCGTGTAGTCTTTCCTGTCTACTGGTCTTCAGCTGTTCCTGTGGGCTTGTGTCCTGAGTCCACCAGGCAGGTCACTTGGAGCAAAAAAGTCGGTCTTATTTCTGGTCCCGGGCTTGAAGTTGATCCTGGAGGGCTGTGTTTCAGCTCTCTGTGAGGAAAGCAACCAGAAGGGCCTGCCCCGACTTTTCTAGGGTCCCTGTGCACAAGGATCCCTGATGGCGCTAGACATTTTCCTCTAGAGTCAGAACTGTGGGCAGAGTGTAGTCTCTTTTGGCTTCTCAGGCGTGTCTGCCCCTCTGTAGGTTTAGCTCTCCCTCCCATGAGATCTGGGTGCAGTGAGCTGTTTGACTGGGTCCCTTCAGATCCGGAGGGTGTCTGGATTGCAGGGGACCTGCAGCTTGAGTGCCCCTATCTTCCTGTTCCCAAAGGCCCTATACAGTTTCCTCTTGGACCAGGGATGTGGGCAAGGTTGGGCAGTACTGGTAGTCTCTCCTGTTGTGCAGTCTCAGGAATGCCCACCTGCCTGAGCTATGAGCTCTCTCTCCCAAGGAGTTTGGGATCCGGGAGCTGTGGGCTGGGATCCATGAGGTTCAGGCTCCAGCTAGAAATTGGAAGTGTCCAGTCCCAGAAAATTTTGCGTCTGTGTGTCCTGAATCCACCGGGCAGGTCACTTGGAGCAGAAAAGTTGTTCTTACCTCTGGTCCCGGGCCTGAAGTTGCTTATCTGGGGCTATGTTTCAGGTGTCCATGAGGGCAGCAACCCGAAGGGCGTGCCCTGACTTTTCTCGGGTCCCTATGCTCAGAGGTCCCAGATGGCACTAGGCGTTTTCCTCTCTGATCCCAGTCCTGAAGTTGCTTCTCAGGGGCTGCATTTCAGCTCTCCCTGAGGGCAGCAACCTGGAGTCATTGTTTTTAATAGCTGGGTAATACTCCATTGTGTAAATGTTCCACATTTTCTACATCCATTCTTCTGTTGAGGAACATCTCATTTGTTTCCAGGTTCTGACTATTATAAATAATTCTGCTCTAAGCATAGTGGAACATATGCCCTTGTTATATGTTGGAGCCTCTTTTGGGAATATGCACACTAGTGGTATAGCTGGGTCCTAGGTATAACTACTTCCAAAATGCTCAGGAAGTGCCACATTGATTTCCAAACTGATTTTATCAGTTCCCAGTCCCACCAGAAGTGGAGGAATGTTCTCCTTTCTCCACATCCTCACTAGCATCTGCTGTAACCCGCGTTTTTGATCTTGGTCATTCTGGTGGTTTGAGGTGGAATCTCAGGGTCCTTTTGAGTTGCATTTTTCCTGACCACTATGAATGTTGAACATTTCTTTAAGTGCTTTGCAGACATTCCATATTCCTCAGTTGCGAATTCTCTGCTTTGCTCTGTTTGCCAGTTTTTAATAGGGTTATTTAGTTCTCTGGAGTGTAAATTCTTGAGTTCTTTGTATATTTTGGATATTGGCCCTCTATCAGATGTAGCCTTTATAAAAGTCTTTTTCCCAATCTGTGTATTGCTATTTTGTCCTATTGACAGTGTCTTTTGCTTTACAGAAGGTTTTCAATTTTATGAGGGCCCATTTGTTGATTGTTGATCTTAGAGCATAAGTCATTGGTGCTATGTTCAGGAAATTTTCCTCTGTGCCTATGTGTTCGGGGCTCTTCACAACGTTCTATTCTATTAGATTCAGTTTATTTGGTTTTATGGGGAGGCCTTGATCCTCTTGGACTTGAGCTTTGTACAAATATATAGGAATGGATCAATTTGCATTCTTCTACTTTCAGATTGCCAGTTGAACCAGCACCATATGTTGAAAATGCTATCTTTTTTCCACTGGATACTTTGGCCCCATTTGTCAAACATTAAATGACCATAGATGTATGGATTCATTTCTGTCTCTTCAATTCAATTCCATCAATCTACTTGACTGTCTCTTTACCAAAACCATACAGCTTTTATCACTAATGCAATGTAATAAAGCTTTAGGTCAGGGATGGTGATTCCACCAGAAGGTATTTTATTGTTGAGAATAGTTTTCACTATCCTTGGCTTTTGGTTATTCCATGTGAATTTTCTAATTCCTTTTTCTAACTCTGTGAAGAATTGAGTGGGAATTTGGATGGGGATTGCATTGAATCTGGAGATTGCTTTGTTAAAATAGCCATCTTTACTGTATTAATCCTGCTGACCCATGAGCATGGGAGATCTTTCCATCTTCTGAGGTCGTCAACTTCTTCCTTTAAAGACTTCACAGTCTGGTCAAACATATTTTCACTTTCTTTGTTTAGAGTCACACCAAGATATTTTGTGTTATGTATGACTATTGTGAAGGGTGTTGTTTCCCTAACTTCTTTCTCAGCCCATTTATCCATTTATTAAAATAAGGCTACTCAGTTATCAGAGTTAATTTTATATCCAGCCACTTTGCTGAAGTTATCAGCATAGGAGCTTTCTGGTTTAATTTTTGGGGTCACTTATTTATACTCTCATATCATCTGCAAATATTTTGACTTCCTCCTTCACAATTTGAATCTCTTTGACCTCCTTTTGTTTTCTAATTGCCCTGGCTAGAACTTTGAGTACTATATTGAACAGGTAGGCAGAGAATGGGCAACCTTGTCTTGGCCCAGTTTTAATGGGATTGCTTTGAGTTTCTCTCCATTAAGTTTAATATTAGCTATTGGATTGCTATATAATACTTTTATTATATTTAGGTATGGACTTGAATTCCTGACCTCTCTACTACTTTTAACATGAAATGAAATTGTGTTGTATTTTTAAAGGCTTTTTCATATTCTAATCATATGAGCATATGTTTTTTTCCCTTTGAGTTTGTTTATATAGTGGATTGCATTAATGGATTTCTACATATTTAACCATTAGTACATTCCTTGCATGAAGCCTACTTGGTCATGGTGAATAATATTTTGGATGTATTCTTGAATTCAGTTTGTGAGAATTTTATTGAGTATTTTTGCATTGATATTTGTAAGGAAAATTGGTCTGAAATTTTCTTTCTTTGTTGGTTCTTTTTGCGGCTTAAGTACCCATGTAACCATAGCTACATAAAATGAATTGGATGAAGTTCCTTCTGTTTCTATTTTGTAGAATTGTTTGAGACGTATTGCCACTAGATCTTCTATGAAGGTCTGATAGAATTCTGCATTAAAACCATCTGGCCCGTGGCTTTCTCTTTCTTTCTTTCTTTCTTTCTTTCTTTCTTTCTTTCTTTCTTTCTTTTTTTGGTTGGGAGATTTCTAATGACTGCTTCTATTACTTTAGGGCTTATAGTATTTTTTAGATAGCTTATCGGATCCTAATTTAACTTTGATACCTGCTATCTGTCTAGGGAACCATCCATTTCATCTAGATTTTTCCAGTTTTATTGAATATAAACTTTTGTAGTAGGATCTGATGATTGTTTGAATTTCCCAAGTTTCTGTTGTTATGGCTCCCTTTTCATTCCTGATATTGTTAATTTGGATTCTGTCTGTGCCTTCTAGGTAGTCTTGCGAAGGCTTTATCTGTAGTGTTGATTTTCTCAAAGATTTTCTCTGGTTTTGTTGATTCTTTGTATAGTTCTTCTTGTCCCTATTTGGTTGATTTCAGCTCTGAGTTAGATTATTTCCTACTGTCTACTCCTCTTTGGTGTATTTGCTTCATTTTGTTTTCATTTGAAATTTCAGATGTCCTATTAACCTGCTCATATATGATCTCTCCAATTACTTTATGCAGGCAGAAAAATGACATTTTTCAACCCGTTAATATATAGGTGTTTTACAAGTTTTACATTGCCTTAATATTTTATGTTTTGTTTCTTTATGTATATTTTATTAATTGCTTTTATGAAGTTTATAATTTTTGATTGGTTGATACCACAATAACCCAGATAAATTTTTCTCACACTCTGTTATCCAAGATTTATTTTTTCCTTCTTTGTGTCTGTAGCCTTCCAGGATTAGGGTACTTGTTGATAAACAATTAAACAAAACAAAAAACTCAGTATCTTGCTTCATGGAGTTAATAATTTAGCTAGAAATATATACAATAAAGACAGTTATGAAGTTTTTACATTGGTGCAAAGGAAATGAAAAGAAAATATTAAATTAGAATAACCTGCAGCCTTGATACTTTATTTTCCCCAAAGAAACACAGCTATACAGTACTGATCCAGAGTTCAAATTTAACATATTTTTGCCTTACCCTAAGTGCAATATAACACCTGTAATCTCAAGACTGCATACTTAATGCCATAAATTTCAGTTTGGAACTCAGGGCACAATGGGAGCTATGGGAAATTAATTTGTCTATTATTTCTTTTTCCTTTAAATTATAAACAATTTTTATTGAAATTTTTTTCATGTACTATATTTTGATCATATTTTCACACACCATATTAACATAACATGATTCTACTTGGAAAATATGATAATACCAACATCTGGGCATGTTGACTTATTTAGACATTCACGTACAAATATACAGTTTTATGAGCCTTATACACAAACATTTCGTGGATAAAGAAACTAAAGTTTTCCTATTCATTGTTGTTTCATTCTGTCCTTTATGGCATATTTGATGAACTTTAGACATTTCAGTTCCCAGGAACAAGTAGAAGAAATATTAATACAGGTGAAATAATTAAGATATAAGATTATATACCAACCAGAGGCAAGGAAGATTTGAGAAAAATGTGCATAGAAGTCTGGGGCCCTCTTAGTCTAATATGTATGATTGTTGACAGTGTTAAGAGGAGAGACTTTTGGTTTATTCACTCTTCTTTAAGGTAAACTATTTATTGTACACACTGGGAATGGAAACTTTATAACTATGCCACAAATTTCCATAAACTCTAAGAGATCCCTTTAAAATTATGTCTAAGCAAGACAAAAGTATGACAGATCATACTTTTCCTGCAGAATATTGGTAAGATTGGTAGAATTAAAATACTGTGGAGATTATAGGAAATGTAATAATATCTTGTTTGAGGAGAAATGAATACCATGTGTTTTCATTTGTGTCCCAATATTACATCTGGAAATAAAAGTGAGGAGGAAACAGCATCAAGGTAAGATTTATTATATTTTATTAAATTTATTAAATGTATAATTTGTGCCCATATTAGTTTATGTTCACCAGATATAAGAAGGTACCTGCAAGGTGAAGAGGCATAGAATCCTCTAGAACTTGAGGAATGGTAGATGGATTCTGGTAACCAAATTTGGATCCTCTACAATAACAGTAAATATTCTTATCTAATGATGCATTTCTGCATCCTCAAAGACATGATTTTAGATGGTACTTCGATATAGCATTTCAGTCTTCATTTTCTTCATTGTGTATTTTTCCATATACCTCTCATTGCAATTCATCAAACTCAAAACCCACTTTTATACACAAATGCTATTACATATATGTGTGTATAAATATATTTTCTGAAATATAACCTTTGAGTCCATATTAATGTTATTTGTATGTAAGTTTTCAGTGCTGACCACTTGGCACTGAACACTAATTGGTTTGAATTTTCCTGGGAAAGCCACCTCTCCTGGTTATAGTTTTTACTTAATTGTCTGTAGTTCTTTCTGCAGAGTTGAGGCCCTTTGGACTTTTCAACATATAGTTTGAATTGTTTTGCTTTGGTGGGGGTGTCGTCCATTTTCACCTAATGTTTATCAAGTCATAGTCATAAGATTTAATTGTTGTAGCTTTTGCTGTTACTAGGAGACACAATGTTACAACAAAGTCCCTGATTCTCTTGCTCTTGTAATATTTCTGTCCTTTCTTCCACTGTGTTCCATTGACTTTGGGTATTGTGGTGTTTTACGGATTACACTTACAAAATAAGTAACACCATTTACCGAAATGGCTGTAGGTTACTTCAAAGTATTTTTAAAGAAAATATCCTGGTGACAATTCACAAGAATGACAGATCATACTTTTCCTGCAAAAGATTGGTAAGATTGGTAAATTAAAATACTGTGGAGATTATAAGAAATGCAGTAATATATTATTTGAGGAGATATGAAAAACATGTGTTTTGTTGATATTCAAGTATAATATCTTTAGAATATACATTAAACCTAGCAAACTAGCTATTCCCTTCAAAGCAACATTAAAAAATTCTACTCCAATGGTTTGAATGAGAATTCCCCTTCAGAGGCTCATGTATTTGAATGATTAGTTACTAGTTGGCAGAACTGTTGAAAAGGATTAAGATGTGTGATCTTTTTGGAAGAGGTATGTGACTGGGGTTCCTGTTTGAGCTTTCCAAAGTTCATGCTGTTCATATTTAAGTCTCATTTCCTCTTGATTGAATTAAGATGAGACCCTATATGAACAACAATGCCAACCGACCAGAGCTTCCAGGGACTAAGTCACTACCCAAAGACTATACATGGACTGACCCTGGACTCTGACCTCATAGGTAGCAATGAATAGCCTAGTAAGAGCACCAGTGGAAAGGGCAGCCCTTGGTCCTGCCAAGACTAAACCCCCAGTGAACGTGATTATTGGGGGGAGGGTGGAAATGGGGGAAGGATGGGGAGGGGAACACCCATAAGGAAGGGGAGGGGGAGGGGTTAGTGAAATGTTGGCCTAGAAACCAGGAAGGGGAATAACACTCGAAATGTAAATAAGACATACTCAAGTTAACAAAGATGAACAACAACAACAACAACAACAAAAAAGTGAGCTTTCAACTCTTGCTCCAGCATCATTTCTATCTGCCATTTCCATACTCCTTTCATGAACGTAATGCAATCTTCTAAAATAGTCTACCTCGAAAAAAAATCTTTCTGCTATAATTGTCCTTGGTCATATTTTCATAGTAAGGGAAAGTTACTAAGATAGTAAAATATATGATTCAGCAGGGATAGATACTGTGAAAATAATTTTATTTCTTTGCTATGTAGAATAGTACAAATTATCGCGAATGACCCTTTCTCTTTGTTTTGTGGGTGAGACTAACTCATAAATATTATGAAATATTATTTTACCGATTAAAGTTATATTTCCAAAAGGAACCATTTTTGTTATTATAATATAATCACAGGGGTATGCACAAAGCAGATTTATGTTTTCTCCTGGATTATGTCAGAAGGAGAAAATAACGATATTTGAACTGTGAAATAATTTTGTGTGTAAGGCTACATATAAGAGCAGAAATTAATCCTCAAGGGTTGGTTCCACTTGACATCATAGGAAACATTGAAGGCTATACTTTCATACACGCATGTACTCATAGACACATAAATGTTTACAAACACAAATTCATTCAAAATATTCTAGTTCTGAGTTGAATAATATAAATAGGAAATTTCTTCAGAGGTGAGTGAATAAACTTTTATTATTTATCATTTGCATAAATTCAAGATTGATGTACCTAATTTTAGTATAAATATAAATTTAATGTATTTAAATATAAAATAAAATTGATGTTTCTGTTAATTAAATGTAAAAAATAATGAAATGTACTTAAAAATCTAAAACATACTTTGAGATGTTTTATTGTAATCTTTAATCTTGCATCTTGTTTGTCTATTACTTGCTTTCACACTTTAATCAAGAGAAATGTAACAAAGTTTTTTATTAATGTTTTCAGATTAGCCATATACAAACTAATTTATTCCCATTAGTCTAACACCGGCTAGAGGAGCTCTCACTGTTTTTATTCAAATATTATTTAGGTCAAAAATTTAATTCTACTTCTCTCTTCAAAGACTTATATACATACTTATTGTTATGTATATTAATCTCTGGACTTCACATAAGAGGAAGGATATGGGGTGGTTAGGTTTGTTTGCCTGTTTTATTTTTGTATGTATGTGTGCTGTTCTTATATGCTGAGATTCTGGGATCTCGGCTAATACTATGTGTTAAAATTCTATCCAGGAAGAAGAAAGACTACAAATATCAGATTTCATTTTGAGGTTCTTGAGGAATTTGGAGTTTTCTGCAGGACAAGAAATAATGAAATAATTTCAATCTTCTACATGTATTTATGCAGCTGAATTGACATCACCTGCTTTTCAAAACCCTTAAATGATATATATATATATATGTATATATACATATATATATGAAAAATGGACAATAATTTTACCAACAATGATGATTCATTATATTCATGATCTCTCTCTATATATATATGTATATATATATATGTATGTATATATATATATATATATATATATATATATATATATGCATCTCTCTATGCTCATCTTAGAAATTTCCCTGTGGATTGAATGGTGATTATCACAGAGACACAAAACTGCTCAGGGTACAGTGGATAAAACATTGCAAAATACTCTTCCATAAACAGAACCTATATACTATATCCTCTCTTTCTAATACTTAATGATCATTAAGGAAGATAGGCAAGAAAGATTGTAAAAACCATAGGTCTATGCTGACTATTAGGAAAAAAATGTCTGTGTGCACAATCCAGCTGGGAGGCTTCACATCCAAATCCTGTGATTGCTAGAGTATGCACAAGACCACTGCAATTCCACATCAGACCAAAATGACCAACACTCAGATGGAGATAGTAATTGTGTATGCATCCTAACTGGGGAGCTGTTGACATTTGTTAGCTGTTGGTGGAAGGGGCAGGAGGAATAGACAGAAGGAAGGAGACATATTTCTCAACAATACTCTAGTGGAAGACTACACATCCATACATATTTAGGTAGCAAATATTGGTCTTAATGGGGTTGGGGGAGAAAAGAATACAAAGTTGGGCGATTCAAAAGGGTTTGAATTTAGGGAAAAAATGTCAAAGTTGTGAATATGACAAAAACACATTATATGAAATAGCATAGAACTCAAAATAAAATATGATTGTAAAAATCTCTTCTGGGCTTCAACATTCATAAAACATATAGAAAAGAGGAATGACAGAAGGGCAGGTTGACCAAGACCTGTGAAATGTTACAGTTAGACTTGGTAAAACTCTCCGTTAATGAATCCTCTTCCCTATGTTTTTGTGTACATAAAAATCACATAAGAGATGTAAAAATCCTATAATGTTTCAAGTCTTTGCACAATTTAAGATATACTATTTCTTCTTTAGCCTGGTATTATTAAACTATGTTCTAAGAAAAATGTATTGCTCTTCAGAGAATTCTGAAAACTTGAACTTTGTCCTCTGTAAAGTGGGTATAGCAATCTGTGACCATTTAAATCTGCGTGTTCTTAAGTTCACTTCCCATTTTTCTACTTGTTTCTTTACAAATTGAGATGTAAGGTAAAATTTTAAATGCCTGATATTGGAAGCTATCACTCGGAATCCTATATATTGTATAGTTTATGTTTTATTATTAAAAGATCTATATTTCAATATCATATTTACTAATAAGTAAAAGCTAGACAATATTATTAAATTGTATCACATATGCATAATTAAGGGTATATTAAATTTGGAAAAACATTACATTCAGATTAAATTGACATCATTATGCATCATTTAAAATCCAATCTGATTTTATTTTCACACATTATATTATTGTTACACAATTGAAAAATGCATTGAACATGAAATACTAAGTTTTTTATATTGAAAATAAACCATTATGGAGAAATAGTAATTGAAAAAAACTCGCCTCTCTTTTCTCTACCTTCAAACAGAATCCAATTAAATCCTACTGAACAGATTGGGAGGAAACATTAAGCAGGCACATTCCTAAGAATCTGCGGCTCAAACCATGCTTTTTACTGTGATAATTACAACTGGGTATATCAATGGAATGCTTAGCTTGAGGCTGAAGAATATAACCAGACTCCTCTACCACTTGCTTACTAATAACATTGTTATTTGACTCTCTTTCTTGCAGTAGCTTCACTAATAACAAACTATATTATTTGTCTCCTAATGTCTTTTATGTTGAAGCCTACGTTTTCCACTAGAAAAGATTTCCTAATTTAATAAAAGTAAATGACTGCAGGAGAAAGGAAAAGCTTGACATTAAAGGAGCAGCAAAGACTCCATTCTATATTTGTTGGAAATATCAAATTATTTCTTATACAAATATCTATTTTTATTCGTAATATACACATCACTATTGTTCCTAAATATCTACTCATATACATGATAAAGACCAGAATAAAGGAATTAGTGTAGCCACTACTCTCTAAAATTATTCATTCTATTACATTGGGAATTCTCAATCTTCTTTACCCCTTCTTTAAAATATATTTGTGTTTAAGCAAAGAAAAAGAAAAGCAATAAAAAAATAAATAAGAGTTCGTTTCTAATTGTTGACAAGTACATATCATACTTCCTTATGCATGTTCACCCTTATAACTTATCCACTGCTCTCCTTGATCACCTAATACCATTTTCAGATGCAAAACATAATTTTATCGGACACAAAATCACTCATGCTTAAGAATATCCTTATATCAGTCACTGCTGGAATGAATAAAGGTTTGGTAGTCACTTAATTTGGGATTTAGTTGTTCCAAGAGACAGAAGAGAACAAAATAACAAAACAAAAGTTTTGAGGAATAACTCATTGTCAATAGTCTACACAGACTGGATTCTTAACTTTTCATGACTATTTATGGAATAATATTTAGCATGGGAGAGAAAAAAACCTTTGAAATATTAAATAAATTATGATACTCCTTTATAAATTGACAAAATACTGAAATATTTTGCTTATATTTATTAATCCCAGATCCAGAAATAAACGAGCTAACTTAAAATATAAACATTTATAAATGTTAATATTCTTAAAGTTTGCATCAATTCAAAGATAGAGTTTCCATGAAATGGAATACCACTTCTGTTACCTTATCATGTTTATAAGTATGATTCGGAGACTGAGAAGTATACCTTTCTGGATGTTTGTAGCACAGCATAGTATTAATTTAATTGTATCATTTGGCACAAACTAATTTCTCTTTCTTTGGCATATACAAATCTAAAGAATTCCATGTACCTCACCATGAAACCTTGTTTTGTGATTTATAGCATTTCTGAAGTATTCTTCTTCGAATAAAGTATAAAACATTAATTTAAATATGTCTTATTTTTCTATGAAGTGATTATTCTTGGGTTCTGATATCAACAAAATGCCTGAACTTCAATGTTATAATTGTGATTCAGTGTAAAAATAAATATTAATAAATATTAATAAATAAAAAATAAATATTAACTAGAATTGATTTTATACTGTTCAGTTGAATGAACTACATAAACATTTATGTAATAAAATTCATATTTTGGTTTTTATTTGGTGAAAAACAAAAGCAACAGAAATAATATTTTGTTCTCTGGAGAAATTTTTTACTTGATAATTCTCAAAAGGAGAAAGTTAAGCAAAAGTAATAGTTTTGCAGGCAAATGGATGGAACTAGAAAATATCATCCTGACTGAGGTAACGCAGACCCAAAAAGGCATGCATGGTGTGTACTAACTAATAAGTGGATATTTGCCAAAGGAAAAAAAAAGTACATGATACCAAGGATACAGTCACAGAACACAAAAAAGATAACAAGCCTAAGGACCCATGTGAGGATACCTCAATCTCACTTGGGAGGGAGAAGAAAGCAATCACAGGAGCAGGGAGAAAGGTACCTGGATGAGAAAGGGTACAGGAAGAGGAAGAAGGAAATATGACTGGGTATTAGGTTGGGGGAAAAGGACTGAAGCCCCGAGGACTAGCAGAAAGAATGCAAACAGTAGGTAGGAGGTGTGTGGGGGAACTATCGAGAAAGTTCTAAAGATCTAGAAGGTGAGACATTCTCAGGACACAAAGGGAGAGACATTAGATGAATGCCCTAAAGTTAGGAAAGGGAACTTGAAGAGTCTACCTCCAGCAGAAAGACGGGACATCAAGTGAGGGATGGGGTTACCCTCCCACAGTCAAAATCTCTGACTTATAATTATTCCTGTCAGAAAGAACTCCTGGGACAAAAATGGAGAAGAGCCTGAGCAAAAGGAGGTCCAGTGGTCCAGCAACAGGCCCAAAGTGACTGTCACAGCTCAAGGGAAGGCCCCAAGTCCTGCCACTATTACTGAGTCTCTGGAGTGCTCACAAAAAGGGGGCTATCATGTCTGCTCTCCGAAAGAGCCAACAAGCAGCTGAAAGAGTCAGATGCAGATATTTACTCCCAACCAATTGACAGAAGCTTCTGACCCCTGAGGTTGAATTAGGGAAAAGTTAAAAGAAGCTGAGGAGGAAGATGACCCTGTAGGAGGACCAGCAATCTTAAGTAACCTGGACCTCCAAGATCTCTCAGATACTGGACCACCAACCAAGCAGCTTACACCAGCTGATATGATGCCCCCAAATCATATATAGCAGAGGACTGTTGGGCTGTTAACCCTCAAGAGACTGGAGGCTCCAGGGAGTGGGTGGTCTCTTGGGCTGGGGACTAAGGAGGGCATGCTTGTGGAGAATAGGAGAGGTAATATGGGACATGGAACAGTCAGAGTATGGACCAGGAGGCTGAAAAATCTGGAGTGTTTAAAAAAAAGATTCAATAAAATGAAAAAGAAAAAGAAATTCTCACATAAAAAAAATAGGATGCGAGAGATATAGTTATATTATACTAGTTATATAGTTATATTATACTGAAGTGAAAATATAAATAACAAACTCAGATAGAAAGAACACAGATAGTTCTTCTCACCTGGAGAACTGGGCAAAAGAGGTGTTAGATTCACTAGCAAGATAGTACTAAGTTCTTTATGTCCTTACATAAATATTTTATATAAATTCATTTTTCTGTAAATAAAGTTGATGATATGAGGTTATTGGACACCCTAATTAGGTGCTCTCTTACTGAACCAACAGGAAGGCATTCTACTGTGCTGCCTTTCCTAGGGTTAAAATTTTAGGCCTAATTAAGCCTCTTCTTGCATGGTCATTCCTCGCCTATTTGTAGTAATGTGGTTTGAGCTGGAAATTCAAAGAACTAGGCAGCAGCCTATAACATTGCAGCATCTATGGTACAAGCATTGGAGTGACAGTGGCGACACACAAGTTGTTAGCAGGACAAACTGCGAAAGTGAAAAACTGTCAAGCTGCTTGACAGTTGAAAAGGAGGTAGCTGAACTCCTCAAGAGAATGGCCAGAGTGATGAAGACAGTGGGAGACATATGGCAAGAGAGGGCAGAGGGTTGCGACTGGAGAATCACAGAAAGGTCTTAGAGAAGAAGAGAAAATGCAGATGTGGATTGTTGCAAGTGTTCATGGCTCCAAAACTTTAGCACCAAGACCTTCATAAACCTCCAGCCTAAAACTGTCACAAGGACAAATATTGTGCTGTGTAAACAGAGTAAGTGGACCTGCCCAGAAGCTACCATGACAGCTACAGCCAAAGACAGAGAAACATACAATTTAGACCTGCATCAGTATTAAAACACTTGGAAAGACAAGAATCCCGATACCTAATTCTACCGGCAAAACACTGAAAGGTAAGAAAACTGCCCAAGACCAAGAGCTCTTTGCCTTCCACAGTTTCTATCTGATGGCATACAAGGCCTCCAACCTGCTAACATAGTACAAGATAAAGTTGGACAACACTGAAAAGAAACTTCAGCTTATCATGCATTGTAATTTTTCATTGGTTCATATTATTCATATTTAAAGTTCAAAGTAAGGTTTTGTTTCTTGCTATCTCTATTAGATATATTTAAGGATTTTTAATAGCATGTTTATCTGTGCATGAAGTTATTTTCATTCATGATATCATCCCAAGTCTTGAGCTTCTCTAAATCTCTTTGATTTTTGCAGTTGTATTGAAGAACTCCTACATTTCATTCAAAACAGTTATGCTGATGTTATCTAAAAGAAAAAAACCATAGAGAAGAACCAGACAACATTCTTATCACTTTTCTTCCCATGGAGTCATGAACATCATTTTTCTCAAAGTATATTGTGTAAACCATGGAGTTTGGGACAGCCAGCAACATTCCCTTGAGCAGTTACACCCAGAACTGTAATCCCAACTCCACCAAATGAGACCCAGTGGGTTGCCCATGGGTCATCCTGTTCCTTCTCAATATCCCATCTGAAGAATAAAAATTGCCAGAGACTCAGAGATGGCTCCATTTCTACCACAGAAGGTAACTCCAATTGACAACCACTTACAAATGACAATTTATCTTTCTCCAAGTCAAGTTTACTAGGGAAACCACTCTTATGGGTAGGATGCGTGCCCAGCAGTAGTGCCCATAATAAATGTGATTATCAAGAAATAAAGTCAATGACATCTTTGGAAGTTCATTGACTTCTCATGTCATTTCTAGGCTTTTCCTTTAAAAAAAAAAGCTGGTATCTTTTTATTTTATAATGTATATAGACATCACTGTATATTTTTATATTTATATATTTTTATAATATTTTATTTCTCTCTATGTTCTACAGGTACTTTATGTATATTCTATGGACTCCAGTTTCCTGTTCTTATTGCATTTCAGAATGTGAGAGTCATTAGGTCTCTTTTTCTTATGGCATCTTTGGGCTCTTACTATGTTATTTTATATTTTATTTTATGATTATCTCTTTAATGTCTGTTCATATTCGATTAGGAAAGTGAAAGGAGGTAAACTTAAATGGAAAGGAATTCAAGTGTTAAAGGTTGAAGAAGCTATAATCAGGATACATTTTGAAAGAAAATATTGTCAATAATTGAGGGTGGTAAATTAAATAAATTTGGAAACAGTTATACTGAAATAATTTTGTTTGATGTTTAAAAAAATTATATAACATATTTTATCTAAGTCCATGTGTTTGTGACAATAAAATCAAATTATTTTGAGACCTAATTATGGTCAAAATTTCATCTTACATTTGATTTTGCTCCGGTTCTAACTGAATAATTTTATTATCCTAAACTTGACAGGATTATTTATTGTTTAGGGGAGTATTCCTAAATGTGAATAAAAAGCAAATAACAACCTCTTTTATTTCATATACTTTAAACAATAAGAAAGTGGTTTCAATTGGAGAATTAAAGGCCAACCTATTGAAAATATGTTAAATGTATTGAATTGAGATGTTAGAGTATATTCTCTAGAGTGTTAGAATATACCTGAAAAATGTAAAGGGCTCGAAAGATTTCTGCTAAGTCCCCGTACATGAAAGGGGATTTAATACCGCTGAGGGACTCTTCAGTGATCATTATCTGGGAGAATCTATGATCTATTAGAAAGACTGAAGTGAAGAGGAGGAGTAACAGAGAAGAGACGAACCAAATTTAAGCTAGCAGATTTCAATAGAAAATTTAACACAGTGCTGATAAATTCTTGTCAGCATTTGTAATTCATCAGGGATTTTACAAGAAAGAGCATTTTGTATATTTCTGAAGGCTCTCAGCACAATACAAGTAAATCTTTTGGGGGCACAAGGAAAAAAAGGGATACTTAAGTACAAGGACTTTGATCCCAAACCTTCCTTGAGCAAAAGAATAGGATAGAGTATCCTATTGTAAATGTCCATCAAGCAGAATAAAGAATAAAAGTGAATCAAAATTAATTCTTGTTTGAGTGATCATATTTGCAGCAGTAAATGTGAAACTACTCTGTCTTCTTTATTAATAATTTTAGAACTTTCCTGTAAATAAGAATTACATATATATGTATATATGTATACACAAACACTATATAAAAATATTATAAATATATAATAGCTAGCTTTCTTAAACACCAGCACACATGTGGCACATACAAATAAACATTCATTTACACAAATAAAATTCATTAACTTTTCATAAGTATCTCTAGTGTTACTTTTGCCCTCGATTACTCAAACATTAATTGTTATTTCATAATATAAAGTAGTTAAGTAAATTAAAAGATTGCTAATGTTAAAAAGTCTATCTTTGAGAAATAGTATAAATAAATTTTAAATACAAGATTTAAAGTAGGGATATATTGTGACTTACCAAAAATTACAATATCATTATTGCATAAAGTAATGGTTCTTTGAAAAAAAATAATTTACCTCCTATTGACAATTTAACACTTTCTAAGGATTTGGGCCATCTTCTTTAATGAGTTTTATCCTACATTCACTTAGCAACACAGGAATAGTTCCTTGATACTATGAAGAAAACAGGGGTTCCTTAATGTACAATTTATATTAAAGAGCTTTGTACTCTCACAATAAAAGCCCATTGACTATGGCCTAAGCAAAATCAGACCAAAGGTTGTGACCCCTCATCTTTGTTACAGGAAGATTCAGGACCTATAAAATGTTAGTCTAAATTCCTCAGTCTTGTCCCATTAACTTATTATTTGTTCCTTTCCATATCTCACTGTAAGCTACTGACTTTCCTATCGCATTTACTCCAACAAACTTGCAATTATATATTCTTTCTCTATCCCTTTGTGATGTAAATATTCTGAAACAAGGCAATGCCATCGTCAAGGATATGGAAGCTATTTACCAACAAGAATTCCAGATGCGGAAAAAAATTTCCTGAACAAAACACCAATGGCTTATGCTCTAAGATCAAGAATCAACAAATGGGATCTCATAAAACTGCAAAGCTTCTGTAAGGCAAAGGACACTGTGGTTAGGACAAAACGGCAACCAACAGATTGGGAAAGGTTCTTTACCAATCCTACAACAGATAGAGGCCTTATATCCAAAATATACAAAGAACTCAAGAAGTTAGACTGCAGGGAGACAAATAATCCTATTAAAAAATGGGGTTCAGAGCTAAACAAAGAATTCACAGCTGAGGAATGCTGAATGGCTGAGAAACACCTAAAGAAATGTTCAACATCTTTAGTCATAAGGGAAATGCAAATCAAAACAACCCTGAGATTTCACCTCACACCAGTGAGAATGGCTAAGATCCAAAACTCAGGTGACAGCAAATGCTGGCGAGGATGCGGAGAAAGAGGAACACTCCTCCATTGTTGGTGGGGTTGCAGACTGGTACAACCATTCTGGAAATCAGTCTGGAGGTTCCTCAGAAAATTGGACATTGAACTGCCTGAGGATCCAGCTATAACTCCCTTGGGCATATACCCAAAAGATGCCCCAACATATAAAAAAGACACGTGTTCCACTATGTTCATCGCCAGAAGCTGGAAAGAACCCAGATGTCCTTCAACAGAGGAATGGATACAGAAAATGTGGTACATCTACACAATGGAATATTACTCAGCTATCAAAAACAATAACTTTATGAAATTCGTAGGCAAATGGTTGGAACTGGAAAATATCATCCTGAGTGAGCTAACCCAATCACAGAAAGACATACATGGTATGCACTCATTGATAAGTGGCTATTAGCCCAAATGCTTGAATTACCCTAGATGCCTAGAACAAATGAAACACAAGACGGAAGATCAAAATGTGAATGCTTCACTCCTTCTTTAAAAGGGGAACAAGAATACCCTTGGCAGGGAATAGAGAGGCAAAGATTAAAACAGACACAGAAGAAACACCCATCCAGAGCCTGCCCCACATGTGGCCCATACATATACAGCCATCCAATTAGACAAGATGGATGAAGCAATAAGTGCAGACAGACAGGAGCCGGATGTAGATCTCTCCTGAGAGACACAGCCAGAATACAACAAATACAGAAGCGAATGCCAGCAGCAAACCACTGAACTGAGAACGGGACCCCCGTTGAAGGAATCAGAGAAAGAACTCGAATAGCTTGAAGGGGCTCGAGACCCCATTTGTACAACAATGCCAAGCAACCAGAGCTTCCAGGGACTAAGCCACTACCTAAGGACTATACATGGACTGACCCTGGACTCTGACCACATAGGTAGCACTGAATATCCTAGTAAGAGCACCAGTGGAAGGGGAAGCCCTTGGTCCTGCTAAGACTGAACCCCCAGTGAATGTGATTGTTGGGGGGAGGGCGGCAATGGGGGGAGGATGAGGAGGGGAACACCTATAGAGAAGGGGAGGGGGAGCGGCTAGGGGGATGTCAGCCCAGAAATCGGGAAGGGGAATAACAATTGAAATGTAAATAAGAAATACTCAATTTTATAAAGATTAAAAAAAAGAAAGAAAGGAAAATAGTGGGAAGCATGGCTACAAGCCATGTCTAAAACCAGTGATTTTGATGCTGTTTTTTTATTGGTTTGTTTTAAAATATGTGCTTCTCTGTGGTATGTGTACCAGTGTGTGATTTTTTTTGGCCAAAACTAAAATAAAAGGTGTCAGATACCCTAGAGATAGAATTCCTGCTGCTTTTGACTTACTAAATAGAGATAAGAGAAACCGAACTCAGTCTTCTGCAAAAACATTACATATTAACCACTACGTCATTTCTTAAGACCCAGGTTTCATTTTTGTTTTTATATTTATTAGCTATATGCTTAGATTGGGAAGAACTCCCATTATACTAATCTATTCCACAGCTGTGAGATCCCATTCTATGTGAAATTTCTCCAGGTCATGTGCTTCTGCTCCATCTTCCTTCCTCCTCCTTTTCCTCCATCTTCCTTCCCTTCATCCCTCTCTAAGACATCCCTATCTTTCCACTGCCCAATCACATGCTCTAGCTCTTATTTGACCAGTTAGAATAGGGAAAAAGTTCACATGAAATCACCTGAGTATGTGATCCACTCCTTATCTGGGCAGCCCCTCTTGAGGAAGCAGAGTTAACATCAGAATACCCCAGTGAACTAGATTGTTGGGTGGGAGGGCGGCAATGGGGGGAGGGTTGGGAGGGGGACATCCTTAAAGAAGGGGAGGGGGAGGGATTAGGGAACCGGGAAAGGGAATAACACTCGAAATGTAAATAAGAAACACTCAAGTTAATAATAAAAAAAAAATTCCAGATGCATCCCCTAGTCTCTTTGAATAGGTAGCTCTTTTCCTTTATTAAAAGGCATTAGCAAACACAGATGGTCTAATCATGTCTGTCAACTATCATCCTTCTTTCTTCACCAAAGCCATCTTATAGCAGTCTCCTCTATTAGAATGACATCTGTCTTCTTACCTTTAATAGATAGCTTCCTGTTTTTCTCATTGCCACAATGCAGTAATTATAAATACAAATTAAATAAAAAATCATATAATATAACTCATACAACTAATTGATTTATACGAATGAGGTACTACTAAAAGTAACTAAGTGAATCTAATCAGGAGAAATTTTACAAGAAATGGCTACTGATTATATCTTGTGACTGTCACAGGGAGCAAAATTCTTGATGGTTTATGATGTAAACAAGAATAGTTTGCCATCTTAGACCGTGGACAGGTGCATTTTATAAAAAATGCTTTGAAACTCCTGAAAGAAAGAAGTGAAGATGAAATACATCATTTCATGTGCCAATAACTTAGTACTTATGGCAAAATTTGATGAGGAAAGAATAAACATCAAAGCACCAAAAAATCTAATGTTAATTAGGCTTTGGGGGTGCATAGATGGCAGTGATTTACACATAATTTAAAAGATATTAATTTTTATTCCATGAACCATCAGTTAGATATTAGAGATAGGGAAGAGTGTCCTTGAGATACCTCTGACCTTTATAACTAGAATATTGATTATTCCATTTCCGGAAGCACAGAAAACTTGGATCGTAACAGGAAAAAAAGTCCTAATTTTGCATATCCTATGTTTAGAAATTTATGAGTTATCCAAGAGGAAATATCAAAATCTCTGTAAAAATACCTTGGCTTATGCTCTACTTGTGAAACGCGTGGATGGTATTCCTGGGCATCTTCCTCTGGCGATAACATAAATGTAATTTGACCTATGATTTGAGGATGTGTGTGCCTATTGAAGAGATGGTAGGGGAGAAGAAGCATTCTTAGCAGAGAAGGAGAGACATTTGAATAGGAATCTGCAAATGCACAAGGGCCAGGTATGGCCAGCACTATCAAATGCTAACAATCTTTCAAATACAATAAATCTTTTAAAACAGGAAGTATATTTACATAAAACGCCTTGCACATTTCACTGGAGTCTTAAAATTTCCACAGATGCAATGATTGATATTTGTGTATTATGATAGAATATCTCAGTTATTCTCCCCAAATATATCCAGAAAACATGATAAAAGAGCTATCTAGAATGACTATATAGTTGTTACTTTTAAAACTTTTGCTTAATAAACAAGAAAAAAATCGTGTTAATAAAACCATGAAATTTGGCATTATAGGTATAGTTAGGGAACTATTTTCAACACAAAGTTGAAGAAAAAGTCATGTTGTTAACTAGGTATTCTCTTATTTGAAACATACTACATACATCCTATTTTAATGCTTTAATGTGGAATACTTATCCTCCATAATTCATTTTTAAGTACTTTTACTTTTTTGAAATCATTCAACAAGAGGAAAATTATGCCTGGTATTGGAAACCTAGCCAACTACTGAGGTCTAGTGATACCTTGAAGCCTGGAAATAATGTACAACTATTATTCTTCTAAGCCAAAGTAATCACTAATTTATGTATTACACATACACACACACATATATGTGTGTGTATAAATATATACATACATACATATATATTCACACATACGCATACATATAAACATATATGCATACACTATATGTAATATATGCATATACACATATACACACATACAAGGAAACACATACATATATACATATACACATAGACACAAAGAGACATATACACATATAAACATATATCAAAATCATCATTCACAATGATCAAGTAGACTTCATCCCATGGATGTTGTCTAACACACTGCTAACATAACGATAATGAACTAACACTGAAATAATATAGTTATAAGTCAAAGTCATTAACTTGCTTTGGGGCCACTATTGTTACAAAATCTGAATGTATACTGGTAGGACAAACCTACTCCATCTTGGGACTGGACGCCATCTAAAAAGGGGGAGGGGAGGGAGAGTCTCTGAGAACGTGATCTGTAGCCAAACTCAAGCTGCACCCAAGTACCAGGAAAGAACTCATGGCTTGCCCTTGGCCCATACCCCAGAATTACTCCTTAGCGACTTTCTAACAACAGTCAATCAAAGATAAATCTGATTGTTTCAGATGTAATTTCAGACTGTGATTGCTCATGGTTTTGCTTCAAAGTAGACACTATGGTCATTCAATTAGATGTTTGCCAGGCTTGAAAGCTCCTTGCTAGCTCACCATTTCCTATAAAATCTTGTCCCGTTCAGGGCTCAGGGCTGTGTCACTGACCTGTCCTGCTGCATCAGGGTTGGCAGTGAGTAAGCCTTAGCTCAAGCTTGTAATGATGAGATCCTAGTGCAATTGCTTTGGAATTTGCTTTTTGTGGTCTTTTGTGGTTCCAGAAACAGGTACATATGTTACATATAAAAGAACATGAATCAAATCTAATTTTAAAATTGTTTATTCTTTTGTTTCTGCATTTTCTCCCTAAAACAGTAATGTTCCATCTCACACTTTTCCTGAAAATGAAATATTATTAATATTTAAAAAGCCAAGCAATATAAGATAAAAATGAGATCAATACAATTCACTCCCAATTTAGGGAGTGTTTTCATTTAAAATACTTTAGTAATTTATCCTTACCTAGTAAGTTTGTTTATTCTTTAGTAGCTAAGGTAGATTATTATAAAGCAGTTATTTCTTAGAAAATACACTTTTCTAATAACTTGTAAAACACCACAAAATCAATCTGTAATATACAAAATAATATTATTGGATTGTATAGTGAGTGATTCATAATTTACAAAGCACATTCACAAACAGTACCTCATTTTCACTTCTCATAAAGGCACAGAGAAGAGGCACTGCTATCCATATTTATGGATAGAAAACTGAGAATTAAAGTGATTCGATTATGTATCTGTGATAACAATAACAGAAGGCTAAGCCAAAAATTTAATTTAGGCCATTAATTCCTCATACACAGCTCGCTTTACTACAGTAACAACCCTTCATGTCTCAAATCAGGTACTTGAAGATGATGCATTCAACTAGGATAAATAAAACCATTAAATGAATTTTGTCCAACACACATGCAAATAAGATATTTTGCTTGTTTTATGGTGGGGTCAAGTGGTAGAAGAGCAGAAGGCAAATAGTCAAGTACCTAGAGGCATGAAGAAATGAAAGCTAAGGTTACTGTAGATGGATCGGTGGGGTCAAACTAAGTCACGCCAATAGCTTCCACTCATTGGATTACTCTTTGCCCCCAGGAAGCCCAGGAGAGGCCAGTAAAAAGAACACCAGTGACTCATCGCTACAGCGTCTGTATAGCATAACTCTCTGCTAGATATTAGTTTGTGACATATGAGGGTTGCAACTAGCTTCCTTTATGTATCTGTGATATAACATCTGATGAAAAGTAAGTTAAGGGAGGAGAAGATTTATTTGGCTTTAACTTGCACTTCATGATTCATCACTGGGGGAAAATAGACATGAATATAAGGCAATATATTTGCTGTATTGCGCTCTCCCTCTCTTTCTCTCTCAATCTCTCTCTCTCTCTCTCTCTCTCTCTCTCTCTCTCTCTCTCTCTCTCTCTCTCTCTATCTCAATCTCCCACTTAGCTAGTATTCCCATTCAGCCTGGTGCCATCTGCCTAGTCATGGTTCAGCCCACAATCATAGACTCTACTGAATCAATTAATATTAAATAAAATCCTTGTGAAACATGAACAGAGACCAAATTTTTAAAACCAATCACTCTATTGAAACTAATGTGCATCTAGGGTTTGTAAAGTTGACTGTGTGTGCTACATAGCACACGAATTTTATAAGTATTTCATCAAAAGCTGGATGAAACAGTTATCACTCCTGACATGAAATGGTTAATAGGAAAAGAGAATGCACATTAATAGCCTCTCATATGAGTAGAATATTTCAGACTTCTGATCCTGAAGAAAGCCTTTGTTACTTTAGGGGAAAAATTACTACTTTTTAAAGGGGGATTAAAGATAAATCATATTTATATGACAATAAAAGCACTATAATCCTGGGAAGTTATTAATGTTTCTGAGCAATGAGGACAAAAATATGTCTAAAAATAAAACTACATATAGAAAATTGTATCTTAAAGAATTCCAACAAGACCAGAAAATTTATTTTTCTAGGTTATGAATAATTGATCATGCAATGTCCAAGATAGATAACAAGAAAAATTCTAGGGAGTTTTCTGTAGACTCCTGTAAGATGTAAAATATAATCTAGCTATAGAACCCAGGCCCACTGCCTTGGGCACTGCTAAAATTAGCAAGTATGTGCTGAAGAGATCAAAGAGAAACAGAAGCAGAGTAGTGCACGTGTTGTGGAGGGGGCAGAATTTCATGAAGAGTGAGAAAAAGGCTGATGTGAGTGGCCTGCTCAGACACCTGAGATCCTAGTGATGTTCAGCCCAGGCTATGGCCAAGGGACATATCTTGGTCCATGGTCCTGCTGCAGCCTGGATCTTATTGGTATCCTTTACCCGTTTTACCCCCAAAGTCCATGTGAATGGTTATCGTCTGGGCAGCTGCCTTGAGGCCATATTGATGTTCTAGTGTCTAGATGCAGTGCTGAGCTGGCCTCACCCTTAACTAGCAATGGGAGAGATGGTCTCACCCCTCACTGACCAACGCAAGGAGCTGTTATTGCATGAATGCAGGAGAGCTGGCAAGGCATCTTTCCTGTAAGCACACGGAAATGGTGGCATAGGAAAGCTAGCTCTGTTTGGCATGGAAGAACTGGCCCTGGCATCTATGTGGGAAAACTGGCCCAAGTGGAATTGACATGGGCAAACTGGAAGAACCATAATTGTAGGATCTCCATGAATGAGAGAACAACAGGATAGCCAAGATGAGCTTCCGTGAGAGCCCAGTATTGATGCTATAGCCGAATACAGAGGCCTTCAATGAGATAAATGTCTCATTGCTGCAATGAACATTTATAAGTAAAGCTGTTTGAGTATATACTGTGCGACATACCACAGCTCCCAATGCCACTACTATGAACAAAAATATAATGTAGAGGAGTGAAAAGGCACACACAAAGCAGAACTGGAGACAAGACACATCCCACTCTAAAGAATGTGCAGTTAATAGAGGAACAGGTTGAGGCCAGAGAGGTTGGTGAAATATTATTATTTTAATTTTAATTTTTTAAAATGTTCTTTTAGAGGAGTAGGTTACAGAGGTGGAGGGGAGACATAAAAGGACTGGGGGGAGGTAAGTGTGTTTGGGGTGCTTGATGTGAATTTCCCAAAGGATCAACGAAAATCATGTTAAAAATAATCGAGTTGTAATGAGTAAGGTCACAGTGAGTAAATATGACAGTAAAAATTTTTACTCAGAAACCCGTCTGTTTTGAGGAACATCAGTTCACATGCACAGAAGTTCTTCAGTAGCACAGAGACTAGAAGCCTTTAGGGTAAAATCATTTAGAGTTAGCTACTGTGAAACCTCACACAACCTTTTAAAAAGAGATGCAACATGTTTAATATTATAGCACAAGAGCTTCCTTTTCTTGTTATATTTACCATCACAAAACATCAGTTCACTTTCATCTGTTTTGATTAAAAACATTCTAACAAGTATGAGGATGACACAACAATACCGCTGTAATTTGAATTTCCCCAGCAATTAATGCTCCTGTGAGGTTTTTTTTGATAAATATTTACTCACAGAAGATTTTTGTTCATTTTTTTTGTGTGTTGGGCTATTAATTTTATTGTACTGAGTTAGCTATTTCAGTTCCTTAAACACACTGGGCACTAAACCCTTAACCAGGCATGTAATATGTAACTTTTTCCTCACATTATTGAGATTGCGTCTTTATTATTTCCTTTGTTCTGCAGAAATTTTGTAGGTTCCTATCATCACACTTGCTTTGCTTTTCTCCTTGTCCCTTCCTTAGAAATAATAGCCAAAATCCCCACCCAGATAAACGTGGCGGAAGTTTCTCCTGAGTTTTCGATTGTACATTTTGCAGCTTTTGCTATGATAATGAAGTATTTAGTTCACTCTCTGTAAATTATTGTAAGTGCTGTGAAGTAAGGATTAAATGACCTTTTGCATACTCACATTCAGTATTTCCAGGATGATGTATTGAGGCAGCACATTCCTAAGTGAGTTCTGTTCTTAACACATTGTTGAAGAGCATGTAAATCATTAAAATTACCACAAAAAAAAAAACAGAAACAAACAAACAAACAAAAACCCTGAACACAGAACTATCAAGTGAATCACTCACACTGTTTCTGGATATGCACCCTAACCCTGTAAAATCAATGTCATCAGAACACTTGCACCACCATGTGCATTACACAACTGTCCATTACAGCTGCTCATGACTGTCCATACATGCCAATCATAGGTAAATGATAAAGAAAATGGAGATTCCGTATACATTGTCATAGTACTCAGAATTATCAGAGAAGAAAACCATACTATCTCAGTTCCAAGAATGAATGTGAAGGGTATTATATTAAAGACACTCAAGCTAGGTACAGGAAGAAAACAACCACGGTATGGTTTTTACTTATGCATCAGCTCTGAACGCGTAGACCCTTAGGAAGGATAATAGGATAATTATTTTCTCAGTCTACTAGAGGTTAGGGTCGGGTAGGGAAGGATAAAAACTGAGGAGCTGATGGCAAAATGGTAAGAGATATGTAAAACTTGTCAATATATCACATAGCATGGTAACTATGTCAAAAAATAATGAAGTATATGTTTCAATATAACTAAAACAGTAAAAATGCTTCTCGTAATAATAAGTAGGAAGATGAAGTCCTTCTAAGTACTTTGGGTGAAAATGTGACATTGTATACTTAAATCCATACACAATACCTGGATCCTAAAGCCACATATGATTATGATTTCTCATTTGAAAGCATTTAGTTTGAAGAACATAACAATAGGTAACTCATAAAGCTTTGAGAGTTGAGGCTTCAGATCTCTTCTTCTGTGTTAGCTGCAATCAGATCAAAAGCAGCCCTGGACCTTGCACTATAATCATGAAATATATAAGTTTCTTATACGTTGCACTAATCAATATTCGGGCATGATGATGGTGACATAAACAAGATAAAACAACTTTAAAAAAGGGTCCACTTGCAGAGTTGTCTGGGAAAAATAAAGTGTATGAGTTTATCATATCACTTCAACAGGACATCTCAATGAACCCAAGTGACTTAGGCATGTCTCAATGACACATGGAGGTAAGACGACTTAGCTGTCAGACCTACCTCTCAGAATGAAGGCTGGTATTTTTTTTTTGTGGAATCATTTACTAATACCTGTTATATATTTAGATGATGATGAGTAAGTCCCCTGGATTAAAAAAAATGTTCAAGAAACCTTTAAATAATTTTACATTCAAGTAAGTGAAATTAAATATTCAAAATAAAACATTTATCTCATCACTCTACACAGTATCTTGAGTTTTGGGCTCTGAACTAGTTCATGATTTTCTTTTAGAACTGAGGAGTTGTTGAATATGTGTGATATGCATGTTGGTACTTTCAATATCACAACCAACAGAGCAGCATACATTAAGGAATGAAACAAAAGAAAAGAGAATTAGATGCTGAGTTTTTAAAAGACAGCACTGGAAAGTAATTTTGGAAAGTGGGATGCTTTGTTTTTACAGTTTTAAATAGTGAATTATGTTCATGGCTATTCCAACAACCTGTTTCGAAGACCGTTTTCCTCTGCTGTGCTTTTCTCATTTAAAAAAAAATCTTATGATTTCTTGGCTTCTACTTATTATCTTTATTTGGTACTCTTTCTCAGAGCAGTAATTTCTCGCTGGGTCTATCATTATCATAAGCCTTCATATCTTTTTTCCTCATCATTGTCTCTCTTTTTTTTTCTGTTTCCTTTGTTTCTTATTCTTTTTCTTTTATTCTACTTTTAAGAAGTTTTATTTCTTTTCTGTTTTTTGGGGTAGGAAAGAAGAGCACAAGCCATTTGAGGACAGAGTACCAAGAAGAAAACCTTTAACCTCTTCTCACCTGAAAATAATTGAAAATCTTCAAAAAATGACAGATTTGAATTGTATTCCATATTGAGGTTTATGTTAAGGTCAAGCATCATGGATGAAATTTTTCTTGCTTAAAGCAGGAGATTGAAAATGCCAGCCCACCACATGTCCTTGTTCAGAATGTGATCTCGTCTTGATTGCTTGTAGGATGTCTAAATTGTCTAAGCTCCTATTTAAATCATGCCACGTGTGATCCACTTTGATTGTATGACGTCATTCCCATTTCCCAGCATTGGATATTTTAATATCTATCTAATGCATGTCAATTCGTCATGTGATAAACAATAGATTCCATTCTTATCCTGAAACAGATTCTCTAATACAAATGTGAGAGGCAATAGCTGCATGCTTTCTACTCTTTTGCATTTAAATACTGATGCCTCTCCTGGCAGCCTTTCACAGGTATCCATTTGAAAAGAGATCCAGAGTCACCACCTACATTTTTGGCTTTGATTTTCTCATATGCAAATGAAAGAAAACTTCATCTCACATTGGTTTAATAGGATTGATGCCACTCTGTCATGCAGTCAAGATTTTGAAACTATTACAGAACAGTACACATACTATTAAATTCAATCATTAAAACACCAAATATTTTAAGAGTATTAAAATATGAAGTAGAAAAGAATGATCTAATTACACAAAAATACTTTTTCTTTTTTTGAATTTATTTTTATTGGATGTTTTATGTATTTGCATTTCAAATGTTATCCCGTTTCCCCCCTCTCCCACCACACCCTCCTGTTTCTATGAAGATGTTCCCACTCCCACCCACTCACTCCCAACCTCAACACCCTGGCATTCTCCTGTACTGCAAAAACAAGCCTTCACAGGATCACATTCTAATCATACATCTCTAAATGTTGTAACAAATTATATTCTCATTTACTCTAGAAGGCAAAATACAACTCCAATAACAATTAACACATGAGGGTATACATCACTTGTAATAACAAAGCCAGTATATTTTGAAGAAACTAGAGGGAAAGCCATAACACAGAGAAGATTATTTGACACCAAACAATCCTGGTGTTTATATGACTTGGTTTCTGTGGATCTTTTTCTTCTTATGTTAGTTAACTCTAAACAATTGTGTCATTATCCTTGAGACAAACAATTCAAAGATAAGATGATTTACTTTGGGTCACTGTTTGAGAAGAGTCTACTATTGATCATTGAACCTTCCTGCCCTCAGGTCAGTGGTAGCAACATTACAAAATGACAGGCTCGTGCACAGACCTGATCATCTCATGGCATCTGAGAGAATAGAATGGAGGTTCGAGTGTTGCACTATTTACTTTAAGAACACAGAGCCACTGACATCACTTCTTTATGTTATGGTCTACGGCTATGCTCCCCACCTTGATGGTTACAGAGTGTAACTTGAATGCTGAACTCAAATTTAAATGCTTTTTATTATAACTTTTCAGGATACTAGTGTTTAGTTTGTTTTTTCTTTCAATAGAATGTAACTAGTTTCTTAATAGATATTTAATAATGTTTTGTTATCTAAGAAATTGATGATGATAAAAATATACACTCTTTAAAAATCAGAGTCCAATATACATAGGTAAGGAAATACATTAATATCCTGTAAAACCAGAAATTAATTGGAATAGAAATGGCCTCAGACAGATATGTTTCAAACAATTCATTCATAACTTAATATGCTATGTGTACCACAGCAGCAAGAATCCTTTCATCCCAACTCCACTCTGTTTTCTGCTAATTTTAATTTCCCTTGTGTGTTTTCTTACCATGTGCAGAACTCCTGGTTATTGTAACTTAAAATCAAAAACATAGGTGACATACTAAAGTGAATTATTGGGCTAGAAAATTTGAAAATAAGATTTTAAAGGCTCTTCTAATGAAATATGGATTAGTGGCTCTGTCATAACTTGTCTTCCATCTTCAGTTTGGTTCCATGGTTCACAAGATCCAGGAAAAAAATAGTATGTTTTTTTATTGGAGATGTGCATGCCATAAGCAGTTGGACATTTGCATGAAAATTAGCATAATTTGGCATATATATGAATAAAAGACAATTTTAAATATAATGGTGGTGTATCACATTTTATTGTTCTTATGTCATTAACATATCTCCCAGATTTATCATTAAGTCGATTTATTATGTTTTGTAAACATACACTTCCAATAAAAGGGCACGAACATGGCTCATATCATGCACAAAACATCTGTGATTACTGCTTCTTTATAGCTGATGGACCATGAAACATGCTACTTTTAAAAGGCCAAATATAGGATAAAGCTGGTAAAATGTATCATCGCCTTTTACACATTAGTAGAGTGCTAAAGTTCTATGATATTTCAAAGATGCCACAACAATTAGGAAAACTGACTTCCAATGGAATTCGTTAGGCTAAAAAAACTGCATTCCCTCATAATCTAAACCATTCATCTGACATTTACACAAACCCAGAGGCACCCCTCATTTTATGAGGAGAAGCACCACCAGCCTGATTTCTATTGTTCTTGCTCCAGGATCTGGGATAGGCAAACAGGCTTAGGCTTGCACCAGGCTTTATCACAACTTTCTCAAAGCCCAGAGCTGCCTAGCTAGGATGTTTCCCAAGGCCAATCAAAATTTGTACAATAGCACATAAAGTAAATATAAATCTTTCATCTATGATAACCAGTCAGGGTCTCAAGTGGAGGGACTGGGACACCAACCTGGCCTTAAAACCTTCACCTCATAGACTGTCCTGTCTATAGAGTTTGTTAGGACAGGATCCTAACAGAATCAACATCAAAGAGACCAGATATGTTATCTGGTAACTACTTTCTGATTAGATTTGAGGGCTGCTATATAGAATGGAGTTTCTTGCTTAGGCCTATTAAATCTCGTCACAACCCCATGCCTAGCAAGCACATACAAAACCTGGTTTTGACATTTTGCACATAAACATGTTGTCCAATTGTTTTCTAAATATTTGTGTTTATACACATAAACCCTGAGAATTCCCAATCTTTGTCAGGAAAGTTTCTTTTTCTAGTGGGCAGGAGACAAGCAGATGTTTACACTTTTTCTTTCTTCTACCGTATGTAAAACATCAAAGCTTCATATCAACAAAAATAGTGGGTATAGAAGAAACAAATCACAGAAAAGAAAAACGTTATGTATAAACAGAAAAACTATTTAGAAAAAAGACACTCAAGGCCATCAATATAGTGTAGGATTTGGGATGTATCCCTCGGGATGTTATTCTGTTATGTTCTAGTTACATCTAGCAACTGATGGGAGCAGATACAGGGTACAGAGCCAAACATTGGGTAGAGCTTGAGGAATCCTGCAGGGGATGTGGAGGGGTATTGGAAGACTAGAGGTGTCAGGAAAGGGACAAGAACAAGAAAACACAGTCTACTAACTGGAACTCTGGGAACTTGCAGAGATCAGGGAGCCTGTAAGTGTATGACCTATGATCTTTGCATATATGTTATGACCAAGTTCCATAAGAACTTGGTGTTCTTATGGAAATCTTAACAGGGTCTGTCTCTGACATTTTTGCCTAACAATAGGGCCCATTTCCTCCCTACTGGGTTGCTTTGTATAGCCTTGATGTGCTTGCACATGCCTGATCTTATTGTACCCTGTTATGCCTTGTTTGGTTACTGTTCCTGGGAGTCCTGTTTGACTCTGAGGTAAGGAGAGTATGTTTGTTGATCTGTAGTAGAGGGGAGTTGATTGAAGGGCTGTGGGAACTGATGGAGGGGAAAGAAGGGAAACTGAGAGCAGGATGAAATATATAAAAGAAGAATTAAAGTTTATTTTAAAAATATTGTCTTCTATTTTCCCCATATCTATACTAGAGTCAGTAGTTGCATTCAGGTCTGGGCATTTCACAGTAACCCAAAACATTATGCAAAACGGCACATATTCTTCATAAGAATCATTTTTAAAATTTTAGAAGGATGTGTATATGTTGCAAAATAAACTCCAATCATTGGAAAATTTTCATTAATTGAGTGCAAAAGGGTATTTAAATATAATAGTATTATTGACAATATAACTCTCATGATATTAAAATTTAAATTATTTCTGAACATTTATTTGGTGTTTGGACAGATGATTCTCTCTCAGTAGGTAAAACTGTTTGCTACTATCGCAGAGGGGCACAGTTTGTATCCCAGCATGCATCAGGTACCTCATTACCACCTGCAACTCTAGCTACAGGGAATCCCACTTTCTTCTAGACTTCTCATGCATCCACATTCAGGCACTCTGTGTGTCTGTCTGTCTGTCCGTCTGTCTGTCCGTCTCCCCCCCCCTCTCTCTGTGTGTGTGTGTGTGTGTGTGTGTGTTTTGGCAGGGGTCTCCCTCTCTCACATACAAATAATAAAATAAAAATAAAATAGACCTCTTTGTTATAAAGAGATGTTTCTATTAATGAATATAGCTACATATGTGTGTGGGCATAAAATAACAAATATAATATATTTAGGATTTGGGCTCATCTAGCACAGTAGATGTAGTAGAATCTTTTCTAATATCCATGACCGTACTATCCCCTAGAAGCTGGCTTTGTTTCCAATACCAGGGCAGGTTTTCCTGCTGGTGAGTGGGCCTTAACTTTAATTAGCTTGCTCAGAGTTGCCACAGACATGCAAGTGTCACATTTTACACCATTATGCCTATCTCTCCATGCTGGTAACTGTCATGTTTCATAGATGTTCCAGCTGGATGCGACTTTTAATTGGCTCACTCCCTTAGTAGTTTGCATTTTATTTTCTAGAACCATGGAAGCAGGACTGATAGAAAGACATTCTCATACCAGATCCAGCTGAGTCACCAGAGACTTGTTTCCTAAGTGTGAGGTGTATTCAACAAGAGGGTCCACCCTCAACTTCTGGGAGGGAGATAGGATTACATCAGTACCTGTATTGTTTGAGGACTATATTGTTTATCCCAAGGATAGGAGGTTTGGATAGAAGGTTTCTCATATATTGTATTGCGATTTTATTACTCTAAGCTTCATACAGGGAGCAACCCAAGTATCAGCCTCACAGATTTAACAACAGATACAACTTCCTTTGAGACTATGTGTGTTTGTGTGTGTGTGTGTGACAGAGAGAGAGAGAGAGAGAGAGAGAGAGAGAGAGAGAGAGAGAGAGAGGAGAGAGAATGATCACAGGGTGTCAGTACAGTCCATCACAGTTCCTGAGTCTATAGTTCAGAGAATATTATGTAAAAGGAGGTGGAAAAATTATGAGTCAGAATACCAGGATGTCTGGTAAAAAAGAGTCTGTCATAAAGATAATAAATAAGACTGGAATATGAGAATATCAATGAATGTGTTAATATAGAAGAGTAATAATTGTGTGAGTCCCAACTCTAGACAAAGTACTAGAAGCAACTAATTACTAATGGAAGAAAAATAATTAGCATGTCCCAGGGATAAGTCAACTTATTTGTTTTTCAATGTAATTGGGTCAACTTGAAACCATATAAAAACCACCTAATGAGGGTGTGTGTGTGTGTGTGCCTAAACATACACATTTATGTGTGTATATGTAACAATAATAATTGTCTTAGGGTTTCCACTACTGTAAAGAGACACCATGAACAAGGCAATCTGTATAAAAGACATTTAATTGGGGTTGACTTACTCTTTCAGAGGTTCAGTCATTATAATCATGGAGGGAAGCAGGACAGTGTTCAGGCAGACATGGTGTTGGAGGACAGTGCCTATGCCCTGGACAGTTCTCTGCCCAACCCTATCTGCTCTTGGGAGTTGGGGGTGAGTTGGTGCAGGTGGGCTGGCACAAATTCAAAGACACAGACTCCAGGAGAAGGTGAGAAACACAGGCAGCAATCTTATCTGAACACTGCTGCAGGCACCTTCAATACCTTCCACCCGTGCTCCCATTGGTCTCATGAAAGTATCTAGTCTAAACAGCAGTTCCTGATTGGCTGGCATTGTTAGGTCTAGCAAAATTTGTTCTCTCAGGCAGACCTCAATTAGGTCCTCCTTCGGGAGATGCTTTTCCAGTTGCACAGCCCCAGTGTTTACATAGAGGCAATCCCACTGTCCCTGCTATAAGAGGAGTTGAAAATTCTACATCTTCATCCAAAGGAAGAAGACTCCAGGCAGCTAGGACTAGGGTCTTAAAGCCCATGGCCACAATAATACACTTCCTCCAACAAGGCTACACTTACTCCTATATAGGCATACCTCCAAATAGTGCCACTCGCTGAGGCAAACAGATTCAAGCCATTGTGGTAATCAAATAAAAAAAGCTCTCAACATGAAAGTGGGGAACCATGAGGGAAGTTTCAGTGAACTAGAATGGGCCAGAGAAAGGAAAATGAGCAATGAAAGGAAGTAAATTATTTTTCAATTAGAATCATATAAATATTTTAATTATAATAACTAAATACATTTTAAAAATAAGGTTTATTTCATGACAATTTTAATTTATTATTCTATTACATGTGGTATGCAAGAATCAGTATAGTGCTGGACACTGTCTCCTCATACTTTGTAGTACTTTCACTTACCTCTAGGAGACAACAAAGTTCATGTTTGTGAGGAAGCCAACATCTTTGATTTCATCTCTTATGATTTTGATATCATCCTGATTAAGATACATTTTTATGTATCTTCTTTACAGGGTCAAGATTACCTCACCTTCAGATTATAACTGTTTCTGCAGAGTCTATAGATCACACTTGTTGGTTCTAGGAGTTAGGATGTAGAAACCTGACTCCTAGGTCAACATTTCACATCGGTCATCAGCCTTGGTTCTTCTTATTTGTATTGTTCCCAGAACTGGCCCTACTTCCTCTTTGCAAACATATGTAACCTGTCTTCTTTGAGGAAATTTCCAAACAGTTCCTAAATTTGTATTTTTTTCTAGCAGGCTAAAGCTCCGTTACAAGTTACATAGTCTGATTTTCTATTGATGTCCCTATCATGATGAAATCCTTCATTTGAAAATAATTGCAAACCATCCTTCAAGGTGTACTCAGAATAACCAACACCACAGAAATACAGTGTACAATCAACAAGCCTGCCTTCTTACTGCACACACACACACACACACACACACACACACACACACACACACACACATACTCATTTATGATATGCAGTGTCACTGGACACTGAGGACTCTTTTGCCATCTAGTACTGTTCTTTAGTAAAATAATCAGAAGAGATTATTTAAGAATATATATATATATGTATATATATTCTAAACTCTTTTCTCTAAACTTGAACTAAGTGTTCCTTCCAACTGTAAGTAAATAAGTATTTTTGACATTTTAGCACAATTTATACTTTAAATATCAGAGTATGCAAAGGACAACTGAGACCACCTTGTTAAGGCAATTTACTTGCAGTGTTTTATGATTAATTATAGTCAGAGAACAAAGCAAAAATCAGTGAAATGAAAATACATCTGGGACAAAACTTAGAAAAACTTACTCATGGTGGTCTTACACATATGTACTCAGCCAGTGTAATTATTTTTCAAGGATTCCTTACTCCAGACCATTAATATACAGATTTGGATGCTTATTTTCTAACCTACAATACATTTATGGCCTTGAGTGTCACTGTCTAAATAGCTTTTCTGTTTATACATAACTTTTTTTTCTTTCCTGTGATTTATTTCTTCTTTATCCATTATCTCTTTTGATATGACGCTTTCATGTTTTACATACCATAGAAGAGAGAAAAGTATAAAAAAATCTGCTTGTCTCTTGGCCACTAGAAAAAGAAACTTTCCTGACAAAGATTGGGAATCCCCAGGGTTTATGTGTATAAACAAGAATATTTAGAAGACAATTGGGCAACATGTTTATGTAGCAAAATGTCAAAATCAGGTTCTACTCTGGGATGATGTATGGGCTTGCTAGGCATGGGGTTATGACCAGAATTAATGGGCCTAAGCAAGAAACTCCATTCTGTGCAGCAGCCCTCAAATCTAATCAGAAAGTAGTTAGTTACCCCATAACAATCATGTCAGTATTCCGCCAGTGGACACATTTGGTCTGGCAGTTTGATATTGCAACACACAGAGTCCAACACCGAGAGAGAAACTGATGTATTTTTTCTTTGAGCTGATTGCATAGCACCCTCTGGCACTATCAAAACTAGGCAACAGGGAGGAGGTTTCTGAGTTTTTTAGATAGATTTCTCCATTATCACAAAGTAAAATGTGTAGTATCTTCCACAGCAGGGTCTTACCTTGTAGTTATGTTGAGCAACTACAAGCCAGAGCAATTGCCTGTACTGTTTTGAAGACCTCTGAGGCTTCCCTGACTAATAACTCTTAGGGAGGTATCCTAGGGGTTTTCAGCGTGAGATGAATCCACACTCTAGTCTTCTCAGACAGTCAGTATCAAGCAAAGCATAGATTTCACACATTCTCTTAAAATTGTCTCCTCGTTCCCTCATCTGTCTAGTCATTTCCTAATGTTTTCTTTCTCTGTCCAGCAATAAAATTTCATGGGCGCTTTGGATATGCATTCTTTTCTACTCCATTCCATTGACAAGGTCGCTTTTATATCTACGCATAAATTGTTAACTTTTCTTTCCTATGTGGCCAACCTGATACAGGATTGATTAAAAAAAATAAAGGAATAACAGATCTAACATTTTAGAGTTATGGGAATCTTAGGAAGCTATTAAAACACATTTGATAAAAGGGCAGTTTCCATGTTTTTTTTTTATTTTTGTCTTTTTTTTTAATCTGTCTTATGATCAGATTTTCTCACAGAAACAGCCTCAGGAATTGGTCCCTGTCCATCACTAGGATCTCATGCAGACACCTGATGAATCAGGTTCTGCTAACCAGGCTCTGTGTGCCCATGTTCCAGGTGTGGGCACATCTAAATGCTTACACAATACTCCTTTCTCTTTTCCCCTTATAGCCAGTGGGGAACCCAGAGTGCTCAAATGTTTCTGCTACTGCACAACTTAAGTAGGATGGTGACCCCTCATTGTAAAGCAGCAATTCCCCTACCTCAGTGACTGAACAAACTGACTCAGGTATCAGTATTTTAAAGACAAAGACTCCAGATGAATTTAGTGTGTTGTCAAAATTAGATAGTGCTGTGAGATCTAAGCCTGAACAAACTTCTGCAGTTTCCAAGATTTTTTAATATGTGACAGATCTGAATGAAGTCTGGATGAAAAACAGCCACCCAGATGTTTAAATGGGGACAATGTCCAAGATGACCCCTGCTCTGTACCACAGTGTACAAGTGGGATATAGCACTCCTGAGGCCATTTCTGAGATGACTCCAGACACTCTGAGACCCTAGAGTCTAAGAGGAGCAAATGCATGGTGGAAAAATGCAAGAAAAAGAAACAAAGGATGTAGGCACAATGAAAATAGTCAGAAGTGATGATTCAAGGGTAATGATTTCACAAAAGACCATGGTAAGTTACAGGCTTATGCTGACATCAGGGAGCATGGCTAGGTTTATGATTTTGAGCAGCAGATGTCTGTTACTCACAAAGACCGTCTCTGATCTGTGCTGCAACCCAGGCACAAGATGATGTCTGAGTGCTGTGCAGAACTGGCTCCACCCCTCACCTGGGAATTATGGGAGAGCTGACCCTCAGGCCTGAGAGCAGGAAACAAAATGTTCCTCTAGCCAGGTGGCCTGGTTCCTGCCTCTTGTGTTTACGGAAGTGGTGAGCACAAAGAGAGATACCCTTCTCCTCTCTCTTATCCCTGGCTGGCTGGCCCCAGGGTCAGGAGAGCGGGAGAGCTGGTCATGTTCTTCACCAGCTGCACCACTCCAATAGCGGGCCTTGCAAGTCACCTGGGCAGCAGAATAGAGGAGCCCTGGATGGTTATAAGCCATCTCCAATGTCATGGAGTGAGAAAGCTAATGGGATGACCAGCTCAGATACTTTTCAGGCCCAGATCCAGGATTTTGGATTGGCCCACTCCAAAATCTACCCTGTAGATGAACTGCTAAAGTGCAAGAAGGGCCAGGTCCTACAGATACAAAATTGCTGTGTCCTATGACTTAACAGGACAGCAACACAATATCCAAGAGGAGTCCTAGTGATGTTCCAGTATTTATAGAGCAAAGAAAGCCAGGGGTCTCACAAACAAGTCATTACAAGGAACTTTTGCAAGTGTGGACAAAAGGGTATACTGTGGGACACACTGTGACACAGTGCAGCTTTGACAATAAGATTGTTTTTCTCTCTTTGTGGGATGTTGCAAAGATGAAGGGCAGGTATGAGGGGATGGGCAGATGAAGGAGATTGGGGTGCATGATGTGAATTTCATAAAGAACCAATAAAAAAGCTTTAAAAAACCCCAAAACCAAGGATACAACAAACAAACAAACAAACAAACAAACAAAACCTCTTTTTCCTCCCCAGATTGATTGCTGTGCTTGCTTCCAGAAAAGAGCAGGCTTTCCAGAGATATCAATTGAATACAACAGAACAAGTTACAATAAGCCTAGTCACAAACCCTCATATCAAGGCTGGGCAAAACTATCCAGTAGAAAGAAAATGGTCTTAAGTGCAGGGCGAAGGGTCAGTGACACACCCCTACTCCCATTGTCAGGAGTTTCATAAGACCACCAGTTTACACAAACATTAAATATATTCAGATGACCTAGCTCGACCCGTACAGGGTGCACATTTACTGATTCAGGGTCTGTGAGTCCCTATGAGCCCTGTTTCAGATTGAACAAATCTTTTGACTTTTTTTTTAACTCTCAGATTTACAGCTGGGAAAACGGCACAGCAAAGCTATGTTTCACATATGGATTGCCAACTCACATCAATATTAACTGAAGCCTTCCCCTACTTAGCACTAGATCCATGGATTCTAAAACATGGAAGAATTAGAAATAAAACTCATAGCAATACTTCTTAGGTACTTAGGTGGACCTTCTCTGTGCTTTCCATTCTCTGCCAATCCATGTAACCACTGTTTTGTTATTTTCTACAGTGCAGTCAAAAATAAACAAAAGTTCAGAAAAAAATTATATGAGCCAGCTATTCCTTGAGACCTGATAAGTGGTTATAGTTAGAGAAGATAGCCCGCATCTACTGGCCATAATTTTATCACTAGAAATTCTGTTTACTTATTGGCCTCAAGTTAATTGTAAACTAATACATAGTTGCATGGTAAACATCCTCCATGAAAATGTACAGAACAGGGGAAGGAGAAATGGTTCTCAAAGCTTAGGAGCACTTGCTGCTTCAGTTCATGAACTGGGTTTGCCTAGCAACCACAAAGTGTTTCACAGTCGCTTGTAACTAGTTCAACAAGAAAAATCTAAATTCCAGATCTTTCTGAAATCAAACACGGTACACATGTATATGTGCAGGTGAACAATAATACACATAAAAATGAACAAATAATTTTGTAAAAATAAAAGAACATTTAAAATAAACATCTAACATAAATACATAAGATCCACATTGAACATATTTAAATTTTTATTATTTTTCATGTTCTAGTTTTCTGGAAAAAAAATCTATGCCATTTTACATTGTTACTTATAAACTTTCCACATGTGAATAAATCACAATGTCACACAGACAAATGAGGTTGTTACTTAATGTGATTCTACCACGGGTAAAATGTTAATCAGGTGAGTCATAATATTTTTTAAATTAAATAGAATATGAGTTATGAGAATAAATAATTGTAATATTGCTTAAATTTGCCAGTTTCTATGTTGTTTAGAAAAAATAACTTTAAATGTATTGTTTTCTTTGGACTACATACAAAAATATATTAAGCAAATTTTGTTGATAAAAATCTTCTAAATAACTATGAAATATACTCAATTTCATTCTAGTTTAAATTTCAATTATCTTATTTCAGGTCAATTTTCACTTACTAACTATTCTCATGGACTCTGTTTTTCCTTTTGCAATCTGCTTTTGGGCTGCAATCTTGATTAATAAAAACAACAACATCCCAATATTGTACTCCTTCCTGTAAGTGTCTTACAATGCCTTTTAGATGGAGTCTGAATAAAATTAAATATATCTTATTTTCTAGTAGAATGTACCTCTCCAACTTTCTCTCTCATTTCTATCTTATATGACTTGATTATACATAACTATTTTCAGTTCAATAAATATGTTCTCCCAATCAATTTGCCTTCTCTGTCCTTTCAAACTGTGAAAGGAGAACTGAACTTGTTACATTCTCTATGACAACAAGCCAGGATGAGCTATGACTCCTTGAGAAGTGAACTAAGCAGATAAATTATTAATATATATCAATAAAAGGAGACTATTCTAATGATGCTGCATGGATAAGCAGTCCAATGCCTCCCTAAAGTCCATCTTTAGGATCACGTTGTACAAATAAGTTTTAGTAAAAGGCAAGGAATACATATATCTAAATAGTAACTGCCAAAGATAACCCAATACCAATTAATCATTGTCTGGGATTGAGAACATTCTTAGTTCATTAGGAGTCAGGATGATGCATATGAGACCCTTAGACATGGATGACTGGTACATTTTCAAATGGCTTAGGAATATTATTTAGGGAATAGATACCATCTTTAGGCAAGAAGTACCCCTGATTATATTCCATGAGATGAACATTCACTAAGAGAGACAAAATCTCCATTGCTTGCATTTGAACTTTCACCATGGTAACCTGTGACTTCCCCTTTATTTATGTGTAAATGAAGATTAGACTATTGAAGGAACACATTGTTAGGCCTTCTCACTTATTGTGTATCCAGGTTCTACCGGTTTTCCTGGTGTATTATAGATAGACATTCATTGCGCTACTCAAGAAGGTCTCCTTTGTGTCCCAGACAGCTAATGTTCCACACACATGTTTTGTCCTGTAAATTGTAAATACACTAAGCATATATATATATATATATATATAGAGAGAGAGAGAGAGAGAGAGAGAGAGAGAGAGAGAGATCAAAGGATGGCAGAGGAGAAGAATGTCTCTTCATCTAAGTTACTTTGTTTGTTTGTTTGTTTTACAATAAAGAAAAGACCAAATTCAAGCCATGAGTTATGAGTGGAAATAGAGTTTAGCCATGGGAAAGTACTAAAAAAACCTCCAGATACATGCTGAGTGCCTTAGTTTTGTGTCCTTTTTTTACAATTATTGATGTAACCTAAAAACAGTTCCTCTGAAGACTGGGAAGATAGTTTCATTAGCAAAGGGCTTTCTGAGAAAATACATGGGTCTGAGTTTGATTTCCAAAACCTGTGTAAAAAGGCAAGTCAATATGGGGTGCACAGGTAATTCCACAGTTGGGGAAGCATGAACAGGAGAATTCTTGAGGCTTTCTTAACTGCCAGCCTACTCTCCTCGGTAAGTTTCACACCTCTCACATCCAAGCCTACATGTGTCCTCTCACTGGCACAGACATCTGTACCTTCATGTATATGAACACGCACTAAAGTGCTGCACATATATCATGAAAAATGGAGGCTTAGAGAGTGAACTACGTATGTTTTATAGTCTCTTAGTCAGGAAAAAGGATAAGTTAGAATGAGAAAAAAATGGAAAGGAAAGAAATCAGAACTAAAGTGAAGAGAGTTGATGGGCATGAGAGAGGAGGCACAAGCCTATGTGTCATTTTTATGAGTATGATGATGATTAAGATTTTCTTAGTGCTTGATAAAATCCCTCCACTCTTGTGTTGCATGTTCTATGATATCTGATTGCTCAATAATAGCAACAATGCAAGAAAGTCATATACTTGAACACTGAGCCACTAAGAGGTTGATTCATTTTTTAGGGGAGCCTATCTAGACTCTTACAAAAAGATATTTGGAAACGACTTCTGAACCTATTATGATTAGTTGCTGCCCCCAAAATAAAACATCCTGCAAAAGATGAGCAAAGTGTACTTTTCCTTAGAAAGTCCAAACAAACTTTTGTAAAAGCACAAGAGGCTAATCATGCACTTTACTGCCGACGTGGTCTTAAGAAACTGTTTTCTGAATCTACTTGATATTCACAATTTGATGGCTTACTCCAAAGTTCCTAGGATTTTTATCTAGAAGACTATCTCAGGAATACTAATGAGAGTTAGAATTATTTTATATCTTGTAGCTTAAAATGGAAAGGATAACAATATATAAATAAAATATTATAGATAGTACTTTGTTAAACATAAAAGCAATTGTCTTTTTATTATATCATTAATAGAAATTTAAATATCCTGCTTGAAGAAAAATGTTAAATGAAGTAGTGATATTTGAGTTTAATTGTAGTGCAAAATATGCTACTGCACCAATAAAATATAAGTTAATGAGCCAAGTTCTTACTTTCCTAATCTTAGAAAATATATTTTTTCACATGTACTAGTCTTCTGAGCTTAGTGTAGAGAAATCACTAGACTGAATATTTTAGGTGCTGTTGCTATTGATGCAAGAATATTGGAGTGTCTTTTCAAACGATGCTTTTCTCAGAGATCTAGGTTCTCGGATATACTCTGACCACCGAAGTAATCTCTTAGCAAGGTAATTTCCTTCTGCTTCTTCTCAAAAGAATTTGAAGAATAAATTTTATGGAAAACAGAGTGTATGTTTAAAAGAAATTTATTTCACATTCATAGAATCATAAAATAGGAGGGAGATCTAAGATAAGGAAAGGAGGGAGAGAGCGTAATAGAGAGAAGAAGACTTCTGGGTGTTCAGCAAAAGGGAAGATTGATATCCATGCAGCTCCTTGTCTTGGGTCATTTAAAAGACCCCTACCAGAAACTGGGGTGACATATAGAAAGGGGATGAGCTACTCAGTACAGTACGGGTAGCTTTCCTAGTGTTCTCTAGAGCTCAGTCTGGGTCACAACCACAGTGGTCTTTAGAAAGATTTGAATAAGAAATAGAAGACAGAAATTTCCGGTAGCATTCCTTATCTCTAGTGAGGACAATCTTAGAATTATTGCTTTGGGTAGCTGTCCTACTTTACCAAGTTCTATTACCCATTCTCTAATATAAAGTCACCTTTAAGTCATTTAGGAACCAGGCAAAGGGACAAAGCCACAAATAATTTGGTAGTTCCTCCCCAACAAACACATGCACAGAGTAACAGCTTTTGGTTTTATCCCTCTGATTGGGCAGTTCACTCTTCCTGTTCCGAGGTCTGTGAGAATTTCCTATGTATCACAGTAGAAAAGGGTGAATAGTGCTCTCACAGTTCAAATTCTAATTTTATATCTGTTGCTTAACACATATTAAGAAAGATATTTTATTTCCTAATTTCAGTTTGGGATTATAATTTGCTTTTGTTTTTCAATCATTCCATTCATTTATATCTCAAATGATAGCCTACTTCCCAGTAACCCCTCCACAACCCACCCTACTCACACATATGCCCTCTCCCCCTCCCCTTTGTCTCTATGAGGGTTTTCCCCCACCCAACCATCCTTTCCCACCCTTTTGTGCCATATCTCCCTATGCTGGTGCATCAAACCTCCACAGGACCACGGACCTCCCTTCCCATTGCTGTCAGACAAGGGCATCCTCTGTTGCATATGTATCTGGAGCCATGGATCCCTGCTTGTACGTTCTTTTATTGGCGGTCTAGTCTGTGGTAGCATTCGGTAGTCTGGCCAGACGATGTCGTTTTGTCCCATGAGTGGCAAACCCCTTCAGCTCCACCAGTCTTTGTGCCAGCTACTCCACCTGCGTTCCCCAGCTCAGTCTGATGGTTGGCTCCAAGCATCCAGATCTGCATTAGTCAGTTGCTGGCAGAACCTACCAAGCAACAGCCACATCAGGTTCCTGTCAGCAAGCAACTCTTGGCAACAGCAACAGTTTCAGGGATTGGGCTTGGTATCTGCAGACTTGATGAATCCCCAGGTGGGGCGGTCCCTGGATGCCCCTTCCTTCAGACTCTGCTTCATTTTTGTCCCTGTCTTTCCTTTGACACAGGAACATTTCTAAGTTAAAAACTGAGATGGGTGGGTGGCCCCATACCTCAACCAGTGGTGTGCCTATCTACTGGAGGTGGTCTCTACAGATTTTATCTTCCCTTTGCTGTGCATTTTGGCTAAATTGAACTCTATTGGATCCTGGGAGCCTCTCGCTACCCTGGCATCTGGGACCTGCCAGTGACTATCCCCACTTCCTGATCTCCCACTGCTACATATTTTGGGATTATAATGTTATTACAATATTTTTCTCTTTTTCTCTCTCCAAACCCCCTTATACACCTTTCTCTGCTCCTTTCAAATTCATAGCCTCTTTTTATACTTTCTGGTATTACATTATGTTTTTATTCACTGGCATTGCACGCAAATATATTTCTTAATACTACATGCTTACTCTGTATAATGCTACATGTATGTATGTTTTTAGGCCTGTCCATTTGGTATTAGATAATTCATGTGCTCTTCTCTGGAAAAGACTTCCTTATTTGTTTGTAGATCTTTGTGCTGGTTTAAGGCCTTATGGGACTTACCTTTCTACTCTTGCCTGTCTATTGTAAAGGACAAAACTCAATGCTTGTGTGTGTGTGTGTGTGTGTGTGTGTGTGTGTGTGTGTAAGTAAAATTGTGTATGTACAGACCGACCTCTACTAGTAGGTGACTAACTCAAGGATTGTGTCCTAACTTTTCTCCATGCACTTTGCTATATTTTAAATAAGTGTATTATCAATATTAGCATGATAAATATTATCTATTTTACTTTTCATGTATACAAATAAGATAACTTTAAAGATCAAAACAATTCCATTTGATTCTATTAATTATTATTTATGTCAATGCCTTCACATTTCAGTTAATCTCTTACTGACAACCAGAGTCATTCAAAAAGACAACTATGACAATGTTCTTTGATAAATAAAATATTTCCATTAACCCATATTAATTCCACAAGTGATGGGGTGTGCTAGGACATTATTATTCATACATGTAGAAGTATCCTGGTATGAAGAATTTTTCCTAATTTACAATGTTCTCACCCTAGAAGTTAATAAGTAAAATTTTCTGTGCTTTATAAAATCACAGTAAACACATTTAATCAAAATATAATTACATCATTTTATTCCTTCCCTTTGCTCCCTTTAGTCCCTCCCTTGTCCCCTCCCACTGACTCCTTTTGTCCTTAGTCTCAAATCAATAACCATGTTTTTATTGGTTTACACACACACACACACACATATTAAAACAGAGATATGAATGAGAAACAGATAGAGTAATACTAGCAATCTTCTGAATCCATTGTTATTGTATGTGTTTATGGTTTCAGAACTAGTAATTTTGTATTAGATAAATATTTAGGGAACTCATCCTCAGCAGTTATTAGATGTCTGTAGTTCTTTGTCTAGGGGTGAGATCCATTACAACTGTAGGAACTTCCACTTCTGCATTAGCATCTATATTGATATTCCCATGGTTTAGTCTAGTCTATGCAGTCATTTTTCACAGGGACTATATTCACAAAGGATCATTTGGTATTATAGCTCTAACTAAATTTCTGCTCCCTTGGACATATTTCTTGACCACAGATGCAAAAGCTCTGATGTAGATTTATCCACGTAAGCTAAACTGTACTGTGTTTATATGGGATTTTCTGTTATGATTGCTATTTTCTGTAAAAAGAAGCATCAATAATGAGGAATGGCAAGTGCATTTGTAGGCTGTGTGAGAAGTAATATCTACAGATTGTTCTTAGCATCTTGAAAGGTAGTGTGAGTTACAGAGAGAAAGAGGATATGGGGACAATTTCTAAAGTGGCCATGTCAGGGTAGGGCATAAAGGAGAATCTGTATGTGATTCCCCTGAGTTCAGTCAAAAATAAAAATGAAACAAACAAAAGAGAGATGCTGGAGAAGGGCAAGAATCAGAAAACTGAAAGTATTTGAAGCCACTATTCCATTACCTAATCATAAGCAAAAACCCCAGATGATGGAGCAGCTGAAGGTTCTAAGAAAACATTTGAGGTGTTACAAAGTATCTTCAAAAGAAGCTAAACTCATGAAAAAAATTATCTACAAATCACTATCGAGAGATAAAGAAAATGAAACTGAGGTTTGGGCTGTATTAGATTCTAATTACTACTGTAGAAACTATTATTAATTTCTTTTGAGTAATAAATTCATTTTTATCTTACATTTTGTTCAGTTAGTGTGTTAGCTGCAATGACTTTCTTAGTTAAATTCTAAGGAAGAACTTTTCCCTTATTTATTTCAGTATCCAATAGGCAGGTCTAATAGTGATCCCATAGGTCACACAAATTTTAAGTCAGCTATAAACATGGCTGACATGAAATTATAAAGTTACTTAAAATATTGTAAAATTCGTGTAGGTGTCTTTTCTAACACAATTGCATGGAATTTAGCATGAACTTTATAAATAACCATTTATTTTACCAGTGTCCAAAGTTTGAAAATATATGCTCAAGGATTCAAAATGTCATTGGCCTTTGCTCAGCCTTTGTCTTGCTAATGCTTTGATTGCCATGTTTTCTTTTTTTTCCCTACCAGGCCAAGTCAGAAAACAACAATCTGTCCTCCTTAGCTCAAGGTCTTTTATTTGTTCATATTTACAAAGTCACATTTACCAGTAAAATGCAATCACTGTCAAAATCTTCACATGTTTTTCAAAGAAATAGAAAAATGTATAGAATTTGTATGGAACCCCAAAAGACCCCAGATAGGCAAACAGTTCTAACCTAAAAGAATAGTAATGAAGGAACTACCATCCCAGATTCCAAGATATATTACAAAACTCCAGCAAGAAAATGGTATATTTCTTGCAAACAAACATAACTATAGAGCAAGAGAATTCTCAAAGAGATGTACAAGTAGCTATTGCCACCTGATATTTGACAAAGATGTGAAAAGCTCTCTGGAGAAAAGACAACATATTTAATAAATGATGGGAGGAGCTAGATCTAGAAGAATGGAAATAGACTCCCCTCATCATCCTCCATAAATATCAACTTCAAATATAAAAGGCAGACTTTTACTAATGGGAGCTCATAAAACTGACCTAACAGCTAAAGAAACTGTCAATTGAGTAAAGAAGAATCCCACAGAATGGAAGGAAATTTTTATCAGCTATACAAATAACTGAGAATTAATAAATAGGATATATAAAAATCTCAATGCAAAAGAGGAAGAAGAAAACATTCAAATAAAAATAATTGCAATGGAACAAGGTAGAAAATTCTCCTAGGACAAAGTAAAAATGATTAAAAATATCTCAAAATGTACATTACTTTTTACAATTAGTAAAATGCAAATTAAAATAAATTTGAGATTTTTCTCTCCAGTCAGAAGAGCTAAGATTAAGATAACAATCAAAAACATTTCTGGCCAATTATGCAGACAGAGGATGTAAATGGGAGGTTCCTTTGGATCCCAAAGATTGGAGGAGTCAGAGGAATGGGCTACACCAAGAGAACCTGCCTCGCCAGATGATCAGCTAAGCAGGGCTCACATCACAGAAACAAAAATGGGAAGCAGAGGGCCTGCATGGGTCTGAACCATGTCCACTTCATGTAAGTTAAGGCTGTTAGGTTTGTGTTTTTGTGGGACTCCTAACAGTTGGAGTCAGTGTTTATCTGTCTGTTCTGCCTGCTCTTCAGATGTTTTCTTCCTATTGGGTTGCCTTGTCCAGCCTAAATATGAGGTCTTTTACTTTGTCTTATTGTATTGTTTTTGTCCTGTTTGGCTGGACACATTTGGAGGCTTGCTCTTTTCTGAAGATTAAACACAGGGGGAATAGCTCTGGGGTACAGGGGAGTTGGAGAAATAGGAGAAGTGGAGGGGGGGGACTGCTTAGAATGTACTGTATTGGAGAATAATCTATTTTCAATAATCTCTACTGGTATATATTAACATATATTATCAATTATAATATATAATATATTATATATTAATAATATTATATTCATTGCCAGGGGCCAGCTCCAGCATTAGTCTTCCTTCTCGTTGGTTCTTCCTGAGGCAGTGGAGGGGGAAGAGCATCAGCAGAGTGTAAGACTGTCTTACGAGATACAGGGGATAAGACTTTGTCTTACTAGATATTTAGGGTTGCTGTATAATAATAAGTTTACTTATCTAAGTCTAAGTTCTATGTTACTGTAGCTGATTTACTTATCTATGTCCAAGTCACTATGCTCTCCTACTGTAATTGACCTGCCTTCTGTGTCCCTCTGAGACCAGAAACTGCAGTCTCTGGCACTTAGTACCTCATTCTAAATCAGCAGGAGATGAAGTAGAGGATTAATTGCTAGAGCCTTTTCCCTTTTGTCCCTAATGCTTCTTGCTTGTCAGGGTGGGGAGAAGTTTGGAGCAATGAACTTCTATTGAACCAAGAGAAGTGAATAGCACTTGCAGAAGGAAAAACCTTTACATAGGCAAATACACATAAACTTATATAAGTTCACATACAGATTCGTGAATGCACATTTATTTATTTCCATTCACACCAATTGGGTCCAACTGCATTCTAACAATTATATTCTTATACATACACATGCATACATTCTCACAAGTACATACTTACACATATATCCATACTTACATATGCATATGGAGCAAAAGACCAAGCACCAGTGCAGAAAGAACTCACTCATTCTGGATGAAAGATGAGCTCCAATCTTTATTACATAGAAAAAGAAATAGCTTCTACACTTTTAATGCTACATGAATTAAACACAAATTTGTAAGAGAGGAGGCTTGTTTCTTTTAATAAGACTAAGCCTACCTTGCTATTAAGAAATGACCTGTTCTGTCCCATGGTAAGGAAAAACCTGCCTGCTCCTTCTGCTCTCTCCAGCTTCTTCCTTTTTCCTCTTTTCTCTGCATTCTGCACATTGCTCTTAGTTTACTAAGTTACCTATAGTCTCTAGGTTATCCCACCCTCCATTTCATCTCCCACCAGATCTCCTTAGCTCAGTTCTTCTTAGCACAATCCAGCTCAGTTCTTCTTAGCACACTTCTTAGCTCAGTTCTACTTCACTCAGACCTCTCTGGTTCAGTCCTGCCTCTTCAGCTCAGTCCCTCTCCAGCTCAGTCTTGACTCTTTCAGCTCAGCCCTCACTCTTCTCTTTGTCCTCAGCATTTAAAATATCTTTCAGAATACATGATCACATGTTCCAAAGTTCATCACAAGTTCATTCAAAAAATTAAATCATAAATTGAAATAGAAGTTTACAATAGAGAATGTTTACATGCATATCCATAGGGAGTAATTATCTGGGTAAACATCCATCACCTGTCACAGCTCCACAGGTTCACTGAAGGTTTAAAACCATAACTAAGTTATTAGTGAAGTTTTGTATCGATAAAACTAGTCAATATTTTATCCTCTGTCCTAGCACCTATAACAAATCATTAGTTCCCTTTTTATGACCTTTGGTTAATTGTTTTACAATCTCTTGGAATGTGCTTTAAGTAGGAGAAAGTCTAGTTACTATCTAAGAGCAATTAACTGGTAACACTTGGGAGACTGGCAGAGTTCTCACTGCAGTCTTGACTATCAGAAAAAGACTTAATAGCAGTCCCACTAAAAAAGAGCTTAATAATCACTGATATAATTTTAGGAATTCTTATAGGATCATCATTAAGAATTAAGAAGTCATCTATTTGTCTGTAAAGCATCACTACAGGACAGTAGGTCTGCAGAGATCTGCTCCAAAGAGGCGTGCTATTACTTAATGATTGTTACATATGTTTAATAACAACAGGTAAATCATTTTAATTGCAGGAATCATTCCTAAAATGATCCCTTACAGCCTTACTTAATAAGGGTGAACTGGTCGAAGCTTATATAATAATCTGAGGCAGGCCATCTCAGGATGATCACCTGCTAGTTATTAGCTTGTCCCGTTATGGGTCCCGACAATTCATGTATATATATATATATATATATATATATATATATATATATATATATATAATGTCTGCTGGTTATACTCATAACTCACTACACCTTGTTGATAATTTTTAAACAGAAGGAATTTTTATGTCTTCTATTCATAAAAGCAGACAGGAAGACAGAAAATCTTTAGAGATGCAGAAACTCTAGAATTCAGTGCTGCAAGGTAAGTGCACAACTTTTACTTTTGTTCTCTTTCATTAGTCAATTTTAGAATGATGTCTCCAGCTGGGATTTTTCATGAAAGATTTAGTTCTGAGAAAACAGTATGCAAAAGAACATCATTCTCACATATTTCATTAAAATCAAATGGCAATACTCGACTGTTGTTTGAGTGTTCATTTTACATTGTGCTTAATGTATGAAAAACTGATCAGTTCAATCCCTAAATTTATATTAAGACTATTGAATGAAGAGGTGGTGGTAAAGAAGTTCCTGTGAGTTTAAGAGAGCCTACTACACTCCAAGAGGACCTAAGATCACACAGGTTCTGAAAGGGGGGTATCCTCACAGAGTCACACCAAAACACCTCCTATCCCTCCCTCCCTCCCTCCCTCCCTCCCTCCCTCCCTCTCTCCCTCCCTCCCTCCCCCTCTCTCTCAGCAGTTTCTAAATAGTTTCTTGAAATAAACCAGAAAACATAAGTTAGATATATTTCTGATTATTGTGAGATGTAAACAACGGGTGTTGTGTGTACCTGGAAGAGAATGGGGGACAAGAGACGCGAAGAAGGATGTCAAGACAAGAGTCTGATCAAGGCGACAGTTTTATTTTTCCCCAAGGCTGAATTTATACCATAACATGGGTAACAGAGGGAGGGGGGGAAGTAAGAAACATTTATGCATGCCAAGGACACAATATTTGTGTGGTCAGGGAGTAGGCTGATGTTGACAGGTTGTCAGAAAGGTCACAGGTTTGTCATATCTATTAGTCAGCAGGATGTCTTTATCATATTATTATTTTTCTTGACCACCAGATTTATATTAGTCTTCTGCAGCTGGCTGGGGATTTTCCATGAACCTAGTCATTCGTAATTCTAACATCAACAATGGAGGGCTTCATGGGCATCACTCCCAACAGTGAGACATTAGAAAAACATAGTAAATCTGAAAAAGTACTGTGAGAGATCTGATACCTGAGTTTATAGAAAGTTAACCAATCAGAAATATAGATAGCCAGACTAATCATTTAAGGGATGTAGGGATTCCCCTACTGAATTTACAACCACTGTACTAGCAAAAAGTACAAACAGTCAAACTGTTGGCATTAGAAGTTGCTATAACCTGTACAAATATGCTCATTACTTCAGGGTTATGGGATAATTTTGATAACCAGATTAATAAGAACATTCAATTGTAAGACATCTAATAAGACATAGAAAATGAGAGAATTATATAAGGCAAGAAAAGTAAACATTTGCACACTTACTTTATGTCAAAGCAGACTGTGATCAAAGTACAATTTATCAAGACTAAGATTAAGATTACTACTTAAAATTTAATCATTATTTACTTAGTTGAATATGTGCACATTTGAAACATACATTTTATGAAATTGTAAAATGGATAACTAATCTACTATTGATTAATATACTATGAGTGAACTATGATATATATATCATATATACACATATATAAATATGTGTGTGAATCCTACTAAATCCTATTTTATTACCTCATTTCTCAGACATCAAATGAATTTTATTTATCAAATAACTGCCAGAGCATAAGTCATTACTGATTTATGACACAAGTATTATGATAGTGAAGCCATATGTTTTGCTGTGGATATTAAGATTCTTAAATTTGACTATTATGTATTGTGATTAAAAGTAGTGAACTAGAGGTTGTGAATAATAGAATCTGAGGTTAAGAGTCCTCTGCTCTTGGTTTCCAGCACTCATATTGGGTGTCTGATAGATGCTTGTAAATTCTGCTCCAGGAAAGCAAAAGCAATCTTTTGCCCTGCATGGGCATTTCTACACATCCACTACATACACAGGGAGATCAATGCACATATACATAAGTAAACATTAAAAAGATTAGTGAACTAATTAATTAATGGGTTTACATGTATAACATATGCAAAAATAGATTATAATCCAGTGTTTTCCCAGAATTGCACTTTCTGTATATTTATAGATAAATAATATTGTATAGGAATACATGGCATGAGAGTAGGGAGAAAGGTGTTCAGCAGAATAAAAGAGACAAACAGGAGGGTGAGGTTATAGAAAGGCTGGTCAGGACAGTATGGAGAGATATGTTCACAGTACATTACCTGCTTCTGTGCAAATGTCCTAAGAAGTGCAGAAAGATTCACAAAGGGAAAAGAGAACAATGTAAAAGGAATGGAAAAGAATTTGAATATAAACACAAGCATGTGCTTGAAAATCAGAATTTCTATGGAGCTTACCCAGAAATATTATTTTCAAACATACATGTTTCAGTTATATATTTCAAACCAAAGAAAAGCACAAATCAAAAAAAAAAGGAATCTTGAACATTACAGATCTAAAAATTGAATGATAATGTACCTTTAAATGAAACTGAGTGATTTTAAGTAATTGAAATGAATAAGCATATCACCTTTATAAGTAACACATTTTGTACATTATGCACAATTAGGTATCACATGCACAACTGATATTTAATTTATGTATTACATATGTGAAATATATCTAATGTGTAGTTATTCAGTCTATATACTTACACATATGTTTTGTTATTCTTTGTTACGATTTTGACTTCTTACATATCCATTTACAAAATTCTCAAATATGAAGACAAATGTTGGAGAAGGAGATATGTTAAAAATTCAAAGCCGTATGGAAATATCATATTTTCGAATCTTAAAATTGACTGGTAGCATCATAATCTTTGAGGTTTATGATTTCTTAAACTTCTGATGACTTCTCAGTCATTAGGAAAGTTGGTTCCTACTTAACTTTTACAGTGGTTCTTTCAGGATATGAGTATCACTTTAAATCTCATGTGACGAAAGTCCTGAAATACAGAATGTCAAGTAAGAACAAATTTTGCCTAAAATTTTCTCGGAAAACCTAACTTTGATTCCATATCTAAATGGAAGGGAAAGTAACAATTTTTAATGATAAATAACTCAAAAACATAAAGACAAATTTGTAATGAATATTAAAGCTACCATATTGCTTTTGTAAGTTATATGTTTATCTCAAATGCTTGTATTTCCATGTATATATCTTAATATACATGTGTATTTAATTGTATTTCTAAGTATAAAAATGAACTAGCTATATACCTGACTAATATTATTAATAACCAGAGTAATATAATTTATTTTGGGTGATTCCCTCAACTGGTAATTATTTGATAAAATTCTGCTTCTAGGAGATTTCATATTTTTGAGATCTGAGAATTCTTTTTGTTAAGAACACTCTTTCAGCAGATCCAGGGGACATACAGCAGTTTGCTCCGTGGAACTTCAACACTCTTGTGTTTTTTCATGTTGAGGCTAAGAATTATCTGTGCATAGTTGATAGTGAAACCTCATAGCATTTTGGGAATTCTAATCAGTTAATCCGTTTTTGTTTATAAACACTTAACAGATTTCATGTCAAATCACCAAATGTATTTGAAACAACTAAGCCTAGCTGAAATATGGCAAAGTGGATTTTGATTAACAGGAAACGTGTATCTCTCTAAATTATTTATTCTAACATCATACAACACGTTCAGTTGGACTATTTCAACAGCAGCATTTTTATCAGATATAATTATCTTGCTTTTCCTTTTCTTTTGGATGGGTCTTAATGTGTTGGATGGTTTTCTGTTTGTTAGCTTGGTTTGTGTTTGTTTTCCGTTTTTGTTTGTTTGTTTGTTTGTTTGTTTGTTTTTGGTTATTCCATTGCACTGTTCTGATGCATGACTCTGCAGAAGACAATGCAATATTGCAGTCTCTAAAGGCTAATAATGTAAACTCTAGAAATGATTGTTCTTTACTTCCTCATGAATTGCACGAATGAAGTAAGCATCTTCAATACTATGGTATGGCGTGTCAGCTACATCGCATAGTTCATTGGTTACATTTTCTGATTTCTCCATTATTGCAAGAGTCTACATTTTATGCTATGACATAAAAGGAATTTCTTTTCTTTCATTTTCCAAGAAGGTTTTCTCCCATTTTGAAAGTTCTTACTGGCTGCCTCTTCAAAGGGCCCCATTTGTCTAATGGTCTGTTCAAGGCACTTTGACTTTCGTTAACACTTATCTTCTAAAGTTCTCCCAGCTGCTGCCCATTTCCCACACTAATTTCTCTCTTGGGCACTTGTTACAATAGCATCATACTTTCTGATCTCAAATTCTGCATTAACTATCTGTCACTGAGTAAGAAATTATACCAGATTTTAGCAGTTGCATGCAAAAGCACTGAGTATCTCTACCTACCAGTCCTCTAAAATTGTCAGAGGAAACTACTGTAAACTGATGCTTTACATTAATAGAAATTTATCCTGTTATATTGATGCAGTTCAGAAATTCCATATAGAAGCATTAGCATGTGTAAATCCTTTTCTAGGTAGTGAGAGACAATGCATGATTAGCCTCAGTAAGCCTGTGATGTATGTTGTCAATATTTCATGATATTTTTAAAGTTGATTCTTATTTTTGCCAAGATTTATAGAGGTGACTTCGAATCCATATTCTAGCTGGAAGGCTAGTATTTCTTATTTGATTTGATTTGATTTTCAATCCAGTCATTCCCACCACTCTCAAGTCCCTCTTCCACAGTTCCTCATTCCATTCCTCTTCCCCCTTGTCTCCCAGAGAGTTCCCCCACCCAATCAGGCCTCTCCCTTCCCTTTGGCCTCAAGTCTCTCAAGGATAAGTACATCTTCTCCCACTGAAGCCAGAAGAGGCAGACCTATGCTTTATAAGTGTCAGGAACTTTGGACAAGCTCCTGTACACTCCAGATTGGTGACTCAGTTTCTGGGAGCTCCCTGCAGTCCTGGGTAGGTGAGACTTCGGTTCTTCCAATAGGGTAGCCCTTCCCTTTAGCTTCTTCAATTCTTCTCCTAGTTCAACAATAGTGGTCCCCCACTTCAGTCCAATGGTTGAGTGTACACACCTTATAGAAGCTTTTCTGTTTCACCAGGTTACATTTGTCAATTGTGTACCTTAGAGCCATTGGTGTTTTGTTTAAGAAATTTCACTGTGCCAATGTATTTGCAGCTACTTTCCACGTTCTCTTCTATTATTTTCAGTGTATATGGTTTTAGTCGGAGGTCCTTGATACATTTGAATTGATCTTTGTAAAAGGAGATAGGTATGGATCATTGTGCATACTTCTACATGGAGACCACCAGTTAGATCAGCACTGTTTGAAGTAGATGGTTTCTTTTAGCACTGGACGGTTTTGGCTTCTTGTCAAAGATCAAGTGGCTAAATGTGTGTTTGTGTGTGTGTGTGTGTGTGTGTGTGTGTGCGCACACATTTACTTCTGGGTCTTCAATTCTACTCCATTAATCAACCTATTTGTTTCTGTACCAATACCACACAGCTTTTATTACTGTTGTTCTGGTATATAGCTTGAGGTCAGGAATGGTGGTTTCCCCAGAAGTTTGTTTGCTTGTTTATTTATTTATTTTATTATTGTGATTTTTTTTGCTATCATGGGTATTTTGTTTTTCCATATGAAGTTGAGAATTCATTCTTCAGAATCTTTAAGTTTTTGACATACAGATCTTTAACTTGCTGGGTTAGAGTTACACCTAGATATTTTATATTATTTGTAACTATCTGTGAAGGGTGTCATTTTCCTATTTTCTTTCTCAGCCTGTTTATTTTTTGTCTAAAGGAAGGCAACTGATTTGTTTGAGTTGGTTTTATATCCAGCCACTTTGCTTATTCATTTATCAGCTGTAGAAGTTACCTGCTAGAATTTGGGGGATACTATCATATCATCTACAAATAGTGATACCTTCACTTCATTCATCCTTTTTCAATTTGTACCCCCTTGATCTCTTTTTGTTCTTCTAAATTCTTTATGTAGAACTTCAAGTACTATTTGAACAGACAGAGAGAGAGTAGGCAGCCTTTGTCTTGTCCCTGATTTTTAGTGGGATGGCTTCAAAGTTCACTCAGTTTAATTTGATATTGGATATTAGTTTGCTGTATATTGGTTTTATTATGTTCAGGTATGTACCTTGGATTCCTGATCTCTCCAAGTCTTTTAACATGAAGGGGTGTTAGATTTTGTCAAAGGTGTTTCTCAGAAACTAATGATATGATCGTGAATTTTTTAATATAATGGATTGTATTGATGGATTTTCATATAATGAACCATCTCTGCATACCTGAGATCATTATGAATGATGGTTTTGGTGTGTTCTTGGATTCCCTTTCCAAGAATTTTATTATTTTTGCTTTGATATTCATAAGTAAGGTTTGTCTCAACATTTCTTTCTTTGTTGGGTCTTTGTGTGGTTTAGATATCAGAGTAACTGTGGCTTCACAGGATAAATTAGGTAGTGCTCCTTCTAGTTTGTGGAATAATTTGAGGAGTACTGGAATTAGCTCTTTTTTGAATGTCTGGTGGAATTCTGCACTTATACCATATGTTCCTGTTCTGTTTTTGTTTTTTCTTTTCTTTTTTCTTTTTCTTTTACTTATTTTTTGTTGTAGGACTTTAATGAACATTTCTATTTCCCTATGCATTACTGGACTATATATATATATGTAGTTTATATGATCTTTCTTTAACTTTGGTTTGTGTTATTTGTCTGAAAATTATTCATTTCATGTAGATTTTCCAGTTTTGTTGAGTATAGGCTGCTTTAGTGGGTTCTGATGACTTTTTTTATCTTTATTAACTTGAGTATTTCTTATTTACATTTCAATTGTTTTTAATTTCCTCAGTACCTGTTGTTATGTCTCCCCTTTTATTTGTGATTTTGTTAATTTGGGTACTGTCTCTGTGCCTTTTAATTAGTTTGGCTAAGGGTTTATCTATGTTGCTGATTTTCTCAAAGAATGTACTCTTGGTTTGTTGATTCTTTGTATCATTTTCTTTGTTTCCATCTTTTTTAAGTCCTGAGTTTGATTATTTCCTGCTGTCTTCTCTTTGGTGTGTTTGCTTCTTTCTGTTCTAGAGCTTTCAGATGTGCTGTTTTCTTGCTTGTATGGGATGTCTCCAATTTCTTTATGAAGGTACTATGAATTTTTTTCCTTAAGACTGCTTTCAGTGTGTCACATAATATTGGGTATAATGTGTCTTCTTCATTTTCATTTAATTCTATGAAGTCTTTCTTTCTTATTCCTCTCTGACCAAGCTATCATTGAGCAGAGCATTGTTCACTTTTCATAAGTATTTGGGCTTTCTGTTGTTTTTGTTATTATTGATGTCTAGCCTTAGTCTGTGGTATCAAATAGAATGCATGGGGTTATTCCAAATTTCTTTTATCTCTTCAGGCTTGTTTTATGTCCGACAATACAGTCAGTTTTGGAGAAAATTCAGTGAGGTGCTGGGAAGAAAGTATATTCTCTTCCACTGGGGTGAAATATTTTATAGATATTTGTGAAAACCATTTGGTTCATAACTTGTTAGTTTTCCTGTGTCTCTGCTTATCTGATTAGTTTTTGTTTCAGTTACCTGCCCATTGGGGAGAACAGTGTTTTGAAGCCTTCCACTATTATTGTGTGAGGTTCAATGTGTGTTTTGAGCTTTGTTAAATTTTCCTTTACAAATATGTGTGCCCTTGAATTTCGTTCATAGATGTTCAAGATTGATACTGTTTCCTGGTGGACTTTGTTTTGTTTTGTTTTGTTTTTTGTTTTTTTGGTTTTCGAATACGAAGTGTCCTTCCCTATCTTGTTTGATAATTCTTTTGGATGAAATTATGTAACTATTTGATGAATATTACAATGGTTACCCCAGCTTGTTTCTTGGGACTATTTGTTTTGGAAAACTTTTTTCCAGCCATTTACTCTGAGATAGTGTCTGCCATTGTCACTAAGGTGTGTTTTTTATATGTCAAATGCTGGATCCTATTACTATATCCAGTATGTTAGCCTTTGTCTTTTTTTTTTTTTTTTTTGGAAATTAAGTCCATTGTTGTTAAGAGATAGTAAAGACAACTGATTGTTAGTTCCTGTTATTTTTCTTGCTGGAGGTGTTATTGTGTGTATTATTCTCTTCTTTTTTTGTTTGTTGTAAAATGTTTAATTTCTTGCCTTTTCTTGGTGTAGTTACTCTACTTGTGTTGGAGATTTCCTAGCAATGTCCACTGTAGTGTTGGATTATTAGAAATATTGTTTATATTTGGGTTTGTCATGGAATATCTTGTTTTTTTCCATATATGGTGTTTGAGAGTATTGATGGGTAGAGTAGCCTGGCTAACATTTGAGTTGTCTTAGGATCTACAGGACATCTGTCTAAGATCATCTGGCCTTTAAAGACTCTGTTGAGAAATATGTTGTAATTCTGATAGGTCTGCCTTTATATGCTATAAACCCCCCTTTTTCCTCTTACAGCTTTTAAGATTCTTTGTTCTGTGCTTTTATTTTTTTTTATTGTTATGTGATGGAAGGATTTTCCTTTGTGGTCCTATCTATTGGTGTTTTGTATGCTTCTTGTACATTTATGACTAACTTTTTCTTTAGGTAGGGAAATTTTCTTCTATATTTTTGTTGAAGATGTTTTCTGGCCATTAGAGCAGGGACTCTTCACCATCGTGTATTCTTATTATTGTTAGGTTTGATCTCTTTATTGTTGCCTAAATTTCCTAGATATTTTGGGTTAGTAGCTTTTTACACTTTAGATTTTCTTTGTGTAACGTGTCAATATTTTCTATGTTTTTTTTTTCTGAGATTCATCTCTTCTGCCTCTTGTTTTCTCTTAGTGATACTTGCATCTGTAGCTTCTGATCTCTTTCCTAATGTGTTCATCTCCAGGATTATCCCCATTTGTGTTTTGTTTATTGTTTCTATTACCATTTTTAGGTTTTGGAGCCTTTTGTTCAATTCCTTCATCTGCTTGAATGCATTTTACTGTATTTCTTTAAGGAATACTTTTTTATCTCCTTTACGGGGTTCCTTCTGTTTGCCTGTGTTTACCTGTATTTGTTTAAAGTAGTTATTTATATCCTCCTTAAACTCTTCTATTATATTCATGACATGAGATTTTAAGTCACTGTCTTGTTTTTCAGGTCTGTCAAAGTGTCAAGGGCTACCTGTGGCAGGAGACCTTGGTTCTTACTGTACTGAATTGCATTCTGTCATTTATGTTCTTGCTCTTGTCCTTTCCCATATAATTATCTCTGGAATTTACTGACCTTTACATATGTGACGATAGCTAGCATCCTTGGAGGCAGATAGAGCTCTGACACTGGATTATCTCTAGTCTTCTTGAAGGCAGACAGTGCTATCTCTGGTTAGGGTGGGATTCTTATATCTCTGGTTAAAGAAGGACTCCTATGTCTCTGGTTATTGCAGACCACTTGAGAGACAGACAGGGTATGGAAGGATATTTGGGCCTGATGATGTAATCATCTACCTCTGTATTTGTCAGGCTCTGGCAGAACATCTCAGGAGACAGCTTTATCAGGTTCCCATCAGCAAGCACTTCTTAGTATGCACAATAGTGTCTGGGTTTAGTGTCTGTATTTGGGATGCATTTCCAGTTGGGGCAGTCAGTCTCAGGATGCCCTTCAGTATGTGCTTCACACTCTGTCTCCATATTTCCTTTATATAGGAGAAATTCAGGGTTCATTTTGGAGAGTAGTGGGTGGTCCCATCTCCAACGAGGATGCCTTGCCTAACCTCTGGATATAGTCCCTACGGGTTCTCCCTCCCTTTTGAAGGGCATTTCAGCTAATCTCATCTCCACTGGGACCTGAGAGAATCTTGATTTCCTGGTACTTGGGACTTTCTGGTGGCTACCACCAGTTCCCCATTCCCCATTGTAACACTCCTCTGTTCAAGTTGCTGACCATGTGTTTATCATCCTGTCTCCTTCCATACCTGATCATTGCCTGTTTTTCCACCTTCCCCTCCTCAATTCCTCCGAAATCCCTCCTACCCTCTACCTCCCATGAGTATTTTGTTCCCCCTTCTAGAAAGGACTGAAACACCAGTCTTCCTACTTCTTGAGATTCATGTGATCTGAGAATTGTATCTTGAGTATTCCCAGATTTGGGGCTAATAAGCACTTATCAGTGGGTGTGTATCATGCGTGTTCTTTTGTGACTGGGTTACCTCAATCAGCATGATATTTTCTAGTCCATCCATTTGCCTAAGAATTTTATGAAGTCATTGTTTTTAATATTTGAGTAGTACTCCACTGTGTAAATGCACCACATTTTCTGTATCCATTCCTCTGTTGAAGGACATCTGGGTTCTTTCCAGCTTCTGGCTAATATAAATAAGGCTGCTATGAACATACTGAAGCATGTGTCCTTGTTATATGTTGGACATCTTTTGGATAAATATATGCCCAGGAGTGGTATAGTTAGGTACTCAGGTAGTACTATGTTCAATTTTATGAGGAATCATCAGACTGATTTCCATAGTGATTTTTACTAGCTTGCAATCCCACAAACAATGGAGGAGTGTTCCTCTTTCTCCCCCGCTCACCAGTATCTGCTGTCACCTGAGCTTTTAATCTTAGTCATTCTGACTGATATGAGGCAGAATCTCACTGTTACTTTGATTTGCATTTCCCTGATGACTAATGATGCTGAACATTTCTTTAGATGCTTCTTTACCATTAAACTCTCAGTTAAGAATTTGTTGCTTAGCTCTGTACCCCATTTTAATAGGGTTATTTGGTTCTCTCGAGTCTGACCTTTTGAGTTCTTTATATATATTGGATATTAGTCCTCATTTGTATGTTGGATTGGTAAAGAACTTTTCTCAATCTGTAGGTTTTCATTTTATTCTATTGACAGTGTCCTTTGTCTTAGAGAAGCTTTGCAATTTTAAGAGATCTCATTTGTTGACAGTTATTCTTATAGAATAAGCAATTGGTGTTCTGTTCAGGAAATTTTCCCCTATGCCCATGTGTTTCAGACTTTCTCTTCTATTAGTTTCAGTATATCAAGTTTTATATGGAGCTCCTTGATCCACTTGGACTTGAACTTGGTACAATAGTAGAAGAATGCACTACTTCTTCATTCTTATCTCCTGTTTATTAGATTTAGTAGTTCTTTTGTGGAACTTTTGTGGTCACTTAAGTATACTATCGTGTCATTTGCAAATAATGATATTTTGACTTCTTTCTTTCCAATTTGTATGTCTTTAATCTTTTTGTTGTTGTTTTTGTTGTTGTTGTTGTCTAATTGCTCTGGATATGACTTCAAGTACTCTATTGAATAGGTGGGAAGAGAGTTGGCAGCCTTTACTTGGCCTTGATTTTAGCGGGATTGCTTCAAGTTTCTCTCCATTTAGTTTGATGTTAACTACTGGTTTGCTGTATATGGCTTTTACTATGTTTAACTATGGTCCTTGAATTCTTAATCTTTCCAAGATTTTTATCATGAATTGTGTTGAATTTTGTCAAATGCTTTCTCAGCAACTAATGAGATGATCATGTGTTTTATTTTTTTCTTTAGTAGGTTTCTCTAGTGGATTATGTTAATGGATTTCAAAATATTGAACCATCCCTGCTTCCCTGGGATGAAGCCTGCTTGATCATGATGGATAATCACTTTGATGTGTTCTTGGATCTGGTTTGCAACAATTTTATTGAGTATTTTTACATTGATATTTATAAGGGCAATTGGTCTGAAGTTCTCTTTCTTTGTTGGGTCTTTGTGTGGTTTAGATATAAGCATATTTGTGGCTTCATAGAAGGTATTTGGTAGTGCTCCTTTTGTTTCTATTTTGTGGAATAGTTTGGACAGTATTGGTATGAGTTCTTCTATGAAGGTCTGATAGAGTTCTGGACTAAATCCATCTATTCCTGGGCTTATTTTGGTTGGGAACTTTTAATGACTGCTTCTATTTCTTTAGAGGTTATGAAATTGTTTAGATCCTGATTTAACTTTGGTGCCTCGTATCTGTCTAGAAAATTGTTCATACTCCAGATTTTCAATTTTTGTTGAGTATAGGCATTTTTGATAGGATCTGACATTTTTTTAATTTCTACAGTTTCTTTGTTCTGTCTCCCTTTTCATTTCTTATGTTGTTAATTTGGATACTGCCTCTATGCCCTCTGGTAAGTCTGGATAAGTATTTATATTATTTATATAAGTGTTTGAATATGATATGTCATTAAAAAGTAATCTCTAAATAAATATAACAAAAAAAGAATAAAAGATATATAGCAGGCAGAAATTTATCTCTAAAATTAAGTTGGTTAATTTGCAAAGATTTAATTTTTGTTTAATTTTTCATACATGTGTTTTTGCCTACATATATCTATGCACCATATATATGAAGTACATGAGAGACCAAAAAAGATTATTAGATATCCTGGAACAGGAGGTGATCATGAGTAGCATTTATATGCTGGTAACCATACCTGGGTCCCTTGCAAGAACGGAATATGTTTGTAAGCATTAATCATCACTCTAGCCCTGGAAGCTGTTTTTAATTAAAATTTTTGTGCACAAAAGAGTAAAAATCATTAACATACATGTACTTTTCTATGTGATGTGTAAAGAATAGCACATTTCTGTGTATATACATATGTCAGAATGGTCTATCTAAATTCATTATCCATCTGTTTACATACCTATGTACATATTCATCTACAACAAAAGCAGAGAAACTCATGGTTATTGATTAAATTGGCAACTTTTTAATCTAAGTGTTTCAGCCTAGGACTAAATAAACTAAGAAGAATTAAGTACTACACCAAGTATTAAAAATGACGTTACTGCATATTGTTTGGCTTTATTCAATTTAATGCCACTAAAAGCAAGAGTCATATTTTAATGTTTATAATATTAAAGCTACTTTAGGTCTGATAATTTACCTTTATTTTTCCCTTTAGATCTTTAATCTTTATTTCTAAAGATAATATACACATCTATGTAAGCACAATGTGTTCAGGAACGTGCTATATGACACACTTTGAAGCAGCTGAGGATGTCATATTTTATAAGATATCCAGAATAGGAATCCAATTGTGAGATGAGATCCTAGTCATAAGTAAATCAGTTTAGAAAATAGATGCTGTGGTAACAAAAATCAGCAGACTGTGAAGCCTGGCACTTCTACTTTGATATTTGCAAGGAGGGCATTTCACAAGAGGCAAATCTGAGAAAACTAAACAATACACAACACAATAAAACAAAACAAATTCCTTTTTGAAAATTAGAATTTGAGAGACTGTTATTCCTGTGGCTTCTTGATTAAGAATTTTTGTTCTTTGTGCTGCAATGTTCAAATGTATTTCTAATGTATTCTTGGCTTAATACAGACTTTGGTGATGATACTATCGTTTTGGATGAGAGGAAGACCTTATGTTGATAATAATGTAGGTGATTAATTGTGTGTAGAAAGGAATTTCAGCAGGAACTGTTTCCATTCTGCACATAGCAAACCTAGAAACATATCCTAAGGCAGGGTGACTTTATTGCTGAGAATCATGCTGCAATTATTGTTCTATATTGCTTCATCTGTAGCTTTAATGAGGCATATGCTAGAATAAATGTTAACCATTATAGAATTGAAATGAAAGTTTTATCTGAAAAAGAAGTAAAAGGGTAAGAAAAAAAAGAAAGAGAAAGAAGTACAGAGAGAAAGAAAAATTTAAATACATATACACATAGACACACACACACACACATATATATATATACATATATATATATATATATATATGTACATATATACCATTCAAGAACTAGAGGCAAATGTTCAGCAACACATGGTTTTACTTAGCAATATTTAATTGATGCAAAAATAGATAGAATGGAAATAAATGTATATTTATTTGTTACTAAATTACAGCTCAAAAGATCTAAAATATGATGAAAATAAGCAAAAGCTTTTTAAATACCTCAGTACTATTTAAAATGTGAATCTTAAATGTATTTCATGAGCTACAGTACTCTCTATTTTATGTTTAAAGTATTCCTACATAGACAATATGGAGTTTTATTATATTGAATTATGTTGCCTTCTATAATGGCTGTTTACTTTATTACTATTTAATATCATAATGTAGTGCTTGACTTCTGAATGAATTATACAAATTTTAAAGAACATACTGTTTTTTTTATCAATGTCTGTTTTTAAATCTCAGAAAAAAATGGAATTCAATTGACTTTGATATTCTACTCCAAATTAACAATGATCATTTTCTCTTTTCAACATAATAATTAAACATGTTGAAAATATATAGGTGAAAATATATGTAAATAGAATAAAATTGAGAAAGTGATATTAAGAAAGATGTGAAGAAACAAAATTCTAAAAACCTAAATATACAGATACAGACACCCACAGCCAGACAGTGGATGGAGCTTGGGAACAATTATGGAAGAATGAGAGGAAGGATTATGGGTTCTGAAGAAGATAGAAATTCCACAGAAAGACCAACAGAGTCAACTAACCTGGAACCTTGGGGGGTCTTGGAATCTGAACCACCAACCAAAGAACACACAAGGCCTGGCCTAAGCCAAGCTGCACATCTGTATTAGATGTGCAGCTTGTTCTTCATGTAGGTCCTAAACAACTGGAATCAGAACTATCCCAAAAGCTATGGCCTGTGCATGGGATATGTTCTTCTAGTTTGGCTCTTTGTCTAGCCTAAGTGGGATAGGAAGCACTTAGACTCACAGATAGGAGGGATATGTGGGGGAGGAGATGAAGTCAGAGGAGAAGGACAGGGAGATTGGGGAGAAGAATTGTCTAAGGGGTGACCTGGAGGGGGGGACATTGAGCAGGGTGTAAAGTGAATAAGTAAAACATTACATTTAAAAGATAAAAATGAAGTATAATTTGAAAAGCAGCAACCTTGTTAAGTAAAAAATTGATAAGTCTTTAAGGAAAGGAAAGATAAAAGTCACTGATCTCAGCAATGATAAATAACTAGACTCATAAAAGCTAAATTCCTGTTCTGATCAGATTTCTACTTCAGCAGAAATCATATTGTCTATTCCTTGGATCCCTATCTTTACATTGTGAGAAAGTAAGAGAACCAGCCTAGGAGATTTGGTTAAAACAACTGTAAATCAAATTTCGTAAGAGATGAAGAAAGGATATTGGGATTGAATACTGAAAGTAGCATAAATTATACAGCTATTATAGTTCATCTCCATGCAAGCAAAGAAAGCTGTAACAAGTCAAAGGATCACAGCATGAGGAAGGTAGTAAAATTGCTTCGGAGCTTATAATCTTTCCCATACTAAGTAGCATGTCCTTTGTAATCTAACACCAATAATTATACAATGAATCATTAAGTAATGACCATCAGAACTAAACACACACTGTAGATTTTTTCCATAACAGCAAAATGAAGGAAATGGCATATTAATTAATAAGGAATAGAAAATAGATGACAGAATACAGTTGAATCCACCAGAAACTTTCAGTTATGAGTAAGCATAGCAGTAACAGGTATCTGGTTCTATTTCCATAATAGATATGTGTAAATTAAATCTTCCCAGTAGGTTTGAGAGCAAAACAATGATCAAAATATTTCAAATATTTGTTGTGAGGGACATTCAACAAAACTTTACTTGCATAGAATATGCAAAGCCATGATTTTCATCCACAGAATACCAAAAGTAATTATGATGATGATAGTGATAATAATAGTAATACGATTAAGATCAATTAAAATACAATAAACTTAAAATACTAATATAAATTCCACATTAATAGCAAAATAAGTACTTATTTGAACTAGGGCTCTTACAATGACAAAAGATATCTAAATTCTATATCTCCAGAAATTGAGACACCACACCTGACAGTATTCATGGTGCTAAAGAACAGGTAGATGTCTCCATTCTTTGGTTGAAGGACAACTGAATTGCTTCCAGTTTCTGGCTATTATGAACAAAACTGCTATGAACACATACGTGGATATTCACTCTTTATCATATGTAGGGTTAGTGAAAATCTTTTCCCAATCTGTAGGTTGCCATTTTGGCCAGTTGATGGTGTCCTTTGCCTTACAGAAGCTTTTCAGTTTCCTGAAGTCCCATTGAACCTGAGCCATTGGTGTTAGTTTAGGAAATTATGTCCTTTCTCAATGTGTTCACTTTCTCTTCCACTTGATTGTGTGTACATGGTTTTATGTTGAAGTTTTTTCATCAAGATGGACTTGAGTTTTGTGCAATCTAATAAATATAGTTCTATTTGTATTCTTCGACATGAAGACATCCTTTCAGACCAGTACAATTTGTTGAACATGCTTTCTTTTTTACATTATGTGATTCTGGATTTTTTTTGTCAAAAATCAAGTGTCCATAGGTGTAAAACACAATTCATCTATTTAAAACATGGATGCCATGAATTTTGAAGGCAAATGGATAGAACTCAAAAAATATCATCCTGAGTGAAGTAACCACGACCGAAAAGAATATTCATGATTCAGCTCACTGATAAGTGAATATTAGACAAAATGCACAGAATAACCATGATACACTCAATAGACCCAAGGAACATAAACAAAATGGAAGACCCATGAGAGGATACTTTAATCACATTTAAAGGAGGGAACAAATAGTCATAGGTGGCAGAAAGAGGGAAGCATGAGTGGGAAAGGGAGGGGGGAATGGATGAAGTGAGTGGAGAAATATGTCTAGATGACCAAAGGGCCAGGAGAATGAATGGAAATCTGCAGCTTCCAAGGATGGGAGTTCAGATGGAATATCTCGTAGTCCTAAAGACCTAGGAGGTGGAAGCTCTCAGGACTCAATGCAGCTTACCTTAGATGAAGTGTCTAACAGTGGGGACATGGAACCAGAAGAGGGCACTTCTGGCTAACAGGCAGGACCACCATTGAAAATATACGGCCACTAACCCACCAAACTTTTGACCCAAAGTTTTTCCTGTCTAAAAGAAATGCATGGACAAGGATAGAGCAAAGACTGAAAGAATGGCTAAGCAATAAGCAGTCTAACGTGAAGACTACCTGATGGCCAAGCAGTCTGACATTATTAATGATACTCTGCTATGCTTACAAACTAGAATCTAGCATAACTGTCCTCTGAGAGGCTCTACTCAGCACCTTACTGAAACAGATGTACATACAAACAGACAAACATTGAACATAGGTTGGAGAATCTTATGGAAGAGTTGGGGGATGGATTGATGGTCCTGTAGGGGATGGGAACCCTACTAAAAGACCAACAGAGTCAACTAAACTGGACTCCTGGGAGTTCTCAGAGACTAAGACACCAACCAAAGAGCATACATGGGATGTAAAGAGTCCCCTGGCATATATGTAGCAAATGTAAAGCCTAGACTCCATATGGGACCCCAAACAAGTGTAGTAAAATTTCACTCCCAAACTGGAGCCTAACTGTACTATCTCTTGCGCAACAGGGTTGCTTTGTCTGACGTCAGTGGAAGAGGATGCACCTAATGTGGCAGAGACTTGATGTACCAGGATAGTAGGATACCCAGAGTGGTCCTCATTCTTTCAGAGAAGAAGGGTGTTGGTATAGGGGAGGGGTCCCAGGAGGGGCACAGTATATGAAATGTAAATAAATAATTTTATAAAAGAATATGTACATTACATAGTTACTTTACAGAATTAACAGAAAACATATACAAAATTATATTGTTTAGAATATAAAGTACATTTTAAGCATGGTTCCAAACAAGGAAAAATTATACATTTTACCTACTCATGAAAGAATTTTCCTTTTCACAAGAATATAATGATATTCCTATTGCTCTGTTTAGCAAAGATTCAAGTGTTTAAATCAATTTGCCATTGAGGAAACTGTAGAGAATTTATATATCATTATGATATTAAAGTAGTTTCACTATTTAGATAAATTTTGACAAGTGTTTGAGTTTAAAACTTCCTACTACTTTGAATTCATGTATTACTACCATCACATACTGGGCTAAGGAATCCTTTTTAGCAGTTTTCATGAGTAAGTTTCTATTAGGCTTACATGTTTGAATTTTTGGTTCCCAGTTAGTGGACAGATTTAGGAAGGATTATAAAATTGTATGGACTTGTTGGAAGAGCTGTATCCTTGGAGTGGGCTGTACAGAACCAAGGATAATCTTCCCCTTTCTCCCCATCTCATTTCCTCACTCCTCTCTCTGCACCTCCTCTTTTTAGATCAGATGTGAGCTCCCAGTTTCTGGCACAGGACCATGACTACCTTCCGACTACCATGTTACCATATTCATGGACTCACCCTCAGAAACGTTCAGCAAATACCTAATTAAGTGCTTCCTTTTATAAATTGTCAGTGTCATATCTCATCCGAGCAACAGAACAGTAATTCAAACAGTCTTCTAAATATCTATGTTCAAGTCCCTAATGTCTTGAATCTAAAGATATAAAATTATTCAAAAAAAGGGGACTTTTCACATACCAGGAAGCTAAAGAGCATGTAAGGGTAAGATATGTTGCTGGGCTATCGTGATTGGCCTTAAGTTTAAGGAAAATGCAAAGATGGCTTAGGGAATGTGACAGCTGACCAAATATGCATAGTGCAGCCATGGAACCCTTCTCTCAGCCTGAGGCACATCTTACCCTCTACAGTAAGCTCTGGAAGACTCAGTCTTTGTTATTTATCACTTGCACTATAACATGATACATTTTTCTTGTTTTCAGTTGTTAAATTATAGGCAATGCCATAGCAGTGGAAAGATATTGACATATCATTAAAAGGCACAATAGTATTAATAACAGACAAAAAAGCAAAATTAGCTTCTTTCTTGGAGCTCTCTTTCTAACTAGAAATGGGTGTTCAGTGCTTTGTCTTTGGCTCTTCGTTTTTTTGTTTGTTTGTGCTTTGTTTTGATATGCTCAGATTTGCTTCTATTTTATCATTATTGTTATATTTATTATCATTATTATTGCTGTTGTTTTGTTGTTGTTATTAAGATGTAAGTTTGTAATCTAATGAGAAAGATCAATAAGCAATGTTGATTTGGGTCAGTGGGGAGGTGGGAATGTCCATATTTTGAGAAGCTGCCTTGGCAGTCTGTAGTGTTATGGGGGCCCCAAGTCTGCTCTGCCACAGGGCTAAACTGCTCCAGAGGTGGGACAGTTAGATCTGGCAGGAGTGGCAGGGGTGGGGGTGTAGTGCTGGGTCCTGGAATGAGGTAAGGGAAGGAATGCATATGGTTCTCAGGCTCTTGTACACCCAGGCTCCACTAGAGGAAGAGCTGAAAATGGAGTGGGCATCCATGGGCTAGATGTAGCCCAGGGGAGAAGTGAAAAAGAGGGGACTTCTGCTGGTCCTGCAGGGAGAAACCCTGGCTTGGCTTGGTGACACCCATGACTGGGAGTACAGAGAGGCCTTCTACAGGAGATTAGACTTCGGCTCTGTAGGCAAAGGCCTTCTCCATGGCTCTTCACACTGGATTCTGATTAAAAGAGGCAATTCATGATTTTAAGACACTTATTGTCATGGTGGAAAGTGGATGAGTAAAACGATACCCCACTTCTCAGGGTGGGACTGAGATTAAATACCTTTTGCAGGGAGGAGTGTCTAGGAAGGAAAGCTTATTTTCTAAGCTCTCCAGGCATTTAGGTTCGTCCTGTAACAACCTCTACATGTGGAGGGGCTTGGGGTGTTATCTTACTATGACTGATGTCTAAAAATCTATGGGGGTGGGGAGCTCTGGCTAATGACAGATGCCTGATGCTCGGGAATAGACGAATCGCCTACAGTTCCTTCATGGTTTCTGGGGTTTCAAAACTTATCTCAACCAGGAACCAGGCTACCTTTCACGGTCCCACAGCAGCCCTATGGCAGGAAGAGCAAGCTTACCTGATTTGAAGCATGGCTGTCTCTTCACTCTCAGATCAACAATGTTAGGCTTTTCTTTTGTGGTTAACATAGCTGCAAGTTTGTGTTGGATAACTTGTAAGCAGAACCGTACTACTTTGTGACATTTTAGAGGTTCTAAAATTAAAACTCATAAGCTTGTAAAAAAGAAAAAGTTTTGTTGTCTGTATATGCCCGGGTGATACTGTTTCCTTGGCATAAGTGCTTGTTTTTATACTTGTACCAAGCAGCTTTGAATGCCATAGCTTGGTAATGTAACTTGAAATCATGAAGTGTAAAATCTCCTGGCTGGTTATTCTTGCTCAAGATTGCTTTAGAGATCTGTGCTACTATTGTTGTTTTATATGAAGGTTATGAGAATTTTTTTCTTCCTATGAAAAATGACACTAGAACTTTAAAAACATCTTCTGTTAAAGACATTAATTTTTTAAAGAAAATACCCAGTAAAGTTTTCTACCATGTAGATTTGGCAGATTATATCATAAGTTTGTCAAGTAGGTATTTCTATCTACTCTATTTAACTCTAAGTAGCTATGACTAGTAGATCTAAAGACTTGATTAAAATGAGATCATTAATATTTATAACAATATAAATTTTCTAAATTTCCATTCAAATCATTACTCTAAAAGACAATACATGCTAATGATTGTTTCTAATAACTGAGAAAAGAAGATTAATTGGCTCACTGAGTAATCAGGTATCATAGTGGTTAATAATATTAATAATCACCAATAATCAAAATTTTATTCATCACAAATTTCTCAAGTTAGAATTCATCTTTAAATGTTTCAATATCAATAAAGGAGAATATAAAATGTATTTAACATTTAATGACAAATAAACAGCCATAATAGTAGCACCTTAAGACAAATAGGATGCTCAACTAATTTTTAGAATGTTGTTTTGACCATAATAACCATAAAATAGATGCAAAATACATAGATAAATAGATGTTGCAAAAATAGCAAAATTAAATAGATGATATAAATAGATATGATTCTTATTAAGATTTATAAAAGAAATTTTAGTGAGTAGTTTAAAAGTCAATCTGAAATATTCTTCAAATCATAGCCTTTGTCCCGTTAAACATGTATTTCTTCAGGTATGTGTCAATATGGGGAACAAAGAAAAATATATGTAGATTCAAATCTTTTTAAGCTTATGTACTATGGTAGTGAGAATGTTGGTCAGACCACAGCTATCATTAGTGCATAATGCCAGGAACAAAGGAATGTGCAGAACGAGTGGGAGAAATAGGAAATACAGACATGCTCTCTATGGGCTGCCAGTCAACTGTAATGAAAGTAGCATTTGCCAATTTTTTTTCAGTCCTTTAAGATGTCTACTGGAGAGCTTTTACTTCTAAACACTTGAAAAATATTCTTAAATATCAGCATATTAATCACTGTGGTCTTGATTTTTGTTTCTTTGTTTGTGTTTTTGCATTTATTTGCTATAGGGAGAACTAGACTTGTTATCATTTGGCTTTATTGAGAAAAGGGGAAGACTACCAGAATAAGACAGTGGATGACACCAAAAAGGAAAACTGTGTAAACCATTTGTTTAGACTTCAAAAGCAAAACATAGTTTAAATATAGTTTAAGATAAAAGGATCTTCAAGGAAGGACAGAATGAAAATGTTCAACACCAGCAACCACACCATAATAAAACAGTGAGAGAAGAGTCAGAGCTGATCCACTCTTTCTGGAGAAAAATAAAATTCCTGTGTGCAGAGAGGAGAAAAGAGCTCAGCAAGTTTTGAAAATGAAAGTTTGAAGAACTGTAGACATGGACTTTGGGAAAGGGATATATCAAGGGAGAAATTTCAAAAATGATTTTGGAATCAAGGGCAGCAAAATCGATCATATTTGTGTATCAATATCAGCAACAAGTCTGGACAATAGCTATGTAATATCAAGCTCAGGAAGTTGCATGAGCAAGTTGCTCATGAGGACCTCACTCTCACTATCCCAGAAACCACCATACATCACCCATTTGCAGAAGCAAAATGATTACTGTTTGATGAGATTTCACTGAGCTTTCCTCAGTACATAGTAGGAAGATTGTCCAAAGAACTAAAATTAATTCACACTAGGAGAGTCATCTGATGATAAAAAATTTTTCCAAGAAGCATTACATACTTATGGACTCAAACCTTGTAAAAGATTATGGGTTCCACGGTAGGCCAAAAACTTGAAGTTGTATATGAAGAAAGCTTTGTGGTGGAAGGGCACAGCCGAACATTATAAACTCCATTTTGTATTTAGACTCCATCTTACATTAAGCTTATCTTCAGGCTGAACTCAGTTATTAGAAAAATCACAACTCATTCCAGGAATAAACACACCCCTGGCTATAGCCATAACTTTCCTAACAATAGCCACTCTACCTAATAACAGACAATCAGCTTTTAAGACGGGAAGTACCTAATGTACCAGATGTAGTGAAATAGATTACTCAAATTAACAAATCATGTAACTGCTAAGTTGGAAAGCCCCCTACCCTATTATAACTGTGATAGAAATGCAAGGCTACACCAGCTGAGGTCTTTCCATATCCATCCACTATGTTGGAGAGGTTGGATCATTCAAGCCCCAGGTTTAATAGAGACCCTTTGCCTTTGCATGCAAGTCAGATTCATGGTGGCTTCTGGTAGTCTGTGAGGATCTCTAGATCTGTGCATAGCACTGGTGAGTCCCTGTACTTGGGAAGTATTAGACACCAATAAGACCAACTCATCATTCTCTGTTGGCTTCTGTGAATCCCACATCCAATAACCTGTTCCATACAGACCACTCAGTTTTTCATGTGGTACAGGTTTACCTATATATTCTCTTCAATTTAAGGAATATAAACCATTATTCTTGATAAATAAACTGAGATTGGGGTAATCTCACTGATGATGCTGAGAATCACAACTATTTTTACTTGATTCTCTCATGCTTTGACTAATGGATATCCAGAGGTAGTCAGCATTAATGAAATTTATGATGTCATTAGGTTTGAAAATGTTAGCTAATAGTTGATGTAAATGTGCAATGGCATATAATCAAAATTAAAATCTTGATAGAGGTACAATCCTGTCAGAGATAGAATTTTCATTTATTTGGCATTTCATATGAGCTGGCTGATTGATAAAATTGTTTCTGACTGTAAATTAATGTGCATGCTTTTGTATAATTCAGTTTCCTACTCTTTCCACACCCAGTGAACTCAAAAAATAAAAGCATTTCAATCAAGATAATTTCATCCCAAGAGATTGTTGTGTAGTGCAGAACATTAATTACAGTCCTAAGGAGGGAAAGACAAATGTCCATCAAACTCTCAGACGGGGGATAATTATAAGAATTGGCAGGGAAGGTTTTAAAGAAAAAAAAAACTGTTCAGACAGAAGCATGAGGAAGCCTACCTTCTGACTTTGCTATTTTACCTGCAATTTTTATTAATAGAAAAGTTTAACAATTACATGCAAACTAATGTTAATTTTATTTAACCTAGTACTGAAGAATAGATAAGCTTGAATTAGATAACCTACATTTAGAATTTTGGCTCTACTACTTTGGGCAATGAAAGTAACATTTACCTACCAAATGAATCTCTCCTAACAGAATAAAGTAACCTCAATTGTATTAGAATAACTGGGTTATATAGTATCTCAAATCTACTGTAAGTAAAGCCTGACTCAAGAATAAATATTTAATTGTTGGAGAAGTGCTAAAAAGGAAATAATTATGACACAGTTGAAAATTTAGAAAATAACAGACAATAAAGCTAAATGATAGCGTTATACCAGTGGTGATGGCTAACTTAGTGTTCTGTGATGGTACCAGTTTAACAAAGTACTTTAAGAATTCCTTTGGTAGGGGGCTGGAGAGATGGCTCAGCAGTTAAGAACACTGACTCTTCTTCCAGAGGTCCTGAGTTCAATTCCCAGCAACCACATGGTGGCTCACAGTATGGGATCTCATGCCCTCTTCTGGTATGTTTGAAGACAGTGACAATGTACTCACATACATAAAATAAATAAATCTTTAAAAAAGAAAAAGAATTCCTTTGGTAAATTGGAAGGATCATCATTTCAGAGATTTCCACCCAAGCCAGGGACAGATTAATAGACTTAGTGAAATCCAGGCTCTCATGTGAACTTTCCCAAATCTTATACTTTGTCTAATATTCAGCTTCCTTATCTGATTCTGAGGAGCCTTAGATGCTACTATGGAAGCAGAAGGGAAGAACAACCTGGCCCAGAGAGTTAAGCGCATATGGTTTTGAGGAGCTAAGGAACCTAACTTTGAATGTATTTAAAACCAGCTAGTTACAGAATTATTGCTGCCTTGTTGGACTTTGTCTTACTGAAGGTTTGAAGGTTCTCCAAAGTCTAAACTACTTTTTGTAATGTCATACTTTAGCTTTTATTAAATATTTGTTATACTTTACCTAACTTTTAAAAAAATAATAGCTGAAAGAAATAGAACATGGTATTTATGAACAAACGCCTTACTGAGGCTATGATGACTTAAATAATAAGGATCTTCTGGTGTTTTCTATTTGTTTGTTTGTTTTTGTTTTGTTTTGTTTGTTTTGTTTTTGTTATTCCAGGGGTATCCTATAGACATCGTTTTACTGGATATTTTATGTACTTACATTTCAAATATTATCCTATTTCCCGATTGCTCCTCTCCAATACCCCTCCCCTTGCTTCCATAAGGATGCTCCTGTTCTCATCTACTCACTCCCAACTCACCTCCCTGGCATTTTCCTACATTGGGAAAATGAGCCTTGGCAGTACCAAGGGCTTCTTCTTCCTATTGATGCCAGACAATGCCATTCTCTGTTACATATGCGGTTGGACCCAGGGGTCCCTCCATGTGTACTCTTTGGTTGGTGAATTAATCCCTGGGATCTCTGTGCTATCTGATTGGTTGATATTGCTGTTCTTGCTATAGGGTTGTAAACCCATTTAGCTCCCCCAGTCCTTTCTCTTACTCCTCCATTAGGATCCCTGTGTTCAGTTTGATGGTTAGCTGCAATCATCCTCATCTGTATTGGTAAGACTCTGGTAGAGCATCTCAGGAGACATCCATGTCAGGCTCCTGTCAGCAAGCACTTCTTGGTATCAGCAATAGTGATGCCAAACAATTGGTGGCTGCATATTGGATGGATCTCCAAGTGGAACAGTCTCTGGATGGCCTCTTCTTCAGTCTCTGCTTCACTCTTTGTCCCTATATTTCCTTTAGACCAGAGCGATTCTGGGTTAATATTTGGAGAAGGGTGGGTGGCCTCATCACCCTATCTGGGACTTTGTCTAACCTCTAAATATGGTCTCTACAGGTTCTCCCTCCATTTTGATGAGCGTTTTAGTTAATCCCTGTGGGGTCCTGGGAGTCACTTGCTTTCCTGGCATCTGGGACTTTGGTGGCTACCCCCAGTTCCCCGTTCCCTATTGCTACACACGTCTATTCAAATACCTGACCTACTGTATATTGTCCCTGTCTCCTCTCAAACCTGATCCTGCTCCCCTTTTACTCTCCCTATCTTCTCATCGACCTTCCTTTTTCCCCCTTCTGAGAAGTACTGAAGCATCCACATTTGGTCTTCCTTCTTCTTGAGCTTCATATGATCTGTGAATTGTATCTCGGGTACTCTGAGCTTTTGGGCTAAAATCACTTATCAGTGAGTGCATACCATGTGTGGGTTTTTTTTTTTTTTTTTTTTTGTGATTAGGCTACCTCATTCAGAATGAGTTCCATCCATTTGCCTATGAATTTCATGAAGTCATTGTTTGAATAGCTGAGTAGACCACATTTTCTGTATCCATTCCTCTGTTGAAGGACATCTATCTGGCTTATCTCCAGCTTCTGGTTATTATAAATAAGGCTGTTATAAACATAGTAGAGCATGAGTCCTTGTTATATTTTGGAGAGTCTTTTGGGTCTAGGCCAAGGAGTGGTATAGCTGGGTCTTCAGGTCACACTATGTTCAATTTTCTGAGGTACTGCTAGAGTGATTTCCAGAGTGGTTGTACCAGCTTGCAATCCCACAAACAATGGAAAAGTGTTCCTCTTTCTCCACATTCTTGCTAGCATGTTCTGTAACCTGAGCTTTTTATCTTAGTCATTCTGACTGATTTGAGGTAGAATCTCAGGGTTATTTAGATCTGCATTTCCCTGATGACTAATGATATTGGTACTGGATGCAGCAACTACCAAATCTGCCTGGGTCTGTACCAGGCCCTATTTATCCATGCTTTGGTTGGACTCCTAACAATCAGTTTTTGGGAGGGAGGGTGTCTTTCCTCTTCTGCTTGCACATGGGACCTTTTCTCTCCTAGTTTGTTCCAGTGTCCAGTCTTTTTTTTTTTTTTTTTATTAACTTGAGTATTTCTTATATACATTTCGAGTGTTATTCCCTTTCCCGGTATCCGGGCAAACATCCCGCTCCCCCCTCCCCTTCCTTATGGGTGTTCCCCTCCCAACCCTCCCCCCATTGCCGCCCTCCCCCCACCAGTCTAGTTCACTGGGGGTTCAGTCTTAGCAGGACCCAGGGCTTCCCCTTCCACTGGTGCTCTTACTAGGATATTCATTACTACCTATGAGGTCAGAGTCCAGGGTCAGTCCATGTATAGTCTTTAGTTAGTGGCTTAGTCCCTGGAAGCTCTGGTTGCTTGGCATTGTTGTACATATGGGGTCTCGAGCCCCTTCAAGCTCTTCCAGTTCTTTCTCTGATTCCTTCAACGGGGGTCCCATTCTCAGTTCAGTGGTATGCTGCTGGTATTCGCCTCTGTATTTGCTGTATTCTGGCTGTGTCTCTTAGGAGCGATCTACATCCGGCTCCTGTCGGTCTGCACTTCTTTGCTTCATCCATCTTGTCTAATTGGGTGGCTGTATATGTATGGGCCACATGTGAGGCAAGCTCTGAATGGGTGTTCCTTCAGTCTCTGTTTTAATCTTTGCCTCTCTCTTCCCTGCCAAGGGTATTCTTGTTCCCCTTTTAAAGAAGGAGTGAAGCATTCACGTTTTGATCATCCGTCTTGAGTTTCATTTGTTCTAGGCATCTAGGGTAATTCAAGCATTTGGGCTAATAGCCACTTATCAATGAGTGCATACCATGTATGTCTTTCTGTGATTGGGTTAGCTCACTCAGGATGATGTTTTCCAGTTCCAACCATTTGCCTACGAATTTCATAAAGCCGTTGTTTTTGATAGCTGAGTAATATTCCATTGTGTAGATGTACCACATTTTCTGTATCCATTCCTCTGTTGAAGGGCATCTGGGTTCTTTCCAGCTTCTGGCTATTATAAATAAGGCTGCAATGAACATAGTGGAGCACGTGTCTAGTCTTGATATGAGGGTATGTGCAGGGTAAGGGTCTTATTGTATCATGTTTTGCTGAGGTCAGTTCATTTCACTTATCAGAAGGGTGGCATAGGAGCAGTGGATCTAAGATAGGGGAGAGGTGGGGAAGGGACTGAAAGGAGGAGAAGAAGAAGAGGTTGTGGGTTAAATGTATAGTATGTGAGAAGGATTTCTAAGTGCCAACCCAATGCAGATGATTTATACATAGATAACTAGTATTTCTATGTCATTTGTAACAAGATCCCTTACGTTTGATATGGGCAATATGTGTTTTTAATAGAGAACTGTTTGAAGATTTCTAGAAAACATTTTTTCTACCTTAAATGTGATTTTGGACTATTTAAAGATTTTGTCCCTTGCTTCAAATGCTATATTTGACCAAATCTAGCAAAACTTTGTTCTAATGCTGCCATGTCCTTGGTTTTCCACCTTTTAAAATAACTGTGACAGTAATAGTTTTCTATAATATTATGGGGATGATTCAATACCAAATCTCCCTCAATTGTAATAAAAAGTTATTGAAAGTTACCTATTTATTTTATAAATATCTTAGTATTATCACAATTTATATATATAAAATTTAATTCACACCATTAAATGCTGAGATCTTTACTTATCTCTGAGATCAATTTCAAGTAGCTCAAGCATGAGACAATGATGAATAAGTTAAACCACTTGACAGTAATGAATCCTTCAAAGCAACTGTTCCAAATGTGTGGCTCAAGATCCTTATAGGAGTCACATACCAGATATCCTCTATATCAAATATTAACGTTACAATTTATAACATTAGAAAAATTACCCTTATAAAGTAGCAAAGAAATAATGTTACGATTGGGGTCACTACGATATGTGAAACTGTATTAAAGTGTTGCAACAATAGGAAGGTTGAGAAACAAGGTCCTGTTTTTGTTGTTGTTGTTGTTCCTTTTGTTTTTCTCACATATAAGAGATCCCACATGTACAACAATGCCAAGCAACCGGAGCTTCCAGGGACTAAGCCACTACCTAAAGACTATACATGGACTGACCCTGGACTCTGACCTCATAGGTAGCAATGAATATCCTAGTAAGAGCATCAGGAGAAGGGGAAGCCCTGGGTCCTGCTAAGACTGAACCCCCAGTGAACTAGACTGTTGGGGGGAGGGCGGCAATGCGGGGAGGGTTGGGAGGGGAACACCCATAAGGAAGGGGAGGGGGGAGGGGGATGTTTGCCCGGAAACCGGGAAAGGGAATAACACTCGAAATGTATATAAGAAATACTCAAGTTAATAAAAAAAAAAGAAAAAAAAGAAAGAAAGATTAACCCCCCCCCCAAAAAAAAGAGATCCCACGATTCCCCTTAGCCTCATCCCAGAGCCACTGCTCCTCAATTTCCTTTCAGAGAAGAGCAGGTTTCTAGTGGTAACATCCTAACACAACATAGCAAGATGCAGTAAACTAAGCACATTCTAGCACATCAAGTACTGCTTTAAAGTAAACAGTTCATCACAGATTTCTTTGAAACAAGGACAGCAATATTTGGTCACTTTGGAATTATTTTATAAGTCCAATATTTTAGTATTCTACATATTTTCGCTCAGTTATTAGTTGAAATGAAGGCTTTTTGGAAAGCAATTTACTACTCTCTGAGCTCATACGTACTCAATAAAATCCATCTCTTAAAAAAGTTATTGTAAATTGTTATGCCCCTGAATCACCTGTTATCCCTGATGCCAGGGTCCTAATTACCCCCGTTATGTATGTCAGTATCAATTCAACTACTTTAAGCTCAAAGATGTTTATCAGTGTATGACCCTCTTGGTTGCTCTTAGACCTAGATACAATGAATTGTGATAGCTGCTAGCATTCTCACTAATTTTTTTGAAGAGACAGTTCTTTATTCATTCTGAGTGAAGCTTTCTTAAAAGAAAGTAGTGGATGCTCATTATCACCAAGATAGCTAGAGAAGCAATATATATATACATATACATATACATATATATATATGTATATATGTATAAAACAAATTTTCCATTCTAATAAATTTTTCCAAAGGACATTTCAACTTTTTAGCAAAGAAAATCCATCTGAGAAGTCAAGACTTTGAGTCTAGTGATAATAACACATCATAAAACTTTGCGATTGATTGAGGTGATCAATTATATCATTATGTGCCTATTAAGAAAAATGTTGACCTTGAAAGTATGTTTGGCATTTTATTGTATTGTAACAAGAGAAATACAAGTGTTAAGATGGAAATGAAAAATGTCCAAGATTTACTTGGCTGCCTTGTTAAAAACAGAACTGAGCTTTTTACAACATATACTAAGATTCTGAACTTCCCTGTCTAGTTATGAAACACCAGTGATTAGTGATATTGTTTTTTGGATGGCAGGAAAATTTTGAATAGAGTATGATAAAACATACTCTTACACTATCTCTGGAGGAAAGTGTTGGCAAAAACACATTAAGAGATGTGGATTATATCAATTAGCTATATTCTGTTACATAATTTTTCCAACAAATTTTATATTCTATCTACAATGTTTCTATTATTTCATCTTACTTATCCTATTATTTTTTGAGTTGCTGCTAGAACAATTAATTACTTTGCTTGGTAATTAATCTTTTCTGATAATTGGGACTTCAAACAAAAGCAGTACTTTTCCCCATAGACATTTGGTAAAAGCATTTTTTCTAACAGGTATTGCATTGTTCCCTCTTTAACTATCTATCCTCCCCACTGCTGAATATAGACCCCTCTTTATGTCATTTGGGCAGCACTGGTTCTTAGAGAAGATATTGAGAAGTGCTTTTGAAAATGACAGTCATCAGAACAGAGTTATTTAAAGTAAAAAGGAATTGTATCAGTTATCACAAATGAAAATTTCAGAGATTTTCTGATTTGAGATAAAATTGAATTAAGTGAGGGGGCTGAGTCTGCAAAGGCACTGGGTTACTTTAAAGATCACTGAATTCTTTTTAAAGCAGACATAGGCTTCTCACTTAGATACTTCTAAGTTTAAACTCCAGCTTCCGTAGGATGATTCAGAAAGAATAAAGGGTTGTACTCTTGCTATACAAATTGACTTCTTAGAATTGTCCCCTCAATTTCTTCAATCAGATCCAACACTTCTAAAGAAGTTTGGTGTGGCCAAGGGCAGGACATGCATTAGCTGTTTCAGCACAGGTCTTGGGCTGCTTTGGGGACAGCTATTTGATTCTCTTAAGATTCCTTGCAGTCTCAACCTAGGATTGTTCTTTTCTATTAATCAGAAAAGTGTCTACTTGTTGTTATTAGGAAGACTAATAAAAATTCAATAGGGGTGTAAGCAGAGGCTACAAGAAAGATGCAAAAGCAGTACTCCAGACAGAAACACTAACCCCTCTGCATGAACCAAATTAATCTCCTGATGTCTTTGTCATGAGCACCCACCTCATCTCCATCTCTGAACTGTGCCTCCTTTGCCACTGAGCCTTCTATACTAAAGGTTATGCAAACTGTCATCTCATTCCACAGCCATTCTTTAGGTACCAATATCTAGAGATTTACTGATACAATTTGAGAGTTGGCAACTAAACCACATGACTGCCCAATAGATTTGATGGGTGATAATACAATTAGAATTTCTTTGCAGTTTTCTGTATGTTCTGGCTACTAATAAAATAACTGAAACTGTGTAATTTATCACAAAGAATAGTGGATTTGCCACTGTTCACGAATCAGATAAGTTCAAGGACAAATTGTCAGGTTATGACAGGGGCCTTCTTTCTTCATTACCACATAGCAGCAGATAAAAAGAAAATAAGCAAAAGGTAGCTAAAATCACCTCTTAATTTTTAATTTGTAACAACTGAATTACATTAATTGACTGATAAACCATTCTTACAGTAACTCCTATTCTTTTTAAAATATAGGTATTTAAATTAGATGTGTGAGGAAGGAGAGATAGTCTTAGGAAAGAAATATATTCCATGAATATCCTATCTCAAGAAAAACACTGGATTGACCAATGGTTATTAAGACTATCCTTTAGATTAAGGCTGTCATATTTAATCTTCTCTGAAAGATCCAATTTCCTAATAATCAATTAATACAACTAAATTTCAGGATAAGTTTTAGAGGGAAGAAATATTCATATCATACAGTTTTTAAGTGGGAGGGCAGAAAGATAATGTAAAGGGAAAACGTTATTATATTGAAAGTATAGGAAGAGATTTATGACAGAGTTGTAAGTTGCATATCTACATCAGAAAGTGTTAATTATTTAGTACTTATCACTCCAGACAGATCAATGACTTTTTTCTTTGTAAGTTAGTGGGAGCATAATAAATGAATGATACACAAAGTAAAATATCTAAGGGTAAATGGGAATTATTATCTCAGTCTTGGATTTCACTAAATAGTTTCAGATTTATTTTACTCTATTTTTATTTATGTGCATGTATGTATATATGCACATGTATGCGCAGTGAGCCTTAAGATGCCAGAAAAAAAGCATCAGGTACCCTGAATCTAAAGTTACTCTAAGAGGTGAGCAACTCAACTTAGGTGCTGGTCACCAAGCTTAAATCTTCTGGAAAATTACCAAGCACACTTAACTGAATCATCTATCCAGCCTTTCATTAGATATTAACTCTATTGTATATAGAAGGAATATTTGATAAAATGGTGACTATTTTCAAGGTATTATTATAGAATATATGTAATCCAATATCAGATATAGATGTACATGGTTTTAAATCAACGTGTAAGTAACAAAGAACTGTCATTACCAACATAAATTATTGCATATATAATGCAAAAAGTGAAAAGCCTTAACTCTTGTAACATCAACATGACTACAAATGAAGGATATTTTGGTGCATATTAAAATCATTGGTGTTATAATGTGACTTACTTCCATGTTTTCACAAACTGGAGGCATGGTTTTCAGAGTGACAGTGAAGAGAGTCCAGGATCTTATGAGCTAGAGCTAAGAACAGATTTTATGTCACTCAAGCCAGGACATAGGAAAAAATTGAAGGAACTCTTATTCAATCCTGTTCTCATCATAGTAATTCATTAATAAACCATAGTCTGAACACTAAATCTTCTGGTGTAAAGTCTAGCTACATGATTTATTTTTCACATGTCCTTCTACTATAATGCTATCAACTATTAAGTCTTCTACAGAGACAAATCACACAAAAATACTTGATCTTCAATCTTCAGACTTCAAAAGATGAGTAACATCAAGGTTCTTATAAGGTTGCCCAGCTTTGGAAATTTTTGCACACTACTCAAAATTGTTTAATAAAAAATATAAAATTGTCCTAATTATTTCAAAAATGAAAATAGTTATTGAAATATTGAGTGGATCATTTAATAGAGAGGTAGTATTTTATAGATTCAAGGGAATTAATAAGCTCATTTAGTAATATTCATATGATTTTATATCCAAAAGTTATTTATATCCCTTATATTATGTAAACATCTTTAGTTATTTGCTTCAACTACAAAAAAACTGAAAGTCTTAATAGGTTCTGACTCCTCAGTGAGTCTACAGAAGTAGGAAAAACTTATGTGCATCTATGGAAAAATAATGCTATAAAACCAAAAATGGGTTCAGAGAAATGGAAATTAATTTTTCTGCCAGGAAATAATTATCTTATTTTGGATTTCTTTATTCTGCCTGAGGTCTTGTTGTGGGTTGTCAAGGAGACTTGGCAGGGAAGGTCATATATTATATGATGGTTTCAGCCTGGGTTATGGAAAATGAGCTAACACATTTGTGATCATGCCACAGAGATTTTTAGGAGAACAATTTTCTGAGACAATGCTCTTGATCTTAGTAGATCAATGAAGGTCAGATATCCACAGCTATTGAATGGTTGTGGTGATAGATGAAACTCATTTATGATCTGTCCTTAAAGAAAATTAAAAGGCTCTCTTTTATCTACTTTCTGAGCTTTGTTTATCATTAATCTTTCTAGATGCTTATTTTCAAACAGGAAATAGTGAGATCAAGCAGTGAATATTTCTTTTGTAAAAAGAAACAAAGAATAGTTGGTATAGATGTTCAGCAGAAGTTTTGGTATTAGGCTCAGATAGATAATTTATATTCAGATCCTTCAAAATTCAACTTAAGCAGAAGATATAGTAGTATTCTAACTCTTAGAATAGAGAAAACAAAACATATGTTGACCTTACATCACTAGAAAATGAATGATTATGAATCTTGTGACTCACTTAAAATTCAGTTGTATTTTCACTTACTATGTTGCCAAAACTTCTAAAACAATGACTCTTCATTATCATAATATGACTTGCAAGTAAAACCATTCAAGGTGAATTAAAATTAGAAGGGAATGTTCATTAAAGAATCTTGAACAGACATATCACAATCCACATATTAAATTTTACATGAATCCCTGCCACTATAAATATCACATCTAGAAAAGTTCTTTGCTCTTTTCATATACAAATAAGTACATCTGTATGGTTACCTAAGTTTACAGATGGACTCATTGACCATAAGACTTATAAATCTAAAATTATATAAATCATCACCTTATCTTTCCTAACAACATCTGAATCTAGGCTTCTAAAGGCTTGTCTAACGTAATCACCCAAACATGAGCTGAGCAAGAAAAATATCAATGAATATGGTAAACTGCACAAGGAAAGGCCACAAGATATTAACCCTACAGTAGGAACTATAGGAGACTTGTAAACTTGGGATTTGGGTAAAAGTGTCATTCACCTGGAAAGCACACACTAATTAGTTTTTCAGGGTCAAAGAACCTTGAAAACACATGTACAATTTACATTACACAGGCTCAGCAGCTGCACTATATGACTTTATGGAGAGAAGAGGGTGTGTGTGAGTGTTGGAGAGTGAGAATGAATTGTAATTAAAATACAATCTCAAGCAAATTTAGTTATTTGTGTATTTATTTTGAACACTAATAAGAAAAGTCATTCATTTAAACAAGCATATACTTTCTCATATATTCAGTTATGTTTCTACACATTTATGTGAAAATTTATTGAAACAACTGAAATAATTTACAGGTTATAAGCATCATTCAGTAAAATTATTTGGTAGTAGAAATGTATTAAGTTTCTGCAATCTAGTTTGTTTTCTTTTATTAGTAGGCATTGATATCAAATGATGTTACATATTAAAAAAACATTTAAGGTATTTCTATTTGATAAAATGCAATGATTAAAAATAATTAACCAAAATATTTTATGTCACTACAAAGTTCACTCCTAATCATGAATATCTTAAATTTAATTTCTGAATGAAAGAATACAATCATATTAAAATTGGAAGATACTGTTTTAGCATTGCTGCATTTAGCAACATTTTCTCAACATAAATACAAGAGTATAATGATATTAAAGTTTCCAATGGTGAATTTAATTGCTAATGTAAGCTTTTAGCAATATTAACTGAATTTTAAAATGTTCTCAAAATACTATTTGGATAGATTATGAAATAACTTAATCATTAAAGTATTTAAAATTCTTTATTATTGTTCCAAAAAATAAACTTCTAAGTATATTTTATTCTATCTCTTGTAAGCTAATGAGAACAAACTGAGACTGGGGACAATTGACATAGATATTTCACTAAATTAGATAATAAAACATTTTGAAATAAGAGGTTTGATTATTCAAACAAATGAGAATTTTCAAATAAAATTTGCCAAATTTAAGATGAATGTTGATAATAGCTCTCAAATTGTGAAAACCTCAAATTTACCTTTTATCTAAAAATTTACTTGAGCAAAACAAAAATAAGAGTTCAGTGAATATGGCATTCTTGTCTTTCCTGTTGGCATGGTTGGGCTATATATGTATGTGAAGCTTCTTTTTGTTTATGAAATGGTCTCCAGTAGGGATCTTGCAAAGTACATTGATATCATTGTGTAGGCATAGTTAAGTGTTTGATATCCCAAATGTTTCCAGTAGTTGATTTTGTTGCAAAACACAATAAATTATACAATTTTCAAAACTGTACTGAAATGTTAATGTGACTTTAATATCCAGGAAGATCAATATCCCCACAGGAAATCCAAATTGTTTATTTGGTGCTAAATTACATGTCAATAGAGCCGATACTATAATAGAAAAGCATAATTCACATCCTGAAGAAGTTGAAGGATACAGAAGCTATATGAACACCACACACACACACACACACACACACACACACACACACACAAACAAACACAAACACACACACTCACACACACACACACACACTCACACACAGTGTACACAGTCTTTTTAGATGTCTTGTATGTATATGGTTTCAGGATTCACAATGTCCACGTCTCTTCTGTAGTGTTGCCTGAGCCTTAGGCATAGGGTTTGTAATGTAGAGGCATCAAATATGAATAGGTATTCATGGAGACTTACGTCTATATTTGAGCAGTATCTTATTCAGTCTGTTTTTCTTTTTTTCTTCAGTAACTGTCTCTGTTGGAAAGACAAACATTTTTGATGAAGAGTGAAAGCTATACTTATCTATTTAAGGTTTAGAATGCAATTAGGAATTGTGTTTGTTTAATAAAATGGTTGGAAAAGATTCTCTTAGATTCATGATTTCACTAGTCATTTAACTAGGTATGATTTGCCTCCTGTTGAGCAGGCTATAGGTGTATCCACAGGCTTCATGGATGGGTAGGATGAATGGCTGTTGTCCTGCCTTGGAATTTGCATAGCAACTTCCTATCACTATGAAAATTAGTTTGCATGGAGGAAGCCTTCAAATCAGATCCAGCTCTTCTAATCTGACTCCAGTGTCCTAAGTATACAATATATTCAGAAGTAAAGAGTTAACTTCAACTTCTGGGAGGCAATCAGGGCCAAAAGCAATAGGATTTATTATTTTGAGTATTTCCTGGACTAACAAGTTGAAAGTGAGTATCTCATTCCCGAGACTAGACTTTTGTGAGTCTATTGCTCTTAAGGTAGAATTTTCAGTCCAAAAACTTTTATACATTAAAACTTACAGGTATTGTGTGCAACTTAAGGTAAATAAATGATCATATAATTACTTATGGCTTCTCAAATATTTTTTCAATCTCTATAACTCTCTTCATTTGTCTACCACAGGCATTCCTATACATGTATTTTAATAGATATATTTATTATCCATCCATTTATATACATTTCTTTATATATGCATATATTCTATACACTTTAATTCATGTTAAGATATACATATATTTAATAAGAAATCCTGAATAATAATCTTAGCGCATATTTACTCCTATTAAACACTGCTTTACATATAATTAGGTAAGGTTTGCTAACTTTGAGGAATTGTTGAGTAACCAAAAATATTAATTCCTAACATTAACTACATTTTCTATTAGTCATGTTAATATTAACTGTATTCACAAAACTATCAACCATTTTTATTTCTTGTCTTTGAAGTTTCTTAACATGCCATTTTGCAAATATAATCGTACTGTATGTATGTTATACTTATTTAAAAAAAGATAAAATATATGAAGTATTTTAGAGGAACTTGCCAAATTTTCTAAAATCGTTTGTAACACCTTTACAGTGCAACGTAGTATACATATCATATTTATTCAATAGATACATTTATTAAAAATTTTCTGCTTCTAAAATTATCATTTGAAATAGTTCTGATTTTTTGATACCTTTCCATAGTTACCTGATGGCAAATAAGTAATATCCCAAAATACAATTTTAAACTCACAGAAAGTTAAAAATGATCACTAATAATATGCAATAAAATTTTTAAGTCCTCTCTAAATTTTTTCCTAATCATATATAGGCACACATACAAGCAAGTAGACACAACACATAGATAATGAGAGAGAGAGAGAGAGAGAGAGAGAGAGAGAGAGAGAGAGAAAGAGGAGGAGGAGGGGGAAGAGGGAGAGGGAAAGAGAGAGAATGAAAGATAGAACTACCATTACCTTCACCCTCATCCAAATAAATGAAAGAGCAATAAAGATTTCAAAGTAAACTTAAGGCCTGGGGCTGGAAACATAACCTAGTCATTAAGAACAACAAATGCTCTTCTAAAGGACTCTGGTTTTGTTTCCTGCATAGCAGCTCACAGATGTCTGTAATGCCTTTTACAAGATATCTGGTGCCCTTTTTCAGATTTCGTGAACATCAAGTCTGAAAATGTCTAATATTAAACATGTAAAAATCCTAAAAAATTTGAGTATATAACATAATGTCAAAATTCCTGTACGATCATCTGATGATATTTCTATGTTCAAAATGTCTCAAGAGTCATTGCTAAAAGAGGAAATTATGAGCATTGAAATCCAATATGCTAATACCATCACATCAACAACAAATTATTTTCAAAATTTTTCTTCTAAGAGATATTGAATATCATCCAAAAGAAAACATCCAATTTATGTCACTATGAGTGCCTTGGAACCATTAAACCCTACTTAGGAATATCTGCCCTTAGAACTTTTTCTAAGCCCATGTTGTGCAAAAGAAAAATCTGCTAGAGAATATAATAAGTGAATAAAGAAACAAAATACCACAACTGAAGAAGGGAACAAGGGAGAAGATTTTGAATGAAGACTTAAAAGCCTTATGAATTAGTAGAGAAAAGAGAAAGTAGCAATTTTAAATTTAAGGAAGGAGTGAACACGGTTAAATCATAGTCAACTGTTTCTGTCCTGTAGGCTCGGTAAACACATCTACAATACTTTCCAATATTCATAATTTTTTCCTCAGATAGTTTTTAGGTACATCTATCAAATTAAATTCTTTTCATCCATTCTTTGAAAATGAGTCACAACTGTAAATTGATGAGTCGCATATGCAATCAACATATAGACTGTAAAGTCACTAAAACTGCAATAGTCAGTTCTTAATTTTAATTTCACAAAATCAAGAATCACCTCATAGACCATCTTTAATCATGAATGTGGTATTGTCTCTTAGCTTTATTAATTGAGTTGGGAATACCTGCTTACTGTAACAATTCCCTAGTCAAAGAGCATCGGAATATGTAAGAGTAGAGATGTCAAGTCTAGCACCAGCATGCGGACATCTTTTGACAGGGGACATGATGCGACTCATATTTCCAGTTCCTAGAACCAGGTTATCCCTGCCATGATGAACTATAACTGTGAGCTGGAATAAAGATTTGCCCCTCAAGTTGTTTTTGATGGCATGTTTAAGTGTTTATCACAGCAATAGGAAAACAAAACAACAAAAGAAATGAAACAATACAAAACAACAGAAAGAAAGAAAATAAAGAAAGGAAGGAAGAAAGTAAAGAACAAAAGAAAAAAGAGAAAAAAAACGAATTAAATACCTTGCACAGGTATCCTTGGCCTAGAACCCTAGAGGACTTGCTTGCTTCCTTTTTTACTTGCCTGTTGAACAAACTTGGCCAACGAGATTAAAACTGTTTGAAGGATACTAAAATCAAGCCATAGCTCAGTAAAAGAGCAAGAAGATACCTGTTCAAGTAGAATGGTCTAAGGAAAACAACAGAGCTGAAAATGTCATGAAATTTTATAGTTGCTTTTCAACACTTCAGAAATTAATATTCCATCTTATTGAACTTGAAAATATGAAAAAGGAATACTTCAGTCTAAAAAGCAACTTTATCTAAATGTTTTATCTCTCATCTTCCTCATTGTGACATAAACGCTGTAATTGAAAGGAAATGAGTGTTGGTAACTGAGTAAATCAGGGTACGGTTACTACATTCTTCCCTTAAGAACAAGCTTCCACCTACCTCTGATGACTAATTTGTTTCTCCTTCTGATTGAAATCAACCATCCTCCTTTGGACCCTCCTTATAACCCTCTTTCTTTGGATTGGTAGATTATCGTATGGTTATCCTGTACTTTGGGGGTGACCCGTGTCCACTCCTACATGAATACATGCCATGTGTGTCTTTCTGGGTATGGCTTACCTCACTCAGGATGATATTTTCTAGTTCCGCCCATTTTCCTACAAATTTCATGATGTTGTTTTTAATAGCTGAATTACATTCAATTATGCAGATGTAGCAAATGTCTTTATCAGTTCTTCAATTGAGGAGCATCTATGGTGTTTCTAGTTTCTGGCTATTACAAATAAAGCTACTGTGAACAACGGGATGGGAGAGGGAATGAGAAGAGGAACAGGGATAGGGATCATGTGGAGGGAGAGGAGGATGGGAGAGGAATTAGAATGAGAATGGAAATTGGAGGATGGCATCTCTGTAACTATATGGAAACCTAGGACAGAGGAGGCTCTATGGAGTCTATGGAGGTAACCCTAAATGAGACTTCTACCAGTGCAAGGATAAGGAGACTGAAATGGCCACCTCCTGTAGTCAGACAGGACTTCCATTGGAGGGAGGGGGATATCAATTCACTCACAAAACCTCTGAGCAGGAGATGAGTAGGTAATGTGCGGGAAGTGGGAAGGTATATGTAAGGGTGGGACTGAGAGGACAGGAGAGAGGGGCTAAAATTAGGATATAAAATGAATAAATAAATAAATGAAAAATAAATAAGAGCAAGCTTCAATGAGGGAAGTCTGGAATGTTTTCCCAGGCAACATGAAAGTATTGAAAACTTTTTATTGACTATAGAATTGTTTCTATTGTCGAACTAAAATTCTGGAGTGAAATAAATAATATGACTTTCCTTCAGCATACAATGAAATTATAACCTTATAGGGCAAGATAAAGAAAGAATTTAGATATGGTAGCAATGGTGAGAATCTAGACTTAATGAGGGGAGTCAAGAAGATTACATGTAATGTTATTATATTTAATAGAGTTAATAATGATTGAAACATAATGATCCAGAACAGAGCAACCAGGTGCCAGGATGAGTCATTTCACAAATCCTCATTGATATTCAAATCCCCATTTAATTATCTCATTGGCTTTTTTTTTTTTTTTTTTTTGCCACAGGGTTTCACTTTGAAGATTACATTGGCCTCAAATTTGTATAAATATGAATTATTGTTTTCCAAATGTTGAGATTAACAGGTACTATGTCCAAATGTTTTTGTTGTTTTTTTATTTTTTAAATTTTTTCACTTAATTACCATATCAAGAAAAGGAAACTGCAGAACAACTATCTCAATTAACTTTTCAAATTTGATACAATTAAGGAAATGTAGGTTGTACTATGTTAATTGATTTCCCAGAATTGCATGAGAAACCACATGTAAGAAGCTGAGGTTTCCTGCCCAAATTGGCTTTGCTTGGTAATAAAGTTTCTGGTGACCGATGACTAGGCAGGGAAACAAAAATGCAAGTTTAGGATTTGCAGGCAAGGGGATTGAGAGAGGAAGGAGATTTTAGAATCACCATGTTTGGGAAGAAGAAAGGTCCAGGTGTGAGAGCTGCAAAGGGAAAGCATACCAATATTGTAAGACCCTGGGAATAGAATCCCCAGAGGGTCCCTGATGATTGGGTCTAGGTCAGCAAAGATGGAATACAGATTTTGGTAAGTAATAACTCAGGAATATTGGAGGGGAAGTATCAGACATATGGAGGTTTAGGAGTGGCCCAGCTATTGAGCTTTTTAGGGCATACTAAAATATAAGGTTGTGTGTGTATCTCTTTCATTTAGGAACCCAGAACACTGGGACCAGTAGTGAGGACTGCACCACTGCCATCGGGATGACTTGAATAGCATTAATCACCTACTGCAACAAGGAAAAGATAAGATAATGTGGGCCTCCCTGCCGGAGGGTTTACATGGAAATCTCTGGTCTAGGTTGACAGGCCCAGGAGAAAGGAGGAGAGCAGGTATCTTTCCACTTCTGTTTCAGGCCAGGCTTAGCCAGCAGGAGACTACCCCTGATAGTCCCCTGATAGGAGGAGAACTATTAAGCTTGATAAACAACTTTAGCAAAGTGGCTGGACATAAAATTAAACAAAAAAACAAGTCAGTAGCCTTCCTCTACTCAAAGGATAAACGGGTTGAGAAAGAAATTACGGAAATGACACACTTACAATAGTCCCAAATAACATAAAATGTTTTGGTGTGACTCTATCCGAGCAAGTGAAAGATCTGTATGACAAGAACTTCAACTCTCTGAGGGAAGAAATTAAAGAAGATCTCAGAAGATGGAAAGACATCCCATGTTCATGGATTAGCAGAATAAATATAGTAAAAATGGCCATTTTTCCAAAAGCAATCTAAAGATTCAGTGCAATCCCCATCAAAATTCCAATTTAATTCTTCATAGAGAGAGAAAGAGCAATTTGTAGATTTCTTTGGAATAAAAAAAAAAAGAACACAGGATAGAGAAACTAACATTAAGAGTAAAAGAACTACTGGGGGAATCATCATACCTGAGCTCATGCAGTATTACAGAGCAATAGTAAAAAAAAAAAACTGTATGGTATTGGTACAAAGACAGGCAGTTAGATAAATGGAATAGAATTGAAGACCCAGAAATGGACCCACATACCTATGATCCCTTGATCTTTGACAAAGGAGATAAAACCATCCAGTCAAAAAAAGATAGCATTTTTAATAAATGGTGCTGGTTCAACTGGAGGTCAGCATGTAGAAGAATGCAAGTCAAACCATTCTTATAGCCCTGTACAAAGCTTAAGTCAAAGTGGATCAAGGACCTCCACATAAAACAAGATACACTCAAACTAATAGAAAAAGTGGGGAAGAATCTCGATCATATGGGCATTGGGGAAAATTTCCTCAACAAAACACAAATGGCCACCAGCAGATTAGGAAAAGATCTTCACCAATCCTACATCTCATAGAGGGTTAATATCCAATATACACAGAGAACTCAAGAAGTTAGACTCCAAATAGCCAAATAACCCTATTAAAAATGGGGTTCAGAGCCAGGAATTCTTAGTTGAGGAATATCAAATGGCTGAGAAGTACCAAAAGAACTGTTTAACATCCTTAGTCATCAGGGAAATGCAAATCAAAACAACCCTGAGATTCCACCTTATACCAGTCAGAATGACTAAGATCAAAAACTCGGGTGACAACAGATGCTCCAACATACAAGAAGACACATGCCACACTATGTTCATAACAGCTTTATTTATAATAGCCAGAAGTTGGAAAGAACCCAGATGCCCTTCAACAGAGGAATGGATACAGAAAATATTGTACATCTACAAAGTGGAGTACTACTCAGGTAACAAAAACAATGACCTCCTGAAATTCATAAGAAAATGGATCATCCTGAATGAGGTAACCCAATCACACAAACAAAAAATATGCACTCACTGATAAGTGGATATTAACCCAAAAGCTTGAACTAACCAAGATACAATCCACAGACCACATGAATTTCAAGAAGGACAACCAAAGTATGGATGCTTCGTTCCTTCTTAAAAGGGGCAACAAAAATAGTCATAGGAGAAGATACGTTGGCAAAGTTTGGAGCAGAGACTAAAGGAATGGCTATTCAGAACCTGCCCTACCTGGAGATTCAGCCCATAAATATACAAAGCTAGACAATATTTGATGAAGTCAAGAAGTGCATGCTGACAGGAGTCTGATATATCTGTTTCCTGAGAGGCTCAGCCAGAGTGTGAGAAATTGATAGGTGAATGCTAGGAGCTAACGACTGAACTGAGAATGGGGTTCCTGTTGGAGGAGGTGAAGAAAGGACTGAAGGAGGTGAAGTGACTTGAAACTCTATAAGAACAACAATACCAACCAACCATAGCACCCATGGATTAAACCACTACCCAAAAAGAACATATGGTCAGACTCATAACTCTAGCTGAATATGTAGCAGAGGATGGTCTTGTTAGGCTGTAATGGAAGGAGAAGTCCTTGGTTCTGCCAAGGCTGAGGCCCCCCGCCCCCGCATAGGGGAATGTCAGGATGGGGAGGCAGGAATGTGGGGTGGTTGGAGGAGGAACACCCTTACAGAAGAAGGGAGAGGGGGCTTACAGGCACGAAAGCATGAAAGGGAATAACATTTGAAGTGTAAATAATAATATCCATTAAAAAATTATAGGAGGGGTTGGGGATTTAGCTCAGTGGTAGAGCGCTTGCCTAGGAAGCGCAAGGCCCTGGGTTCGATCCCCAGCTCCAAAAAAAAGAACCAAAAAAAAAAATTATAAGAAAAAAATCACAAAATTATATCTCTATATGTATAAATAATTAAATCAAGTTCTTATGTAAGTGATCATTAGACATGGAGAAATTTTTCAAATATATGAACTAATAAGATTTCCATGTTCCTGCACCCAAATTCAGTGGGGAAGAGAGCTGACCAACCAGGAGTGCAGACATCCAGAGACCGCAGGACAGACTGCCACCTCTGCACACCTGTGTCCACATCCCTGGTCCAAGGGGAAACTGCACAGTGCCTCGGGACACCGGGATTTAGGAACAGACATCCGCTGGTACCCAAGGTTCTGCTCTAAGCACAGGACCGAACTGAACTGGCCAAACAGCTCCCTACACCCAAATCCTAGAACCTCAGAAGTGAGGATACTCCTGAGAAGGCAGAGGAGACTACCCTCTGCCCACAGACGAGACCCAAGAGAGAATCTCATAGTGCCAACTGTGCCCGGTGAGTGCAAGTACCTAGGAGCAATGAGGGGCAGGACACTTTGATTCCTGCCCAAGCCTGGAGCTGGAAGACAGTCTCCAGGAGCTCTGCCACAGCTGAGAGCAGAGCACCTGTTCTCACGAAAGGTTGAAAGAAAACAGGAAAGCGGTTCTACCTGAGTGCTAACACAAAAGCCTACACCAGGGTCAAGTCACTCTCAGAAAAAGCAATACAAGCAAGCACCAGAGACAACCCAATGGCTAGAGGCAAGTGCAGGAAACTAAGCAACAGAAACCAAGACTACTTAGCATCATCAGAACCCAGTTCTCCCACGAAAGAAAATACTGGATATCCAAACACACTGGAAAAACAAGATTTAGACTTAAAATCACATCTTTTGATAATGATGAAGGAATTTAAGAAAGACATAAAGAACTCCCTTAAAGAAATGCAGGAAAACACAAGTAAACAAGTGAAAGCCCTTAGATAAGAAACACAAAAATCCCTGAAAGAATTACAGGAAAACACAAGCAAACAGATGAACGAATTGAAAATGGAAACAGAAGCAATAAAGAAAGCACAAAGGGAGACAACCCTGGATATAGAAAACCTAAGGAAGAGACAAGGAGCCGTAGATACAAGCATTGCCAACAGAATACAGAGATAGAAGAGAGAATCTCAGGGACAGAAGATACCATAGGAAACATCGACACAACTGTCAAAGATAATATAAAATGCAAAAAGCTCCTAGCCCAAAACATACAGGAAATCCAGGACACAATGAGAAGTTCAAACCTAAGGATATTAGGTTTCTCTAGAAGAAAGTGAAGACTCCGAACTTAAAGGAACAGTAAATATGTTTAACAAAATTATAGAAGAAAACTTCCCTAACCTAAAGAAAGTGATGCCCATAAACATGCAAGAAGCCTACAGAACTCCAAATAGATTGGACCAGAAGAGAAATTCCTCCCGTCACAAATGCACAAAACAAAAAAAGAATATTAAAAGCAGTAAGGGTAAAAGGTCAAGTGACATATAATAGCAGACCTATAAGAATTACACCAGATTTCTCAACAAAGACTATCAAAGCCAGAAGATCCTGGACAGATGTTATACAGACCATAAGAGAACACAAATGCCAGCCCAAGTTTCTGTCTTCAGCAAAACTCGCAATTAACTTAGATGGAGAAACGGAGATATTCCATGACAAAACCAAATTTACACAATATCTTTCTACAAATCCAGCCCTACAAAGGATAATAGAAAAAAACTCTAACACAAGAGAGAAACTACACCATAAAGAAAGCAAGAATATAATTTCATTGCAATGAAACCAAAAGAGAGACAAACAAACATAATTCCACTTCTAACAACGAAAATAATAGGAAACTACAATCATTATTCTTTAATATCTCTCAACATCAATGGACTCAGTTCCTCAATAAAAAGACATAAACTAACAGAATGGATACATAAAGAGGACCCAGGATTTTGCTGCATGCAGGAAACACACCTTAGAGACAAAGACAGATACTACCTCTGATTAAATGGCTGGAAAACAACGTTCCAAGCAAATTGCCTGGGGAAACAAGATGGAGTTGCCATTCTAATATCAAATAAAATTGACTTTCAAACAAAAGTCATTTAAAAAGATAAGGAAGGAAACTTCATATTCATTAAAGTAAAAATCCACCAAGTTGAACTCTCACTCCTAAATATCTATGCCCCAAATGCAAGGGCATCTATATTCATAAAAGTAACCTTATTAAAGCTCAAATCACACATTGTACCTCACAGGATAAAAGGAGGAGACTTTGAACACACCACTTTTCGTCAATGGACAAGTCTTGGAAAAGGAAATTAAACAGAGACATAGAGAAATTAACAGAAGTTATGAACCAAATGGATTTAACAGGTATTTATAGAACATTTCATCCTAAATCAAAAGGATATACCTTCTTCTCAGCAACTCATGGTACTTTCTCCAAAATTAACCATATAATCAGTCACAAAACGGGCCTCAACAGATATACAAAGATAGAAATAATCTCATGCATCCTATCAGACCAACACGTACTAAGACTGGTCTTCAATAACAATAATGACAGAAAGCCCACATATATATGGAAGTTGAACAATGCTCTACTCAATGACAACTTGGTCATGGAAGAAATAAAGAAAGAAATTAAAGACTTCTTACAAGTTAATGAAAATGAAGAAACAATATTCCCAAATTTACGGGACCCAATGAAAGTGGTACTAAGAGGGAAATTAATAGCTGAGTGCCTGCAAAAAGAAACAGGAGAGAGCATATGTCAGCAGGTTGACAGCATACCTAAAAGCTCTGGAACAAAAATAAATAAATGCAAGAAGAGTAGAAAGCAGGAAATAATCAAACTCAGGGCTGAAATCAACCAAGTAGAAATGAAAAGGACTACACAAAGAATCAAAAAAAAATAGGAGCTGGTTCTTTGAGAAAATCAACAAGATTGATAAACCGTTAGCCAGTCTAACCAGAGGTCACAGAGAGTGTATCCAAATTAACAAAATCAGAAATGAAAAGGGAGACATAACAATGGAATCTGAAAAATTAAAAAAAAAATCAGATCCTACTACAAAAGCCTATATTCAACAAAACTAGGAAATCTGGAAAAATGGACAATTTTCTAGACAGATACTAGGCAGCAAAATAAAATCAGGAACAAATAAACCATCTAAACAACACCATGACTCCTAAGGAAATAGAAGCAGCCATTAAAGGTCTCCCAACCAAAAAGAGCCCAGGTCCAGACGGGTTTAGTGCAGAATTCTATCAGACCTTCATAGAAGACCTCATACCAATACTGTCCAAACCATTCTCCAAAATTGAAACAGACAGAGCACTACCAAATTCCTTCTATGAAGCCACAATTACTCTTATACCAAAACAACACAAAGACCCAACAAAGAAAGAGAACTTCAGACCAATTTTCCTTGTGAATATTGACGTAAAAATACTCAATGAAATACTCGAAAACCAATTCCAAGAACACATCAAAACAATCATTCATCATGATCAAGTAGACTTCATCCCAGGGATGCAGGGATGGTTTAATATAAGAAAATCCATCAATGTAATCCACTATATAAGCAAACTCAAAGATAATAACCACATGATCGTTTCATTAGATGCTGAGAAAACGTTTGACAAAATTCAACACCCCTTCATGATTAAAGTCCTGGAAAGAACAGGAATATCTAAACATAGTAAAAGCAAGAGACAGCAATGAGTCGCTAACATCAAAGTAAATGTAGAGAAACTTGAAGCAATCCCACTAAAATCAGGGACTAGAGAAGGCTGCCCACTTTTCCCCTACTTATTCAATATAGTATTCAAAGTCCTAGCCAGAACAATCAGACAGCGGAAAGAGGTCAAAGTGATACAAATTGGAAGGGAAGAAATAAAGATATCACTATTTGCAGATGTTACAATAGTGTACTTAAGTGACCACAAAAGTTCCACCAGAGAACTACTTAACCTGATAAACAACTTCAGCAAAGTGTTGGGGTATAAAATTAACTCAAACAAATCAGCAGCTTTCCTCTACTCAAAGGCTGAGAAAGAAATCAAGGAAATGACACCCTTCACAATAGTCCCCAATAGTATAAAATATCTTGGTGTGTCTTTAACTAAGCAAGTGAAAGATCTGTATGACAAGAACTTCAAGCCTCTGAAGAAAGAAACTGAGGAAGATCTCAGAAGATTGAAAGAACTTCCATGCGCATGGACTGGCAAGATTAGTATAGAAAAGATGGCCATTTTGCCAAAAGCAATCTACAGATTCAATGCAATCCCCATCAAAATTCCTACTCAATTCTTTATAGAGTAGAAAGAGCAATTTGCAAATTGATTTGGAATAACAAAAAACCCAGGATAGCGAAAATCATACTTAACAATAAAAGAACTTCTGGAGGAATCACCATTCCTGACTTCAATCATTAGTACAGATCAATAATCATAAAAACTGTATGGTATGGGCACAGAGACAGGCAGATAGATCAGTGGAACAGAATTGAAGACCCAGAAATGAACCTACACAACTATGGTCACTTGATCTTTGACAAAGGAGCTAAAACCATTGAATGGAAGAAGATAGCATTTTCAACAAATGGTGCTGGTTCAACTGGAGGTCAGCACGTAGAAGAATGTAAATTGATCATTTCTTATCACATGTACAAAGCTTAAGTCCAAGTGGATCAAGGACCTCCACATCAAACCAGATAATCTCAAACTAATAGAAGAAAAAGGGGGAAGAGTCTCGAACACATGAGCACTGGGGAAAATCTCCTGAACAAAACACCAATGGCTTATGCTCTAAGATCAAGAATCGACAAATGGCACTTCATAAACCTGCAAAGCTTCTGTAAGGCAAAGGACACTGTCATTATGACAAAACGGCAACCAACAGATAGGGGAAAGATCTTTAGCAAACCTATATCTGATAGAGGGCTAATATCCAAAATATCCAAAGAACTCAAGAAGTTAGACTCCAGAGAGCCAAATAACCCTATTAAAAATGGGATACAGAACTAAACAAAACATTCTCAGCCGAGGATTATCGAATGGCCAAAAAGCACCTAAAGAAATGTTCAACATCCTTAGTCATCAGGGAAATGCAAATCAAAACACTGAGATTCCACCTCACACCAGTCAGAATGGCTAAGATAAAAATCTCAGGTGACAGCAGATGCTAGCGAGGATGTGAAGAAAGAGGAACACTCCTCCATTGTTGGTGGGATTGCAACCTGGTACAACTGCTCTGGAAATCAGTCTGGAGGTTCCTCAGAAAATTGGATATTCTACTACCTGAGGACCCAGCTATACTTCCCCGGGGCATATACCCAAAAGATGCTCTAACATACAACAAAGACACATGCTCTACTATGTTATAGCAGCCTTATTTATAGTAGGCAGAAGCTGGAAAAAAACCAGATATCCTTCAACAAAGAAATGGATTCAAAACATATGGTACATCTACACAATGAAGTACCACTCAGCTATCAAAACCAATGTCTTCATGAAATTCATAGCCAAATGGAATGAACTAGAAAATATCATCCTGAGTGAGGTAGCCCAATCACAGAAAAACACACTTCTATGCACTCATTGATAAGTGGATATTAGCCAAAAAGCTCAAATTACCCAAGATGCAATCCACGGATCATAGGAAGCTCAAGAAGTAGGATGATCAAAATGCTGATGCTCTCACTCTTTCTTAAAATGGGAAAAAATATCCATAGGAGGGGATATGGAAGCAAAATTTAGTTCACTGACTCAAGGAATGGCCATTCAGAGCCTGCCCCTCATGTGCTCCATATGTATACAGCCACCAAAACTAGATAAGATTGATGAAGGTAAAAAATGCTTGCTGAAAGTGTCTGGATATAGATCTCTCCTGAGAGACACATCCAGAGCATGTCTAATACAGAGGTCTATGCTAGCAGCAAACGCCCGAACTGAGAACAGGACCCACTTGGGGGGAATCAGAGGAAGTATTGAAAAAGTTGAAGGAGCTTTCAACCCCATAAAAACAACAATGCCAACCAACCAGAGCTTCCAGGGACTAAACCACTACTGAAAGACTATACATGGATTGACCCAGGGCCCCAACTGCATATGTAGCAGAAAAATAGCTTTGTTAGGGGACCAGTGGAAGGGGAAGCTCTTGGTCCTGTCAAAGTTGGACCCCCCAGGGCAGGGGAATATTGGGGGGCAGTAAGCAGGATATATGGGGAGAATACCCGTATGGGGGAGGGGGGAATGGAAAGGATAGAGGCTTGTGGACAGGAAAACAGGAAGGGGAATAACATTTGTAATGTATGTAAAGAAATATATCTAATAATTAAAAAAAGATTTCCATGTTAAAAAAAACTTGTAATTTTAAAAGATATCCTGAATTATTTAGAATGGAGCTAAATTTAGCTTGGGAACAACTTGCAAACAAGAAATAATTGTAGTCTTCCTGATGAATACTTTTCAGTATAAATCAACCACCTCATGTGATAATACTGTAAAAGGAGTAAAAATTAGAATAGGTATATTTAAGCAATGGGTTAATGCAGTAGAATACCTGTAGTACTGTTTTTAATTTTTTTTATTTTCATTTACTTTGTATTTTGTTTTCCCTATATGTATGTCTTTTTACCATATGCACAAAGTACCTGAAGATGGTGTCAGATGCCAAGAATTGAAGTTATAGAAAGATGTGAGAAATTATATAGGCATTGAAACGTGAACCCGGGGTCATCTGGAAAAGCATCAGGTTCTCTTAACCCCTAAGTTGTCTCCTTTGCTTCTCATGGGAGGACTTATCAAAGAATCAAACTTAGTTTTTCTGATGATTTGGTAAAAAAAAAGAACAAATCCTTATGGTAGTAAATGAAGTGAAATTCTGATTTTATTTTTTAAAAAAATACACACCCCTCATATAGAAAGAGGACTTAGGAAATCATTGTACCTGAGGAGAAAGTATGTTCTAATTTTCAGTTCACATACCTGGAAAGTGACATACTGTGCTGGTATGATTATGAATAGATATCTTGGTCACAGCAATGAACAGCACACTGAGTATTATTTCCATGTCTCATTCCAACCTTGAACCTATATGTCTAGTTGCCACAAAGCAGTAGGACAGATAATGTGTGATGACGACATTATGGAGATTATCTCCACTGTTATGCTCTCTTTTGTGAACCAAACCAAAGAGAGACTCATATTGTGTGGGATGCCTTGAAAGACCTTATCCCATATTTTAAATCCAAAACAGCCCAGACCAAGATACCCAAAGGAGTCACCAGGACTGATTATACAAATCCCTCTCCTGATTGCCTTTCCCTTTTTCCTGAGAACAAGAACATCTTCACCCTGAATATCATACCACCTTGGGGGTATCTAATCGCAGCAGAACTAAGGCACATCCTCTTCCATTGAATCCCAACCTGGCAGTCCAAGTAGGAGAAAAGAGATCCAATTCAAACAGATTATAGAATTAAATACTAAGACATTTGTTTTTGAGCCTATTATTGGCAACTTTGTGACTATGCTACATGTGTAAGCTATTTACCCTAAAAGATCTGGAAGTATAAATATGAATTTTTTCAGCTTTGACTGAAATAATTAATTTTTATTCAGTTTCTTTTACAAAGATAAGTTTAACTGTGGTAGATTTAACAGTCACTATAAATTCAAGACAGAAAATCTTTGCCCACAACTACTGCCATATTTGTTTCCAGTTCACCTCCTATCAGTATGGGATCAATCTTGAGGAACAGTGAGAGACAGAAGTAAGCAAATCACAGGGGTTACAGACATCACAAGAAGACCAACAAAGCCAACTAACCAGGGAGATGGGTATTCACAGAGCCTGGATTCCCAATCAGGAACATGCAAGAGCTGGACCTAGATGCTTTCACATTTTTAGCAAATGTGCAGCTGTCTCTGCCTCTGTTCCTGGCCATTGGCCATTGGAAGCCCTTTCCCCCTGATTGAACTGCCTGGTTTTGCCTAGATTGGAGACGATGTGCCTAGACCTGCTAGAACTAGATGCCCCAGAGTATGAGGGTACCCAACAGGGAGGGGGTTGTTCAAGAAAACCCGAAAAGAAATTGTAAGGGTGGGACTCGAAAGAGAGGAGGGAGTTTGTATTTGGGATGTCAAATGAATTTTAAAATTAATTACGTAATTAATTCATTTTTAAAAAAACACTGTAACCACAAGGAAGAAAAGAAACATTGAATGGAGGCTCTAGAGCAATTATTGTCCAAACAAGTTTATATTATCTGGCACAGTTATTATGACCATCATCAGAGGTGTGAATTTAGACATTCTACCATCTAGATTATTAATGCCATCAAAGTAGAAACCTGGCATTTCAGAAGGCTGGCAAAAATGAGAGTGTTGAGATCACTGTAGTCTGTAAGCAGTGAGCTTTTCTCCGAAGAGGCCTAAATTATATTGTTATGGGCCAACTATGCAGGACAAACCAAGCCAAGCAGCTTTACCAAGATGCTCAAGAATATTAATCAAAAGCTTCTGAAGGCATTAGAAAAGCCATTCATTGTCACCACCAAATCCTTACCATTTAAGCTTCAGTTTGGCACCTTCATTGGATATCTTTCTCTTATTAGTAAAATAAACCAATGAATTTTAATTATAAGCATTTTAAGAACACTATTTAAATATAAAATTACACATATAAATGTACACTTATTCCTCAAATAAGTATGAGCCCTCTAATATTATTAGTGAAAGTTCTGACCCCCTACACTGAGAGGAGCAAGAATCTGGGCCCTTCCTAAACACTTGATAAAGAGAAACATTGGAGCCTTGAAAGTATATGTATAAATTCTATGTAAAAGGATACCCTAGATTTGAAGTAAAAGAAAGATTTTATAAGTTCAATATTTATATTGATACTTGTTTTAATATGAGCATTTGCTTTCACATTTTTTGTAATTCTTTTGTCACTTATTTGTTCATGTGTTTTTTTCTTTTTTTATTGGATATTTTATGTATTTTCATTTCATTTCATCTCCTTCCACCCCCAGTTCTCCCCTCCCCCTACTTTTATGGACATGCTCCCACTTTCCCCAGCCTAATCCCACCACAACGCCCTGGCATTCACCAACACTGGGGAAACGAGCCTTCACAGGACCAAGGGCTTCTCCTCCTATTGATGCAAGACAATGATAGCCTCTGTTACATATGCAGTTAGAGTCATGGGTCCCTCCATGTGTACTCTTTGGTTGGACATTTAGTCCCTGGGAGCTCTGGTGAGTTTGGTTGGTTGTTATTGTTATTATTCTTATGGTGTTGCAAACCCTTTCAGCTCCTTCAGTGTTAGTTTTTCTCTTATTAAAAATAGATCCTTCTCTATTATGATATACGACAACCACAGTTTTCCCTCTTTTCACTTCTTCCACCCCACCCCACCTCCTCTGTGTCCCAGATTCATTCACCTTCTATTTCAAACCAGAAGCCAAACAGGAGAAAATAAGATTAAAAAACAGAATAAAAAAAAGAAAAACAAACAAACAAACAAAAAGTTCCCTGTACAGTTGATGGTTAGGCAATCACATTAGTGAGACTTTTGTCTGTGTAGTTTCTGTTATTTCTGGGCTGCAAAATCTCACAGCAAACTCTATGATCCTTATATCAAGCCTAGATAAGGAAACTCAACAGGATGAAAAGAGTCCTAAGAGTAGGCAAAAGAGTCAGAGGTATACTTGCTCCTACTTTTAGAAGTCCCACACAAGCAATGAGCTAACAGCCATAATACATATACAGAAGCTCTGGTGTAGTAGCTCTTTCTGGCTGCTTCAGTCTCTGTGAGCCCCTGTGAGTCCTGCTGAGTTGCTTCAGTGGGGTATGTTCTCCTGGTGCCCTCCATCCCTTCTGACTCCTAGAATCTTCCCTCCCCTTCCTTCTTCCACAGGTTCTCCAAACTCTGAGGGAAGAAACACAATGGAGTCTTCCAATTTAGGCTCTTGGCTCACATAAGCTCAGATTGTGTGATTCTGCATTCTTTCCCATTTCCTACTGGAGGAAGCCTCTCTGATGACACTCGACAAAGCACTAATCTAGGAGTATAGCAGAATAGCACCAGGAATCATCTGTTATTTTGGATTGGGGGGTTCTCACTTTGAAATTTTTATCTGGACTTCAATGCCTTATATAGACAAAGCTGATCTCAAAATAAAAGATCCTCTTATCTCTCTCACCCAGTGGCAGATGTTAAAGAGGTGTCCCATTCCTGACTTCTTGAATCTTTTAAATCAATACTTAATTGAAAGTTTTAATTATAAAAAGGAAGATGATGTCTTGTTTAATGGCAGACTCTGTATTAGCCAAATCAAATGTAAAAGAATAATCATGATTGAGAACCATTCTGTGACACATACCAGACAAATTCAATTGCAAATGACAACAGTGGCTTAGAATTCGTTATTCTTATAGTAAGGCAGATATTGAAAATACATTTTCATTGACAATATTTGGAGCCAAAAGCAGAATATCACGTGGGATGTATGATACTAAATAATGAAACATGAAAAATAAAAATAAAATTCAAATGGGCATAAATCTGCCTTAGTTCCAGGCTCTGATGGCTACAGAACCCATGCAGGTGTTCTTTGATGACAGTCACTGACTACTTGACAAAACTTAGGCAGTAGAAATTTCAGTAAAGACATTTTCTATATAACTATGCTCATGCTTCGTAAATCAGTCTTTTATTGTTGTCAATTATATTTTAGTGCCTGTCAGTTTTAAGTAAAATTTAATACATATTCAACAGAAATAAGATTCCTTCCATCTTACTAATGAATGGACAGTTATAATTTATAATAGTTGTAGAAAATAATACAGGAAATATCATTTGACATCTATGTTAGGCAATGCAATGTGCATACATCTTACCCTTCTAAGCACAGGATATATAATCCTGGGAATTATTTTATGAAAGAAAACATCATTTTCCATGATTAAACAATAGTTTTCACAAAGAAATAACGAAACATCCTTCTCTATGCTCTGCAGCCTAAATGTACCAACTTTCATACTGAAATGAGTAAATAACAGAACATTAGTGTTGAAAATTTCTAGGTGAAAGAGTAGATTTGCATAGAAAATAGCAATTCAAATTAAGTAAATAGGAAAATAACACAATAGCCCCCAATTTGAACCATATGCTCTATTGACAACATTTTAGTCTATTATAATAAAAAGATTCATTAGAACAATCAAATATGTGTGTGTAGAAGTCCATGCATTCACGTGCTTCTGAATATGTGTGGAACATTGTGTGGATGGAGTTCCCAGGACAACCCCCAGGGTTAGCCCTCTTTTCCACCGTGTTTAAGACAGGTTCCTCCTTCCCTGTCATGCCTGCTAAGCCAGCTGATCAGAACTTCCAGGATTATCCTGACTCTGCCTCTTGTCTTCTGATAGTGATGTTCCAGGACTCCAGACATTTATTCTTTTGTGTTCAGCTTTCTAAATGATTTTTGAAAATCTGAACTTTGATCTTTGACTCATAACAAAAGAGCTTTACTCAAAAAGCCAGGTCCACAGCTCAAGAACATCAATTTTGAAACTGAATGTGATGAAACACTCCAAAAATTCCAGTGTTCAGGAGACTGAAACAAGGCAATAGATAGAGAGATACTCTATCTAGTCAGGATTGGCAGCTCAGCCTCCATAATGGCCAAAGAAAATCCAGTATGCCCTACTCTCAATATTCTATATTGTATAGGGAGGCATGCAAACTGATGCTGACTCACTCACTAGCAGTTGATTAGAAGATAGGACTTTGCCCTCCTCCAAGAACTCTGCTATATGCTCAAATGGCAGAGGAGATGGGTTTTTTTTAGTTGCTTTTTTCAAAGGACTGGCTGGGCTACATTAAGAACAATTCTTCCCATATAAACTAACCTGTCACTACGGTTTCCTCTGAAGTAACCTAAAGATAAGAACAACAACATTGTACCTAATCCAGAAATACAAACAAACTTACAGTTGTCTAGGAAAAAGAGAACAACAACTTTTAGGGAAAGATCCAAGCTAGCACTGTGAATGGAGGAGAGACAAACACACCAAGAAGTCCATTAGTATCACCCCAGGCTCATAACCATCAGAAACCCTCAGACTCACTCAGAACACTTTGGAACACCAAGTAATTAATAGCACAGTACAGGTAAGAGGACAGTAATATACATTTCTATCAGTAATACACATTTCATCAAAGAGAAGATGAAAGGACTCCCAGGGTTACAATCTGAGAAAAAGTCTTGAGAGATTGCATTTCCTCATGGCAAAGACAAAGATAAAACTGAGGGTATTTCAACTTCCCACAAACTAAGAATATACGTGGTTACAGTGAACTGTGAATCCAGAAAAAGAAAAAAAAAACTCGTTAAAAAACCTCAACTATGAAACCTTGAAACGGTCAAAGAATCCATGACTTTAAAGACACAATTGCAGAAATATGACCATTCTGATATGTGTATAGTCAAGTTTCACATATACATAGAGTCAGTGCACAGGAAAACATCATTTTTTTTCACACGGTTACTGACAAACATGCTTATAAGTCAGTCCAACAAGACAAGAACCTGTAATAGACACTAGAAACTTAGTTCATAGCCTGGTAAATATGTTATGTTAGGGAACGATGGTACATGTCCTGAATAACTGACTACATATAATCTGTGAACCTTTATCAGATCCAAAGTTAGGTGAAATTAACCAAATACCATGTGAACATTATTATTATTATTATTATTATTATTATTATTATTATTACATATCATTTTCTATATGTTAGATACTTTTAATAATAAATTAATAAAAGCCTTCTACCCTGGTCTTCCAGTTATAAGTGTTCTATTAACACCTTATTGTCATGAAAAGAGATCAAATCCTTGCTGAATGAACATAGAGATGTGTGATTTCATAACATCTAGTACAATTTTGCTACTGGGCTGCTGCACTAATTAAAAAAATGTCATGTGTGAGCATTATGTTTTTACACTGCCAGGAAATGCAAGCAAAATTTTATATACTCTGTTTTAAGTTTAAATATCTCAAGATGTTCAAAACTCATCTCACAAAAGTAAAGAACACACTTACTTTTTGGATTTAAGTCCAAATTTCATTAGTAACTTTAATATGTCCTTTAAAATTTTTCAGTAAAATTAGACAATCAGCAGCTAATAAAAGACAACTTTTTTATAAAAACCTATAATAATAGCCAAAGCATAACAAGTAAACAATTATTCAATAAACTCATATTAAACTTCAGAGAAAATATTTTTGGTAAAAGGAACTTTAAAGAGAGTTATGCAAATGTGTTCCCTGTAAATGTAAGCTGGTATTTCAGAAGCACCCAGACAGGGTTTTATACAATCATTGGAAGCAAACACAAGGCAAGAATGAAGAGGGAGGGAAGTTGGAAAATGTTAAGTAGGAGGTGAAGAAGAGTTGCTGGAATGAACATGAGAAGGTCTATGGGAATAGGAAAAGAGATGTGAGTCCCTGGAATAGTCTTCTTCAAAGTTTTTTACTATAATGACATCACCCAGATACTACATCCCAGAAACTTATACTAAATCTCAAAAGTGGCTTGTGTAACTTCACTGTAAGAGATCACACAACCCCAAGAGACTTGACCAAATTCTACTAATTACACATGAAGTCAAACATGTGGTTTGTACATAATAGAGATATTCCAATATGATTTTCAGGGTTTTTCTTTATGTCTGATTTTCTTGTATTTTATTCATGCCCATAGGCCTCCATAGAGAATGCCATTTTTGTCTTTTATTCTCTAATTATGATTGATTTTTATCTTGTTCAAGCTTACTTTTCCTGCATGTTTTGTTTTCATTCATTCAGTTAAAGATCTCCGATTCAATTAATCAGATATATGTGAAGATATTTCAAACTACATGGGTAAAATTACTTGAAGTATTGGGGATTGGAACAATGAAATTCCTTTAATATATTAAACTATAATGTTCTCTAATACAATTTTTATATATACATATGTATAAATATCCATTCAGAGAAAGTGTTGGAATTGATTTCCTTTGTTAGGAAATTACCTTTTTAATGATACTAGTATCAACACAGTAAGAATTTTCATTTCAGAGGCTTTTTTCTTTCATATGCAGTTGATTTTATTTGTATTTTCATTTGTGCCAACATCCTGAGAACACTTTATAAACACATGTGCTCTACCTACAGCTTTTAATAAGAAATTATTCTGTTCACAGCAGCCATCTCAGTACATCTGTACACAGGATTGTGCTTGGCACACCAAGCTGTTAAATTTTCCTATCATTTACGTGTTTTTCTAAAGCACTGCCTGTGGCTTTACTGTTCATTATTAAAAGGAAAGCACTCTCAGAATTTCAATTGGTTTTCTTGCGCCTGAATACCAATTAAAACCTGCTCAAACCTGTTTCCAAACAGTGGAAACATAATAGTATTTATCATTTTGTTTACAACAGAATGACTTGATTCTAATAAGTTTCTGTTTTATAAACTATTTACTAGAATATTTTCTTTTCCATACAATTATGGCTGGTTAGAAGATAAACGTAGCAAAGGCATACAACTTATTTGCTAAGTCAGAAAGATACCAGGACCAAATCTTTTTTTTTTTAATAATAGAAGGAGTCAGTCAGTCATGAAGTTGGGTCTAAAGACCTTGGAAAATTAACACATGTCTCTGCTGATATAGTGAAATAGAATTGATAATGAATTTATAAGAAGGCATTTTCAAATGTTGCAATTTTTAAAAGGGCAAAAATCTAGTAAAACGGTTTTAGAAATATAATGTTGCCTTTAATTTAAATATAAATAGGTATAAACTCAAAATTACTCAAAATTATACTAGTTAGGTCAGTAGTAAAGTAAAGGTATTCATTAGAGAGGCAACTGGATGTAGGTTATAGAGCACTGGAGTGAGTCAGGGTGTAGTTGAGAAGTGATTGATCTGGACCAGAACTGTACTAGAAAATGTGCTCTTATACAACTAAGATACAGAGTAAGAGAGTATGTAGAGGCAAGAAGACTGTTAGGATACATGAGGCCCCTGGCTGGTGCTTTGTAAATTAGTTAATATATTTACTTTAGGAAACTGAGGAGTGGGTAAAGAGAACAACTAAAGAAATGTAAAGTAAAAAAGAAAACAACAACAACAAAGGAATAAAATAAATTACATAGGTTAAATGGTGCTAAAAGTTTCAAGGTCAAAATAATAGAACATTTTGTATTACCAGAGGGCTAGTTAGTAAATTGAAATTGGTACGAGCTAAAGAGAAAATGATGAATGAGGAAATGTGGACCATGCATATGCAAAGCTCATTTGAACCATCTACTTGAGGACAGTATCCATAGAGGACAATACTTAGAGGACAACTCAGAGTAAAATAAAGACATTTGAAGATATAAGATGCTAGAAAAAGTTTCTGTGACAAAAGACTATATGAAGACTAAAGAAAGTGAGTTTTGTAAGACATTGGAAAAATAGCCGTAACAGTAACAAACACAAAAACAAAGGCTGCTCAGGAACTATTAGAAGCATAAGGTGGAAAATGCCGTTAAGTTAATATATTTATAATATTTGCATGGTCTATTAATATCCATAGTCATTATGATACTTTTAATTGTTGATTTCAAACAACAATTCACTATTACTTAATGTGATGTGGAGAAGACTGTGATATCTCAGGAAAGGTCATGTAATCCAACATGAATACTGAGATCTACAACTAGCATGTCCTATAATGAGGTAGAAATACAGCAAATGTGTGAACGCAGTGCAAAAGTAACTTTTAGTCTTCGGATCTGACAGTTTCACAATAATTCACCAGCACTTAAAGAAATATATTTGCTGTACATTTATGGCTAGCAGGTTCACATAGTTTATACAGAATTAACTAAAATCTGTTGGGCATTCTAAAATGTATTACTATTTATAAAAGTATATATAATGAATACCAGAATATATATGCAAAGTACATGTGAGTAATTTCTGTTGTTATCACTGATCATTTCATCCAAATCACAAAACAGTTACAAAATTTTTAAAGGAAAATGAATGTATGCATTGATAGTCATTGTCTTTTTTTGTTCCAAATAATTTCTTGTTGCTACATTCCAAGCTTCAGAGTTCAGAGTTATTTTTTTTACTACATTAAAAGTTTCTTTTGGAATTTAATGTCCACTCTCTAAAGTATGTGGGACAGTTGCCTACAGCAATCTAGAAATGTATACTAAATAATTGGTCTAAGAATCAGTTCTGACATGTGTCACATTTGTCACTTTCTTTTGTATAAGGCTTACCTTATACAAGTAAATTACCTTCTTTAGCCTCACAGTGCAGGAACTATTATGTCACTTTGGCAAAAATACCTGACAAAGAGACAGAAAGGAAAAAAAGAATCATTTGGCTCATAGTTTCCAAGGGCTCACTCCAGGGTAGTGTAGTTCCATACAGTTACGTGCAGTACCATGTCATCGGAGCAAGCCATATGGATATTTCTCAAATCTCCAGGGTGCAGCAAGCAGAATATGGCAGAATAGGGCCGATAATGATCTCAATGACAGCCTCCTTCCAGTGAGTCTCACCTTTTAAAGTTTCTAAAATGTCTTACAAAGTTATCAACCCAAGTCATTCCTTCCTACCCAGTTCAGCAAGTTTGAGATGGTAAAGGTTTAAGATGTTGGGCTTGGTGGAAAGTTGTGAGGACACTGGTATTGCTATCCCATAAGAAATAGTTATTTGGTAATTGTGTTAAGTCCCCTCAAAAGTAAGTTGCTCTAAAAAGAGCATATCCCTGTGACTTCCTGCACTACTGTGTGATCTTCTTTGATATGATTGATTCCCTTTATGTTTTGCCATCATTTTGTGTTATATCCAATGGAACCTAATAAGGACCCCAACAGACCATCCTTGACTCTTGAAAATTTTAATCAAAGGTAAATCTACTTCCTTTATAAAACACTTAGTTTCAAATAGTTTGGCAAAACAGAGAAACACACCAATTTTATAACATGGACATTTTATTGTTTCTCTATAAGAAACAAAATAATCTACTTACTATCTTTTTTTTCTATTATGTTGATGAACAGACACAACTACAACTAGCTTGTTATGTTATCCCACGGTTGGAGTTTAGAAGTACACATTTCTTTGCACTTCCAATGCAAGAGCAAGTGCCACAATCATTAAGCTACACTCTAGAAGCTGCATTAGCTCAAATTGTTCAAACACTTTTCGTGAGGAAGCAGAATTCTTACTTGCTTCAAAGAAATTCTCATTCAAAGACTTGATATTCACATCTACTGATTACTTCACCTACAGGATGGTTTTGTATATGGTCCTGGTGTTAGCAAAAATATATTGGTGAACTCTAATTTATGGATTCTTGAATGGCCTTCTAAAGTATAAAATATTCTGGTGAGTCACTATTTACCTTCACTTTGAAAATTTAGTTAAATAAACACTTAGCAAAGAAAGGTTCCCAGGGACAAAACCATCAACCAAAGAGTACACATGGAGTGACCCATGGCTCCATGTGCATATGTAACAGAAGATGGCATTGTCTGGTATCAATAGGAGGACAAGCCCTTGGTCCTGTGAAGGCTTGTTTCCCCAGTGTTGGCGAATGCCAGGGTGTTGAGGTGGGAGTGGGTAGGAGAGGGATGATTCTCATAGAAGCAGGGGGAAGGGGATTGGAAGAGGGGGTAAATGGAAAGAAATAACATTTGAAATGGAAATACATAAAATAACCAATAAAAAAAGACCAAAAATGTTTCATTGAACTCATTATACTAACTTAGCTGGTTTTGTTACCTCAACTTTGATTTAAAGGTACAATAATTTTTTTTCTTTTTTTTTTTTCGGAGCTGGGGACCAAACCCAGGGCCTTGTGCTTGCTAGGTAAGCGCTCTACCACTGAGCTAAATCCCCAACCCCGGTACAATAAATTTTAATTGTCTAGAGAATGATAAAAATTGTGGTACTGTATAATGCATAATATTCAAATGAAACAGTGTTCAAATATTATGTTCCATAATTCATTTACTTCTTACATTAATTAATTCCTTTTAATTGAAAAGAGCATCTAATCAAAGATACTAGATGTATCTTGTTAAAACCAAATTTGACATTGGAAAATTCATGAATATAGTAGGTAGTAGAGAACAGAGAAGCTATGTCTACAGTCTACACTCAATGTTCTGACTTTCAAATACCTGATTGATTAGTAGCCCATAATTCCCTGAAAAATGAGAACCTGAGATCATAACAGTCAAGTTCTAAGGGGCTCAGAGAGCAAACTAACTGAGACAATCATCAGTCAGACACCTTGCAAGACCCCATAGCTCCCAAGACCCAGAGCAAGCCTGAGACTAGAAGAACCTTGATTAGGACTTTGGGTTCTGGGATGGGGTGAGCTCTAAACAAATGATCTTTGCAACAGACCACTCTCTTAGGCTAGGCTAGGCAGGAAACAACCTGCTCCATGGGTTCCTGACCAGTATCTACCCTTAAATAATCATCAGTTTATCATGGGCAGTATTGGGAAAAGAAGAGAGTTATACCATGTCCAAGATGAACCCTGTCTGGTGCTATAAGGTACAATCAGGGCATACCAATCTTAAGACGGTCACAGACATTCAGAGACCCCAGGAAAAAGGAAGTGGTGCAGAGGTGAGAAAGAGAAACACAAGGATATGGGCAAAAAATAGAGGCAGGACTGGACACTCAATGGTAGTGAGCAATAGCTGGATGAGGGTTGCTACCTGGGACCAAGGTAGAATCCTGGCCTGTGCTGCCATTGAGGTAGGTGTCTGAATCAGTGGCCCTGTAGCAGCAAGGGTATGTTACCACAAAAAGCCTAAAAGCCTACCTCCTAGGGACATGTTTATGACTAAGGACTATGTCCAAAAGTCCCAAGCATCACCTGGGCATCCTGTTAAAGGTTGACCTGAGGGCATGAAAGCAAAAGAGCTAATCCAGTCCTTTGTGCACTGTAGTACTCAGGAGAGAAGGTATTTTACACCACAAGCATTGTGGGGTGGCAGGACCCTGAAGAGCCTTGACTGTTCCACTAATCTCCCATTCAGTGTGTTAGACAAAGGAAAGATACTCCTCTCCTCACTCATACTTCACCTTCTTTTTCAGGCAGGAGACCAAGCCCTGAGATTGTGATAGCAGGAGAGCTTTTCCTGTCCCTCACCTGCTGCATCATTCAGGAGAGCTGCCCTATCCTCCTGCTCATCACAGTAAAGCTAACCTTGATAGCAGGGGCATGGGTGAGCTGATCTTTAGGGCTTGAGTGTGGTAGATGTCCTTGCTACTTGTCAGCCATGCAGTGACTTGGGCAAGGGAGAGATAAACACCTCCCTCACCCCTTGCTACCTATGGCAGACAGGAGACCTGGCCCTAAGGTCATGAGAGCAGGAAAACCGCTGTAGCATTCAGGAGAGCAATCCCTGTATCTTGCTTACCTGGGCAGCACAATTGAGTTGGATCTGGATGTGACGTTTGCTGGTGAACAAGGCCTTAAGGCATGAGGGTGTGAGAACAGGACCTGCCTTTTGTATGCTGGGTAGTGTCATAGAAGAGGGAGAGATTCCCTCCATCCTTCTCTCATCTCTTACCATTTTGAGGAGGAAGAGAGCTAAAATTGAGGTCAAGAAAGTGGGTGAACAGGCTATGTCCCTCACCTGCTGCAGCACTCAGGATAGTGGACCCTACAGCTTGCCTGGACAGGAGATGTGAAACTAAAACTGGCACTGGTAGCTGGCTTGCTGATGAGCTGATCCAAAGGGCTGGCAAGCTTATATACCCCTCAAGCCTAGACCTAGGGCTTTGAATTGGCCAACCTCAACATCTAACCTATTAATGAACTGCAGGAGTACATGAAGGGGACAGTACTAACAGCCAAAACTACAGGATCTCCATGACACAGGACAACAACAGGATATTGGAGAGGACAGGAATCCCAGTGAGGTTTCTGTATCAATAGGGTAGCAGAAGACAGTGACCTCATACCGGACCAAGGAATCATTGCAATAAACGTTTGTAAACAAAGAAGTGTGGACAAAAGGGTATACTGTGGGAAACACTGTGAAACACTACAGCTTCTACAATGAGATTGTTTTTTCTCTGTCTGACAAGTCCAGGAGTTTGGAAAGATGAGCAGAACTGTGGTACATGATGTGAAACTCACAACAAATGGATAAAATTTAATAGAGAAAAGAAATTGATGATGTAAACTTATAAAATTTTAAAAATTATATTGAACACATAAAATCTATAATTATTTATTTTATAAACATATTTGTAATATTGAAAAATAATTCAATGATACATGGCTGTATAATCAAGGACTGTGTTGGATTTCAATTTGTTTGTGAGCTGCCATTTTGTTTGATGAAGTGTTCATTTAAATACATGAAAATTGAATGAGGAATTTGCTATATTTGAGCTTTTTAACTAGAACCATAAGAATTTATAACAACCTAAGCTATTCCAATTCTTCTTCCTTTTTTAATTTCAGGAAGGTTCCTGAAGTGTCCATAGAGAAAACTTCTATTACTATATTTTTCATAAAGTTTGTTATTTTCTAATTTCAAAGTGACATTATTAAACACAACAGAATCATGTGTTTCCCCTTATAGCACAAAAATATATTTGTGAAAAATTATATAGAACTTGAGAACTGACCTCCACTTATATAATTATTGGCCCACTTCAAAACACATTGTTTTAGCCTACAAGAAATTAAAGAAATATGCTTTTATTCTTTTAAGTGTGACCAAATTTGTTCAGATGATGAATATTTTTTAACTTAAGAGCAGGTGTACTTTTTTCTTGTTGAGTCACCTGTTTTGATATACCACTGTGTACCACTTTCCTCCAGCTTGTTAGATGCTGCTGCAGCCAGGACTCATAGGATGTAGGGTATCAGTCCAGTTGGGAGCAAGAGCTAGAGTCAGAGGAAGAAGGACTTCTTTGAGACTCTTAGTGTTAAGGCTAAAACCTTCTCCAATGATCTTTAATGAAGCAGCTCTCTGAGTTGATCTTAACTTGTTTGTATTTCTTAATTGGGAGTGAATTTGAAAGTGTATGCTTTATTGGGGTGAACCAAGGGTTATATAATTTGAGAAGGGAGAATATCCAGAATGGCAAAATATTACTGAGGTACTGAGATGTCTAATTAGCATGAGAGACTGTCCAGGTTCTGGGTACATGATTCACTGCTTGTTACCACCTGATGGGGTCACTGAGGCAGGCAGGGAAACTGGAAAGGATTTAGCCTCATTCCTGTTGATCTCAGGATGAGATTCCAATCTCATTTTTTGAGATTTCTTGAGTTTAGACATGCTCAACCTTGCCTGTTACATGACAAATTCTCTGGTAGCATGGTCTAAGTGCCCAACAGAAGTACTCACCGAATCACAAGCATGGTGTTTCATTCAGGTTGTCATCATCTCAATCATTAAATTATAATCAAGCATTCTAATATTATTTAATTTATGATATACTAATTTTCTAATTACATGTCAAAAATAATAGGAAATAAACATTTTTATTTTCCATCTAAAAGATAGAGAATAACATTTGAAATGTTAATAAAAATATCAAATAAAAAAGAAATTAAAATGTACAAAAGGTAAATAAAACACTATTATAATAGGAAAAAAAGGTACATGTCTATGTACTAGAACAAATTGGCTAATAAAATGAAAACACTGCAATTTTTAATGTGCAATAGTTTTAAATCTGATTTGAGGTGTTTCATATAGTATCTACTAGCGGTGCAATGTACTCACATTCGGAACCAAGTCTTTAGTAAAGTCACATAAGTGTACACAAGCATGCAATGTCAGAAACACCTGGAATTTATAATAAATATATTTCTGAATTAATTGTTTTTATTGTGGTTTTAGAAATATTTTCTTAATAACAGATATTTTTCATGCATTGCACAATCAGTTTTGTGAGTGGCATTAGAACTCACAGTCCAATATGCAATCTTGATAAACAAAACTAACATATGTCACTGAGCAGAGTTGATCCAGAAATTCATATTTAGTAAATACAGGCATCAGATTGACATATTCAATATTCTGTTGGTTTTTATATGTGGTATTTAACAGAGTGATCCCAAAACATTAGAATGTGTTTAATTTTCAAGATAACATACAAAATGTTTTTGCAAATAAATTAGGATATAAAGATTACTTTCCTTAGTGAAATTTATTTGATATTCTAAAAACTTGTTACTGGTAAAAATGACTGGCATGTTATATAAAGACAGCTGTTTCCATAGATAGTCATTTTAGATAGTAATTTTTTAAACAATAGGATGTTAACAAAGATGTTAGTTGTACGATTAATGTATTAAAATTTTTAATCTGCCAGGCAGTGGTGGCACAGACCTTTAATCCCTTCACTCCGGAGACAGAGGCAGGTAGATATCTTGAATTTGATACTAACCTGGCCCACAGAGCAAGTCCCTTGTCTCAAAAAAAGTCCAATAGTTACATAGATAGGTTGGTAGGTAGATAGATAGATAGATAGATAGATAGATAGATAGATAGATAGATAGATGGATAGATAGATAGATGATCGACAGACAGACAGATTGATAGAATCTTTCAAGGAACTGTAGTGCTTTCTTTCTTTTTTTTTTGGTTCGTTTTTTTGGAGCTGGGGATCGAGCCCAAGCCCAGGGCCTTGCACTTCCTAGGCAAGCGCTCTACCACTGAGCTAAATCCCCAACCCCTGTAGTGCTTTCAAATCTAAAATTTCAGAATGAAGTTAGTGTTATCCCCAAACAAATCAAATTACTGAGAATAAACCATTGATAAGATTTCTCATAAAAACTAAAAACATAAAAATTAAATTGTGTTTAAGAATATTATTACAGTCAAATCTAAAAGTAGAGATATATAATGTCTTTGGTTGGGTATATTAAGTGGTAAGTGTAAAAACTGATTATATATTTAATAAGGTACCATATCAATTCTCATCAGCTCCTTATTTTTCTTCCTGTTTGGGTTAGTTAGTTAGTTTGTTTGTTTGTTTTTGCTTTTGCTTTTGGAAACTTGACAGGTTTATCTTAAGTTGAATGAATGAGTATAATGGTCCAAACATAGGTCCGTTTGGGAGAATAGTCATGAGAAAGTTGCTGTATCACATCAAAAGAGTGAAAATTTGTACAGTACCAAGTAGTAAGGTTTAGCCCCAAGGTAAATAGAACACATAAATATAATGGGAAGCCCAAATAGCCGCACATAGAACAATACTATATAAATGAGAACCACCACAAAACACTGTCCAAGGCGTTAAGGATGCCACAACAACGGGGTTTCTTTCTTGCAACAAAGCTGCTTTGTTGGTTGTCTCCGATTTTGCAATCACAGAAGTGCTCTGACTCCTTTTTCCTGCTAGTTTTCTAGGGAAGTAGCTGCCTTTGTACACTGTCCTACATGGGCATCTGTGCCCCCTGGAGCCTGATTAAATTCGGACAATTCAAAAACGAGCAGATCAAAGGGTGAAAAGACAAGTTTGTTTTTCCTCCTCGGCCTTATTACTTCAGCAGCAGGTTGTGGACAGCACAGGAGTCAGCTAGGGTTTCATGGAGCCGATGTCCCTTTATTCAAGTGAGTACTGCACTCGGGGTCAGAAATGGCAACGACTGCACGTTGACTGTTAAAATCCGTGCACTTGTCAGTCCCAGATTCATTTCTCCAACTTTATTCACACTTCTCAATAAATGCTCTTGATTTAATCCTTTTCCAAATCTGACACTTGACAGCACTTTTTGATACTTGACTGCTTCTAGTTTGAAGCCTCACTTTTTTCTTCTCTACACTGTGCTTTTCTGGGGAAAAAGAGGGGGGGGCAAAAACCTGAGTGTTCTTTCCTGAATTCTGGTGGAGTTTTAACCATGCAGGACCCTTTTGAATATCAGATTCTTACCCTAATTCTACTCTGTTCTCACCACAACAGACCCCAAACAGTCTCCTTCTAGTCTGCTTTGGAGTCCCATTCTTCTCACAAATCTCACTCAGGAATAGTTCCATGTCTGTGCAGTCTGAATATGAGAATATTACTTTTCACTCATATGTTTTGACCAGGACCAATTCATTCTGACTCATCAAGACTGCCCATTAAGTTTTCTTTCTGCATGTTGATCATCCCTATTGGGCTTTTCTGTTCTTGCTTTGGAATATGGACTTCTCCACTGCATGTCTTGTAACTTCTGAGGCTAGCCTGGCTTGTCCTTTGATATGTTCTTCTTTGTGTCTTATTGTCAAGATTTCTGTTGAATCTCTGTTACAAATTTAGCTGACTTATGTCAGAAAGTTCTATTTTGGGGATTCAGGGATGGGAGTATGGATTTAGAGCCCTTCTTAAAGGGTTCATGAGTCACAAGTCTCAACTTAGATTTTTCCGTGTTTCTTAAAATGAAATTGTTACTGACTCTGCGCTCTGGGGAAAGACTGTGGTCGTTTGATGGTACATGACAAGTAAGCAATGATTCCTCTCTAAACATCTCTGAGAACAAAGGAGAAAAAAAACAGAGGACAAGATGTGAGATGATCACACAGACTTCTCTTACAAAAATGAAACCATCAGAAGGTTATTTATTTTTTTTAAAGTAAGAGGTAAAACAGGAATTATGTGCTTGTGGTATACAAGGTCTCATCTAAGACCAGTCCCTTGCTTAAATTCTTAAATATTTTTTCTGTTGCTATTGCCATGCTTCTGCTGCGGCAAACTTCTAAATCTCTCAGTTATGGGGAAAGAGATCTACACCATCCACAGGCCACAGCAAGCTTATTCAAACCCAACTGTGGCCAAGAGTCATTACACTCTATGAAACAATCATTTCCCCGGGGCTCAGGTGCTTACCCTGCCAATACTAAACTGACAGCTTCTCCACGAAAATATTTATACCATAGTACATAGAATTCTCACTCAATAAAATATTGAAAATGAACAAAAATATAAATTTGGGGAGGGAGAAAAGGATAGGGGAGGGGAAAAGTTATAGATCCTGAGAAAATGGGGAAGGAAAAACAGTTGGAATTTAGGTTATGATGTGGTCAGTTGGAAGTCTGTGTTCATTACAACAAGGTCACTGGAAAGCTTTCTCTCCTGTGCAATATAGGTTGCAGGTTTTAAGTCGACATCTGTTGAAACAAATTTACTGACTTAGTCAATAATAATTTCTGAAATTAGAGTCATGTATTTTATCTAAGTGTAAACAGAGCATTACTTATATGATATTAGAGTAGTTCTCACAGATTAAATGCAACTCAGGTAAGAATGCCTCATTTGAACTCTTTTCCTATGATCTTATGATATTGAGACATTCCATATTAGATATAAACCTTCTGACTCATTGACATATAAAGTAAAAACAATCAAATATTTCCTCCTATAAATTAACAGATCAAAATGGGATTTAATAATAATTTGCTGGCAAAAATTAGTTAATGGGTCAATGCAATAAGTTCAGAACCTTCAAAGAGTCTCATGAAGTAGGCCTACCTATAGAAAAAGTAATTATCACGCACAAGATTACTTCTGAATTTAACAATAAGCAATGTATTCGTAAAGTTGAAAATGACCCATGCTACCCAGTGGTAGATTATTGAAATTGCAGTTCTGTGATCCCCTCTTTAGTGTCTCCATAGTCTGTGCTGTAGAGGTCATTGACTCAGTATAGATATGATGTTTACTTAGTGGTTAGAGGTTTAGGTAAAATGTTCTGTTGATTCTTTTCATCACAAGCCTCTCAGCCACAGTTCATTTCACTTCTGAGGAGACACAACACAGCTATTGGTAGGGTATGTGAATAGCCTTGCCCTGGTATACATATTTTTTCAAGCAAGAATTTAACTACATAAAATTACCTTCAACATCAAATAAATGGCATTACACTGATGAAATCTTGCTATAGAAATCTTCATGGGATGTTCTTGTTCAGAAAAAAAGCATCTGCTTTCAAATGAGGTCAAAGAAAGGGTATAACATTTCGATTCACATAAAATACAATCCTTTCTATCTACAGAGGTGAAAATTTAAAAAAATAATCTTGTTCAGTGAATTGCCTAATACAGTACTATTCCCTCTAAAACTAAGATACCTATCAATAGTTCAGAACAGAATCCCCTTCCTTTACCAGAAATACATATCTATAGCAAAAAGGTGCTTATTGTGGCAGTACAAAAACAGATTTGGACCTTTTCATAAGTCACAGTATTAACATAAGTAAAGGGCTCACATCTTAAAACCGTTTGCTTTGGAGTGAAATGCTCCGGATATACATTATTACTTACCATTTGTCCAGCAACCAACCACTGCAGCAGATGACATTAGAGTCTTTATGTACTCAAATCCCACAGACCATCCTACTAATCTCCTCCAAGATGAAAACTGACACAGAAAATTACTTTCATGACTTTTGGAGACCTTGGACACATTATGCTGCAGGTTGCCTATGGGTATCATATAGAGGCAATCCTCCCATTGGTTCTGCCTTGATTCCTCCTCATGAGAAGGGCAACTGTTGGACTCATGCCAATTTCCAGGCACCACCCTCCCCGAAAATGTATCACAAGTACTGAAATCATGAGGACATGTGTTTTCGGAAATATAAACAACATTCCTCTATCTTTCAGCATTTCTTAATACATCCTATCCTGGTATATCTCATCTTTGAAAGAAAGTAACTTCTGTTTTCAGATTTTTGTCATACCATAGTTATAGAGAAGGATGCTGCTGCCACAAGCCATACAGCCATCTAAGAAACTGCTTGAAATCTACTGCTGCAGCACAGTAGGTGACTGTGTACTTCAAGGATGAAAGCATCCCCATAAAAATGATGAAGCCTTATGGAAAGGTGCGCTATTGGTCCTTTAACATGGAGGTCTCCGGTGAAGAGCTGCACTTAAGACTCAGCACAATTGGCCAAATTTCAGGCAGAAATCTTAGCGTAGGTCACAACCACATCACATTTACTGTCACATTATATAGAGTAGAAGAGTAAAGAACTCTGGGAATCTCTAACATCAGCTATAAAAATGGATAAATCAAGGTAACACATATGCTAATATAATAGGAACCTAATGCAAAGCTATAAAAGTTATCCTATATATCGATTGACTCAAAAGATCATCGAGAGTGGCGATTTCAGACATTTCACTTCCCAAAATCCATGAAAGGGGACTCTTGAACAAGCCACTCCACAACTTTCACCTTGCTTTTTTTCTTCAGGATGCAAACCTAAAGGATTAAGATTTGACTTACTAAAAGAAAGGCACTACTTTGAATGTGTAGATATGTTTACAGAACACTTTTGCCACAAATATGTAAACCTGCAAATACAGAGGCACCTGTATAAAATGTCCTGTAAAAGTCACACCCAACTTAATGAAGTATGAGAATCCCTTGTAAAGCTACTTCAGAACTGTGGCGGAAACTCAAAGTAATAGTTACAATGTCACTATTCAATGCAATGTGAAAACCATCATGCATGTATTATGCACTGAAGAAATGTTTTGCTTAATTATTCATTTGCATATTCCCTACAGCCAGTCTATAAAATTTTAAATAATTTCTAGATTGTATGCCTAATACAAAATAAATGCTATGAGAGTAGTTGTTATACTATATTATTTTGATAAAATTACTTAAAGTGTTTGTATATGTTAAGCACAGACAAAAACCTGCATAAGTTTTAGTGGGGGTTGATTTTTTCTATGAATCCAGAACACACAGATCCAGAGTGGGTTTGGCTGTCCATTCAATTCAGATTTAAAACATAACTCAGTGGTCATTCAAACATCTGGAGGGAGTTGTAATTCTAGAATCTTCCCAAACTTCCTGATAATTAAAAAATGGAAAGCCTTATTGCTCTTCTATTTTTATATCATTTTCTGAATTCCTTGGAAGAACATTTGTGTTCTAGTAGAGCCCAAGACCTTAGTAGGCCCCAGATCTTATCACAGCTGATTGCTTGATGGACATACCGTTCAGGCTGCAAAGCTCACCACATAGACAACACCATCTGCCAAAACTGAAAACAATGTCCTAATTCATCAAAGCTCACATAGTTCTTGGAATGCCTCAAATGGCACTTTCCTTGATTTCTAGCTTCTACAGTTACACTGCTAGCTATTTTTGTTAACTGAACTATGTCAACCTAGAACATGGTTTTTCTGTGCTTAAAATATCATACTGAGAAACACTCAGGGCTACACTGACATGCCAAATACTTAGTGTAGTCATTGGCTAGCTAACAAAGACTTGCTATTGGTTTAAACCCATGTCTGAGAAGCCTTCTTTTATGAGTACCCCACGACATTTCAAATAATCAGTGAAGCTGGAACAAACTGTATGTGCACCACTTCCAGGACTGCCTTTTAAAAAGTGAACACATAAAATCATCCTTGTTCTTACAAATTCCACAGATTAATAAAATAGACATGTTGACCTTGAACATACTGTCCAAAAATGGAAGAAATATATTATAACCCTGGTTCTGTGAAAAGCTGTTAAAGTAGACAGCAACTAGAAACACGTGGAAGTCATGAACAAAGTACTAGATGAACATTATTAGGGTTCATTGATTGCTTTTGGGTTTCCTTGTTAAAGCAATGCATTCATTTACTACTTGTTGCTATGCTAAAATACATCAATCACAACAGTTTAAGAGTGAATGGGCTGATTAAATCACTGTTCTAGATTATAGTCCTTCAGTGCAGAGAAGCTACAGTGACAATAACTCAACAGAGAAGGTCAAAGTTGCCCTTATAGATAAGAAGCGAAAAGCAAGAAACGCATGGGCTCAGACTCTGTCTACATTTATACTCAAATATTACCAAATCAAGGAAATGATGCCACCCACAGATGCTCTCTCTCTCTCTCTCTCTCTCTCTCTCTCTCTCTCTCTCTCGCTCTCGCTCTCGCTCTCGCTCTCTTGCTCTCTCTGTATTATTATTACTACTACTACTACTACTACTACTACTACTACTACTACTACTACTATTATTAAGATAATTTCTCCTCAAACATTCTAGGAGACTTATCTCTGGTGATTGTAGATTGCATGAAGTAAATAACTAAAATTAATTCTCATGACTAGAGAGTAGTATGTTATAAACGACAAACATCTATTTTGATAGAATTTAAATATAAGCAAATTGAACCATCACATTTTATTAATATATGCAGGTACGGGATGAAGTGATGATTAAGTGGGTAAAAGTGACATCGTCATAATCCGGACAACCTGAGTTTAATTCCAGAAGCCCACATATAAAGTTAGATGAGAAAGTAAATATCTGAAATCAAAAGGCTCCTACAGTGAGATAGAAAATGGATACAGCAGAAACAAGCAGGGCGATCTTTACCTCACAAGCTAGACAGTGAGAAACAAAAACCCAAATTCATCCTCAGACACTCCCACTAAGGCCAGACAAGGTAGTCCTCAGTTACATGCTTGCTGGTGGACTTGCACCAGCCTATCTATGCTCTTTGCTTGATGACTTAATCTCTGGGTACTTCCAGGGGTCAAGGTTACTTGACATTGTTAGTCTTCCTACAGTTTCCATACCCTTCAGTTCTTTCAGTCCTTCCCTTAAGTCTTCCATAGAAGTCTCCAACCTCAGTTCAATGCTTAGCTGTGAGTATCTGCATCTGTCTCAGTCACTTGCCATTAGACCCTCTCAAAGGACAGCCATGCTAGGCTCCTGTCATGCATGTCCTTTGGGGTCTAAGTTACTTCATTCAGGATGATATTTTCTAGCTCTATCCATTTGGCTGAAAAATTAATGATGTCCAAGGTTTTAATAAGTGAGTAGTATTCAATTGTGCAAAAGAACTACATTTGCTATATTATGGGACACAGAGCTAAACAGACAGTTCTCAATAGAAGAATCTCCGAATGGTTGAGAACCACTTAAAGAAAGTTCAACATCCTTAGTCATCACAAAAATGCAAAACAAAATGATCATGAGATTCCACCTCACACCAATCAAATTGGCTGAAACCAAAAACACGATTGTCATCACATGCTGGTGAGGACGTGGAGAAAGGGGAACATGCCTATGTTGCTGGTGGGATTACAAATTTATACAACCACTCTGGAAAACAATCTGGTGGTTTCTCAGACTGGAAGTATTTTTACCCTAAAGACCCTTGATAGTCAGAAACTGAAAAGAACACAGATGTCCCTCAACAGAAGAATGGACACAGAAAATGTGATTCATTACAAAGTCAATAACTATTCTGCTATTAAAATTGTTATTATTACTTAATATTGTTATCTCTTTAATAAAGGGAAAGACTATGACTAAGTAGGTACATTAAGAATATTCATATCGGGGTTGGGGATTTAGCTCAGCGGTAGAGCGCTTGCCTAGCAAGCACAAGGCCCTGGGTTCGGTCCCCAGCTCCAAAAAAAAAAAAAAAAAGAATATTCATTCCATTTATATTTAAACTATGTACATATTTAAAAATAGTTCATTTATAGATATGTCGTAGTCTAGTCTATATTTTTAATGATTTCTACATTTTCTATGGTATGCTATAAATGAAAAAGATTAGACTAAATTTGATAACACAGAGTTTTAATCCCAACCCTGAGAAGGCAGGAACAGATTAATTTTTGTGAAATCAACACCAACCTGTCTATCTACCAAGCTACAAGCCCACAAGCATTGCAAATGATAATCAGTCTCAAAAAATAAAAATAATAAACAAAAAACCAAAAACTAATACATAAAAGTTAAATAGTTAAAATTTTAAAGCAGATATTCTCTGGGAATTTGATCCTGATAAAAAATATTTAGGCAAAAAAATGTCTTGTATTATAACTAAGAACATATAACTTATCTGTTTACTAAAAGGCAGATATAAATTTATATGAAAAATTTAATCTGGTTAGGCTTTTTTCCATTCTAAGATGTAGATCAGATTTAACATGTTTCAGAGTTATTCAATATTTTGATTTTATGACCATCAATGGTAAGAAAGTAGCTTAATGAAATATGTAATACACAAAAGTACAGGTATACTTATGACCTTTTCATATTTTTTTAGAAAATATGAGAGTTTGCTCTAATCAAAAAAGTCATTTAACAATTTTGATAAATCTCTAGTTGCAATCCAAACAGAAAGTTTTTATGTCAACTGATGCAAAGCGGTTAAGTCCAAGCGATACGTTACTTGGAAGTTGGGGAGTGATGTTAGGAAGATATTGAGAAATCTGTTTGTTTTGTAATTAAACAATCCCATTTCAATAAGAGCAGAAAATTACATATATGTGCAATGGGGAAGTGATTTATATAACATTAGGTATTGCCTAGTCAGAGATAAGTGTTTCAGACTGCTTTTGATTCCCTTCTATGATGTGAATGCTCACAATGCGGCAGGTAGGGATTTTCTATTCAGAACCAAGGCTATAGTGATGTCTCATGAAGAAACGCAAATCCTCACTTCCATAAACACCATGATTTCACTATATATTTGATGGGCTCCACAAGCATTTTACTGCCTTCACACCTTTTGTAATCCTCATAATCATTTATGGGACACTAATATAGGCTTATCACACATTTAAGAAGCTGTGCTCAACATCATATTCTATAACCAGCACAAAAATAATGCAAGAATCAATAAAATAAAAGAAGAACATCTGAATTCAGTGGCGAAAGTATTTCCAGCTTTCCACAAAACAGAATTACCACCTAGTTTAGAACTTAAGCAGCTGGCTTCCATCTCAAAGAGAAGTGGGGCTGTAGGCAATTTACAACAGGTAGCTTAGTTGTGTCATTGTTCAAGTACTGTTGAGGAATATGAAGACAATCTATTTAGGACAATTAATAATTGTAGATAATTTCATCTCCAATGTTCTCTCACGGTTTGGCTGATGCCTGTATTCAAATATCATCTCATCTAGCTTAATGCTGGCTCATAGCCTACAGAAATGTGGAACTTGGAAGCCTGCCACACACAATCCCTGCTTGTTAGTTTTCACCTTAATTTAAAATGTGCTCCATAGGAAGTTGAACCCAAGGATTTGTCATCCCCAGGAATTAGAGTTCATCATGATGTCCTGATATAAATATCCAAAATAGAACTTGAAACAACAAAAAGGGATAGAGAAGGAGCTTTCTCTCTTCAGCAATGGTTCTCTGCCTGCCTAAAGCTGTGACCCTTTAAGGTCGTTCTTGATGTTGTGTTGACCTCCAACCATAAAATTATTTTTGTTGCTCCTTCATAACTGGAACTTTGCCACTGTTAGGAATTGTAATGGAATTTTTCAGAGATGTCAAATTGACAAAGGTCTGTGACCCACAGATTGATATGAAGGCTCTATAGTTTTAAATAGGAAAATAATTTTTAAAATTTAAAATACCATTGTTTTCTCACATAATGAGGCAGGATTTTGTGTTTCTCTCCTTCCAATCCTCCAAGTTCCTTCCCACCTCCTCTCTTATTTGTATCCACTCCTCTTCTATCTCTAATTAGAAAACAAAAGGATTCTACAATATAAGAAATAAAATAATTTATAATAAAACTAAACAAAACTAATATTAGAGTTAGACAAAATAAACAGAAAGAAAGGAGCTCAAGGAAATGTACAAGAAATGAAATATACACTTGTTTTCATATTCAGGAATACCATACAAATCTAAATGAAAAGATTCATTTGATCTTTGACAAATGAGCTAAAATGATCCAATGGCAAATACCATTTTCAACAAGTGGTGCTGGTTCAACTGGATGTCAGCATGTAGAAGAATGCAAATCCATCAATTCTTATCGCCCTGTGCAAAGCTTAAGTCCAAATGGATCAAGGACCTCCACATCAAACCAGATACATTCAAACTAAAAGAAGAAAAAGTAGGGAAAAGTCTCGAACACATGGGCAATGTGGAAAGTTTCCTGGACAGAATACCAATGGCTTATGCTCTAAAATCAAGAATCTACAAATGGGACCTCATAAAACTGCAAAGCTTCTGTAAAGCAAAGGACACTGTCATTAGGAGAAAACAGCAACCAACAGATTGGGAAAAGATCTTTACTAATCGTACATCTGATAGAGGGCTAATATCCAAAATATATGAAGAACTCAAGAAGTTAGACTGCAGGGACACAAATAACCCTATTAAAAATAGGGTTCAGAGTTAAGCAAAGAATTGACAGCTGAGGAATATCGAATGGCTGAGAGGCACCTAAAGAAAAGTTCAACATCTTTAGTCATAAGGGAAATGCAAATCAAAACAACCCTGAGATTCCACCTCACACCAGTGAGAATGGCTAAGATCAAAAACTCAGGTGACAGCAGATGCTGGTGAGGATGCGGAGAAAGAGGAACACTCCTCCATTGTTGGTGGGATTGCAGACTGGTACAACCATTCAGGAAATCAGTCGGGAGGATCCTCAGAAAATTGGACATTGAACTAACTGAGGACCCAGCTATACCTCTCTTGGGCATATACCCAAAAGATACCCCAACATGAAACAAAGAAACATGCTCCACTATGTTCATAGCATCCTTATTTATAATAGCCAGAAGCTGGAAAGAACCCAGATGCCCTTCAACAGAGGAATGGATACAAAAATGTGGTTCATCTACACAATGGAGTACTACTCAGCTATCAAAAACAATGACTACATGAAATTCTTAGGCATATGGATGGAACTACAAAAATATTGTGAGTTAGGTAACCCAATCACAGAAAAACTCACATAGAATGCACTCATTGATAAGTAGATATTAGCCCAAAAGCTCCAAGTACCCATGATACAGTGCATGGACCACATGAAACTCAAGAAGGATGACCAAAATGTGGATGCTTCACTCCTTCTTAAAAGGGGGAGCAAAAATATCCATATGAGAGGATAAGGAGGCAATGTTGAGAGCAGAGACTGAAGGAGTGGCCATTCAGAGCCTGTCCTACATATGGCCCATTTATATACAGTCACCAAAACTAGATAAGATGGATGAAGCTAAGAAGTGCATGCTGACAGGAACCGCATATAGATCTCTCCTGAGAGACACAGCCAGAACATGTGAAATACAGAGGAGAAAGCTAGCAGCAAACCACTGAACTGAGAATGGGAGCCCCGTTGGAGGAATTAGAGAAAGGATTGAAAGAACTGAAGGGGCTTGCAACCCTATGAGAACAATAATGCCAATCAGAGCTTCCAGGGTCTAAAACACTACCCAAAGTCTATACATGGACTGACCCATGGCTCCAACTGCATATATAGCAAAGGGTGGCCTTGCTGGGTGCCAATGGAAGAAAAAGCACTTGGTCCTGCCAAAGTTGGACTGCAAAGTGTAGAGGATTGTCATGGGGTGGTGGGCACTAAGGGGAGGATGGGTGTGGAGGGGAACACCCTTATATAAGGGAAGGGGTTAGGAGGTTTATGGACAGAAAACCAGGGAAGAGAATAACATTTGAAATGTAAATAAGAAATACTCAATTAAAAAATAAATAAAAAGAAATTGCATACATTTGTTGCTGTGTAGGAGACTGCCTTAACTAAGTTAATGAATGTGAAAGGAGCAAGCATTTGTAGGCAGAACCATTCCTTAGGCAAAGTGTCCTGAACTGTATCAAAATGAATATGAGGGGTTGGGGATTTAGCTCAGTGGTAGAGCGCTTGCCTAGCAAGCGCAAGGCCCTGGGTTCGGTCCCCAGCTCCGAAAAAAAAAAAAAGAAAAAAAATGAATATGAATCCATAGACCAACCGATTTTTCTGAACATTGATTTGTAATGCCTAGAGGAATATTTCATTAAATAATTGTTGGAGAAAAAAAAAAGAGTCCGTTGAGTTTAGGGCCAAGAGTGCTATATTTGTTCTTGAAGTAGATAGATTCCCAATTTCTTGTGGACCTGCTGATAAAATGGCTATACAAGTTTTCAACCCCTCAGCCACAAAAGAGAGTTCACTTTACTCCACATAGTCATTATGATGAACTTAGGAAGAATTCTCAAAGTAATTTTGATTTGCATTTCCATAGGGATGAAAGATGTGTGAAATTTGTATGAGGTTTTTTTTTTGTTTGTTTGTTTTGTTTTTTTGGGGGGGGGCTCCATAAGAAACCAACATTCAATTAACCTGGATACTTGAAGACTCTAAGAGAGTGAACCACCAAACAAAGAGCATATAGGAGCTGGACTTAAGCCTCCCTACTCATATATAGCCTATATGTACCTTGGTCCTCATGTGGGTCCCCCAACAATTGGAGTGGGGGCTGGGGTCTATCCCTAAGTTGTTGCCTGTTTAAGGAATATGCTCCCCTAATTGGGTCATATTATCTGGCCTCAGTGGGAGATGATGCTGTGTGCTCTGCAAAGATTTGGTGTGCCTGGGATGGGAATTCTCAGGTGGGGCGGCCACTCTCTCACAAGGAGAAAGGAGTCTGGTATGGATGAGGGACTGATTGGAGGGGGAGTTATCTGTACTAAATTTTTCAAATTGGTTATTTGCTTTCTTGATATTCAGCTTTTTGAGTTTTACATATATTTTGACCATTAACCCTATCTGATGTGTGGTTGGTAAAAACCTTCTTTTTATTTTCAGATGTAAGTCTAGTACATGTGTTTTACATGCTATTTTCCCTTTTTCTCTAGCAGCTCTTAATATTCTTTCTTTGTTCTTTATGTTTATTGTTTTGATTATTATGTTATAAGGGGAATTTCTTTCATGGTCCAATCTATTTGACGCTCAGAATGCTTCTTTTACCCTTATAGGTATCGGCTGCTTTCAGATGTTTGTTTTATGATTTTGCTGAAAGTATTGTTGTGCCTTTAAGCTGGATTTCTTATCTTTCCTCTATACGTATTACTCTTAAATCTGTTCTTCTTCATCGTGTCCCAGGTTTCATGGATATTTTCTGTCAGGAGGTTTTTAGATTTTATGTTTTTTCTGACTGAGATATCCATTTCTTTTATCTTGTCTTCAATACCTAAAATTCTCTTCCATTTCTTATACACTTGGTGAAGCTTGCCTCCTGGGGTTCCTCTTCAAATTCCTAAATTTTTCATTTTCAAATATAACTATTTTTAAAAGAATGTGATTTTTTAAGAACCTCTATCATATTCATAAACATTTTGTCTTATCATTTGGTTATTTATTATTCTCATGACCTATTGTTTTAGAGTTGCTGGACTCTGCTGATGGTTACTATTTCTCCAGTGTGGTCTAGGTGTCTGGGATTGGGAATATTGTAATTAAAAATGCTGATATCTGGAGTTTGTTGTTGTTGATAGACTTGTTATTCCTTAGTTTTTATTGTCCTTTCTGTTCCTAACAATTATAGGGCATCTCTGTGTTGCTGAGTAGTGAATTCTATGATTCTTCTAAGATTAGCTACCATGGCTTCCAAGTAAAATGTGTTTCTAGGTATTTGGAGCTGACACAGGAATGGGGATATTCATGAGGAGGATTGGAGTGTCAACAGGAGGAGAAAAACACAGTATCCCACCAGAATCTGCTTAGTCCCTTAAGAACATGATAGTGAGTAGAAGCCATAACATATAGTCTGCTACAGAGCTGTGGATGGTACGTGTGTGTGTGTGTGTGTGTGTGTGTGTGTGTGTGTGTGTGTGTGTGTGTGTATGTGAGAGAGAGAGAGAATATGTTTTATATTTTCTTATTGTTGGTTTTATTAGTTTTGCAATGGGTTTTTGATACATAACTCTTGTGAAATGTCATATAGCAATTTATGCATTCAATTTTTTGAGAAGAACATTTCACTGAAAAATATACTACAGTTAACAATCTGAGCTTGCTTTCTACAAGCCAATATTTAAAATAAACAACCTAAAGTTTATCTAACTTCAATTCATTCATGCCAGAGAAGATCAAGGAACAACAAATGCAAAGAAGTTATATTTCTGGATATTTATACAAGGAAACAGCTCTCCAATCAAGACTTTACCTCTATTTGTGAATCTGTACAGATATATGCAACCTAATTCAGAATTCAATACACACAGTGAGTAATTACCTTCTCTATACCAACTTCCAAATGACTTTTGAATTTCATAACCCTCAGCACTATCATTTTAAAATAAATATTAGGAATTTTCCATATGAAAACTAATATGCATAGTTATGCTGAAAACACTTCTATTCTTTAAATAAAAATCTCATTTAGAACAATTTTAATGTAATTATAATTTTAAGATTGATGCTGATTGATCTATATTTGTTTCTTTAAAAATTTCTCTCCAATTATGATTCCTCATTGGTAAGAATCATATCTCTTTATAACAGAACACAAACTATTCTCCAGAGACATGCATTTGAAAGATGAACTAAATTTCTTTGCAAAGTGAAATATCCTGTTTCAAAGCAAACTGTTGACCCTGACATAATTTCTTTAAAACACACCAAAGAAAAAGAATATTAAACTCTCTTCGGCATAGAACTTCGAAAAGTAAATTTTTCTTTTTTTCCCTTTCTTCTATAACACTACTCCATAGATAGTGCATTGCCTTGAAAATGGGTGAATACATCCCAATATTACTGAATATTTCATTATCCACAATGGAGACCATTTTCTCCACTACTACAATCTACAGCAGCTACAAGTCTCATGTGACTAAGGAAATAAAACATGATTTGAGTGTTTGTGAGATACTAGCTTTGCTTTGGTTTTAGTAACATTTGTTTTAAACAATCATTCCAATGACCACGACAAAATGGGAATGAGAAAAATCCCAAGTGGCTTTAAACCTACACAGAGACTTCCGGACAATGGAAAATGCCTCATGAGAGTATGAAAAGTAGTCTTCTCCACGAAAGGGCACAGCAATTGTTTGCCAGATGTTCAGCTCCCAAATATATATATACAAATGATATCATGTTAATTAATAAGGTCACATTTAGGTTATATATGTATATACATATATACATCCATTAGCAGTTGGTGAAAAGGAGACCAGGAATTTGAAAGAGAAAGGGGGTCAGATGGAAAAGCTTGAAGGGAAGAAGTAGATGGGGAAAATGCAATTATATTACAATATCAAACATAACATAAAATGAAGAACTGAGGTGAATGAGACATGTAGAAAGGACAAGGATATTCTTAATATGCATTTGTGGAGAATGAATAGGAATGAGACCTTGAATGCATCCACTATGCTGCATGAATGTTACAGTTTAAAGATAGATGAAACTACCTAGTGATGTTCAATGACTGTGTGGTATAAAGTGACCATAGGTAGGAAGCAGTGAATGACCTGAGCATCCCAGGATTTCAGAATACTTTCACCTAATGACTTGGTCTCACTTATATTTTCTGAACGTCCTGAGTGCCTTGAAAGTCCATGACTTGGCATGAGAAACTTCTGTAAAGCAGCACAAAAGTGAAATATAGCAAAATCACAGTCACTGCCCTACTTAACATTTTAAATACAAAGCATATAAGTCCAAATCACAAACAGGGAAAGATACCGAATTTAAATATTAATAGAGATCTGCATTTAGCCATGCACTATGGCAGCAGTATTCAAAAAATTCACAAATTCAGATCCTGCTAAAACTTCAACATGGTGAGTTTTCGAAAACTTCATTGAGAATTCATATGCTTTATTAGTGACACTTCCTAAAAACAAACTCTTTTAATAGCACTTAATTTCTTTATCTACTTTGTGAGTTAGGCAATTGAAATATTTTCCAATAAATGGATAAAATATTACTGAAGATTCCTTTACTACTATATGAATTTAACTGCAAAATAATGTATTATGAGAATCCAATATGAAAAACTGTTTCAGCCATAATTTGGTTCTTAACTGTTATATATATGAAAATTAGTCAAGTAAAAAAAACTAATGATGTCATTGATTTTATTCTTGTTTCTGCAGGAAAATAAATTAACTCTTTGTTGGAGTTTATGCATCACCTATCTTTTAACATTATATTTTAGCCTCCTCATATCATTTGCATAAGTAAAGTACCATTTATTGGAAAGGCCATCAAAAGGTCTTTGTCTTTTTTGTATGGGGACTTTTAAATAACATACCCACCTAGCATTTTCACAGTTTGGAATAATCAACTCACTCCTGACATGACATAAATTTCTGTAGTGTATAGTTTTAAAGGAACACAAACTATATTTCCTACATGTGGGCATACCCCCCATGGCTAGCCTTAAATGCCCATTTTCCCCCTGGTACCCATTGCTAGTTTGTTAAGCCAACGAAACCAGTTTGCCCTGAAAAGCCTGGAGCAGCCACTTGAATTTTGGAGGCCATCCACCCCTGTGGCTGGCCTGCAGAACTTCAGCTACTACTCACTTATCTCCCGTAGTCCCATGAAATGAAAATACAAGAGACTGGTGAAATTTTGGGAGTCACTTAAGTATACTACCATATCATCTGCAAATAGTGATATTTTGACTTCTTCCTTTCCAATTTGTATCCCTTTGACCTCTTTTTGCTGTCTAATTGCTCTGGCTACGACTTGAAGTACTATGTTGAATAGTTAGGGATAGAGTGGGCAGCCTTGTCTAGTCCCTGATTTTAGTGGGTTTGCTTTAAGTTTCTCTCCATTTATTTTGATGTTGCCTAATGGTTTGCTGTAAATTGCTTTTACTATATTTTAGTATGAGCCTTGAATTCCTGACCTTTCCAAACTTTTAACATGAAGAAGTGTTGAATTTTGTCAAATGCTTTCTCAGCACCTAATAAGATGATCATGTGTTTTTTTTTTCTTTGAGTTTGTTTATTGGGTTGTTTATTCATTTAGTGGATTATGTTGATGGATTTCAGTATATCAAACCATCCTTGCATCACTGGGATAAAGCCTACTTGATCATGAAGGATGATCGTTTTGATGTGTTCTTGGATTCAGTTTTCAAGAATTTTATTGAATATTTTTGCATCAATGTTCATAAAGAAGTTTGGTCTGAAGTTTTCTTTCTTTATTGGGTCTTAGTGTGGTTTAGGTATAAGCATAATTTTGACTTCATACAAGGAATTGGGTAGTGTTTCTTCTGTTTCTATATTGTAGAATAGTTTGGACAGTTGGTATTAGGTGTTCTTTGAAGATCTGATAGAATGTTCCACTAAAACCATCTGGTCCTGGACTTTTTATGGTTGGAAGAGTCTTAATGATTGTTTGTAAATCTTTAGGGGTTATAGGACCGTTCAGCTGATAAACATCTTCAGCAAAGTGGCTGGATATAAAATTAACTCAAACAAATCAGTAGCTTTCCTCTGCTTAAACAGGCTGACAGAGAAATTGGGAAAATAAAATCCCTTCACAATAGTCACAAATAATATATAATCCTTTGGTGTGACTCTAACCAAGCAAGTGAAAGATTTGTATGACAAGAACTTCAAGTCTCTGAAGAAAGAAATCAAAGATCACAGAAGTTGGAAAGATCTCCCATTCCCCTGTATTGGCAGGATTAATATAGTAAAATGGTCATTTTGTCAAAAGAAATCTACAGATTCAACATAATTCCCCATCAGAATTCCAATTCAATTCTTCATAGAGTTAGCAAATTCATTTGAAATAAAAAAAAAAGATAGCAAAAACTGTTCTCAACAATAAGAGAACTGCTGGAAGAATCATGATCCCCGATTTCAAGCTGTATTACAGAGCAATCATGATAAAAACTGTATGGTATTTGTACAAAGACAGGCAGGTAGATCAATGGAATAGAATTGAAGACTCAGAAATGAACCCCCATACCTATAGTTAATTGATCTCTGACAAAGGAGCTAAAACCATCCAGTGGAAAAAAAAAGATAGCATTTCCCCCAAATGGTGTTGGTTCAACTGGTGGTCAGCATGCAGAAGAATGCAAATTAACCCATTCTTATCTACTTTTACAAAGCTCAAGTCCAAGTGCATCAAGGACCTCCACATAAAAACTGATACACTGATAAAAATAGAAGAGAAAGTGGAGAAGAACTTCAAACACATAAGCACAGGGGAAATTTTACTGAACAGAACACCAATGGCATATGCTCTAAGATCAAGAATCAACAAATGAGACCTCAGGAAATTATAAAGCTTCTAAAGGCAAAGGGCATTGTCAGTAGAACAAAATGGCCACCAACATATTGGGAAAAGATCTTTACCAATTCTACAACCGATAGAGGACTAATATGCAATAATGCAAAGAACTCAAAAAGTTAGACTCCAGATTATCAAATAACCGTATTAATAATGGGGGACAGAGTTAAACAAAGAATTCTCAAATGAGGAATATCGAATGGCTGAGAATCATCTAAAATGTTAAACATCATCCTTTGTCACCAGGAAAATGCAAATCAAAACAATCCTGAGATTCCACCTTACAACACTTAGAATGGCTAAGATCAAAACTCAGGTGACAACAGATGCTAGCGAGAATGTGGAGAAAGAGCAACACTTCTCCATTGTTGATGGGATTGAAAACTGGCACAACCACTCTGGAAATCAGTCTGGTGTTTCTTCAGAAAATTGGACATAGTGCTACCTGAGGACCTACGTATACCACTTCTGAGCATATACCCAACAGATGCTCCAAAATATAACAAGGACACATGTTCCACTATGTTCATAGCAGCCTTATTTATAATAGCCAGAAACAGGATAGAACCCAGATGTTTATCTAGAAAGGAATGAATATAGAAAATGTGGTACATCTACTCAATGGAGTACTATTCATTTATTAAGACCAATGTCATCATGAACTTTTTAGGCAAATGAAACTAGAAAATATCATCCTGAATGAGGTAACCCAATCACAAAAGAACACACATGGTATGCACTCACTGATAAGTGGATATTAGCCCAAAAGCTCAGAATGAAGCTCAAAAAGTTGGAAGATCAATGAGTGGATGCTTCATTTCTTCTTAAAAGGGGGACAAAATGTTCACTGGAGGAAATACAGAGACAAAGTATGAAGCAGAGACTGAGGGAAAGGTCATTCATAGGCTTCCCCAGATCCTTAGAGACGGGGATTCTTCCAATCAACTGTCACCAAACCCAGAAAATATTGTGGATGCCAAGAAGTGAATGCTAACCGGATCCTGATAAAGCTGTCTCCTGAGAGTCTCTTCCAGAGCCCGAGAAATACAGAGTCAGATGCTCTCAACCAACCATTAGTCTGAAAAGTGTGCCCCCAATGGAGGAGTTGGAAAAAGGACTGAAGGTGATTAAGGGGTTTTCAACCCCATAGTAAGAACAACAATATCAACCAACTAGACTCTCCATAGCTCCCAGAGACTAAATCACCAACCAAAGAGTATACAAGGAGAGACACATGGTTACAGCCACATATGTAGCACAGGATGGCCTTATTGGGCATCATGAGAGGAGAAGCCTTTGGCCCTGTGAAGACTCAATGCTCCTGTGTAGGGGAATGGTGTGGGGCGGCTATTTGTGAAAGGTACCCTGATTCCTCGTCCAGACAGTTCAAATCACTGGAAAATCAACTAATAGGGATTGCAGGTGCATTCCCAGCTTCCCTGACTAGCCGTAGCCTCCCACAAACCCGTTGAGAGGTTTGAGACAGACCAAGTCAAGAAGAGCAATACCCCAAGCCCCTCCTCCACAGGTGAGGTTGTGACCACAGGTCATGTAAGCTCAAGTCAGATCAGTTTTATAGACAGGACCATGCCCCTGAGTATATAGATGAGGTGACCCACCCAAAAGACTATATTTAAGTGTCCTGTTCAGAATTAATGGTTTGCAAAAATCACTCGGTCATCTGAGAGCTTCTGTCATAACAGCTGTAATACTGCCTCTTGCGGGGAGAGATCTGCTCTCCAAAAATCACCAACAGAAGCCCTCCCGCACTCATCGCCAGCTAGTCTGTCACTTGCTGGCTAAGCCCAGCCTGAAATGGAGGCCAAAAAAACACCTGCCCGAGTTCTCTTTCTTTCTCCTAGAACCTAGCCAGACCAGAGGTTGTCCGTGGAAAACCTCTGACAGGGAGACCCACAGAAGTGGAGGGAGCAGAGTTGGGAGGGAGTGGTAGGGTGGGTGAGAGAACACTCTCATAGAGGCAGGGGGAGGGGAGCAGGGATAGGTGGATTCCAGAGGGGAAATCGGGAAGGGATAGCATTTGAAATGTAAGTAAAGAAAAATCCTATAAAAAGAAAAAAAATGAAAGAAAATACTAGAGGCTAATGATATAATAGGCATATTTATAATGGTAAATCTCCAACCCCAAAATGCCTGCGTAAAGGACACACAACTCAATAATATATTTACAAGCTGTACACTTATTAGACAAATAGACCACTTCACTACTCTAGTGCTCAGCTATGAAAGACCTAGCTATGTGCGGCTCCTCCAGGCCACATGGTTCTGCTTCATCTTTTTCTTCTTTTGTCCTCTCCCTCCATTTTCTGTCACTTTCTGACCCTGCTCTTTCCCCCTCTCTTCCTATTCTGTCTTGAAGATTCTGCCTCCATATCTCTGCCCAGTGATTGGCCTCTTGTGGTCTTTATCAGCCAACCAAACAACTAGCAGAATTTCCCCTATATTTTCCTATCAAAGAACCATGTTAATATAAGTCTTTGCTCTTCCTTTTTATTAGAAATGGGTTCTGCCTAACCAACTAAGCTTCCCATGTGATAAGTGACTCCTGTTTGTCCTGACAAGCACAACAGATTCTTTCTGGTTTTCTTGTCACTGGAGTTTAAATACTAAACTGTAAGAGCATCCCTTATCCTTCAGGTAAGACAGTGTTTCAAAGACTCAGTTGAACTGAGAAGGAGAAAGTGGAGCTATTAGGTGTTGGAGTAACCGGTTAAAACAACAAGCCAAAATTAATCACATGTTGTTATTGTAAAATCAAACTTGTAGTCAATAAAAACCATGTGTTCCTCTTATTCCACCCTTGCAGTTAAAGACTCGTGTTGATTAGTGGAGAATTATGCATTCGGTAACTTCTAAAATTACTGAATGAAAAGATTCACTGGTTCCACAGGACATAGTGTGCATAGTGGAGTGTGCAAGAAAACATGTAAGATATAGAGTACTTAAGTCCATGTTATTATCAGTATGTCTTCTGCTGGCAGTAATATACAGAGTCCTATTCCTAGCCATATCGCTATTGACAATTGCTACCTATAAGGAGAGGGAGTGACAACTTCTCTCTTTCTAGTCAGTGGTAAGTCAACCACTTTCAGGTGGAAGACTACACAACTATGAATAATTGTACAGCAAAAAAAAATGGTCTTGATTTAAAAATAATTGAAAATAATGATGGATAAGAAGGGAATAATCTGGGAAAATTTGCAGGAGAGTGGTAAATATGGTAGAAACATGTATGACCTCAAAGAACTAATAACAAATAATAAAATAATAATGTCTTTTCTGTTTCACGGGAGATAGTGTCAAAGATGTCACAGTCACTCACAAGATCAAATAAAGAGTCAAGAATTGGAAGTGTCAGGGTAGAGATTTACGTATGCAAAAAAATTAATTTTTTGCTGCTTTCAAGGTACTGCCAGGCAGTGACTGTGCAGGGAGAACAGCTTTTCCTGGAGACAAAGAAGCAACACAGTCTTTGTCACAATCCATGGAAGATTCTGAAGGAATGGCTATAGATTGTTTTCATGAAAGCCGTACTCTTGTTCAGTTCTGAACATTTTGGTATTAAACCCAAAATGCAAAAATTTTTATATTTTATTCTCATCTATTTTATGCTTTAATTAAATATCAATACAAAACCTCAAACTTCAAACATCAGAGTAAGCAGCAATGTGGGTAGAAATGGAATGCATGAGGAACTCTGGTAGACAAAACCTTATTGTTACTGTGAAAGCAAGGACAGAATCATTAGCATCCAGCTAAGCACACCCTGCCTCAGAGCAACCTGATCCTAAGCTTTCATCACAGGAAACTCCAATGCCACATCAAGGTCATCCAGCAGCTCATGACAGTACTATTTAAAATATGGAGTTCTGAAAACAACTCAGTTGTTGATCAATGGCTATGGCCATAAATATGTTGTGCTACATTAACTGTGCGAGATACTGTATCATAATGAAAATGAATGATCAAATATAATGCACACGGTTGTGTTTGTTGATGAATCTATGAGAACGTTTATCAAAAAAGTAAAACATACAAAGTATTTTACATACTCCCATGAGTACAAAGAATTAAACAACATGAAGTTATGATGCCAGAAGTTTCACATTGGAAAGAGGATGAGAAGTGGGTGAGAACATGAAAACATTTCTGGTAGGTTTTTATGTTGTCTCTACAGTATCAAATGAGCTATACATTTGTATTCTGTATACTTTGTCTTTATATATATATATATGTATATATATATATTACTTTCATAGATATTAGGCAAAGCTGTTCATGTATTCAATAAATTAAATTGTAATTGTTTTATCATCGCAACTATTACTGGCAATCATAAGATGAGTTATCTAGGAAAGAAACTAAAAAATACAGATGTAGTTAAATAGTTAAGACTGAACAGGTAAGAAGGATAAGCCATAAGAAGAATCAAAATAAAGTATACATAATAATAGAAGATGAAAATAGAGTACCAGACACAATTATCATAAATAACACTAATAATTTTAGATTAAAATTATTGTGATTGAGATAACAATAATAATAATAATAATAATAATAAAATATACTGGCCCATTGTAATTATATAATTATTCTATTTTAAATTTATATTTTTGTCATAGATTAGAAGAGAGAAATAAATAATACAATAAATCCAAAGTCTTAAATTATATTTACTTACGAAAATAAGTGTAGGATTTGCATGCTCAGTTTAATATATCACTTTTGGTGTTGGATGAGTAATAAGATATACTAACAATGTACAAACTTGAAGACATGCTTTTTGCTATTTTGTGTACACTGATACATCATATTTTGTAATTCTGAAGCAATGATGCTAATTACTCTATAATTGAACATGACAGTATAGATATAATGGCACAAAAATGAGAAGACTAAAGATATTACATATTTCTTGCTATGCTTCCTTAGAGACACTTCTCAAAATTGACAGCAACTAAAGTAGAGTTTTTAATGAGAAAACTAAAAGCATGCTCTTCCTTTTCTATAGAACTGAGGTGGTGGTCAAATATAAAAAGCAAGAAAAAGAGACTGTTCAGCCTGAGTGAGTTAAAGAGAGGCTCAAAAGTGAGGGTAGGAATATCTAGAATCAAATACCTCACCTGTCACTCAGAGTCTATAACTATAATCTCTTACAAGAGGACTACACACTCCAAAAGAGAGATAACAACACATGCATTCCAGCAAGTGCCCATAAATTATGATGAACAACTTTTAGTTGTTTTGGGAATGTCTCATCTTGTGCCTCTCATTAGCAATAACTTTGGTTAAAGAAGAGCTATTAAATGGTGCAGTCAGGCTCTTTATTCCTCCATGGATAAACTCATAGAAATCAAACTAAAGCTATAATGTTCATAATGGACTGTGGAAGAGGTGTGGGAATAGTTATTTGTCACACATTCGTTATGAAAGAGACATTCCTTTTAGAGAAGCGTTTAGTTTATTAACTGTACCCTCATTCAGTTGAATCCTGCAGAGTGCTTGCTGCCCTCCATAAGCCAGCGCTTCGGAAACAGTTTTAAGTCCTTTGCCATTATGGCTACTTAACATTTAGGTAGCTAACAGGTCACTAAATTGGACTGTAGTGTTAGAAAAAAAACAAAGTGGAACCCCTAGAAAGAAGCAACCAACTATAAATAACTACCTTCACTTAAGAAGCTATGTCTGACAAGTTGTCAGCCAAAAATACTTTTCTGCAGGAAGAAATCTAATGAAAAGTATAACTTCATCATTTTCTGCATACATGCTGTTACTTAACAAATTACTTCAAGAGTTATTACAATACACAATGACTTTATTTCTTATTTTGTTAAAATGTCATATTGTCATATTGTCATTTTGTCATATTAAGTGTTTTCATGAATAGAAATCAAAAATCATTTTATATGGATGCCTTACATGAATACATGGATGCATTGTCCAGAATATGTGTTAGCAAACACTGAACATTCACAAAGGACTCTATTGTCTGAGGAGCTTAGTACATGAATGGTCTCCTGATTTTATAACACTTAGGAAAGCTGTTTTCACTTATTTCTTTTTGTTAATTAATTGGGAGCTAAAAGACTGGTTTTAGTGAATTATAAACTAAAGACAAAGTAATAAATTACAATGACTGATCCAGTTACTCTTGCTTGCTTTCTTATGCATATCTTATATAGGTTACTTCTATATTTTGAATATATTCATATTTCAATACATCAAAAAGCATTTATATTGCAGGAAGAAAACTACAAAAATATACCTTAACTTTTCAGCAAAAATATAACCTCTTGGTAATAATATTGTCATTCTATCATATATATTTTTTAAAAACATATATAATATAATACATTTTATATGCATGAGTTTTTGTTTTACATTTTTGCATGTATATTTGGGGATATGTGTGTGTGTGTGTGTGTGTGTGTGTGTGTGTGTGTGTGCATGTTTGAACGAGTAGAGATAAGAGGAAATATTTTAGGATTCTGTTCTCTATTTCCAGGATATGGTCCCAGGTATCAAACTCAGGCCATCAGGTATAAATTTAAGCACCCTTACCTGTTCATCTTGACAACCCTGAGAACTATTGTGAATTTTGCAATTTGTGGTGATTATTATTATTGTTATTGTTATTGTTATTATTATTATTATTATTTTCCAAACCTTAAAGATGCATAATGTTTGTATAATTTTTACATCAAATTGGTATTTCTTATTTGTTTTGTGTTTGACATAACAAAATATCTTGACTTTTATCTACATGTTTCTTAAACTGTCATATTCACTTTTAAATAGAATTGATGTTCTACCTTTTCTAAGTGGATAGGTTTGACTCACTGTGATGTTTTCAATAATACTGGCTCCCACAGAGCCATATATTTACTGATTCATTGTCAGGGCATAGCACTACTGAAGTTGAATTAAGGAGGTGTTTCCTTTTTGTAATAGGTCGGGCCTTGATGAAGAAAATGTACCACTATGAACAATCTTTGAAGTTTGAAAAGCTCAACACAGATCCAGTGTTTCTCCATTCCTGCTGCCTGTGGATCAGGAAAAAGAATACTCAAGTACTTCTCCAATCCCATGTCTGCCTGTTTGCCACCATGCCCCCTTTTAAGATGAAAATGTACTAATACTCTGAAACTGTAAGCCAGTCCTAGGTAAATGCTTTCTTAAAAGTACTGCCATATTCATAATGTCTCTTCATAACAGTAGGACACTCAGAGTACTATTCTATTTTGCATGAGTATTACTGTATTAATTTAATCATCTTGTTTCTTCTTAAACTTCCATGTCCATATCATGTTTTAAAGTATATTTCTGTGTAAATTGTAATTGCTCTTGTATATGGGCAATCAAATTTTTAATAATGGACAGAGAGGTAAAGGTGGAAATGAATGCTTCCAAGTGCAGTATTCAGAGTCAGATAGAGGTGGGAGAATTGACCCTGTTTCTAAAATTTTGAATCTGCCTGGTATACATAGCAAGTTTGAGGATCACCAGGGCTTCAATGTGATGTATTCTTTCAAAGGTGATAAAAAGGAGGAAAAGGGGGCTTTTGTCTGCCTTACTGTATCTTGTTATAACATGTTTGGTTCCCAGGGAGGTATGATTTTCTTCTGAAGGAAAACAGAGGGCGAGTAGATCTGGGGTAAAGAGCAAGTATGGAGAAAGCATGGAAATAATAGAGTCTGAATAGATTCAACAAATTTTATGAGAGAAGAATTTTTTTAACAAAGATCTGATTAGTCTTTTGTCTAAGAGAAGCAGAGAAACTAATGAGAAGTAACTATGTGAAAACGTGTTTCACCTCATGGAATCACTAGTGAAATGAAAATCCAAACACAATGGGATTTAAGTTTGCAGAACCATTAAAATAGCTTCTAACAAAAACACAATAATAACAATCGGATGAGAAATGATGATTAGGAAGAAGTTTTGCACATGTATTAGTAGTAATGTAAAATAGTGAAATACCATAGAAGTCACTAAAACCATATGTAGAACTAGCAGGTGATGTGGTGAGTGAAAGATCCCCGAAGAGAGACCCTTACTCAAGTCTCGTGAAGTCGCGGACCCCAGACACAGAGAGACCATTTTGGATGTAATAAGCAAAGGCGAGATTTATTACAGAGATCTATTATGGAGATCTCCGGGTCAACACGTATCCCATGCAGGAGACAGAGGTGTCGACCCCGAGTTGCTGGGAGAAGGGCTTTTTAAAGGAAGAAGTCACAAGCTCCAGGAGATGGGGGGATGTCAAAAGGAAATATCAAAAATGTCACAAGGGGAAACTCTCAAAGTCACAGAATTGTTCTTAAGACTCTAGGGTTTAAATGAGGGGAAAGGTCAAGCATTCTCCTGAGAACAGATCCTGATTGTCCTTTAGGGTAAATGTTTGTCAGAGTTGACGAGGCATCTGCATCTGAAACACATCTGGTTAGGCTTGGCAGCCAGTTTCCTGGAATATTCTCTGCAGGACACATTGTCTGGAGGGCACAAAGGGGATTTGAACAAACATCACAGGGGCAGAACAAAACCCATTACTCATTTACTCAGTCCAGTGATAAGCGGGAGGGTCCAGTGTCTCTGAACCAGTTCTCCTGAATTTTTAACAGTCTGTCTTCCTGAGTCAGATCTTCTTGCTGAGTTTTGAACTAATTTAAAACTCTATCTTTCAGTGAGTACTTTTGTGAATAACTAAGAAAATAATGAGAGAGGCTTAGAGAATGGTTCAGCACTCAAGAGAACTGTAGCTGTTCAGCACCTGAATGGTGCCTCATAACCCTCATTGCAGTTCCAGGGGCTCTAACAGCGTCTCTTTGTGTTCAGAAGCACCAGACACCCATGTCGTGTAAAAATAGAGATTCGAGCAAAATATCCACTTACCCAAAAATAAATACTTTAAAACAATGAGTAAAGATTCAACTCATGTGCTAAAAATGGTACCCAGGATAATTTAATCTATTGGAGGAGAGAGAGAAAGAAATATGTCAGTATGTAGCTGAGGCTGTACTTGAACCATTACAGATCTACTGTCCACCTCAACCTCAAAATGTCCCTGGCTTAAATTCCCAAAGTCTAGGATTACAGATGTAAGTCATAACATCCAGGTTGACATGCTAAAATTTTCATTAAGTGACAGACGCAACATGGTAATTAGATTGGGTAGTATATCTTTTAAAGCAGAATAATGTAGTATTTTGAGAATTCCACTTAGTGTCTACAGGTTCTTTCTTTTATCAGTTATCTGCCAGAGGCCAGAAAGTTTGGGCTGACAGACCCTTGGTTTTCTGCCACCAGATTGTAAGTTCCATAGTCCTTATTTTATTACATTGTATCTGGCTTCAGGCTATAATGTTGGAAAATAAAATAAATAAGCCCCATATAGTTTAACTGGTGAATTCTACTTAATGTTTATAGAATAAATTATATAATTAGATGCTTATATCTTTAATATAACAAAGGAGAAAGAATTCTAGTTATATCTTATGAGAATATCACCATCCTAATAATAAGATACAAAAATGACATACAAAAATAAATCTAAAGACCATTATCTCAATAAAACCACAATGCACAGTGTACTTTGCAATCAAATCCAACAAGTACAAAATAGATGTACTCCATAAAATGCTATTATCAATTTACTCATTGCTGGTTCCGTTATTGTTTGAGTGCTTTTGAAATGTATTTTTGAATGTTTGCCAGTTCCTGTGTTCTAGATCACTTTGTATAACCCTGAGAATGATCTTATTTTATTAAGTTCTTCGTTTTTTTTCTAGCATGATGAATATTAGCATTTCCTACAGTGCACAGGTACATGGAATTTGGGATCATTACAATTTTACTGCTACTATTATTTTTAAAAAATCCATATGTTTTTTTTTCTGGAAGATAAATTTCTTCATTTGTTATTTAGCAATTAAAAGTATTTAATACTAAAATTCAAGGTATACAATTCAACATATTACAGAGTTCAAAATTTATATTTTCATCTTCTCCTTGTAGAAAACTGGCATTAATGTTACCTAAAGGGGTAGAAAATTATGTATAGATAATATCAAGTCAATTTAACACCAGGAAGTATATGTAAGTGTATCTCATTAGCCCTATATGACTGCAGATCTGTGACACAGAGCAATGGCTCACCCTTTTGAGTATCGGTAAATGTCCCTGCAACCTTGGGCATGTTCCTCATCATCATCTCCTGGTTAATGACATTTTTACTCAAGGCTGAGAAATATGGGTTTCTTCTTTGACTTAATTAAGTTCCTGAGTTCCCAAAATGTCAGGTAAACATCTGTCTGTGCTTACTTTCAAAATGAGATATTATGGCTCACAGATCAAGTCCAAAACAAAATCGAGCAAGTAAGCAAACAAACAAAAATAAAACAACACAAGACTGAACAATCAAGAGCAAAGGAACCAAATGTTCAATAGGTAACAATAACCTACAAATTAGACATTTTGGAGGAAATGCTGCCACAATCACAGATACATCATGGCGGCTGGTTTTAAATAATATTCTTCTGAGCTTCTTTAGGGCACTACATACATGAATAAGATCTATGATCTGCATAGTGAAAATCCTAAAATTTTCTATAGCATGGAGTAAAGGAGGAAGGTTAGGAGATTTTTTTACCTATTATATTTTACAATATTCTATGTATTACAATATGTTTATGATAATGAAATAATACATATTTTTATTTCTTTAAGTATTCTTTTATCATTAAGTCATACAATATTCTATCTAAATTTTAATATCATAACATATGATATAATTTGTTAATATGTGACATTGTAAAACCTATATTATCTAAAAATAATATTTACATAAGCATATACATGCAGACAAAACTAAAACATAATAAATCCAAATATAAAATCAATAGAAATTCTAGTTTGGTTTAATCAAAGAGAATTAATGGGGGAAGATTATTGTTATTATTGCCATTCATTTCTGAAAAGCAGAAAAAATGTTACCAAGTGCACATCACATCTAAACTACTGTCTGAGTTAGGGTTTCTACCAATGTGAAGATACACCATGACTATGAAACAATTATAAAGGAAAACATTTCACAGAGGCTGATTTACAGGCTCAGAGGTTTAGTCCACTATCATCATGAGGGAAGCATGGTGGCACAAAGGAAAACGTCATACTTGAGAAGGAACTCAGAAGTCCACATCTGGATGAGTAGGCAGCAGGAAGAATGAGAGAGAGACAGACACTGGGCCTGGCTTGAGCATTTGAAACCTCAAAACCCATACTCAGTGGCACATTCCTTCAAGGCCACACCCACTCCAACAAGTCAGTGAATTTCCATGGTGAATAATATTTGATAATATTATGGATTTTTATAAAGTTATCTTAGTAAAATGTCAACTCAAAAATTTTGACTATTATTTTCATGTTTTGCCAATTACAGAGGTTTAAGAATTCATTGTATATTGGAGACAATTCTATTTTCAGATAGATGTGTGGATAATACCTTGTCTTTTTCTTAATGGAGGCTCAGAAAATTATCCACATAATGAAGTTGAAATTGCAGAGTCTTCTTGTAAGTGTTTATGTATTATGGGAATAACTGCCTTGCTATAGGCAAAAAACAGCACAAAAATAAATTTACTACAAACTACATTTTTAATGCAATTTTATATGTATCTTTCTTACTAGTAAACTGATACTATCAATTTTCCTCAAAGCACTCTCATTTTCCCACACTTTCTTTCTCATAGGCTGTTGTGTCATCTTCATTGCTTCCACTTTTTCCCTTAGTTTTCTGTTGTGTAGATGTTTACAGATTCTTGTTTCGAAGGTGTTAAAATCTGCAGACTTCCTGCTTCATTCCACACCCATGCACAGATGGACAGCATTAACTGTTCGCAGTAGTTTATCAAAAAAAATTTTTTTTTAAAAAGCATGACCTTGGGAGAGGGCGTAATCAGAAGATACTTAAGTGAGTTTAGAAGGTGACTTGCATGGGGAAACAGTCATGATTTATTGTATATATTTATAAATTTGCGAGAATGCAGAAAATAATTTGGAAAGAAAAATATTATTCCAGTAGTTAATTGGAGTTCATCTGGAATTAGGGAAAAACAAGAACATGATGAAGTTTCTCATGGGTTCACAGTTGGTTGGAGATTTAAGCCAAAGTTCTGTTACATACATTGATGTATTTTCCTATGGTAATTCACAAATACTTTTTAGAGGGACTAAATCTTATCATGATTTTTAGCAAGATGGTTTCTATTTAAGAGAATACTATAATTTTTGCATCCTAATTTTTATTTTATTTGAGAATTTATAGAAATATTGTTATATCTTGGGTGTTTCATTGCAACTATTTTACCTGCAGTTGTGCTTTCAAAAAATTCTGGGTGTATAAAGGTATGCCGCTTCCAAGATATTTTGCTTGGGTCATCCATGCACTTTGGTGGAAGCCTAACTTATTGAAGATGCTGTAAAGAGGAGGATGAAGATGCCAGAGAACCCTCTTGTTTTATGGAAATGGCTGCTTCCTTTCTTCTCCCTTTCTTCTAGTCATTGACCAATGCTTACCTGCTACAGTTTCTATAACTTTCCTTTTAGTGTGGATATTCATATTAATAAAAGTAAATACACAGAAAGCTTACTATATTCACCTTTAAGTATATGTTCTTATGTGTGTTTGTATGTTTGCATGTGAGACATATATGCCAGTGCCTGCTTATAGAGTCCAGAATAGAATATTCAATTTCCTGTATACAGAATTACATGCGATTATGAGGATCCCATATGGAGTGCTGCAACCAAACTCGGGTCTTTTGGAAGAGCTAGAAATGCTGTTAACCATTGAGATATCTCTCTAGTCTCTCAATAAGCTTTTTCTTTAAGAAATTCTATCTCTAATACAGACATAGGTTGGTACGGTTATAGGGTTCAGGTTCTCAAATACTAAATGGAGTTTCAAATACTTAAAAATTTTTAAAAAACATGTAATTTCTGGTAAGGCAAAGTATGTATATGTTCAAGTTATATGAAGTTATAAATTAAAGCAGAATTTTGAAAAAGTATATTTTTCAAAATATAAAAGGAAATAATCGTAGTATTTATTTGTTCATATAATTTTGTTCTTATTATACTACCATTTTGCAATTAAAAATTCTGAAAGCTAGCCCACAAATCATATTGTTTGAGTGCACACTATGAGTAAATCATGAAAGTGGGAGATGCTGTATCTCACGAGCATAATGAATACATTATTTCTGTGTCCTCACTGCAGTTGTATATCATTGTTACCCTTAATTTAACCTTGTATGTATTTCTACAAAATACTGCATCTCTCTAATATACATAATATTATGATGGAGACGGAGATGTCCCAGTGGGTAAAGGCACTTTCCACACAAGCAAGAGAATTTCAGCTCAGTTCCTGGAACCCATATGGCAGAAAGAACTGACTCCACTGTAAACTGCATTGCAGGTGCACTTACATGTAAATCACAAGCAGAATAACATGGAGCATAATGGCAGTTTTAATGGACAGAATGTAGACGTGCTTATCTGCATGCTCTTTGGGAGACCATCTTCCTTGTAAGAGGATAGAAGATTGTACTGAAAGAGGAAGAAGTAAGCTGAACAAGTTAGCACATTGTTCTCTGTACTTTACAGGGGTCTCAATGTGGCACGCTCCCAGAAGCTACTAACACCCTGATTTCCCTGTCATGATGGATGGTAACATTGTACCTTCAAACTGTGAGCTAAAAAAATATTCATTAATTTTTTGAGGTAGTTCATTACAATCGGAAAAGAAACTAATATACTTTAAACACACAGAGTTAAAAACAATTCAGTGAACTCAAAGAACGCAATTGCATTGTTGAATTTGTGATAGATTTGACTCTCATTTGCACAAAATTTGGGGAAGCTCAACTAAAATCCAACGAGTACTTTTATGGTTTTATCTACTCATTTTTATACTAGACATCTCACATTCACAAATATTTCTTGTTATTATGATTCTCAAACACTTTCACATGAAAGTAAGAGTACATAATGCTATAAATATTTTCCTTAAGACTTAGGAAGTCAAACTTACTTCATTTACACTGAGTAGTAAGAAGAGCAAATCAGTTAAAATAGTTCAAGGAAAATAATCATCACAGAAAAGGAGCAATCAGAAATCAAGTCCATTCTCTCAAGTTGTTGAGAAATGATTTGAACTGAATTATGAAACCAATAGATATAGGATACTTGAATCAAAAGTCAAAATAAAAACCCACAAAAAATGAAATAACAAATGTCAAAATCATTTACTATGATTAAAAATACAAGTGTACTTTGTATACTCTCTCTCTATATATATATACATATGTATACATATATATATCATATAGATACATGATATAGATATAGATATAGATACAGATACAGATATAGATATAGATATAGATACAGATACACACAAAGCATAAAGGTACACTGAATCTGATTTGACCTAAGCCTCTATAGCTGGGCATACTGCCTATCCTGGAGTTCTGATAATATATTCAGTGTCACTCCTTTAGGAAACACTGACTTTCTTTTTTGCACAAGGTATCAGTTTCAAATGACTTCTTGGGTAGTGATGAGGCTTTGTTTAATTTACATTTCTCCATGGGATGTTATCTCCTTTGAATTTGTGCTTCTCTTTTAACAGCATATCAACCTTGCTGTACCACAAGGAAACTCTGTCTTTGGAGACATTAACCATATCTGGCCCTTCCAAACTTTCTGTCTTGTCTTAAAATAGATCCCTGAACCTTGAGCAAGGAAGTTTGATAATTGCATCTCATTAAGCCTACTCCAACATTTCTTTATCTCGGACCATTATCCACGAAGACCTGGCTCTTTGTTCATTCTAATCTACTGAAGAAGGAGCTTCTCTAATGATAGTTGACTGACACTTTTTTCTATGGATAGAGGAAAATGTTATTTTATTGCTATGTCCCTTTAACATAGTAATAGTAAGTTTTCTGTGAGGGTCCATTAGCTAATTAGTCTGAGATTCTTGCCCATTTTATCAGTGCAAGGTCTGTGTTGCACTTCATCTCTTTGACTCTTAAATGCAATCACTAATTGGTTAGTTACTTCCAACATCAATGCCATGATTGTTTCATTGTATCTTTCAGGTAGGTTACAGTTGTCGCATGGTCACATGTTAGCAGCTGAATATTTCTTCTCTGGAACTTTCCATAGTAACTTCCAGGACCAAGAACACAAGTCAGAATCGGAAATGCTACTATTCCAGCATGAGTTCAATTCCTTCATGTTCAGTGATATCAATACATGACATCATTAAAGGTACAACAGCTTTTGTGGCATAAGGCATAGAATTCATGTATACACAAATTCAAGCTAATCTCATAACTTTCATTACTAATTGAAAGTCCAACAATAGGATTTTTGCAGAGCAATTGCTAGTGTTGTTTGCACAAGTTGAAGCTTCATTTCTGTATAAAAATTATTAATCTGAGATATGAAATTTATAACATTTTGTGATCTCACCTTTACCCTATCATTAACCCTTCATGTCATCTGCAAACATCTTAAAATATTTCTAAAGTGTACTATGAAACTACCAAAGTCAAGAAAACTCTAGGAATGTTAATTTTCCTGTGCTCTCCTAGATGAACCCTAGGTAGTCAAATGTATTAGGTAAAACTAGCATAATTGAATAGAGTTTAAATATTGATGAACAAAGATTTACTGATACCGATTCATTCATTAGTCAGTTGATTAATTTACTGATATTGATTCATTAATTCTTTAAGAAAATGAAGAGCATTAACAGCAAATGAGCATAATGTGGGTAACATGAACAAAGAATTTTTTCCAAATATAGTCAATATAAATTTATTTTAAAAAAATTTGATACTAAAAGTAAAAAATACAGAAGTGAGTTTTGATAGAAGCAAAAATATAAAGAAACTTGAGAAAAGAAAACATTTTCACACTCTAGCAAACACAAGTAATCTTAGTTGTTGTTTTAAAAAGTAGTCATTATTGAGTTGAAGTTCATTGTGCCTTTTTTTCTTTACCCAAATTTTGAGTTACAGCTTCATACGGTAACTGCATCCTGTTCAAACACTTGTCTAAATTTTGAAACTGTGTAGTTGTTCACTAAAAGCAGGAGTAACAAAGTCAGAATGAATTAAGGTCACACACTTTGGTGGAACCCTTAAAGTCAAAATCTTCTTGATATTGTGAATTGTCCCCCTTACAGTTTACTTTCTTCTCGACTCTACCTACTTAACTGACAGTTACCTTTTAAAATTTGTACACATTGAGATTAAAATTGGGCCTCTACTGTGATGATTCCTATTTCCTCTTGCGTCCTAAGTGCACACTAACCTTTGAGTAACGTTAACATCGAGTAGTAGTGCAGACCCTGCATCTGCTTGATCCGGTTTGCTGTGACCATACCGGTTTGAATTGGAATCGCACCACTTCGTAGATAAAGGAAACTGAGTGTATTGCTGCACTTTTAAGTTTTCAAAACAGTGTTTTAAAATTGCATTGTTTCTATTTTTTTAACCTCAGTTTAAAAAAAGACCAAAATGTTCTTTCGAAAGAGGCATCTAAACGTGTTCCTAATTTTGTATATGGGCTTAGGTTTTGTAACCAATAAAAAAGCTGCTATCAAATATGAAAAAAAAGTAGCCATTATAAAATTGGATTCGAATAAATCCACACTTGTTTAAGAGTGTGATTCCAAGTAGGTAATCTATGCACCAATGGAAAGCCACAAATCTAAGATCCAAACAACACAAATTATACTTTAAGGATTTAAACTAAGACAAAAACAAACAAAACTTACATCATAACGAGCTTTCACTGGGCTGTGGTTATCAGCCTCTAGCATTAGAATTAAAGAAAAAGAATAATGCCTTGTATATGATGACTCTACCTGGTTAGGAGAGCACCAAAATCACTCAAAACATACATTCTAATGTAAGTACATAAAACATCAAATGATAAAGTGGATTATTTACTAGAAACAAAAATACATGAAAATGCTTAAGGTTGATATGTGAAAATAAAATATTAATACATCAGAACAAAGATGAAAACTATAATGAACTAAAATGAAAATAGTGTAAATTAAAAATAAAAAGTAGCTATTTCCTCTTGAAAAATCCTATGCTTACTTCCTTCCCCAGTAAAATAATTTCTTAGAATGAGAGATGGCTCAGTTAATAATAGTACTTGAAATGCAAACACCAAATTCAGATCCTGGCTTCGGTGTGAAAGTCCAGACATGTTGACCTATGCACATCAGTGTGGAACTTCCTTCATCAATGAACCTACTTTCTGGAACACATGGAGATTTTTGCAGAAAGCCTATGGCTTAGGATTTTATTGTTGCAATAAAAACACCAGGACCAATAAGCATATTGGGGAGGAATGGGTTTTATTCAGTTTATACATTTTCATAACTGTTTATCACCAAAGAAAGTCAGGACAGGAACTAAAGCAGGACAGGAATCTGGAAATAAGGGCTGATGTAGAGGACATGTAGCGTGCTGCTTATTGCCTTGCTTCACTTGGCTTGCTCAACCTGTTTTGTTTGTTTGTTTGTTTGTTTGTTTGTTTATAGAATCCAAGACCACCAGTCCAGTGATGGCATGAGACACACAGGGCTGGGCCCTCCTCCATTGACTACTAATTGAGAAAGTACTTTACAGCTGGATCTCATGGAGGACTTAAAGGAGATCAAAAATGTAAAGAACGACTAAACTTAAAAGTTTAGAGAAGATCTCAGAAGCAGGTGTGGATACACGGCAAGAACCAGACGACAAGGATTTCTGGTGCAATATTGTAGCTCATATATACGACAGGAGAGTTTCACCAAGGAAATCTCAGCATCTGTCACATAAACATGATCTACATGAAGAGAACATACTAGTAGAAATGGAGAAATTTACAAGGTCTCATTGCTAGATGAAGTGCTACAGGCAAGCAAAAGCTTCTCAGAATGAGAGAATTAGAGCCAGGTGTCTCTCAGGACATGCATCCTGATATGTCATTCTGCTTCAAATAGTCAAACTTAAATGTATGTACATAAGAGCAATACTAAATATCTATTTTGTTTTTGATATAAAGTATGTGTGCAACTAAATTTAGCAAATTTAGTTTAACAATTTAGTTAACTTAGTAAAGTTAACTATATTTAGTAAATTTACATAACTGTATTTAGTAAAATGACAAAATACTAAAATTTAGAATACAATTTCATATTATGTATATTTAGTTAATCAATTATTTCCTAATGATAGAGTCTACTAGGAGGAGACATTACTTCTGTGGTGTATCCACTATTGAACATACCATGCTTTAATGGATAGTTCTAAACCAGTATTCATATAGGTGGACTGGTTAAAGTAGATCCAAACTTGGTCACAAAAGGAAATCAAATGTCATGAAGCTGGGTAAGGGGGTGGAAGGGAAAATGGGTATTGGTAAGAATGGGAGGAAGATAAGAGAAGTTGGAGAAACTAAGTCATATATATATATATATATGTATATATATATATATATATATACACACATACATATACACACATACATACACACCATATATATGGTGAGTGTGTGTAAACTCATCAAAGAGAAAACTATCAAAAATGAAGAAATCAAAATATTTTGATAGAAATACATTTTAAGTATGAAACTCTTTAGATTTGTCTATTTTGGAAATATAATTTCATAATTTTTGTTTCCTTTCATACCATCCATGTACCTTTCCTTGCTTTCTTTTAAATACATGGTCTTTCTTTTTCATCAACTGTTGTGCCATGCATATATATATATATATATATATATATATATATATATATATATATATATATCCCTAAATATAACCTGCTCAGTCTGTGTCTTACATGTACGTATGTTTCCAGGACTGACTATATCATTTCAGATAGCCAGTTGATGTGCTTTCCTCTGTAGAAGGGCATTTATCTGGTCTCATAATTATTTACTTGCCTGTAATTCTTTGTGTAGGACCAAGGCTTCTTGGGCTCCCTCGTCCATGGTAGCATCTCTTGAATGTTCTCATTGTTCAGATCATGTTTAAGTTGTATTGTTGAGGCAACCAATTATAGTGAAGAGGTGTTGAGCCTTGTTCCAGACGTTATATTTACAAAATAACTCCTGAACCTGAGGCTCAGGGATCACTGCAGAAGAGGTGGTAGAAAAAAATGGAAAGAGTCAGAGGAATGGGGAGCTTATTGTGATACTGTGCTACCAGGGAATAGCAGAAAACTTGCAACTTTTCAAGTAAAAAAAAGTTAGATTTCATGGGGAGGTAATTAAAAACAAATTGAACAGACAGATTGACCCTCAGGAGTTCTGACACCTAGGCTCACAGGAGAGTTCACTACTACTTTCCCAATACCTGGCCTCACTGTGACCTACAAAGGACTCAGAGGAAGCAATAACCACCGCTCAGCCAGGGACACACCATCCTTCTAGTTTACATCTATGTCTGGCAGTGGATCCTATGTCATCCCCACTCCTATCCAACCTGACAGAATGAGACCCAAAGAGTTCTAACACAGCCAGGCTCAGAGTAAGAACAGACTCCAGTGAGAAATAGCAAGACCAGGTAACCCCAGAGCTAACCAGATGACAAGAGGCAATCAGAAAAACATCTGCCCACCAAAGGACCCAACAAGCAGCTGAAAGAGTTAGATGCAGATATGTGCACCCCACCAATGAACAGAAACTGCTAACCCCTATGGTTGAATTAAGGAAGAGCTGGAGAAAGCTGAGGAGGAGGGCAACCCTCTAGGAGGACCAGCAGTCTCAATTAACCTGGACCCCTGAGATCTCTCAGACAGTGGATCACCAAACAGGCAGCATAAACCATAGGAGATGAGACCTCCAACATATGTACAGCAGAGGACACCTGGGTCTGGGTTCAGTCAAAGAAGATGCACCTAACCCTCAAGAGATTGGGGGCCCCAGGAAGTTTAGAGGTCTGGTGTGGTGGATGGAGTGTGGGGTGGGGACATCTTATGGTGACATGGGGCGTGGGGAGGGAGTATAGGATGTAGAACTGTCAGGAGGGTGTGGCCTGGGAGGCAAATAAACTCTGGAGTGTAAAAATAAATAAATAAATAAATAAATAAATAAATAAATAAATAAATAAATGAATGAATGAATGAATGAATGAATAAGCTACTCAATGTTATCAGAACCCATCCTCCCACCACAGCAAGCCTTGCATACCCAAACACACCTGAAAAACAAAACTCTGATCTAAAATCCCATATCATGATGATGATAGAAGACTCAACGAAGGTCATAAATAACTCCCGTAAAGAAATATAGGAGAGCACAGGTAAACAGGAAGATGCCCTTAAAGAGGAAACACAAATTCCTTAAAAAGAAAAAACAGGAAAAAAATAACCAAACAGGGGAAGGAATTGAACAAAACTGTCTAGGATATAAAAATGGAAATAGAAACAATATATGAATCACAAAGGACAAACCTATAGATGGAAAACCTAGAAAAGAGACAAGGAGTCATAGGTGTAAGGATCACTAACAGAATAAAAGAGATAGAAGAGAGAGTCTCAGGCATAGAAGATACCATAGAAGACACTGACACAACAGTTAAAGAAAATGTAAAATGCAAAAGCTCCCAAGTCAAAACATGCAAGAAATCCGGGACACAATGAAAAAACCAAATTTAAGAATAATAGTTGTAGAAGATAGCAAAGATTCCCAACTCAAAGGGCTAGCAAACATTTTCAACAAAATTACATAAAAATTCTTCCCTAACCTAAATAAAGTGATGCCTTATACAAGAAGCCTACTGAACTCCAAATAGAGTGGACCAGAAAAGAACTTTCTCTAGTCACATAATAATCAAAACACCAAATGTACAGAATAAAGGAAGAATATTAAATGTGGTAAGGGAAAACGGTCAAGTAACGTATAAATGCAGACCTATCAAAATTACACCAGACTTCTCAACAGAGTCTAAAAGCCAGAAGGTCCTGGGCAGATGTCATTCTGACCCTAAGAGAACACAAATGCCAGCTCAGGCTACTATATTCAGCACTACTCTCAGTTAGCATAGATGGAGAAATGAAGATATTCCATGACAAAACCAAATTTACACAATATCTTCCACAAATACAGCCCTACAAATGATAATAGAAGGAAAACTCCAACACACAGAGGCAAACCACTACTGCTTTTGAGGGGGTGTAGCATTTTCTTTCTTTTTTTTTCTTTTTCTAGACAGGCTTTCTCCTTGTAGGGCTGGGTGTTCTGGGACTTATTCTGTAGACCAGGCTGGTCAGCAATTCACAAATCATCCTGCCTTTGCCTCCCAAATGCTAGGATTAAAGTTGTGGACCACCAACACCTGGCTAAGAGGATAAATTTTGATACCATGTCAAAAAGACATAGCATATAAATTTGGCAACTATGAAACTTGAAATTTTCTTATTTTTCTAAGTTCTCTTCTTGTGAAAATACAACCTATCCTTTAACAGTTTAGTAGAAATGATAAAAAGTTAGTGTTTATGCAGTAAAGGTCATCATTTTTAAAACATTGTAAAGACTGATAATTATTTAGTCTATAACCAATTCCATTACCAGCATCAAAAAGAAAAAGTGTGAAGACTGAAAGATAGCATGGAAATGTGTAATCCAAAAATTTTGTAAGACAATGTGCTTCTCTGAACACCAGGAAATCAAGAGTCAAACAATCTGTCAAATGTCTTTTTCATAATTTTGACTTGAGTTTCTAGTGGAGACTGAGGGTGTATTATTTGTGTTAGGGTAGATTATTTGGGGAAGCTTACGGAACAACTCACTTTAAAGTTTTAGGTTTATGATATGAGCTACTCAGACCTAGTGATCCTCTGATTATTCCAGATCTGTAAGAAAAGATCACACACACACACACACACACACACACACACACACACACACACACACAGAGAGAGAGAGACAGAGACAGAGAGACAGAGACAGAGACAGAGAAAGAGAGACTTGCACACACACACACACACACACAGAGAGAGACAGAGAGAGAGACAGAGACAGAGACAGAGACAGAGAGACTTGCACACACACACACACACAGCTGTGAGGATCAATATTACTCAGAATTGAGTCATAATTTTTTTTCTGGAGCATTAAGTACCACTATAATAAATCTCTTACACAAAAGGTCAGTTCTTCTCAGTGTTGTTTTTGAACCCCAAATCCAACGGCCCTTGCAAAAATCCTTTAATTTAAGGCTTTAATAGGAACACACACTGTTTGTTGAGTAATAAATACCTCAGCGGTGACAATGAATTTTCATGAAAATGGAACTGCTGATATTCAGTGTTTTGCTTCTCAACATGGTCTGGGTGCTGTTGTGTCCACCCTGTAGAACACTAAGAGTGTTAGAAACCAGAAGTAGTCAATGCAGCATATCGATGTGTCCCAGGGGCCACCTCTCCCCACAGTTTCTATGAATGCTAGTCAAAGTAAAATAACCCTCACACTCAGAGAGCTGAGGCTAGAGGATTACAATTTGAATTTTTTTCTAGACTGCACAGAAAAGCTTGGTTTCAAAACCAAACAAAAAATAAGAAGAACATTTTTGTAATACAGGTTAAAATATAAATAACATGGCCTATTTTTTACAGGGCAGAATATATATGTCATTTTTTCACTGCAATAAGATATTTGAAATATGAAATGATATTAAAGTCTTAGCAAATGTTCTTGAAACAAGGTTAAAAACTACTCAAGGAGATGTGGTGTGTTTTTTTAAGAACTTAAAATATTTGTTATTTTGGCCTTATCAGCCATTTCATTGGGATTTACAATATTAAATTCAATTAACTTCCAGTGTAATTATGAAATAAGGTCTCAAAGACTTAGAAAGAGTGTTTTCCCCAAGGAATTTTTTGATAATAAGACACATAAATTCTCTGAAACCGATGTAAATGATTGTTGCAATTTTACTCTTCGGCATGCTTTCTTGACAAATTGCACAGCAAACAATTGCTACCAATCAGTTTCTGATTTTGAGTCAAGAGCCCTCTGTCAACAGTCCTCTGCAAGGACCATTACAAAGAGCAGCCCAAAACACCATTAATACAAGAGGCATGCTAAATAACTTTTGAAGTAGATAAAATACAGCAACCCGATGACTTTAAAACATAGAATTATGATCCGTGGTTCCAAAAACATAATGGCTTATCTTTCATTTCCACGTAGCCTTTGACTAGAATATATTGCTGGATTTTAATTGCCCGGTCTAGGCATTTTCACTTTATCCAGTGCTATAACGCTGGGTAGACTCACAGTGGCAGAGAGCACATCTTGATTAGTTTCTTTTTTTTCTCTTCGCAGTGTGGTACAGCCTTTGAGAGAAAAGATACAAAATTATATCTACAAGTATTTAGGAGCCTTAAATCAGCAGACCATGGTCCCAGCCACCATGGTTTCTGATGGAGTCACTCATGGGAAGATGAATGAAAGGTCCATTAAAATCAAAACCATTTGTGCGGCAAAATGAAGCTTTTAAGGACTTGTGTAATGTTGGGTTATCTAATAAAATCAATATCAAGGTCGAGCTAATGCTACTAGGTTGTTCCTTCAGTTGTTATTCCCCACAGTCAGCCAGCCAACATAAGTCTGGTAAATCTAGTATTACTACAGTTCCTTAATGTGTTAAAAGCTTGTCATTCCATGAAAAATGTCTGTTCTTTGGCATCATCCCTCTAGAGATCTAGCCCTCTCACAAGATCATAGAGTAAGGCACTAAATTTAAATATAATATTTTCTCTAGGACATACCTTTTATCAGGCTTGCATACTTTGTAGCCCATGAATAATGTCTTTAATTTGCAAATGATTTTTTAAAATGAAACAAAACAAACTGCAGGTGGCATACAGCCCTATAAAGTTTTTATTGTTCTTTCCACACCATCACCGTGAAAGTTTTTATATACAATTTCATGGATGAGGCATTACACGCTATTATATTTTAACAAAATGACATTTGAATATTTAAATGTATAGAGACTTCATTTATTCATTCATAATTTCATCAATGCACTTGACAGAGTGTTTATTGGGAGTCTATTATTTGTCCAAGATCATATTGGACAGTGCAGACAAGAACTTGTCTCATCCTTAATGTGTTCAGCTGCTAATAAAACCAATCAATATAAAATAAGTTAAAACATCATGTAAATGAGCTTTGTAGCCTGCATACCTCTATACAATAATGTATTGTTAAGAAAATTGTCACTAATTGAAAACTGGTAAAGAATATGTAAACTATTGATGTAGGTGCACAGCAGAAAGGAGTACTCAGTCAATGAACCTTCATTACAGAGCACACACCACATTACTGCTCCTAAATATGGACCAGGAACCAAGAAGACAACAGAAGTGGCAACATAAATGCAGTTTGCTTTATGTGTCTACATTTACTTGGAACATCATTTTAAAGATCAAGTGCTCCTTAACTTTTGTTATTCTTTTTGTTAGAATTAGAAACTTTTAAAAGAAATAAAACAATAAGATTACTATAGACATTAACTTGAGCTGTGGGGGGTATTCAAAACAATGCATTGATATTATGGGAAAACAAAACATGAAGAACATGATTTGCATTCAGTTATGTGTTTTTTGTTAATTGGGTATTTTATGTATTTACATTTCAAAATGTTATTCCGTTTCCCAGTTTCCCCCTCACTCAACCCCTCTCCTTGCTTCTATGAGGATGCTCCCCTCACACCCACCCACTCCCACCTCACTGCGCTCATATTCCCCTACAGTGGCGAAATGAACTTCACAGGACCAGAGACTTCTCCTATTGATTCCAGACAATACCATTCTCTGCTCCATATATGGCTTGAGCCATTTGTCCCTTCATGTGTACTCTTTGGTTGGTGGTTTAGTCCCTGGGAGCTCTTTGGTTGGTGGTTTAGTCCCTTGGAGCTCTTTGGTTGGTGGTTTAGTCCCTTGGAGCCTTGGGGTGTCTGGTTGGTTGGTGTTGTTGTTCTTCCTGTGGATTTACAAACCAATTCAGCTCCTTCAGTCCTTTCTCTAACTTCTCCATTGGAGTCCCGGTGCTCAGTATGATGGTTAGCTGCAAGCATCCTCATCTGTATTGGTAAAGCTCTGGCATGGGAGGTTATGCATTTTCTAAATAGTCATTAATTTATACATGCCACACATAAGCTGTTTGTTTTTATTTAAGTGTTAGTATAGAATGCATACCTCATCATTCAGTTTCTGATTTTGCAAGTCAAGCTTGAAATACAATTGAAGGATCAAAAAGGCACACTTAAACTTTCATAATTACTGAAGAATTGCCTTCAGGGAAATAGTATCTGTTACGAGAAACTGTATTATTTGCAATGGGGAGATGTTTAGTTGTTTGAGCACTTGCAGCATAAGCAAGAGGACCAGTTTTTGGATTGCCAGGACTGAACCAGATGTCAATCAGGTATGGTAGACCACCTGTAACTGTAGCCACAGAAATAAACACAGGGAAGCCATTGGGCAAGCTATCTGATCAAACTCTCAGTTTAGGAAAGCTCTAGGTTCAATACTAAAAACTTGCCTCACAAAATAAGGGAGAAGAGCAATCGATGCGGATTCCTGATATCAACCTCTCACTTCCATAAGCATGTATGAACACATTCATGTGCACCCTCACACATATAAACACATAAACATATATTTATGCACATTGTCCAAGCCTATATAAAGTTGTTCTTCTACTGATATAAAAACATAGTCATTTAAGAGGAGTGGTAGTTTCCTGTAGGCAGCAAAATGTTGGGTCCTCGTTGCGTAACCAGCTTGTTAATCTGTGTCTTTTTATTGGGGAATTGAGCCCATTCATGTTGAGAGATATTAAGGAATAGTGATTGTTGCTTCCTGTTATATTCGTGTTTGGATGTGAGATTATGTTTGTGTGCTTTTCTTCCCTTTGTTTTGTTGCAAAATGATTAGTTTCTTACTTTTTCTAAGGTGTAGCTTGCCTCCTTGTGTTGGGCTTTACCCTTTATTATCCTTTGTAGGGCTGGATTTGTAGAAAGATATTGTGTAAATTTGGTTTCGTCATGGAATATCTTGGTTTTTGCATCTATGTTAATTGAGAGTTTTGCTGGATACAGTAACCTGGGCTGGCATTTGTGTTCTCTTAGGGTCTGTATGACTTCTGTCCAGGATCTTCTGGCTTTCATAGTCTCTGGTAAGAAGTTTGGTGTAATTTTGATAGGTCTGCCTTTCTATGTTACTTGACTTTTTCCCTTACTGCTTTTAATATTATTTCTTTGTTTGTACATTTGTTGTTTTGACTATTATGTGACGGGAGGATTTTTTTTTCTGGTCCAATCTATTTGGGGTTCTGTAGGCTTCTTGTATGTGTATGGGCATCTCTTTCTTTATGTTAGGGAAGTTTTCTTCTAATGATTTTGTTGAAGATATTTACTGGTCCTTTGATTTGGGAGTCTTCACTCTCTTCTATACCTATTATCCTTAGGTTTGGTCTTCTCATTTTGTCCTGGATTTCCTGTATGGTTTGGGCCAGGATCTTTTTCAGTTTTACATTATCTTTGACAGCTGTGTCGATGATTTCTATGGAATCTTCTGCTCCTGAGATTCTCTCTTCTATCTCTTGCATTCTGTTGGTGATGCATCTATTGCTCCTTGTCTCTTCCTTTGGTTTTCTATATCCAGGGTTGTCTCCCTTTGTGCGTTCTTTACTGCGTCTATTTCCATTTTTAATTCCTTCACCTGTTTGATTGTGCTTTCCTGGAATTCTTTCAGGGATTTTGGCATTTCCTCTCTATAGGCTTCTGCTTGTTTATTTGTGTTTTCCTGCATTTCTTTAAGGGAGTTCTTTATGTCTTTCTTGAAGTCCTCAATCATCATGATCAAATGTGATTTTAAATCTAGATCCTCTTTTTCTGGTGTGTTTGGATATTCAGTGTTTGCTTTGGTGGGAGAATTGGGTTACGATGATGCCATGTAGTCTTGGTTTCTGTTGCTTGGGTTCCTGCGCTTGCCTCTTGCCATCATGTTGTCTCTGGTGTTACCTTGTTCTGCTACTTCTGACAATGGTTAGACTTTCCTATAGGCCTGTGTTTCAGGAGTGCTGTAGACCTGTTTTCCTGTTCCTTTTCAGCCAGTTATGGGACCAGACTGTTCTGCTTTAAGGCCTGAAGTCGTTCCTGTTTACTGGTCTTCAGGTGTTCCTGTGGGCATGTGTCCTGAGTCCACCTGGCAGGTCACTTGAAGCAGAAAAGTTGGTCTTACCTCTGGTCTCAAGCCTGGAGTCACTTCTCAGAGCCAGGTGTCAGTTCTCCATGAGGGCAGCAACCAGAAGGGCCTGCCCTGCCTTCACTTGGGACCCTGTGCACAGAGGGCCCATATGGCTCTAGGCATTTTCCTCTAGAGTCAGAAATGTGGGCAGAGAGTAGTCTCCTCTGGCTTCCCAGGCATGTCTGTCCCTCTGAAGGTCTAGCTCTCTGTCCTAAGGGATTTGGGTGCAGGGAGCTGTTTGATCAGGTCCCTTCAGATCCGGGCAGTGTCTGGACCACAGGATTGAGTGTCCCTATCTTCCTGTTCCCAGGGGCCCTATACAGTTTCCTCTTGGGCTAGGGATGTGGACAGGGGTCAGCAGTACTGGAGGTCTCTCCTGCCCTGCAGTCTCAGGAGTGCCCACCTGTCTGAGCTCTCTCTCCCAAGGGGTTTGGGAGCGGGGAGCTGTGGGCTGGGATCAGCCAGGTTAGGGAGAGTGGGGAGGGGAACACCTATATAGAAGGGGAGGGGGAGGGGTTAGGGGGATATTGACCTGGAAACCGGGAAAGGGAATAACAATTGAAATGTAAATAAGAAATACCCAAGTTAATAAAGATGGAGGGGAAAAAAAGAGGAATGGTAGTTAAATAGAAAACTACTGTTAGAAATGAAGCATCCTGAGGAAGCAGTAAGAAAACCGTATCTTGTTGCTAGATGCATTATCAACTACAGCACTGATAATATTCAATTTTAGTCCTCAACATTTTAAATTTAGGTGAATATTAAGCAAAACCTATTTAACAATCATATAATTAAACATTTGGGGTCATTTTAACTAGAAAGTCAATTTATTTTGACACTGGATTTTGGCACTCTGTCTTGACACTAGATTGATTTTGAGACGTTCTCCATGTGACATTTGAGTAGTCCCCCTTCTGTTTTCTTTCATTCAAGACCTATTAAATTCCTGAACAGCCAAGAATGTTGCTAAATGTGAGGGAAATGGTCCTTAAATTTATAGATTTCACACTTCAGTGTGAGAGAGTAAGAGTAAGGGTGTTAACTCTGAAGTGCCAATTATGTATGGTCAGTAAAATAGGCATCTGACAACAAGTTCCTGACTTATCAGCAAACTGTATGGCTGAAGTTACAGTTCAGAGTGTGTGCTCGAGTCCACGACACAGATACAAATGCATGTTCCTTTCTAAACCATAAGCCAGAGATGCAATGCCTAGTCCCAAAGTCCCCTTGTACATAATTGTGAGACCTCATTCTGATGAAAATCTTGGAACAATCTGTCCTGTAGGCTTGGCCAAATTGAATTACTTTATTCGGGCTCCTTCCAAAAAGTAGACTCAACAGGAAGAGGGCAATAAGTGATATTAGCTCACATGAACCCAAAAGCTGATAAATCAAAGAAATAGACAAACCAGTTCAATCTCATGCCCAATCTACTGAACAACAGATGACGTAAGAAGACAAGTCTGAGTGTCAAGGCGAGCAGCGAGCAGAATCAAGAAAGATAGTTTGTTCAAGCAGAGAACAAATTTTATGTTCTATAATTCTGTGCTCTAATCATCCTGAAATGGAATGGAGATGTCCACTTACACTGGAAATAATATTCGTTATTACACAATTGACTGACTCAAATAAAAAATACTTTCCTGAAATCTAGTTAGACAAATATGGAGATGTTTGACCTACTATCTGGATAACCTTTAGCAACCAAGTTAACACACACACTCAGGCGTGCACACATGTGCAATCAAAGATTCTAGTAGTGACAAAGAAATTGCTTGGCAGGGGTCACACTGAAAGTGGTTTTCACAGTTTAGACACTGATGAATAGCCAATGTATTGCACTGAGAGTTGCTGTCATGAGCTGGAGTCCCCTTGGCCAGCCATGCGTAGAAGTATATCTTAATCCTAGCTGCTGTGTTTTTATATGAAAGAATCCCCAAGACTCTTGACTTGAAGGCCTGGCTCCTAACACAATGTTCAAGGGACAGATGTCAGGAAAATATGTCTAGTGGCTGTAAGGTAATCAATATATTCATCTATTCTTGGAATCTTATTGACAGATGGAAAAGAGTGAAGTGTGGGCCCTTAAGGGAATCACTGTGTCACAGCCAGCCAGTATAGTTTTGATGGGTTTATCTCATGTTTGGGCTGTCCATCAGTACCTGTGTGTATATATGCTTCCAAGGGATTTGTAGTCAAAACACTGTCTTCTGCATACTGCACCATCATAATCATTTCAACTCCCCCAAGGCTCACAAGAATGACAACTGACCATCAGCTGAAATGACTGAAATTATTAGACAAACGAACCTTTCTCCTTTAAGATGTTTTATGAGATTTTTGTCAGAGACAAAGAAACAAACAAATAAAACAGGACTCACTCATTTGCTCAAGTACTTCTTTTCAACAGGGGCCTCTTTCCCAGGACAGCCCATCTTTCTTTACACACCTCTACCAAGATTCCTTACTGGAAAGATAGGGACTTAGCATTATCTACTGCATGCTCATTCAGTGTTCCCACTTTCACAGTCCTAGACTTCTCCTCTCTGCTCTCCAGGCACAGGTGACTGTCAAAACTCAGGAATCTTTTCTTACTTGTTATGTCAGAAGAAAGATGATCCAATCTCTGCTGGTTACTCTGTCTTTTATCTCGTATACTCAACAATAATGAAACTTGACATTAGGAGGCTGGTGCTCTCCTTCTTAACATGTAATATTGGAATAAATCACAGATTTCCTTCATTCCTTCTCCTACTGTTAGTAGTGCTACTGTTTATAGGTCAGATCTCCTCTTTGTATTTATAAGTAACTTTTAGAAAATGCCTCAAAACCATCCATAATTGTCCCCTTTTTGGATATGGGAAATTTCTAAAGCCTTTACAAATAATTTATGAATGAATGTTAGTATGCCATTACCAAAATTTAATAGAATAAACAAACAAAAATAATTCACCTGTGATATTTATATAATAAAAGTTCACGTTAAGAATTTAGGTCAGGAACTTATGATATTAAATAATAATGAGAAATAGTGAAAGTGGGCCATTTTTTCATAATTAAGAAATCACTTTCACAGGACTTCTTACTCTAGATAAAGAACTCCAGGCAACCAATAACTGCAGGGATCAAAATTACCTTCCCCCAGGAATGAGTCTTCTTCATTGGTTGTCTAGTGCTGAGTGATCAAAGCTGATCAGTAAAAATACAAACAGTAAAAATCGATTCATCAGTCTGCATTACTATATGTGTGCACACATATATAAAAACATAAACCGAAATAAATGCATATGTACATACAAAAATAAAAAGAACATGCCTATGAACTTCAGAGTGTGCATGTGAGGTGTTGAAGCAAAGATACTGAATGGAGAAAAAGCAGAGAATTTATTTAATTCCATTTTATTTATAAGCATGACTTTTAAAACAACAACATGAAGAAATTTCTTATAGAATGTGTCCATTTTAAGAAGAAAACCCTAGTAAATGCTAGTGTTAAGTCCTTTAATAATGTGATCTCCTTATATCTCACAAAGTGTTTTCCAATCAACATTCTAAGATTCAGGTAAGACTGAGGAAGCATAATTAGAGAAAAAAAAAAAAAGGGAAACCGGCTTCCTTGTGTTATGTGCATGGGCACTAGCCTCTGGTTTTCCACAATATTCTGTCCTTGCTTTTGTATGTTAATTATCCTCTCCTGGTTTTACTTTTGTGAAATAACAACAGTAGGAATAAGTTACTATGAAATCAAGATACAAAGTTACCAAATATCTTACAAATTAGAGTTTAATTAACAGCAACGTTCTCTGGGTAGTGTATGTAGTCCTGAACAAAGAAATAGAATATTTGGCAAAATAACAGTCATAAACAGCCATAAGTTACTCTATTTCAGGCGTAGTTACAAGCATAAATTTAGAAACAAAGAAATAAAGTGCCTAGCTGTGATGCATAGATGCCATACATTTTAACACATAGTAAGTAACCACATATGTGTATATCTTTATAGCATGTGTACATACAAATTTTAGTGAGATAGAAGTTGGGGTTTTTGTGTCCTAATTTTATCTGAAAATTGAGAATAATATAGCTAATTTAAAATACTATATTGAACAGGAGAGATAGAGTAATTCTAAGTGCTTATTTTGTGAGTGGACAGTAGATCAATTCCTGGTAACTATATTAATAAAAAGAAGAAAAGCAGACATTGTGTCATTTACTTGTAATCTGAGAGTTGGCAAAAAAGCAAATGGCTCCCTATCATTTACTTACTAGCCAGTAAATCCATGTGGCAATATCCTCTGTCCAGACAGAAATTCTATCACACACAAACACACACACACACACACACACACACACACACACACACACACACAAACGCACACATTAAAATTGCATGAAAACCTAAAATAATGTCTAGCATACATCATCAACATTTTCTAGGCAGTGAAATAATAGACACACAGGTAGTAGATAGGTAGATCAATAGACTTCGTACTGGATTGTTAACAGTTATGCACAAATACATGTCTCTCTTATATCTATAATACATGCTATTCCCTTATTGGGAAAAAAAAACAGAAGTAAATGTAAGCCAATTTTCTGGTAGCATGTTAAAAGATGGAGAAAAAGGAACAAAAGTCACATTTAATGGAAGGATAGGATAATTTTATGAGGAGGGGTATTTTAAAATAAGCTTTGGGGTAAATGAAGTATTGAATAGTTTAAATGTTGCAGATGGGCAATGATAAATAAGATAATATAATGAGAAAAGGAAAAATGGTACTCCAGGCATAGGACTGGATATCATGAGAGAGGAGTGAATGGGGGAGGATAGCACCCAGGAGGAAAACATGGAGGATGATAAAGTGGAGGAGTATAGAGGTACCAGCATGCTAATTTCCTTTAGGCTTTCTTTATTGTTTATTCTGAAAATTCATGTGTAATTAAATTCACCTCAGTAGCTAAATAAATAAATAAAACAATCCAGTAAGAGCTGGTTCATCCATTCAAGGAATACATGAAGCAATATCTGAGAAGATACAAATTATTATAATTTAAAATGTTTCAGTAGCTCTTTGTAATAGAGTAAGGATTCAGACACTCATTAAAATGATGATTATATACATGCCTGCTTTCCGTGCTACACCTGTTTTCTGTTTATGTATTCCTCAATTAAGATTTTGGTTTTCGTATTTCTTACACTCCATTCCCTGTGGCAATTCATCATAACATTTATTTCAGTTTATTAATAACTATTATTTTGAAATGAAAATAGCCTAAAACAACAGGAAACACATTTTTATTTATTCAGTCTCAGAAAAATCTATGCTGTATAAAAAGTCATTTTCTTATTATATTGTTTACTTTAAAATATTATTTCATGCCTAGAAGTAATAGGTTTCATTAGCCTATGCTTTATGCTGATGTGTATTATTTAAATATTCCAGGAAATGCATTTATCAACAAATTTGCCTCTGTTTGTATTTTCAGAAAGGACCCACAGTATCCATAGAATGGGGTTTTTAAAGTCATTACTCTTTAGATGGGCTCCTAATTCATCAATAATAATTGCAGTGTTCAATATATAATAAAGCAGAGGGTTAAGCATTAGTTTTATATTTCTTGGAAAACTACTGAGGATGATTTTGCATGCCCATACGCTATGAAAAAACAAAATGCAGAAACAAAGTGTTGGTAAATAAGTACAAGTGTTAAATCTAATCTTTTCACGTCTGACTTTAAATAGCATACATTTAGGGAATCCAGGAATGCATAGTTACTCTGTAAGAAGACCTGGTTATCTCCTTTAGTCTCTTCTCTAACTCCTCCACTGGGCTCCCCATGCTCAGTTCGATGGCTAGCTGCAAGCCTCTGCCTCTGTATTGTCATGCTCTGGCAAAGCCTCTAAGGAGACAGCTATATCAGTTTTCTGTCAACAAGGAGTTCTTGGCATCAGCAACAGTAACTGGGTTTGGTATATGCATTTGGGATGGATCCCCAGGTGGGACAGTCTCTGGATGACCTTTTCTTCAATCCCTACTCCACTCTCTGACCTTGTATTTCCTCCTGTGAGTATTTTGTTCCCCCTTTTATGAAGGACTCAAATATCCACATTTTGGATTTCCTTCTTCTCCAGCTTCATATGATCTGTGAATTGTTTCTTGGGGATTCCAAGATTTTGAGCTAATATCCTTTTCTGTGAAATAAGAATTTTATGAAGTCATTGTTTTTAATAACTGAGTATTACTCCATTATGTAAATGTACCACATTTTCTGTATCCATTCCTCTGTTGAAGGAAATCTCGGTTCTTTCCAGTTTCTGGCTATTACATATTTTTTTGTATTCATTTTTTTTATTAACTTGAGTATTTCTTATTTACATTTCGAGTGTTATTTCCTTTCCCGGTTTCAGGGCAAAAATCCCCCTAATCCCTCCCCCTCCCCTTCGTTATGGGTGTTTCCCTCCCCACCCTCCCCCTATTGCCGCCCTCCCCTCAACAATCTAGTTCACTGGGCTTTCAGTCTTACCAGGACCAAGGGCTTCCCCTTCCACTGGTGCTCTTACTAGGATATTCATTGCGTCCTACGAGGTCAAGTCCAGGGTCTTTAGAATAGTCTTTAGGTAGTGGCTTAGTCCCTGGAAGCTCTGGTTGCTTGGCATTGTTGTTTATAAGGGGTCTCGAGCCACTTCGAGCTCTTCCAGTTCTTTCTCTGATTCCTTCAACGGGGGTCCTATTCTCAGTTCAGTGGTTTGCTGCTGGCATTCGCCTCTGTATTTGCTGTGTCTCTCAGGAGAGATCTACATCCGGCTCCTGTCTGCCTGAACTACTTTGCTTCATCCATCTTGTCTAATTGAATGGCTGTATATGTATGGGCCACATGTGGGGCAGGCTCTGAATGGGTGTTCCTTCTGTGTCTGTTTTAATCTTTGTCTCTCTATTCCCTGCCAAGGGTATTCTTGTTCCCCTTTTAAAGAAGGAGTGAAGCATTCACATTTTGATCATCCGTCTTGAGTTTCATTTGTTCTAGGCATCTAGGGTAATTCAAGCATTTGGGCTAATAGCCACATATCAATGAGTGCATACCATGTGTGTTTTTCTGTGATTGGGTTAGCTCACTCAGGAAGATATTTTCCAGTTCCAACCATTTGCCTACGAATTTCATAAGGTCATTGTTTTTGATAGCTGAGTAATATTCCATTGTGTAGATGTACCACATTTTCTGTATCCATTCCTCTGTTGAAGAGCATCTGGGTTCTTTCCAGCTTCCGGCTATTATAAATAAGGCTGCTATGAACAGAGTGGAGCACGTGTCTTTTTTATATGTTGGGGCATCTTTTGGGTATATGCCCAAGAGTGGTATAGCTGGATCCTCAGGGAGTTCAATGTCCAATTTTCTGAAGAACCTCCAGACTGATTAACAGAATGGTTGTACCAGTCTGCAATCCCACCAACAATGGAGGAGTGTTCCTCTTTCTCCACATCCTCGCCAGCATCTCCTGTCCCCTGAGTTTTTGATCTTAGCCATTCTCACTGGTGTGAGGTGAAATCTCAGGATTGTTTTGATTTGCATTTCCCTTATGACTAAAGGTGTTGAACATTTCTTTAGGTGTTTCTCAGCCATTTGGCATTCCTCAGCTGTCAATTCTTTGTTTAGCTCTGAACCCCATTTTTAATAGGGTTACTTGTCTCTCTGCATCTAACTTCTTGAGTTCTTTGTATATTTTGGATATAAGGCCTCTATCTGTTGTAGGATTGGTAAAGATCTTTTCCCAATCTGTTGGTTGGCGTTTTGTTGTAACCACAGTGTCCTTTGCCTTACAGAAGCTTTGCAGTTTTATGAGATCCCATTTGTGGATTCTTGATCTTAGAGCATAGGCCATTGGTGTTTTGTTCAGGAAATTTGTTCCAGTGCCGATGTGTTCGAGATGCTGCCCTAGTTTTTCTTCTATTAGTTTAAGTGTATCTGGTTTGATCTGGAGGTCCTTGATACACTTGGACTTAAGCTTTGTACAGGGTGATAAGCATGGATCGATCTGCATTCTTCTACATGTTGACCTCCAGTTGAACCAGCACCATTTGCTGAAAATGCTATCTTTTTTCCATATCATGGTTTTGGCTCCTTTGTCAAAAATCAAGTGCCCATAGGTGTGTGGGTTCATTTCTGGGTCTTCAATTCTGTTCCCATTTGTCTATCTGTCTGTCTCTGTACCAATACCATGCAGTTTTTATCACTATTGCTCTGTAATACTGCTTGAGTTCAGGGATAGTGATTCCCCCTGAAGTCCTTTTATTGTTGAGGATAGTTTTAGCTATCCTGGGTTTTTTGTTATTCCAGATGAATTTGCAAATTGTTCTGTCTAACTCTATGAAGAAATGGATTGGTATTTTGATGGGGATTGCATTGAATCTGTAGATCACTTTTGGTAAAATGGCCATCTTTACTATATTAATCCTGCCAATCCATGAGCATGGGAGATCTTTCCATCTTCTGAGGTCTTCTTCAATTTCTTCCTTCAGAGTCTTGAAGTTCTTATTGTACAGATCTTTTACTTGCTTGGTTAAAGTCACACCGAGGTACTTTATATTATTTGGGTCTATTATGAAGGGTGTCATTTCCCTAATTTCTATCTTGGCTTGTTTCTCTTTTGTGTAGAGGAAGGCTACTGATTTATTTGAGTTAATTTTATACCCAGCCACTTTGCTGAAGTTGTTTATCAGCTTTAGTAGTTCTCTAGTGGAACTTTTGGGATCACTTAAATATACTATCATATCATCTGCAAATAGTGATATTTTGACCTCTTCTTTTCTGATCTGTATCCCCTTGACCTCCTTTTGTTGTCTGATTGCTCTGGCTAGAACTTCAAGAACTATATTGAATAAGTAGGGAGAGAGTGGGCAGCCTTGTCTAGTCCCTGATTTTAGTGGGATTGCTTCAAGTTTCTCTCCATTTAGTTTAATGTTAGCAACTGATTTGCTGTATATGACTTTTAATATGTATAGGTATGGGCCTTGAATTCCTATTCTTTCCAGGACTTTTATCATGAAGGGGTGTTGAATTTTGTCAAATGCTTTCTCAGCATCTAATGAGATGATCATGTGGTTTTGTTTTTTCAGTTCGTTTATATAATGGATCACGTATATGGTTTTCTGTATATTAAACTATCCCTGCATGCCTGGGAAGGAACTTACTTGATCATGGTGGATGATTGTTTTGATGTGCTCTTGGATTAGGTTTGCCAGAATTTTATTGAGTATTTTTGCATCGATATTCATAAGGGAAATTGATCTGAAGTTCTCTTTCTTTGTTGGGTCTTTGTGTGGTTTAGGTATAAGAGTAATTGTGGCTTCATAGAAGGAATTCGGTAGTGCTCCATCTGTTTCAATTTTGTGGAATAGTTTGGATAATATTGGTATGAGGTCTTCTATGAAGGTTTGATAGAATTCTGCACTAAGCCCGTCTGGACCTGGGCTCTTTTTGGTTGGGAGACCTTTAATGACTGCTTCTATTACCTTAGGAGTTATGGGGTTGTTTAACTGGTTTATCTGTTCCTGATTTAATTTCAGTACCTGGTATCTGTCTAGGAAATTGTCCATTTCCTGCAGACTTTCAAGTTTTTTTGAATATAGGCTTTTATAGTAAGATCTGGTGATTTTTTGAATTTCTTCTGAATCTGTAGTTATGTCTCCCTTTTCATTTCTGATTTTGTTAATTTGGACACACTCTCTTTGTCCTCTTGTTACTCTGGCTAAGGGTTTATCTATCTTGTTGATTTTCTCAAAGAACCAGCTTTTGGTTCTGTTGATTCTTTCTATGTTCCTTTTTGTTTCTACTTGGTTGATTTCAGCTCTGTGTTTGATTATTTCCTGCCTTCTACTCCTCCTGGGTGTATTTGCTTCTTTTTGTTCTAGAGCTTTAAGGTGTTCTGTCAAGCCGGTGACATATGCTCTTTCTTGTTTCTTTCTCCAGGCACTCAGAGCTATGAGTTTTCCTCTTAGCACAGCTTTCATTGTGTCCCATAAGTTTGAGTATGTTGTACCTTCATTTTCATTAAATTCTAAAAAATCTTTAATTGCTTTCTTTATTTCTTCCTTTACCAGTTCCTCATGGAGTATAGTATTGTTCAATTTCCACGTATATGTGGGCGTTCTTCCCTTATTGCTATTGAAGACCAGCTTTAGGCAATGGTGGTCTGATAGCATGTATGGGATTATTTCTATCTTTCTTTACCTGTTGAGGCCCGTTTTTTGACCAATTATATGGTCAATTTTGGAGAAAGTACCATGAGGAGCTGAGAAGAAGGTATATCCTTTTGCTTTAGGATAGAATGTTCTATAAATATCTGTTAAATTCATTTGGCTCATGACTTCTCTTAGTCTGTCTATGTCTCTGTTTAATTTCTGTTTCCATGATCTGTCCATTGATGAGAGTGGGGTGTTGAAGTCTCCTACTATTATTGTGTGAGGTGCAATGTGTGTTTTGAGCTTTAGTAAGGTTTCTTTTACGTATGTAGTTGCCCTTGTATTTGGGGCATAGATATTTAGGATTGAGAGTTCATCTTGGTGGATTGTTTCCTTTGATGAATATGAAGTGTCCTTCCTTATCTTTTTTGATGACTTTTAGTTGAAAATTGATTTTATTTGATATTAGAATGGCTACTCCAGCTTGTTTCTTCCGACCATTTGCTTGGAAAGTTGTTTTCCAGCCTTTCACTCTGAGGTAGTGTCTGTCTTTGTCTCTGAGGTGTGTTTCCTGTAGGCAGCAGAATGCAGGGTCCTCATTGCGTATCCAGTTTCTTATCTATGTCTTTTAATTGGGGAGTTGAGGCCATTGATGTTGAGAGATATTAAGGAATAGTGATTATTGCTTCCTGTTATATTCATATTTGGATATGAGGTTATGTTTGTGTGCTTTTCTTCTCTTTGTTTTGTTACCAAGACGATTAGTTTCTTGCTTCTTCTAGGGTATAGCTTGCCTCCTTATGTTTACCATTTATTATCCATTGTAGTGCTGGATTTGTAGAAAGATATTGTGTAAATTTGGTTTTGTCATGGAATATCTTGCTTTCTCCATCTATGTTAATTTAGATATTTGCAGGATACAGTAACCTGGGCTGGCATTTGTGTTCTCTTAGGGTCTGTATGACTTCTATCTAGGATCTTCTGGCCTTCATAGTTTCTGGCGAAAAGTCTGGTGAGATTCTGATAGGTCTGCCTTTATATGTTACTTGACCTTTTTTTTTTTTTTTACTGCTTTTAATATTCTTTCTTTATTTTGTGCGTTTGGTGGTTTTGACTGTCATGTGACGGGACTCCTCCTTTCTTTTCTGGTCCAATCTATTGGAGTTCTGTAGGCTTCCTGTATGCTTATGGATATCTCTTTCTTTAGGTTAGGGAAGTTTTCTTCTATGATTTTGTTGAAGATATTTACTGGTCCTTTGAGCTGGGAGTCTTCACTCTCTTCTATACCTATTATCCTTAGGTTTGATCTTCTCATTGACTTCTGGATTTCCTGTATGTTTTGGACCAGTAGCTTTTTCCGCTTTACATTATCTTTGACAGTTGAGTCGATGATTTCTATGGAATCTTCTGCTCGTGAGATTCTCTCTTCCATCTCTTGTATTCTGTTGGTGAAGCTCATATCTGTGGCTCCTTGTCTCTTCTCTTGCCTTTCTATATCCAGGGTTGTTTCCATGTGTTCTTTCTTGATTGCTTCTCTTTCCATTTTAATTCCTTCAACTGTTTGATTGTGTTTTAATGGAATTCTTTCAGGGATTTTTGTGACTCCTCTCTATGGGCTTCTACTTGTTTATATATGTTTTCCTGGAATTCTTTCAGGGATTTTTCAATTCCTCTCTGTCGGCTTCTACTTGTTTATTAATGTTTTCCTGTGTTTCTCTAAGGGAGTTCTTCACGTCTTTCTTGAAGTCCTCCAGCATCATGATCAAATATGATTTTGAAAGTAGATCTTGCTTTTCTGGTGTGTTTGGATATTCCGTGTTTGCTTTGGTGGGAGAATTGGGCTTCGATGATGCCATGTAGTCTTGGTTTCTGTTGCTTGGATTCCTGCACTTGCTTCTCGCCATCAGATTATCTCTAGTGTTACTTTGTTCTTCTATTTCTGACAGTGTCTAAACTGTCCTATAAGCCTGTGTGTCAGGGGTGCTGTAGACCTGTTTTCCTGTTTTCTTTCAGCCAGTTATGGGAACAGAGTGCTCTGCTTTTGGGCGTGTAGTTTTTCCTATCTAAAGTTCTTCAGCTGTTCCTGTGGGCCTGTGTCTTGAGTTCACCAGGCAGGTGGCTTGCAGCAGAAAAGTTGGTCTTACCTGTGGTCCCGAGGCTCAAGTTTGTTCGTGGGGTGTTGCTTATGAGCTCTCCATCGGGGCAGCAACCAGGAAGATCTATGTTGTCCTTTCCGGGAGCTTCTGTGCACCAGGGTTCCAGATTGCATTTGGTGTTTTCCTCTGGAATCAGTAATGTGTGCAGAGTGCAGTCTCTTCTGGTTTCCCAGGTGTGTCTTCCTCTCTGAAGGTTTAGCTCTCCCTCTCACGGGATTTGGGTGCAGAGAACTGATTATCTGGTCGGTCCCTTCAGGTTCTGGAGGTGTCTAAGATGCAGGGGAAGCGCTGCTGCTGTGCCCTTATCCAAGGGAACCCAGAGGCCGTATACAGTTTCCTCTTGGGCCAGGGATGTGGGCAGGGGTGGGCAGTGTTGGTGGTCTCTTCTGCTCTGCAGTCTCAGGAGTTCCCACCTGTCCAGGTGGTGAGGGCTCTCTCCCATGGGGTTTGGGAGCAGAGAGCTTCTGTGGGCAGGGATCCGCGGGTTTGGGACTCCTGCTAAAAACCCTCTGGCTATTATAAATAAGGCTGCTATGAACTTAATGGCGTATGTGTCCTTGTTATATGTTGGAACATCTTTTGATTATATGTCCAGGAGTAGTATAGAATGGGCACACAGGTAGTACTATGTCCAATTTTGTGAGGGACTTTCAGACTCATTTCCATAGTGCTTATACCAGTTTGCAATCCCACCAACAATGGAGGAGTGTTCCTCTTTCTCCACATCCTAGCCAGCATCTGCTGTCACCTGAGTTTTTATCTTTGCCATTCTGACTGGTGTGAGGTAGAATCTCAGGGTTTTTTGGTTGACATTTCCCTGATGACTAATGATGTTGAACATTTCTTTAGGTACTTTTCAGCCACTCAGTATTCCTCAGTTGTGAATTTTTTTAACTATATACCCCATTTTAATGGGATTATTTGGTTCTCTGGAGCTGAAAGAGCTTGCAAGACAACAATATCAATCAACCAGATCCCCCAGAGCTAAACCAGGACTAAACCAACAAACAAAGAGTACACATGTAGGGACACAGGACTCCAGTTGCTTATGTAGGAAAGGATGACATTGTCTGGCATCAATAGGAAGAGAAACCCTTGGTCTTGTGAAGGCTCATTTTTCCAGTGTAGAATGCCAGGACAGTGAGGTGGCAGTGAGTGGGTGGGAGGGGGAGCATCCTCATAGAAGCAGGGGGAGCGGGCATGGAAGAGGGTTCACCGGGAAAGGGGATAACATTTGAAATGTAAATACATAAAATACTCAATAGAAAAAGAATTTGACTTTGTGCTAGTATAGGAATGCAGGCTCCAGATAGCTTGGTTATACTGATAAACCCCTAGAAACAGTGATCATGGGATTTTATTTATTGCTTTGTTTGTACCTTATCCTAGAACTGACCTTAGTATTTACATGTTGTTAAAATGGTATAAAATCAGATTGGGAAAAAATATACCTGCTTCAGCCTAAAAGCAGGGGTTATGTTACAAAAAGAAGAAATAGAAGAAGAAGGAGGAGGAGGAGGAGGAAGAGGAAGAGGAGCAGAAGGAGGAGGAGGAAGAAGAAGAACTGGACAGACTTATTTCTCAGGAGAAAATTTAAATACATAAAAACGCTCAGATAAAGGCGAAGTAAGACTGAGAGGCATAAAAAAATAACATTTGAAAAAAATGCCAAGGAAAGACATACGAGGTAATTTATTATGAAATTTTACAAAAATAAACCTCATATTTAAAATATTTTCCAAAAATTGTGTACACATGTTCAGGAATGTGTGTGTATGTGTGAGTGAGTGCGTGTGTGAATGAGAGAGAAAGAGATAATGAGAGAGAGAGACAGACAGAGAAAGAATATGTGATTCATTGGTACATGTATTTCAACCGAGTTACTATTTTGAATGTTTTCTCCTGTGTGCCCAACTTGTATCCCTAGCAATGCACCACATCTACACTAGGCTCCTCTGGACCTTTTTCCATATTGCCAGGTTGATGCAGTGAGTTGCAGAGACTGAAGGCAGGGAGGGAAGGTGTTAATCTTCCACTCTTTCATTCTACTTCAGCATCTGCTGATTGCTTTTCTAACGAAGTTATTCCAAATGGCATCAGTATAGCATAAGTGCTCGCGCAAATAAAAAACAAACAAATCCACAGCTTTGTTATGGCTTCCTAAGGTCTGCTTGCCATATTGGAACACACAGTATTCTCAGGATGTCAGATCAACTACACTTTACTTCAGCCAAGAGCATTTATGCTTCTACATCCTGGCACCCTGCCACAGCAGAGTTGCTTTTCATTCATCAAACATTGCAGCACAGCACTCTAACTAGGCAACTGCTTCTCATTCCTGCCCAAATCTCTTTATCATGGAATTGGGTTCGTTTCAAAAAGTTTATCATTTTGAAAAGGGCCTCCAATGCACAAACAATGCCATTTATCAGCCTGGGCAAGGAGACGGCTAGGAAATGATAAATTTCCTGTATGTGGCTTTCGTTTATCACCAGTTTATTTTAACTTCTTGCACTTGCTGAATACACTTGTATGACAAGTCAACTTTAAGTGCCTCATGCCCTCTTCCCTGATAAATGTAATATAATATTAATGTAAATGTAAAAATAATGTATAAATGCATAAAATAAGGGAAAGTTGTCTTCTGTTGAAGTGTACAAAGAAAGATACATGTTTAAAAATTATACTGCTTTTCTTCCTGTTTACAAATGAGGATCTTGCCATGTGGCCCAGGCTGACTTTAAAGTGCAGCCTTTCTTCTCCGGCCAAAAACAAGCTGCTACTACAGGCATGCTTACTCGTGAATACCTTAAAAACATGTGACCTTAAGAATCTTTCAGCCCTATTTTCTTTTATTTTTAATTGGAAATTCTATTTATTTATATTTCAAATGTTACTCCCATTCCCAGTTTCCGCTCTGGAAACACCCATCCATCCTCCCACCCCCTACTTCTATAAGGGTGCTCATCTACCCACCCACCCACTCCCCAATTTTCTAACCTACAAATAGTATAGGTCTTTGTATAGAAGAGTAGAAAATGTAATGTGTTGGAACCAGTTTATGCCAGAGCCATGTTCCTATTGAGATAAAGCATAAAAGTGTTTTCTGAAATTATATGTTCTAGCCTATGAGCTCTTTCCCATTTCACACCAGCATGCTCGTCCCACCCACATCAGCCACTTCACCCCACAATGACATGTAGCTAAGTGCCAGCTAGCTAAATAGTCTAAAACGTATTGATCTTTACGATGCCACTTCTTCACTTTGTGCTGGGATCTTTTGCCAGCAGTTGTCTTACAATTCTTAGACATCAATGAGCACCTCTCCAAATGCAAATGTTTTACCCATGGACTACTAAGTATCTCCACTTTAATGTTCAATGGCAATTCAACGCTTAACAAACAAACAACTTCTAAAATACATTTTAGAGTATAAATAGTCAGGATTAAACATTGAAAGTAAACTTTAAAGCAAACAGAAATTAAGTCTACAATTCAGTAGAAATTATTTTGAAGTTAACAATTGAAAAAAACTATCTAGTAATCAGATTAAATATTGTGATAAGATCCCACAGATGAATAATTTTGAATAATACAAATTTATTTTCTCACATATCTGAATGCTAGAAAGTCCAATTCAGGACACTGCATATTTATTGTCTGATAAAAATTGTCACTGCTTTCCAAATGGTATCTTGCTTTCACATCCTGAAGATAAGATAAACATTATCTTCTTATGTTATATGAGTCAGATGAGCAAGATTCTTTCATGCTATACAAACCTTTTATAATATTGTCCATCAAAGTTAAGAGGACAAATGCTCTTATTCTTATAGCCTTTTAGAGACACACCCTCACAATTACATTAAGGCTCAATCCCCAAAATTTGAAGGGGGTTCATTGAAACTCCTAAACAAATGTTTCTAAATACTACATACAGAAACTATTTAATATCATTCAGTTTTTCAAATTTAATACCTGAAAGTATACATCAATATTATGATATAAATATTTTCCTCATATCTGTGTTTTGGAGACAATCCCAATATGAATGTTTTGGCTGTGTAGGAATCTTTCTCATATGTAGATTAATTACCTGCAAAGATGATGGTGGAGTATATTTACTTTCTTGTGTTCTTTGGTTTTGTGGTTATTTTTTTTCTTCTCTCATGTGATGACACTGCAAGGAGATTCTAGCCTAATTCCAGTACTTTGGTCTTGGGGATGCCCCAGACTAATCAATGCTGTATACCTGAGTTCAACAACAATAAAATAAATATCACTATAGTTAAACTTAAATACATATGTGGTATGTTCATTTTATTTGCATGCATTTGCTTCCTTTTAAAACACGAGTCGTATTGAATCTACTTCATTTCTAGTAATGTTATTGTTTTAACCTCAATTTTCTTGGGGAATTTCTTAGAAGCATACAATGCATTTGAATCAAGTCTGCCATCCATTCCCTCTCCTCCAATTCCTTCTTGATACCCTCACAGTGTTGACTCCCAGTTTTATTGCATTTTAACCTGCAATAGAATTAGTACTTCCAGTGTGTGCATGTGTCCAGGGCCATCCACCAAAGTCTGAGTAGTCATTCGGGGACTATGTCCTTGGAGAAAGCTGACTTTCTGAACTCCAACAGTCACCAATTCCATAGTTCATCAACTTTGGGTGGGACTTGTGACCATTTTTCCTTCCCATGCAAGGGTTTTCTCTTTCTTGGTTTTGCACAGGCGTTGTCAATTCTATTACAACTACTTTGACTCATATATAGAACTGGTGGTTGTGTCTGGAAACACCATTCATTTGACTATCTATTGTATTCTGGCTATAAAATATTATACCCCTTCTTATACCATGATCTATAAGCCTTGGAAAGGGAATATCTTATGTTCAATTTAAAATCAAACACTCAAGAGTCCTGTATTCTATATATGTTGACCAGGTTGAACATGGTAGCTACTGAAAAAAAGAAGCTTCTCTGGTGAGGGTTGAGAGATATTGTAATTTATGGGCATGATAATAGACAATTAGGAGTCCGTTTGGTATTATGTCCATTGAGGAAATCAGTAGTGGCCTTCTCCCTTATCAGAGGTTTTTAAATCCTTTAACCCTTTAAGGCATGAATTACATCTTTTGAAGCTGGCTTCTCACCCAATCACATAGTGGCTGGTTAACCCTATGACATTCACACTACTATTGAGCCAGTGTGTATATTTTGACAGGCCATCTTGGTTGTACCTCATTATATTCACAAACAGTCAAGACTTCTGGGTAATCTTCTCCCCCAGCAATGGGCATAGCACCTTGAGTCCCATGAAAATTCACCAGCTTGATTTGACAATATTCCATAGCATACACCATGTGGTATACTCAGCACTAAAATCTTGCTATATGTTCTGGGACATAGCAAATGTAAATAGCCAAATCCAATAATATTTTGGGATATATGAAACCCCACTGGTCACAACTCCAAAGTAGATAACACACTCTTGGCACTGAGCCTTTTATTTGATATCCTATAATATCTAGTTGAGTTATTATTCACTTGCCATTGGGGTAACTCCATACCTACATAGGTGGCATTAGTTATTCCTGAATATATATCCTCTATACTGGCCTCCTATTTCCAGCTCCATTTAGTTATCTTTCTTACATTCTTGACCATTAATCATTCATATCACTATTATTCTCCCTCTCTACCATTTAAAGCCCTGCCATAGCGCCTTTGTTTCCTGACTTCTGTTGTATTCCAATTTAAACACATATATTTACAGATTCACGTGAAGTGCTTGCTGTTCGCAGTAAAATATTTTTGAATTCTACAAGTTTACTTGCAGATGACAACGTCACATTTTTTCCAGATGAATGAAATTCTGTTATGTAATTGTACTGTATTTTATTCCAGTGTATGGATTTTAACATCAACATCAACAGTTGTTAGATATCTGCAGAGTTATCTGCCTATTGTCAATACAGCCAAAAATTAACATGTATTATCAAACACCTTTGTAGAAGGATATAGTCCTTCTGTGTATTCTCAAAGCTAGTTCAGTTAGATGACATAATACACACACACACACACACACACACACACACACACACATATATATATATATATATATATATATATATATATATATATATATATATGAATGTTTTTAAGCAAATTCCACACTGCTACTATAAAGGCTCCATCATTTTCAACACAGTAGGACTGAATACATGTCGCTTTCTCCATATCCATGACACCATATGTTTCTCCTCCTCCTCCTCCTCTGCCTCCACCTCCATCTCTGCCTCGGCCTCTGTCTCCATCTTCCCGTTTCCGACTCCCTGTCTCTGTCTCTGTCTTCGTCTCCTTCTTGTTTTCCTCCTCCTCCTCTTCCTCCTCTTCCTTCTTTCCACCTCCTTCTCACAAGCCATTCTGACTGTGCCAAGATTAGATCTCAAAGGAGAAATAGGATGAAGAACTATGGGAGGGGAGACTGATGGGCGAGGGGACAATGACTGGAATGAAAATAAATAAAATAATAAAATTGAAAAAAATGAAAAAATTCGATCCATTAGTACAGTAAAAGGATATATTATGCAAATAAATGACAAACCACAAAATTGTGAATTTTTTTTCTAAATTGGTTCACTAAAAGGGAATAAAACAACAAAGAGGGTTTATGGTTTTGTCGGTATTGTATTAATGCCTTTGATGAAATGATTTTATGAGATCAAAATAATCACCTTGGAGGGAAACACAACAACCACAAAACATCAAAGTAGTTTTAATTGTATTTTTTAAAGTTCTTTTATTTTTCTGCTAATTTACTTGCTTCATTTTTATTTCCGGTTTATTAGATATTTGAATTGTTCTATATAATTGATATTTTTATGGGATATTTTATTTATTTACATTTCAAACGTTATCTCCCTTCCCGGTTTCCCCTCTGTATACTCCCTATCCTGTCCCGCATCTCCTTGCTTCTGCAAAGATGCCCACCCACTCACCCACTGATTCCCACCTCACCACCCTGCCATTTCCCTACACTGGGGGATTGAGCCTTCACAAGACCAAGGGCCTCTCCTTTTATTGATGTCATCCTCTGCTACATATGCATCTGGAGCCAGGGGTCCCTCCATGTGTACTCTTTGGTTGGTGGTTTACTCCCTAGAAGCTCTGTAGGTCTGGTTAGTTGATATTGTTGTTCTTCCTATGGGATTGCCAACCCCTTCAGCTCTGTTAATCCTTTTCCTAAATCCTCCATTGGGATCTCCATGTTCAGTTCAATAGTTGGCTGCGAGCATCCACATTTGTGTTTGTTATATTATAACACTAATCATCTGTCATATGTAAAGCAGGCAAAGAAATTTTTCCATGCTGTAGGCTGCATTTTCATTCCCATATTGGTGCCCTTTGTTGTAGGAATATTTTTTGTTTTCATGACACCACGTTTATCAGTGATTGGCCATAATGTTTGTGTTACCAGGCTATTGTTCTGAAAGTTCTTTCCTTTGCCTGAATTTTGTGCCCCAATTTGTCCCCCATGTGATTCAGAATACATGTCTTATGACCCATGTTTACTTGGACCATATGATCCATGATCCATATTACGTTTATCAGCTATGGGTATCATATAGAACAAAATTATAAAAATAACGTGTGAGAACAATTGTTTCCACAATGTGGTTTATGTAAATAAATAATTGTAGTTGTAAATGTGAAATGTTAATTGTATTTACTAAAAACACATAATGTGCCTTTTTATCAGTAAAGCATGCTCAACTTTCAAACAATGGCATTTTATTCTGAATTCAATGTACTGTGTTAAGTATTGTTAGACAATTCTAATAGTTCTGGTAAGCTGGAAATCCAGGTCATGCCATTAGGATCATGTGTGTTTCAGTAGTGGTCCATGGAGACACCACTGACAATCTCATGTGGCACGTACCATCATGTTACTTCAACTTAAAGAAGCAAATTGCCTTTGAAAGAGAAATCTCTCCAGGATTGATTCTGGACAAATCCTTATCCATTTTGCATCTCTCTTTTTATTTTGAAAGTTTAGAAAAGGATACATTTTTTTCAGTATCTAGGGTATCTACTACTGTTCAAAATGCTATGAAACTTGGAAAGATTTTCCAAGTTCTGCTTTAGAGGTTTAAGGATTCATACCACAGGCAAACAATCATACTCAAAAACATTTTTCTCATGGAATCTCTAGGCCAAAAATAAATTAAAGATGATTTCTTTATGACAGCGAATCCAGGAAATCTGCTATGGCTTATAATTATTTGGCTATGCACTGACAAGCAATACATGAAAACACTTAAATCATATTTTTGTATATTTCTGATAAACCAAATTGTATCACACTATTAAGAAATAAAATACACATAATCATAATCCATTGCTATTTCATGTTATTAGACATTATACCATTGATATAAAACTTGTCATAATGACAGAGTCCTTGAAGGAACTATGATTTCATTGAAGAAGCCTGGGCAATTACAAGCTAATATAATTTAGCTCATGACTGACTTCTGATAATAAGTCAAAGTTCATAAACTCAAAACAACTGTGTTTCCGATGATAGGGTTCTCTGTATAATTGCTGCCTGTAAGCCTCAATGCTTTTTAAAATTTTGCTTGACATACTTTGCAATCTGTCAGCTAATTAAAGGATCTGGTATATTTGTTTTGTGGATAATCATCCTCCTTTACACATAGTTTGACCTCCTGTGGCTTTAGTTATCGGTCATTAGTAGTACCTCAAATATTTCCTTTTAAATATTTCACTTCAGTAATTCCAGAAGCCGTGAACATAAGATCACATACCATTCAGACGGGCATGAAGAAACTTGAACGGTTACCTAAAATAAGGAGGAACTGCTACAATGCTAGTTCAGCCTATACATTTCATAATTATATAATTAATAATATCCTATTGTACATTATAGACAAACACTAAAACAAGTGATACTGCAGATTTTAGTGGAAGTTGTAGAGTAAAAGAGAACATTTAAGAAATAAACTAAGCAGTTAAAATTTTATGTAGATGGAAATATTATTCAGTTCATACTGCTATAGCACATACTCCAAGATGGATGATTTAAGCAACAAAAAAATAATTATAGATCTAGACAATAGATTATAAGATCAAAGTACAGGGATAATCATTTTCTGGTTAGGGAAATATGTTAAGGCAATAGACTTCTATTTCTGCAGTACCTTCATGTGAGAAAGAGTGAATTCTCTTTGTATCTTCTACTAAGGGTACCAGTTTGATCAGATCAGTGCAACTTTCTTTGCCCTCTGTTTACTCAACTCTCTCATGACCCTATTTTCCCTTAAATCACACAGAAGCTGAGAGCATCAACATATAGACTCTAGGGAAAGGAGTTGGAAGTGGTACTCTGCAGGAAACAATGAAGAAAATAAGAGAATCATTGACAGACTAAAATATATTAAGTCAAGAAAAAAATATAAGAATAAGTATCTGTAGCAAGGAGCATTCCAGTCATCTATAAAGAATGAGGGGAACATATAAGGAATACGATATAGTATTTCGAAAATCTCATTTTACTCAAATATTCCACCATAAAAGAGTTGTTGCCTGTGAATGAAGCAGGAAGCTATGGTAGCAGATAATTAACGAAATGTGACTGATGCTTTCAGTAATCCAAAGAAGAAACAGAGAAATACAGACCTGCAAAAAAGATGGGTTCTCCATTTGTGTTCAGTCCATAATTCAGGCAAATTTAACATATGCTCATTTGACTATAGTGGTGTAGTCCTTAATAACATACCACTTATGTTAACAGCCAAAGCTCAATGGTATGCATGTATTATCCCCCAGGTTCTATGTCAAAGGTCAGGCAGAAACGACTGAATCTTTTGCTTAGCAATCACCAGAATGAAGAGATTATTGGGCATAATTTGTGTCTGGAGTATTTAAGCCCTCTTCCACCTCAAGCACAATTCACAATTTGGGTTCTGGTAGATGTGAGTATAAAGAATGGGCTTCCAAGGAGGCTATCACTCCTCCTGCCACGGGGGTCTCTCTTGACAATGTGGTATACTGTGTTTTCAAAGTTCATAGATTTCATCTCTTCTCTGATGCCTTTAATCTTCCTGTGTCTTTTTTGGGGGGTTCATATAAATAGGTCTGAACCACTCTAGGTAATCTTCTATTTGACTAAATCCAAATCAAAGTAGCTTTATTTACCTGAAAACGCCTCTTTTGTCATACAACTAAACCATCTAAGTATAGTAGTAGAGTTCTTAAAATCATTTATGTATTAATTTTACCAAGTTATACACAGAAACAGAAATAAGAACGTTGGGGGAACTTTTCCCCCTGATCATACTGCCTTTCCTTGTCCCTTTCTCTTTTACTTTCTCACAAGCACATTTAGTAACTATTCCATGCAATCATTTCTGACTTCACAGAAAATTTCATCTCAAAAAAGAAATCCAATCCTGAGTACAATATTCTTACATAAATTTAGTATATAAAAGTAATATAATACATATAGCTTTTAAATTCTTATCAATAAAATAGTGATCCTCAAACCCATCACATATAGACAAGCACACAGAGAGAAATAGAGGGGGGCAGTGAGAAGAGGAGAAGGAAGAAGAGGAGGAGAAGGAGGAGGAGGAGGAGGAAAAAAAAGAGGAGATTTTAATGTTAACCAAAAAAGGAGAAACTCAATGAGGACTGTGGAAGAGGGATAAGTATTGAGCCTAAGAAAGTAGGAAGAGACCATACAATGGTGAAGAAACAGAAGAACAGCACAGCAGGGGAAGGGAGTCTCTGAGACATTGCTGGGAGAGTGAGAATGATTTGCATCTGAATTGACCTTGTACAATTATTTTGTCTTTATTTCTTCACTTGTATATTTACTTAAGAAAAAAAAATATATAGAGAGAGAATTAGATATTACAAAAATAAACACTTTACCTGTTTATACTTCAAATGTCAATAAATGATTAACTTATAAACTATTAACATAAAGCTGATAACCCTCAAACTTTAATTTTATATAAATAAATTGAGTCATAACCATACTATATCTTATTTATGCTATATAGTGGTCAAATTATTTCTCTTTTCAGGATTAATAATCTGCTAATTCTATTCCTATACTCTTATATACCACACTTATATTCTTAGCTGGAAGGGAATTAAGTAATAAATAGCTATTTATACTTCAAAGTCAAATCATATAGAAGAACAAGTTTCTTAAAACATTTCCGATCATTTTCACTGCTACTATGGCTTTTAGATCAGGCTAAAGCCTATACAGGCTCTCACTTCTTTAGTCTGGCAAGCATTCACAATTATGAATCTCCCAGCAATGTGATACACCATTGATGGAAATTAAAGTGTGTAACTCTCTTGTAAAGGCTTGTAAATAATTCATAACCTCATTTAATGCTGCCCTTAAAAGTTTCCCTGCACAATGATTTGAACCGTACGAACAGAAAACATAATGTCATGAGGCCTATGAAATTCATATTATCATATTTTTGACCCAGTTAAAACTCCAGTATACTGAAAATCTAATACTGTTCACAAGAGTTGGGAAGTCGTCAAGCTGGTATATGAATTAACTTTTACTGGTTTGTTTTCTCACTTATGGCCATCAAATGACTTGAAAAGAAAGTTCATATGTGACAGCCAACATAAGGATAAAAAAGTATCTTCCAAACTTTCTTCATGTTCCAGAGTTACTGATTTTAAGATGTGTTTGTACTTAGATTGTTTTAATCATCACATAAATAACTTGCCTAATTTTAGTTCTTGCCATGAAAAATAATGTCTGTGAAGGATAACAAATACCAAGTGTCACCACAGGAGAGCAGATACACTCAATAGCCTTCAAAGGAAAACCTTGGTTCTGGTAGACAACCTGAATTACATTGAAGGAAGGGTCAGATTTGACATAAAAATTATTCTAACAAATACTCATGGAGCACTAAAGAGAGTTTGGCTTGGGTGTTTATATGATTGCTTTTCTTTTGCCTCAGAATCATCCTGCCTTTGAAGAAGAGTTTCTTAACCTTTACAAGTAACTACCAAAGGTCAAATAAACTCCAGAGAAGCCTAGGAAGTGAGAGCTGTCAAACCTTTTCTCTTTGTCTCTAGCCTGAACTCTTAACTGCCATGTGATACCGTCAAACTATTTTTGTGGTTTTTGTTGCTGAATAGGGTCCTTTAAAAAGTCTAGAATCGGGGTTGGGGATTTAGCTCAGTGGTAGAGCGCTTGCCTAGCAAACACAAGGCCCTGGCAAGGCCCTGGGTTCGGTCCCCAGCTTGAAAAAAAGAAAAGAAAAAAAAAAAGTCTAGAATCTTGAGTTAATTAATTATAACAAAAATTCATATATTAACTTCTATTTATATAAAACATTTATGTTTAATTTATAGCACAAGTTTTAAACAATCAATAGTGAAATTAATATTTTTCCTAATGTTTTGTGATATATAGTATAGACAGGACTATGCATTCAGACAGCCAGATGTGAAGAGCATGAGGCTGAGTATCTACTCTGACATTGCTCCCTATAGCTCGTTCACCAGCATGCCTGCAACATTCTCATTCTTTTCTGTGGTGCATGGATGAGGCCATAGCACGCAGAGGTTGCTCTGCTAAGAAATAAGTTGTCATTTAAGAGTAGAATATTACTCACTCAAGAACAGGATGCTTTTCTCCAATTTGCGTTCTTAGCTTGAAAGTTGTAAATGTACAGGTTGCTGTTTTTGTTGTTTGTGTTGTTGTTGTTGTTGTTGTTTGACTTTGTCACTTTTGGAATTAAATATACAAAGGAATTTATGTTTATCTTTGTATGATGCTCAGAAACTATGCTCTTGAATCCTGCTTTATGGACTTCTTTGACCCGGGTTTGAACTGTCTCCTTTTAGGATTGCTTTCCTGCCTTGTGTTTTAGAATGGAACACTGCACAGCATAAGCTTCTGATCATGCCTGACAACAATGGTCTCACCGAGCACTGCATGCTGACTGGTATATGCAGGGACTACTGTGCAATCACTGGTGCCATGGGAGAAGGTTGTTTATTATTGGAGCCAGTCGCTTCCTCGTTTGGATTTGAGACCTTGTCCAAAGGACAAGATGCATTGTCGATGTGGCAGACATGGCCAAAGGCCCGAAGGGTGGGATCTTCTGTTGTCCTTTTTCAATATCGTACCGCTATAAACTGCTTTCTTAGAGTTTATGTTTATATAGATAGATCTGCACTGTTCTCAACCTTGGTCAGAAGTTTGCTTTACAGTTGAGTACTTGCTAATCCTGAGATTCGTAACTCTTCAAAAATACTGAAAACAGGCACTCCTGAATGCACAGCTATAGGTGGGACAGGTTTACCAAGTGGCCTTTGGCTAAGTTGTGGGGAACCATTAAAGAAAAGGCAGAAAGTAATCAAGATCCAAAAGATGGGAGGCACGTTGCAGGAATGCTGCAAAATGTCTTCTGGATGGGACATGGCTGCTGCACACATAAACTCACTGCAGTTGTAGATACCTGCACAAAGGTGCCCAAGGTCAAGCCAGTCAAAAATGACAGTATTCATGCAGAATGACTGCCAAATGCTAGTCCTATCTGAGCAGACATTAGGTAATGACTATTGGAGAAAAGATTCACTTTCCTGAGAGTGTCCTCAGATAAGCTGCCCTTCCCCAGTGAGTGACCAAATGGCCTCACACCTATGTATGACAACACTAATTAATTCAAAGGGTTAAAAATTTTAATGAATAGTAAAGTTTTGAAAAGATAAAATATTTATTTCATTTGCTTCTACGTCTTTACTTGTGCCTTCAGTATTTATGACACTTTCTTCCTCTGGTGGGGAGGAACTCAGGTATGTGTCTTTTCTTATATGTATAAGCATTGTAAGTCAGTCCATTCAATTTCATTACACTAAATGCCCTGGTGTGCTGATGAGTTAAAGTTATATATCCATCTTGCACGTTTGTAAGCTGAGACTCAGCTAACTAGGGCCTATTTAACATGTCACCTTCAGTGAATCTCAATGTCTACATTTTAATGTATTTTTGGGGTGGCAGCAGGGAAACAAGGACCAGTTCCTCTAATAATTATCTTTGTTTCCCAAAACTGAAATTCAGTCACTGCAAATCTCAGAATTTATTCCTGTATGAACTTGCCTTTTGTTTTTCTCAGATACTTTTCATTTAACCTCTTGTTTAAATTTTAATTGCTGTGTTTTCAAAACACACTGAAAATCAAAGTTAAGATCTCTCAGACACCAAGTCACCAATCAGGCAGCATAGACAAGCTGTTCCTAGGCCCCGGACACATAGAGAGCAGAGGACTGCCTGGTCTGGCTTAGTAGAAGAAGACTTGCTTAACCCTGAAGAGACTTGAGGCCCCAAGGTTAGGGAGGCCTGGGAGGAGGGAGCATCCCCTTGAGGACAAATGGAAGGAGGAATGGATGAGGAACTGTGCTGGGGCTTGGGGAACAATGACTTGATTGTAAAACAAAACAAAAGTAACAAAAACAGTCGGTTAATGGGAGAGGGGATCAGAAAGAAATGGCAAAAAAAGTACATGTAAAATCTCACCATTCAGAATAAGAGCAATATAATGACACCATTAGTGTGTTGTTTGAAAATATGAACCCATGAAATTTTACAAGGCCCCACCCCTAGGTGAGGATGTACACATGGTCAATGATTAGTCTTCAGGGGGAGACTAAGTTTCCTTTAGGAATGAACTCCTCCCATGCAAGGCAAGGGTAATATAATCTCTAGTGGTCAGCTTTAGACAAATGAATTTTGTCAAATGCTTTTTATGCATCTAAGGAAAAGATCATGTGACTTTTTCCTTGAGTTTGTTTATATTGTGGATTACATTAATGGATTTTCATACATTAAACCAACCTTGCATCTCTGGGATGAAGCCTACTTGATTGTGGTTAATGATGTTTTTGATGTGTTTCTTGGATTTGGGTTAAAAGAATGTTGTTGAGTATTTTTGCATCGATATTCATAAGGAAGATTAGTCTGAAGTTCTCTTCTTTGGTTGGGTCCTTGTGTGGTTTAGGTATCAGAATAATTGTGGCTTCATAGAATGAATTAGGTAGTGTTCCTTCTATTTCCTTTTGTTTTTCATGTATATTTATTATTAATCTATTGAATGTCTGCATTATTATATGTGCTGAACAAAATGAAAAATTAGAAAGATCTCAAAGTCACTCTTCTCTATGTGCCTACTCTTTACTCAGACTACAGAAGTGGCTCAGCAGTTAAGAATATAGACTGCTCTTCAAGAACAGCCATTCCCAGCCCCCATATAAAAGCTCACAACCAGGGGTAACTCAAGTTTCAGGGGATCTATCATCCTGTTCTGGCCTCACAGGGTACTTCATGCATGTGATACACAAAAAGTATGTAATAATAACTTATACACATAAAATGAAATAAAATAAACCTTAAAAATAAGAAAGACAATCAAGGTACATATTAAAAACTCCTGTACAAATAGATGTAAAGTGGGTAGTTACAAGCATTTGAAAGTAAGATGTATGCTGCATCAAACTTACTAGTAATCTTAACTGTCACTTTATCCATATTGGCAAGATCGAATTATGGACAAAGCTAGACACCCAAAAAGCTTATTCAATAGAATAGATGTTTTCATTAATTTCTATGTACAAAGTTGTGTCATTGCTTAAAACTGCTATTATAAAAATTGGGTGTTGATCCCTAATATTTTTAGTGCTTCATGTATTTTCTTGTTGATAATAAAATGAGTGAAGTTTCGATGATAAGTACCTGTTTTCCACTAAATTCACTGAGAAATGTTTTCTCAGTCATGTGACAAGATTATTCTATTCTACACTTAAATTGTTCCCTTTTGATAGTTGACAATCATATTTAGGAAGATTTGTTATAAACCATTACAAATATGGGTACATATTTTGAGACTTTAATTTGGGCCTAATATTTATATTTTTCTTTTAGATTTTTCTAGAAGTTTCATCTATTTAAATAAGATTTAAAGAAACATTTACCATAAATGATAAAAACACAACACAGGGCTTCTTTTCTGCTTCAGGGAGTAAATTTCAATTATATTTTATTGTGAGTGTTAAAACAAAGAATAAAGTAGGAAACACCAACACATCTCATAAGCAAAGTTAAACAACCTCCCTAAAGATAAAAATAGCACACACCTTCCTCATTTAGTATTCAGAGCAATACATATTGGAAAGAATTCAAAGAAAGTCAGTATTCAGATATCCTTTCTTTTGCTTCACATATTATTAAACCCTAATGGATATCACTGATTATCATTATTATATCACGGTCCTCTTCACATTGGGTATTTGTATAATATTTCTTTACATATATATATGTACATATGTACAAACATTTACACATATGTAAATATGTCTATGTTTAAATATGAGTGTGCTTTGCTTTATTTTGCAGTGACTAGAGGACAACATTTTGGAAGTTCTCTCTTTCCACCCTTTACCATGTTCATTCTGGAGATTAAACTCAATTATCAAGGTTAGTGGCAAGAATTTAACAGGTAAGCTCTTTCCCCATATCCCAGTACTTTATTAGTTGTTGTTCTATTGCTATGACAATACAACTTGACCAAGGCAACTCTTATAAAAGAAAATATTTAAATTTATAATATTAATTCATTATACATGACTGGCAATATAGTATCCTACTCTCATATATGATGCTAGAGAAGAAGTTGAGGGTTTTACATCCTGATCTGCAGATAACAGACAGAAGAGGTGAGAGAGAGAGAGAGAGAGAGAGAGAGAGAGAGAGAGAGAGAGATTACATATGGAGATATGGTATGAGCTTTTGAACCTTAAAGCCAACTTCTAGTGACTGACCTCCTCATCCAAAAAGGTTACAACTCTTAATACTGCCAAAATAGTTCCAGTTAACTGGTCACTAAGAATTCAAATATAGGAGCTTATGGGGGTCATTCTCACTCAAATAAAAAGTATATGTGTGTGTGTGTGTGTGTGTGTGAGTGTGTGTGTGTGTGTGTGTGTGTGTGTGTGTGTGTGTGTGTGTGCTTAATCAAAAATCTCCCTATTTAGGTGCTTTTAGAAGCCATCCACAGGATTTATATATCCTTCTTTTTTCCTTCGAAATAGAAGAGTTACATTGTTTCATTTATTTACAGGACAGTTCATGTTTAAGTTACAGCAGTAAAAATAGCTTTTGCATGTGGAAGTAAGAGCAATAGGTTTCTTGAATTTGTCTCTAGGAGCCATGTAGAAATAGAAATCAAAGACAGTCTTTAAAATTCATGGTGTCTATGGCAGTGACATATTATCTAGCTATCCCATTCTTATAAAAGGGTCCAGAGCTTCCCAAAATTACATCAGCAATTTCCAAGTATGGAAAGACATGATTTTGTGAAATCATTGTATATATAAACCATACATACACTACTGTCCTCCAAAGGTGCATATGTAGCTCATGAGACAAAACATAACTGGTCCAAGTTTAAAATTCCCTACAGTGTTAGATCCCAACATTATTTGAAAATAAGACATATTCTGAGACACTAAGCATTGACTTAACTGTTAATTCCTGTCTAAATCAAAAGCCAATTGTATACTTTCAAATAAATTAACACAGGACATATATTCCATTCGATTGGGAAGAATTGGAAAATAGCAAGTGAAGACCAACAAAAACACATCCAAACAAACAGTAAACAAGAACCTCCATATTTGAATTGTGAAGGCATCATTTATACCAGAAACCTGTATCTCCATCCACCTGATGACTGTGATAGCCTCTTCTTAAGTAATCTGTCCTTGTTTCAGTTTTCCTAAATTAATACCCATGTTTCTTACATGTTCACTATCCTAAGATGTCCATTGAAACCTTAGTACAACCTTTATAATTCCATGTCCTGCTGCAGACATTTAATCCAACACTGGTGCATATGCTTTGGCTTCTGTCATATTTTAGAACCTTGCTGTAAGCTTGATTGGCTCATTCACTGCTGTAGACTTCATGCCTGAAGACCCAACCTTGTATGGACTGTGACATATATTATGCTGTGAGCTTGTTCCTAGAAAACTGGGAGCACAGATTCTGTGGCCCATATTTTCCTTCTAAGTTTATCTTGGGAAAATGCTTCCCAATGTAGCCATTTTTGCAAAAAGTTACTCTGAAAATTTTATCTTTGCTTGCAACAATCTCTGTTCAAATTAATATATGCTGGTAAATTGTGGAGTATTCCAAACCTCCCTCATTATCTTAGTGCATGTGCTTTAAAAATGGTATTAATATCTTTAACAATTTCTTTTTTTTATTTTTTATTTCTGAAAACAAGCTTTATTTGAATAAGGATTTAAATACATTACATAACATTAAAACTGGAAGAGAAAAGAAAAGCGAAGCCCACTTTGTTCCTTCACATGGCACTGGGCAGCGGCTCGTATTGAGTTGCAGCCTTTTTTACAGATAACTCTGTACTCTTTTCAGGCACAACCTAGAAGTAGACAGCTCAAGTATTATAGCCTCCTTCTGGAACAACTGTGTGTGAAGGACCTTAGTGGACGAAAATCTTCATAGTGGGCAGAATTTTGAGCAGGAACATGGTTGTACATTTTGCTTGGAAGGAGTAATGGCCAGATGTGTGACTGTTTACTGATTCTTGGGGCTGTAGCTAATGGTTTGTCTCAATGGACTTGGAAAGAGAATGATTAGAAAATTAAAGAGGATGACATTTGGGGAACAATTACATGGCTAGGTCTCCCCAGTGGGTCAAGATGCTTGTGTGCCATAGCATGATGATCTTAATAGCGTATCTTGCTATTATTTTTTGAACTATTGATGTCCTGCTAGAAGGTCATTTCCCATCCCATATTTTTCTATAAATAATATGATTTCATTCTTGGTGATGGGACTTTTTAAATGTATTTACTATCTATTTGTATATCTTTGGAAAATGTTTGTTCATTTAATTTGCCTTTTTATTGATTGCATTGTTTTCTTAGTTGGTACTTAATTTTTTGAGTTATTTATATATTCACCCTTGACTGGATAGATACTTGCAAAGATTTCTTCAAATTCTGTACACTATCCCTTTACTCTAATTGTTTCTTTTATTATACAGAAACCTTGTAATTTGATGCAATGCAGTTTATCATTTCTTGCTATTATTTTCTGAGCTATTGGTGTCCTCTGTAGAAGGTTATTCCCCTTCTCATATGTTTTTTTTCTTTTTTTTTCCTTTTTTCTTTTTTCTTTTTTTTTTTTTTATTAACTTGAGTATTTCTTATATACATTTCGAGTGTTATTCCCTTTCCCGTTTTCCGGGCAAACATCCCCCTCCCCCCTCCCCTTCCTTATGGGTGTTCCCCTCCCAACCCCTCCCCCCATTGCCGCCCTCCCCCCATAGACTAGTTCACTGGGGGTTCAGTCTTAGCAGGACCCAGGGCTTCCCATTCCACTGGTGCTCTTACTAGGATATTCATTGCTACCTATGGGGTCAGAGTCCAGGGTCAGTCCATGTATAGTCTTTAGGTAGTGGCTTAGTCCCTGGAAGCTCTGGTTGCTTGGCATTGTTGTACTTTTGGGGTCTCGAGCCCCTTCAAGCTCTTCCAGTTCTTTCTCTGATTCCTTCAATAGGGGACCTATTCTCAGTTCAGTGGTTTGCTGCTGGCATTCGCCTCTGTATTTGCTGTATTCTGGCTGTGTCTCTCAGGAGCGATCTACATCTGGCTCCTGTCAGTCTGCACTTCTTTGCTTCATCCATCTTGTCTAATTGGGTGGCTGTATATGTATGGGCCACATGTGGGGCAGGCTCTGAATGGGTGTTCCTTAAGTCTCTGTTTTAATCTTTGCCTCTCCCTTCCCTGCAAAGGGTATTCTTTAAACTCATTTAAAGAAGGAGTGAAGCATTCACATTTTGATCATCCGTCTTGAGTTTCGTTTGTTCTAGGGATCTAGGGTAATTCAAGCATTTGGGCTAATAGCCACTTATCAATGAGTGCATACCATGTATGTCTTTCTGTGATTGGGTTAGCTCACTCAGGATGATATTTTCCAGTTCCAACCATTTGCCTACGAATTTCATAAACTCGTTGTTTTTGATAGCTGAGTAATATTCCATTGTGTAGATGTACTACATTTTCTGTATCCATTCCTCTGTTGAAGGGCATCTGGGTTCTTTCCATTTTCTGGCTATTATAAATAAGGCTGCTATGAACATAGTGGAGCACATGTCTCTTTTATATGTTGAGGCATCTTTTGGGTATATGCCCAAGAGAGGTATAGCTGGATCCTCAGGCAGTTCAATGTCCAATTTTCTGAGGAACCTCCAGACTGATTTCCAGAATGGTTTTACCAGTCTGCAATCCCACCAACAATGGAGGAGTGTTCCTCTTTCTCTACATTCTCGCCAGCATCTGCTGTCACCTGAGTTTTTGATCTTAGCCAATCGCACTGGTGTGAGGTGAAATCTCAGGGTTGTTTTGATTTGCATTTCCCTTATGACTAAAGATGTTGAACATTTCTTTAGGTGTTTCACAGCCATTCGGCATTCCTCAGCTGTGAATTCTTTGTTTAGCTCTGAACCCCATTTTTTAATAGGGTTATTTGTTTCCCTGCGGTCTAACTTCTTGAGTTCTTTCTATATTTTGGATATAAGGCCTCTATCTGTTGTAGGATTGGTAAAGATCTTTTCCCAATCTGTTGGTTGCCGTTTTGTCCTAACCACAGTGTCCTTTGCCTTACAGAAGCTTTGCAGTTTTATGAGATCCCATTTGTCGATTCTTGATCTTAGAGCATAAGCCATTGGTGTTTCGTTCAGGAAATTTTTTCCAGTGCCCATGTGTTCCAGATGTTTCCCTAGTTTTTCTTCTATTAGTTTGAGTGTGTCTGGTTTGATGTGGAGGTCCTTGATCCACTTGGACTTAAGCTTTGTACAGGGTGATAAGCATGGATCGATCTGCATTCTTCTACATGTTGCCCTCCAGTGGAACCAGCACCATTTGCTGAAAATGCTATCTTTTTTCCATTGGATGGTTTTGGCTCCTTTGTCAAAAATCAAGTGACCATAGGTGTGTGGGTTCATTTCTGGGTCTTCAATTCTATTCCATTGGTCTATCTGTCTGTCTCTGTACCAATACCATGCAGTTTTTATCACTATTGCTCTGTAATACTGCTTGAGTTCAGGGATAGTGATTCCCCCTGAAGTCCTTTTATTGTTGAGGATAGCTTTAGCTATCCTGGGTTTTTTGTTATTCCAGGTGAATTTGCAAATTGTTCTGTCTAACTCTTTGAAGAATTGGATTGGTATTTTGATGGGGATTGCATTGAATCTGTAGATTGCTTTTGGTAAAATGGCCATTTTTACTATATTAATCCTGCCAATCCATGAGCATGGGAGATCTTTCCATCTTCTGAGGTCTTCTTCAATTTCTTTCCTCAGTGTCTTGAAGTTCTTATTGTACAGATCTTTTACTTGCTTGGTTAAAGTCACACCGAGGTACTTTATATTATTTGGGTCTATTATGAAGGGTGTCGTTTCCCTAATTTCTTTCTCGGCTTGTTTCTCTTTTGTATAGAGGAAGGCAACTGATTTATTTGAGTTAATTTTATACCCAGCCACTTTGCTGAAGTTGTTTATCAGCTTTAGTAGTTCTCTGGTGGAACTTTTGGGATCACTTAAATGTACTATCATGTCATGTGCAAATAGTGATATTTTGACCTCTTCTTTTCCGATCTGTATCCCTTTGATCTCCTTTTGTTGTCTGATTGCTCTGGCTAGAACTTCAAGAACTATATTGAATAAGTAGGGAGAGAGTGGGCAGCCTTGTCTAGTCCCTGATTTTAGTGGGATTGCTTCAAGTTTCTCTCCATTTAGTTTAATGTTAGCAACTGGTTTGCTGTATACGGCTTTTACCATGTTTAGGTATGGGCCTTGAATTCCTATTCTTTCCAGGACTTTTATCATGAAGGGGTGTTGAATTTTGTCAAATGCTTTCTCAGCATCTAATGAAATGATCATGTGGTTCTGTTCTTTCAGTTTGTTTATATGATGGATCACGTTGATGGTTTTCCGTATATTAAACCATCCCTGCATGCCTGGGATGAAGCCTACTTGATCATGGTGGATGATTGTTTTGATGTGCTCTTGAATTCGGTTTGCCAGAATTTTATTGAGTATTTTTGCGTCGATATTCATAAGGGAAATTGGTCTGAAGTTCTCTTTCTTTGTTGTGTCTTTGTGTGGTTTAGGTATAAGAGTAATTGTGGCTTCGTAGAAGGAATTCGGTAGGGCTCCATCTGTTTCAATTTTGTGGAATAGTTTGGATAATATTGGTACGAGGTCTTCTATGAAGGTTTGATAGAATTCTGCACTAAACCCGTCTGGACCTGGGCTCTTTTTGGTTGGGAGACCTTTAATGACTGCTTCTATTTCCTTAGGAGTTATGGGGTTGTTTAACTGGTTTATCTGTTCCTGATTTAACTTCGATACCTGGTATCTGTCTAGGAAATTGTCCATTTCCTGAAGATTTTCAAATTTTGTTGAATATAGGTTTTTATAGTAAGATCTGATGATTTTTTGAATTTCCTCCGAATCTGTAGTTATGTCTCCCTTTTCATTTCTGATTTTGTTAATTTGGACACACTCTCTGTGTCCTCTCGTTAGTCTGGCTAAGGGTTTATCTATCTTGTTGATTTTCTCAAAGAACCAACTTTTGGTTCTGTTGATTCTTTCTATGGTCCTTTTTGTTTCTACTTGGTTGATTTCAGCTCTGAGTTTGATTATTTCCTGCCTTTTACTCCTCCTGGGTGTATTTGCTTCTTTTTGTTCTAGAGCTTTTAGGTGTGCTGTCAAGCTGCTGACATATGCTCTTTCCTGTTTCTTTCTGCAGGCACTCAGCGCTATGAGTTTTCCCCTTAGCACAGCTTTCATTGTGTCCCATAAGTTTGAGTATGTTGTATCTTCATTTTCATTAAATTCTAAAAAGTTTTTAATTTCTTTCTTTATTTCTTCCTTGACCAGGTTATCATTGAGTAGAGCATTGTTCAATTTCCACGTATATGTGGGCATTCTTCCCTTATTGTTATTGAAGACCAGTTTTAGGGCGTGGTGGTCCGATAGCACGCATGGGATTATTTCTATCTTTCTGTACCTGTTGAGGCCCGTTTTTTGACCAATTATATGGTCAATTTTGGAGAAAGTACCATGAGGAGCTGAGAAGAAGGTATATCCTTTTGCTTTAGGATAGAATTTTCTATAAATATCCGTTAAGTCCATTTGGCTCATGACTTCTCTTAGTCTGTGGACATCACTGTTTTATTTCTGTTTCCATGATCTGTCCATTGGTGAGAGTGGGGTGTTGAAATCTCCCACTATTATTGTGTGAGGTGCAATGTGTGTTTTGAGATTTAGTAAGGTTTCTTTTACATATGTAGGTGCCCTTGTATTTGGGGCATAGATATTTAGGATTGAGAGTTCATCTTGGTGGATTTTTCCTTTGATGAATATGAAGTGTCCTTCCTTATCTTTTTTGATGACTTTTAGTTGAAAATTGATTTTATTTGATATTAGAATGGCTACTCCAGCTTGCTTCTTCTGACCATTTGCTTGGAAAGTTGTTTTCCAGCCTTTCACTCTGAGGTAGTGTCTGTCTTTGTCTCTGAGGTGTGTTTCCTGTAGGCAGCAGAATGCAGGGTCCTCGTTGCGTATCCAGTTTGTTAATCTATGTCTTTTTATTGGGGAGTTGAGGCCATTGATATTGAGAGATATTAAGGAATAGTGATTATTGTTTCCCTTTATATTCATATTTGGATGTGAGGTTATGTTTGTGTGCTTTCATTCTCTTTGTTTTGTTGCCAAGACGATTAGTTTCTTGCTTCTTCTAGGGTATAGCTTGCCTCCTTATGTTGGGCTTTACCATTTATTATCCTTTGTAGTGCTGGATTTGTAGAAAGATATTGTGTAAATTTGGTTTTGTCATGGAATATCTTGGTTTCTCCATCAATGTTAATTGAGAGTTTTGCTGGATACAGTAACCTGGGCTGGCATTTGTGTTCTCTTAGGGTCTGTATGACATCAGTCCAGGATTCTCTGGCCTTCATAGTTTCTGGCGAGAAGTCTGGTGTGATTCTGATAGGTCTCCCTTTATATGTTACTTGACCTTTTTCCCTTACTGCTTTTAATATTCTTTCTTTATTTTGTGCGTTCGGTGTTTTGACAATTATGTGACGGGAGGTGTTTCTTTTCTGGTCCAATCTATTTGGAGTTCTGTAGGCTTCTTGTATGTCTATGGGTATCTCTTTTTTTAGGTTAGGGAAGTTTTCTTCTATGATTTGGTTGAAGATATTTACTAGTCCTTTGAGCTGGGAGTCTTCACTCTCTTCTATACCTATTATCCTTAGGTTTGATCTTCTCATTGAGTCCTGGATTTCCTGTATGTTTTGGACCAGTAGCTTTTTCCGCTTTACATTATCTTTGACAGTTGAGTAAATGATTTCTATGGAATCTTCTGCTCCTGAGATTCTCTCTTCCATCTCTTGTATTCTGTTGGTGAAGCTTGTATCTACAGCTCCTTGTCTCTTCTTTTGGTTTTCTATATCCAGGGTTGTTTCCATGTGTTCTTTCTTGATTGCTTCTATTTCCATTTTTAATTCCTTCAACTGTTTGATTGTGTTTTCCTGGAATTCTTTCAGGGATTTTTGCGATTCCTCTCTGTAGGCTTCTACTTGTTTATTAATGTTTTCCTGTGTTTCCCTAAGTGTGTTCATGTCTTTCTTGAAGTCCTCCAGCATCATGATCAAATATGATTTTGAAACTAGATCTTGCTTTTCTGGTGTGTTTGGATATTCCATGTTTGTTTTGGTGGGAGAATTGGGCTCCGATGATGGCATGTAGTCTTGGTTTCTGTTGCTTGGGTTCCTGCGCTTGCCTCTCACCATCAGATTATCTCTAGTGTTACTTTGTTCTGCTATTTCTGACAGTGGCTAGAGCTAGACTGTCCTATAAGCCTGTGTGTCAGGAGTGCTGTAGACCTGTTTTCCTCTCTTTCAGTCAGTTATGGGGACAGAGTGTTCTGCTTTCGGGCGTGTAGTTTTTCCTCTCTACAGGTCTTCAGCTGTTCCTGTGGGCCTGTGTCTTGAGTTCACCAGGCAGGTGGCTTGCAGCAGAAAATTTGGTCTTACCTGTGGTCCCGAGGCTCAGGTTTGCTCGTGGGGTGCTGTCCAGGGGCTCTCTGCAGCGGCAGCAACCAGGAAGACCTGTGCCGCCCCTTCCGGGAGCTTCAGTGCACCAGGGTTCCAGATGGTCTTTGGCTTTTTCCTCTGGCGTCCGAGATGTGTGTGCAGGGAGCAGCCTCTTCTGGTTTCCCAGGCTTGTCTGCCTCTCTGAAGGTTTAGCTCTCCCTCCCACGGGATTTGGGTGCAGAGAACTGTTTATCCGGTCTGTTTCTTTCAGGTTCCGGCGGTGTCTCAGGCAGGTGTCCTGCCGCTCCTGGGCCAACAATTTCTTTTATATTTTAGCACCTTCCTAGTATATATCTTAATCCACCTCATTCTTTCTCTTCACCAAACTAAACGTTCTTTATTTTCTGTGTCACCATAAATCTATGAGCAATGAGTACTAACCTTGCCACAGTCTAGATCTTATGCTATCTTGACACTTTCTCTAAGATAAATTTTAGTGATTACTTTTTAATTTAGTGTCACTCAAATCTTTAGGTCATGGCTAGGTTTAGTGATATTGTTTACCAGAATATTGTAATACAAATGGAGGGTAGTCCACCATGACGAATCTTCAGTATTCACTGATACTTTAGTAGCTCAGCCTTTACTGGGTGCATTTCTCTTAGCATTTGGTCTTCTGTACTCATACCAGAATACCCATTGAGATTTGACTATAAGATTCCGAGGCTCTCTAGCCCAGAAATCTCCAAATTCTCTCTCACAAGAGAGTTCTAAAGGCCTTGTGCCTGGGCTTATCAAAACTATAGCGCCAGAAATGGTACCAAGCTTCTGTGTTAGGTACTTGTTGTTGCCACCAAATATGTCATAAGGCTCAACCTACAGGATGACTGGCAAATTTGAGCTCTTAGGTTGAACATGTATAGTTCATGGTTATGGAAAAGCATTAGAGAAGTTTGTTTATGGCAGTGGGAGTGTATAGCTGTAACTCTCTCCTGTTTACATGCTGATGAAACAAGAATAGGGTATACAAACGTTTTGAGATTGTAACTTCTACAACATTATCATATAAGCCCACTATTCCATCATGCTAATTTGTCAAAATCGAAGGAAATTGAAGAAACAACTAATATTAATGTATATGTAAGTTTTATATCATATAATTTTTAAAATAGCATTGTTATGTTAAAGTATGTTTTGACTGGTTTATACTCTATCCATCTAATTTTAAATGAGATATTTAAAATCATGATTTTAAATAATCAACTTTTATCAGTATCATCAAATAGATTGATACTATGATACTGATTATATATGACAAGTTTTACATGCATATGTAATGAAAAACAAGAATGATAATATATTCCTTGAATGTAAATAAAAGCAAACAAAAGTACATACTTAAAAAAGCCATTATATACATGAATATATTTCAAATATAAATAAAGTTAGAAACATGTTGATTAGGCTATAAAATAATAATTCATTCTCATTTATAAAATTCAAACAGAATTATCAGTGTAATTTAACAGTAAATACTAAATCATGTTTCTAAATGTATTTTTAGTGTCTCTCCTCTAAATCCCCTCTGCAGTCCAAAGGATCTATCATTGAATTTCTTCTCTATCTGCATTCTTATCTAATCTGTTGTATCCTTGGGCAAGCAAGAGACCATGTATACATTCTATTTTATTTTACTTTAAGGGTAGCTTACAGAAAAACACTCTTCAATAAGTTCAGACACCCCGAAATGGACAATAATCAGAGAATAAAAGACCTTGTACTATTCAATCCTAAATGTGATGTCTACATAAATACTCCCTCAGGACTCAGAGAACTCTGAGGAGGAAGGGGCAGAAAGATTACAAGACCCAAAGGGATGGAAGACACCAAGGAAACAAGACTAGCTAGTCACAACAGTAGTGGCACACAAAACCTCACAGAAACTAGCAGCTTGCATATTACTTGCACAAGTCTAAGACAGATGGGGGTCTCAGTGCAAAACAGGAAATGAACACTAGTCCCCATCTCAATGCAAATGCTGTCCCTAATTGATAAATGTTCTCAAAGGAAAACAAATAACAACAAAAAAATCAAACAAACTAAACTAATTTTTCCCAAAAGACTTTGAACAGATATAGGAACCACATTCAAGGGCAGGCTCCATGACTAAAAGTAGGTGGCCAGCACTCATGGAACTCCATGGTATTTTGTAGGATGTGGGAGACAGTTGACTCATCATGCTTTGTCTGAGCAATTTTTCAAACTAAATGATATTTTGTTTATATATTAGGTTTTCTGATTTTGTTTTCATGGGTTCTCTCTCTCTCTCTCCCTCCCTTCCTCCCTCCCCCCCTTCTCATATGTTTTCTTAAATATTGTTGTGCTATTTCTTAGGTTTCCTTCCTTTCTTATTTGCTTTCTTTCTTTCTTTCTTTCTTTCTTTCTTTCTTTCTTTCTTTCTTTCTTTCTTTCTTTCTGTCTTATTGTTTTCTTTGTCCTATTCTGGTTTGTTTATTTTATCTATTATGACAATAACAACAAGAAAGATGATGATGATGATGATGATGATGATGTTTGTTCTTTGTGAATTGAGTAATGTTGTATTATTTAATTTATTAATATGTTGATTTAATTTACGTATTTACATTTGTACTTCTTCACTTTACATCGTACTCACTATTCCCTTCCAGATCACCCCTTTCACAATATTTCTTTCACCCCACCACCCCTTCTCCTCTGATTAGGTGTGGATACCCCTGGACACGCCTTGGCCCTGGTACTTGAGGTCTCTGTGAGGTCACACAAGGCATCCTAGCTAGAACATATCCCACATAAATACACACAATAGTTTTGGGATAGACTCTACTCTAGTTGTTTGGAAACCACAGGAAGACCAAGGTGCTGCACATATACTACAAATCTACAAGGAGGCCTAGGGTTAGTCCATAGGTGTTCTTTGGTTGGTGGTTCAGTCTCTGAGATCCCCAAGTGTCCAGGTTAGTTGATCAGGTTGGGTCAGTTATTGGTTGGCCATGTCTCAGTCTCTGCTCAATGTCATGTGCTTGATTTCCTGTAGACAGGATAAACTTGTGTTTGAAAGTTTTATGGGTGGGTTGATGTCTCTATAGCTCAGCTGGGTTCCTGCTAGACCCCAGGCCCAGGATGTGGTGGCTACTGCTTCTGCTTCTGCTTCTGCTTCTGCTTCCGCTTCCTCTTCCTCTTCCTCTTCCTCTTCCTCCTCCTCTTTCTCTTCCTCCTCCTCCTCCTCCTCCACCTCTTCCTCTTCCTCTTCTTCTTCTTCTTCTTCTTCTTCTTCTTCTTCTTCTTCTTCTTCTTCTTCTTCTTCTTTCTTTCTTTCTTTCTTCTCCTTCTCCTCCTCCTCCTCTTCCTCCTCCTCTCTTATTTTTAGATTTTTCAAATTTACATTTCAAATATTATCCCCTTTCCCAGTTTTCCATCCATAATCCGCCTATCCCATCCCCCATACCCCCTGCTTCCATGAGGGTGTTCCTGCACCCACTCACCCACCCACCCTTTCCCGTCTCCCTGCCCTGACATTCCCTTCCACTGGAGCTCCTTCTCCTCCCATTGATGCCCAACTAAGCCATCTTCTGCTACATATGCAGCTGGATCCTGGGTCTGTCCATCCTCTTTGTATGGTGGTTTCGTCCCTGGGAGTTCTTCTTGGTTGGTATCGTTGTTCTTATGGGGCTGCAAACCCTTTCAGAATCTTCAATTCTTTTTCTAACTCCTCCATTGGAGACCCCATTTTCAGTTCAACCGTTGGCTGCCAGCATCTGCCTCTGTATTTGTCATGCTGTGGCAGAGCCTCACAGGATACAGCTATATTAGGGTCCTGTGATGGCTATATCAGGGTCCTGTCAGCTTGCTCTTCTTGGCATCAGCAATATTATCCAGGTTTGGTGGCTGTTTATAGGTAAGATCCCCAGGTAGGGCAGTCTCTGGATGGCCTTTCCTTCAGTCTCTGCTCCAAATTCTGTCTCCGTATTTCCTTCTGTGAATATTTTTGTTCCCTCTTCTTAGAAGGACTGAAGCTTTTACACTTTGGTCATCCTTCTTTTTGCATTTATAATTTAATATTCTTTTAATATTCTTTTGTTGTTGTTGTTGTTCTGTAGATTTTGTATTTCGATTTTTAGGTGGCAAGAGGATTTTCTTTTGTGGTCTAGTCTAATTTATGTCCTAGAAACTTCTTGTGTAGACATCAGTTTCTTTAGGTTGGCAAAGTTTTCTTATATGATTTTGTTGAAAATGTTTTCTGGGCCTTGGACCTTGAATTCTTCACCTCCTTTTATAGCTATTATTTATAGGTTAGGTCTTCTCATGGTATCCCAGATTTCCTGGATGTTTTCTGTTAACAATCTTTTGTTTAGATTTAACATTTTCTTTGCCTGATGTATCAATTATATCTTCTGTGGCTGAGGATCGCTCTACAATCTCCTGTATAATGTTGTGATACTTTCTGCTCTCCTGTTCTCTTCTCTAGGTTTTCCATTTCCAGGATTTCCTCCCTTTGTGTTTGATTTATTGCTTCTATTTCCACTTGAGATTTTGCACAGTGATATTTATTTTCTTCAAATTTTATTGGATATTTTATTATTTACCTTTTGAATGTTATTCCCTTTCCTGGTTTTCCCTCCACAAACAAATCCCATCCTCTCTCCTCTGCTTATATAAGGGTGATCCCCACCCACCCACCTACTCCCACCTTCCTGCTCTGGCATTCCCCTTCACTGGGGCATCTAGCCTTCACAGGACCAAGGGCCTCAACTCCTATTGATGCCTGACAAAGCCATCCTCTGCTACATTTGCAGCTGGAGCCATAGGTAGCTCCATGTGTACTTTTTAATTGCATTTTCCTGTTCATCTTTGGGAGACTTATTTGTTTATTTTTTAAAAGACCTTTACCTATTTTATTATATTTTCCTGTGTCTTTATGTGATTTCTTTATTTCCTTTTTCAAGGCCTCTATCATTTTATGAGATTGGATTTAAGGTCATTTTTCTTGTGCTTCAGTTACGTACGTTAGGATATCCAGGGCTAGCTATAGTGGGGTAGCTATCCTCTGGAGGTGTCATATTGTCCTGGCTTTTGTTGATTGTGTTCTTCTAAGGACCTTTGGCCATCCGGATGGTTTTGGTCCCTCGATGTTGTTGTAGTTAGTATTAAAGGGAAGGTGAACCTTCAAATTCTGGTGTGGTAGCCCTCTAATGGGTAACCTTGGGCTGTATGGTTCAAGAGTTGCAGGTGGAATGATGCTGGGCACAGAGGTGACAGAAAACTGAAGATCCTCCTGAAATAATGGGCTTCTCAGGGCAGCTTGGTGTGTTTCTGGGTTGGTGGTGAAGTGGTGAATTCTAGGTGAATCTAGAAGGAGTTGATGAAAGGAAAACCATAATCAGGCTCTATTGTATTAAAACAAATCTTTCTTCAATTTAAAAATGATAAATAAAAAACAGTAGTCATTTTAACTCATCCCTTAACTATGCACACATTCATCTTTGTTATATTACAATAAACAGTCTAAATTGATAATCACAGTGTACACAAGATCACAAGAATATTTAATTCATTCAATAGAATAGTAAAGAGTGTTATTTGATTTAAGACCCTAGACAAGCAGCTGAGGTGCTTATTTTACATGCCAAAGCAGACCTGGCTTCCAGGTTATCCTAGTAAACCTCAGTCTCTACCTGTCACACCCTTTCCACAAGACTAGAATCTCAAGCCCATGTGCTGGACTACCCTTCCTGCAGAAGCTCTTCCCAATATAATTGAGCCACTGAGCCATTTTGTTCTCTGTCTCTGTCCCTGTCTCTGTCCCTGTCTCTGTCTCTGTCTCTCTGTCTCTGTCTCTGTTTCTGTCTGTCTCTGTCTCTGTCTCTGTCTCTGTCTCTCTCTCTCTCTCTCTCTCTCTCTCTCTCTCTCTCTCTCTCTTCCTCTTCTCCCTCTCCTCCCCTTTCTTCTCTTCTTCCTCCTTCTCCTCCTGTCTCTCTTTGCCTGCCATTGGTATGTCTCTTTCTCCCTTCAGAGTCCTCTCCCCATGGTGACTTTCCTGGGCTCAGTGAACTTGCCCAAGAGTAGATTACCAATAACCTGCATCTAATAAAATCTAATCTGGATTAAACTGGCTCATTTCACAGGTGTAGAAACAACATAGTTGTTTTTGTTTTTTATTTTGGTGTTTGTGTGTGTGTGTGTGTGTGTGTGTGTGATTTATTGAATCAAACATGAATTTCTATATATCCTAACATCTTTCTTCATGCATCAGTATAGCACTTGGATAGAAATTGCTAGATGTGAGCAATAAAACAAAGTTATAACTTCTATATATCAATAAACATAGGATTGCATATTAATTAACACTCATTTCAAAATACAGATTTTAATGTCAAACCAAAGTTCATATCATTTTTAGCCAGTACAGATCAGGATATAATTTATTGTTCTCTCTGCTAAACATGCTTTTATTATAAGAGTAACAATTGTGTTAGACATTTTTTTTCTTTATTAACTTGAGTATTTCTTATTTACATTTCGAGTGTTATTCCCTTTCCCGGTTTCGGGGCAAACATCCCCCTAATCCCTCCCCCTCCCCTTTTTTATGGGTGTTCCCCTCCCCATCCTCCCCCCATTGCTGCCCTCCCCCCAACAATTTAGTTCACTGGGGGTTCAGTCTTAGCAGGACCCAGGGCTTCCCATCCCACTGGTGCTCTTACTAGGATATTCATTGCTTCCTATGAGGTGAGAGTCCAGGGTCAGTCCATGTATAGTCTTTAGGTAGTGGCTTAGTACCTGGAAGCTCTGGTTGCTTGGTATTGTTGTTCATAAGGGGTCTCGAGCCCCTTCGAGCTCTTCCAGTTCTTTTTCTGATTCCTTCAATGGGGTCCTATTGTCAGTTCAGTGGTTTGCTGCTGGCATTTGCCTCTGTATTTGCTGTATTCTGGCTGTGTCTCTCAGGAAATATCTAAATCCGGTTCCTGTCAGCCTGCCCTTCTTTGCTTCACCCATCTTGTCTAATTGGATGGCTGTATATGTATGGGCCACATGTGGGGCAGGCTCTGAATGGGTGTTCCTTCTGTGTCTGTTTTAATCTTTTCCTCTCTATTCCCTGCCAAGGGTATTTTTATTCCCCTTTTAAAGAAGGAGTGAAGCATTCACATTTTGATCATCCGTCTTGAGTTTCATTTGTTCTAGGCATCGAGGGTAATTCAAGCATTTCGGCTAATAGCCACTTATCAATGAGTGCATACCATGTGTGTTTTTCTGTGATTGGGTTAGCTCACTCAGGAAGATATTTTCCAGTTCCAAACATTTGCCTACGAATTTCATAAAGTCATTGTTTTTGATAGCTGAGTAATATTCCATTGTGTAGATGTACCACGTTTTTTGTATCCATTCCTCTGTTGAAGGGCATCTGGGTTCTTTCCAGCTTCTGGCTATTATAAATAAGGCTGCGATGAACATAGTGGAGCACGTGTCTTTTTTATATGTTGGGGCATCTTTTGGGTATATGCCCAAGAGTGGTATAGCAGGATCCTCAGGCAGTTCAATGTCCAATTTTCTGAGGAACTGCGAGATTGATTTCCAGAATGGTTGTACCAGTCTGCAATCCCACCAACAATGGAGGAGTGTTCCTCTTTCTCCACATCCTCGCCAGCATTTGCTGTCCCCTGAGTTTTTGATCTTAGCCATTCTCACTGGTGTGAGGTGAAATCTCAGGGTGGTTTTGATTTGCATCTCCCTTATGACTAAAGATGTTGAACATTTCTTTAGGTGTTTCTCAGCCATTCGGCATTCCTCAGCTGTCAATTCTTTGTTTAGCTCTGAACCCCATTTTTTAATTGGGTTATTTGTCTCCCTGCGGATTAACTTCTTGAGTTCTTTGTATATTTTGGATAAAAGCCCTCTATCTGTTGTAGGATTGGTAAAGATCTTTTCCCAATCTGTTGGTTGCCGTTTTGTCCTAACCACAGTGTCCTTTGCCTTACAGAAGCTTTGCAGTTTTATGAGATCCCATTTGTCGATTCTTGATCTCAGAGCATAAGCCATTGCTGTTTTGTTCAGGAAATTTTTTCCAGTGCCCATGTGTTCGAGATGCTGCCCTAGTTTTTCTTCTATAAGTTTGAGTGTATCTGGTTTGATGTGGAGGTCCTTGATCCACTTGGACTTAAGCTTTGTACAGGGTGATAAGCATGGATCGATCTGCATTCTTCTACATGATGACCTCCAGTTGACCCAGCACCATTTGCTGAAAATGTTATCTTTTTTCCGTTTGATAGTTTTGGCTTCTTTGTCAAAAATCAAGTGCCCATAGGTGTGTCGGTTCATTTCTGGGTCTTCAATTCTGTTCTATTGGTCTATCTGTCTGTCTCTGTACCAATACCATGCAGTGTTTATCACTATTGCTCTGTAATACGGCTTGAGTTCAGGGATAGTGATTCCCCCTGAAGTCCTTTTATTGTTGAGGATAGTTTTAGCTATCCTGGGTTTTCTGTTATTCCAGATGAATTGGCAAATTGTTCTGTCTAACTCTTTGAAGAAATGGATTGGTATTTTGATGGGGATTGGATTGAATCTGTTGATCGCTTTTGGTAAAATGGCCACTTTTACTATATTAATCCTGCTAATCCATGAGCATGGGAGATCTTTCCATCTTCTGAGATCTTCTTCAATTTCTGCCTTCACAGTCTTGAAGATCTTATTGTACAGATCTTTTACTTGCTTGGTTAAAGTCACACCGAGGTACTTTATATTATTTGGGTCTATTATGAAGGGTGTCATTTCCCTAATTTCTTTCTCTGCTTGTTTCTCTTTTGTGTACAGGAAGGCTACTGATTTATTTGAGTTAATTTTATACCCAGCCACTTGGCTGAAGTTGTTTATGAGCTTTAGTAGTTCTCTGGTGGAACTTTTGGGATCACTTCAATATACTATCTTATCATCTGCAAATAGTGATATTTTGACTTCTTCTTTTCTGATCTGTATTCCCTTGACCTCCTTTTGTTGTCTGATTGCTCTGGCTAGAACTTCAAGAACTATACTGAATAAATAGGGAGAGAGTGGGCAGCCTTGTCTAGTCCCTGATGTTAGTGGGATTGCTTCAAGTTTCTCTCCTTTTAGGTTAATGTTAGCAACTGGTTTGCTGTATATGGCTTTTACTATGTTTAGGTATGGGCCTTGAATTCCTATTCTTTCCAGGACTTTTATCATGAAGGGGTGTTGAATTTTGTCAAATGCTTTCTCAGCATCTAATGAAATGATCATGTGGTTTTGTTCTTTCAGTTTGTTTATATGATGGATCACGTTGATGGTTTTCCATATACTAACAATCCCTGAATGCCTGGGATGAAACCTACATGATCATGGTGGATGATTGTTTTGATGTGCTCTTGGATTCGGTTTGCCAGAATTTTATTGAGTATTTTTGCATCGATATTCATAAGGGAAATTGGTCTGAAGTTCTCTTTCTTTGTTGTGTCTTTGTGTGGTTTAGGTATAAGAGTAATTGTGGCTTCGTAGAAGGAATTCGGTAGGGCTCCATCTGTTTCAATTTTGTGGAATAGTTCGGATAATATTGGTAAGAGGTCTTCTATGAAGGTCTGATAGAATTCTGCACTAAACCCATCTGGACGTGGGCTCTTTTTGGTTGGGAGACCTTTAATGACTGCTTCTATTTCCTTAGGAGTTATGGGGTTGTTTAACTGGTTTATCTGTTCCTGATTTAACTTTGGTACCTGGTATCTGTCTAGGAAATTGTCCATTTCCTGAAGATTTTCAAGTTTTGTTGAATATAGGCTTCTATAGTAAGATCTGATGATTTTTTGAATTTCCTCTGAATCTGTAGTTATGTCTCCCTTTTCATTTCTGATTTTGTTAATTTGGACGCACTCTCTGTGTCCTCTCTTTAGTCTGACTAAGGGTTTATTTATCTTGTTGATTTTCTCAAAGAACCAACTTTTGGTTCTGTTGACTCTTTCTATGGTCCTTTTTGTTTCTGCTTGGTTGATTTCCGCTCTGAGTTTGATTATTTCCTGCCTTCTACTCCTCCTGGGTGTATTTGCTTCTTTTTGTTCTAGAGTTTTTCTGTGTGCTGTCAAGTTGCTGACATATGCTCTTTCCTGTTTCTTTCTGCAGGCACTCAGAGCTATGAGCTTTCCTCTTAGCACAGCTTTTATTGTGTCCCATAAGTTTGGGTATGTTGTACCTTAATTTTCATTAAATTCTAAAAAGTCTTTAATTTCTTTCTTTATTTCTTCCTTGAGAAGGTTATGATTGAGTAGAGTATTGTTCAATTTCCACATATATGTGGGCATTCTTCCCTTATTGTTATTGAAGACCAGCTTTAGGCCGTGGTGGTCTGATAGCACGCATGGGATTATTTCTATCTTTCTGTACCTGTTGAGGCCCGTTTTTTGACCAATTATATGGTCAATTTTGGAGAACGTACCATGAGGAGCTGAGAAGAAGGTATATCCTTTTGCTTTAGGATAGAATGTTCCATAAATATCTGTTAAGTCCATTTGGCTCATGACTTCTCTTAGTCTCTCTACATCTCTGTTTAATTTCTGTTTCCATGATCTGTCCATTGATGAGAGTGGGGTGTTGAAATCTCCTACTATTATTGTGTGAGGTGCAATGTGTGTTTTGAGCTTTAGTAAGGTTTCTTTTACGTATATAGGTGCCCTTGTATTTGGGGCATAGATATTTAGGATTGAGAGTTCATCTTGGTGGATTTTTTCTTTGATGAATATGAAGTGTCCTTCCTTATCTTTTTTGATGAATTATAGTTGAAAATTGATTTTATTTGATATTAGAATGGCTACTCTAGCTTGCTTCTTCCGGCCATTTGCTTGGAAAGTTTTTTTCCAGCCTTTCACTCTGAGGTAGTGTCTGTCTTTGTCTCTGAGGTGTGTTTCCTGTAGGCAGCAGAATGCAGGGTCCTCCTTGCGTATCCAGTTTGTTAATCTATGTCTTTTTATTGGGGAGTTGAGGCCATTGATATTGAGAGATATTAAGGAATAGTGATTATTGCTTCCCGTCATATTCATATTTAGATGTGAGGTTATGTTTGTGTGCTTTCAGTCTCTTTGTTTTGTTGCCAAGACGATTAGTTTCTTGCTTCTTCTAGGGTATAGCTTGCCTCCTTATGTTGGGCTTTACCCTTTATTATCCTTTGTAGTGCTGGATTTGTAGAAAGATATTGTGTAAATTTGGTTTTGTCATGGAATATCTTGGTTTCTCCATCTATGTTAATTGAGAGTTTTGCAGGATACAGTAACCTGGGTTGGCATTTGTGTTCTCTTCGGGTCTGTATGACATCTGTCCAGCATCTTCTGGCTTTCATAGTTTCTGGCGAAAAGTCTGGTGAGATTCTGATAGGTCTGCCTTTATATGTTACTTGACATTTTCCCCTTACTGCTTTTAATATTCTTTCTTTATTTTGTGCGTTTTGTGTTTTGACTATTATGTGACGGGAGGTGTTTCTTTTCTGGTCCAATCTATTTGGAGTTCTGTAGGCTTCTTGTATGCTTATGGATATCTCTTTCTTTAGGTTAGGAAACTTTTCTTCTCTGATTTTGTTGAAGATATTTACTGGTCCTTTGAGTTGGGAGTCTTCATTCTCTTCTATACCTATTATCCTTAGGTTTGATCTTCTCATTGAGTCCTGGATTTCCTGTATGTTTTGGTCCAGTAGCTTTTTCTGCTTTACATTATCTTTGACAGTTGAGTCGTTGATTTCTATGGAATCTTCTATCCTGAGATTCTTTCTTCCATCTCTTGTATTCTGTTGGTGAAGCTCGTATATGTGGCTCCTTGTCTCTTCTCTTGGTTTTCTATATCCAGGGTTGTTTCCATGTGTTTTTTCTTCATTGCTTCTATTTCCATTTTTAATTCCTTCAACTGTTTGATTGTCTTTTCCCGTAATTCTTTCAGGGATTTTTGTGATTCCTCTCTGTAGGCTTCTACTTGCTTATTTATATTTTCCTGTGTTTCTCTAAGGGTGTTCTTCACGTGTTTCTTGAAGTCCTCCAGCATCATGATCAAATATTATTTTGAAACTAGCTCTTGCTTTTCTGGTGTGTTTGGATATTCCGTGTTTGCTTTGGTGGGAGAATTGGGCTCCAATGATGCCATGTAATCTTGGTTTCTGTTGCTTGGGTTCCTGCGCTTGCCTCTCACCATCAGATTATCTCTAGTGTTACTTTGTTCTGCTATTTCTGACAGTGGCTAGACTGTCCTATAAGCCTGTGTTTCAGGAGTACTGTAGACCTGTTTTCCTGTTTTCTTTCAGCCAGTTATGGGGGACAGAGTGTTCTGCTTTTGGGCATGTAGTTTTTCCTATCTACAGGTCTTCAGCTGTTCCTGTGGGCCTGTGTCTTGAGTTCACCAGGCAGGTGGCTTGCAGCAGAAAAGTTGGTCTTACCTGTGGTCCCGAGGCTCAAGTTCGCTCGTGGGGTGCTACCCACGGGCTCTCTGCAGCGGCAGCCACCAGGAAGATCTGCGCCCCCCTTTCCGGGAGCTTCAGTGCACCAGGGTTCCAGATGGCCTTTGGTGTTTTCCTCTGGAATCAGTAATGTGTGCAGAGTGCAGTCTCTTCTGGTTTCCCAGGCGTGTCTGCCTCTCTGATGGTTTAGCTCTCCCTCCCACGGGATTTCGGTGCAGAGAACTGTTTATCAGGTCGGCCCCTTCAGATTCTGGTGGTGTCTCAGATGCAGCAGACCTGCTACTCCTGGGTCCTCCTCTACGGGAACCCAGAGGCCATATACAGTTATCTCTTGGGCCAGGGATGTGGGCATGGGTGGGCAGTGTTGGTGGTCTCTTCCGCTCTGCAACCTCAGGAGTGCCCACCTGTCCAGGCGGTGAGGTCTCTCTCCCATGGGGTTTGGGAGCAGAGAGCTGCTGCAGGCAGGGATCGTGTTAGACATTTTAACAGACCCATTATATCACTCGTAAATTTTACTGAACCTGTAGCCATCTAAAAGATCATAATCCATGTAATTGTGATTTTTAGCAGTCATTTCTCAAGTTGAATTCTTTAAGCACACAGTTAATATTTTGTCTTTGCTTAGAGCATAAAATATAACAGAAACTGTGGATGAACTGAAATGAAAAAATTGTTAGTGAAAGATTTTTTAATATTAAGGCTAAGTGAAGGCTCATTAGAGATTTAGGCATAAAAATAAGTTATCCAGACAGTTTTTGATGTAGAGATTTCTTATAATTGTCACTTTTATATTGGCTATATATTTCTCAAATGTACTTTTACTATATGATACATTTCACTTAAAACCAAAAGCTAAAATATGAAAAATAGTAAACACAATCCAACCTCATATATGTTATGAAATAATATAACAATTAGAAATATCTTCCCTCACACAATTTTAGTTATAGAAAATTTTCACAAAGACCATGAAAACTTAAACTATAAAACGACAAATAAAATTGGACTGACAAAAAATTAAGAGATTTTTCTTCATACATCGCAAAGGAGAATCTCAGACAAAAGGAGTGTTCAAATTTATACAAGTGTACATAAAGCATTGAGTCCTTCGATAAGACCAAATTGCAGAGGAATTTTATCCCAAGAAGGTATCACACATAACTTTTATCCATCTTGCTGGAATATACATTTATACTTAGGACTTACTTTTGATCACAAACAATTGAAGGGCAAGAAAAGAAATGAATCAGAGAAAATTTTGATTGAATGAGTCAGAGATAGAATATGTCCAACTCTCAAGAGAACAGACAAGAAGGAGGCTACTTAAAGAAACATTGAGGGATAGAACGGAAATGGAATCTGTTGAGCTTAATGCATTAGAGTTGAGTCAGTTCAATTCAATGAAGTTCAGCTGAAAGCATGTGAGTTCATTCATGAGTTCTGCTCAGTTTGTACAGTTCATGCAGTTTAGATCTATAGGGGCAGTCGAGAGCAGAGAATAAGAAGGAGTCAGGAGATTAAAATTGAGTGGGTTAATTCAAATTGAGATAAGCCAATTTGAATCGGGCAGATTGTTAAGGATTATGAGTCCAAGCAGCTATGTTGAGTCAACCAGACAGAGTTCAGAAAGAACTAGAAAGGATGAGCTTATTCAGCAGTAAGCCTCGGGGATGACAAGTACATCCGGTGAACAAAAGTCGCTTTTATACCAGGTCGTCTTCTAGGTTCAAAGTGACGATTTATACTCTAAAAAATTCCATCTAATCTTCAAAGTTCTCAATCCTTTGGCTTTTATTTCTTGATTAGTATACTCATGACAATTTTATACTTAATGCTGTTTTTCATGTATTAGATTTTTGGGAATTAATGTTTTCCATTTAAATCAGATTTAAGCACTGCCATATTTTCCAGACATTGAGATAATCTCAGGTGGAGACTCTGCATTCTGAAGTGTCTGTTGTCTTATCACATAATTTAATCTACATTTAATTGTATTTCCCATTAAAATCATTGTTTTAAAAGTGTATAGTTATAGTCTAGAAAATGGTTAATTAGTAAAGTGCTTCCTATGCATGTATGAAGACCTAAATTCAAATGCCCAGAACCTATAAACGGCCAACGGGGTAACCTATATCTGCAATTCCTGTGATACTATGGCAGAATTGGAGAGGCAGATACAACAGCATCTCCAGAAGTTTGTGGAATAGTCACCCTGGATATGCTGTGCAATAGAGAGATCCTCCTTTAAACAAGGTAGATACTAATGACTGCCACCTGAAATTACTTGCCTTCAATTATCCTTGATCTCCACTCTCTTGCTGGGCTTACATTCAAACACATCATACACATACATATGCACACAGATTTTATATATATATATATATATATATATATATATATATATATATATATATGCACTACTTATACACACAAACAATAGTCAATAAAGTCAATACCCTGATTTAAAAATATCCTACTAAGAATGGTATGCACTTACTACATGAAATGTTGGAAACAGCAATTTTGTTAGAAAAATACTCAAGTTATTCACACTCTGTTTTTGTTCTAGAAGATTGAAAGGGACCTTGAGACCCTGGATAAAATGTTGCCTATTAACTAACTTGCTTTTTCCTAAGTCACTCTCCACAGTACTTTCTTTTTATTCTAGGAATAACAGGACTGATTCTCTAATGTGTTTATGACAAGGAATCAAAATTATACACAGGCAACAAGAAAAATTTTATAAGAGATAACCCTACAGATTCTCATATTTGCAATGAAGACAGTGGCTCTTTGGGATTAGGATGCAATCAAGAACAGATATAATAATTATTACATGAGAGTATTAACATTCCTATTCATGATTCCTACAATAACAAATTCTTTGGAGACTTTGTGTAGAATCAAAAGGGAGAAAATGATCGACCAATTAGACCAGTGGCCTGACAGTCGCATTCTCTTTTAGCTGTCTGTGTGAACCACATCTTCCTGTTGGTTTCTATACAATCTCAAAGTCTTGAGCTCTTTGAAAATACATTTTGCATCATCAAGTTCCTTAATCTCATCTTTCCTATATAACCATTTGGCTAAATCTCTTTTCTGCTGCCTTTGCCACTTGTGTTGGTTAGTTTAGTTATTAATTTGAAATAACTTAAAATCACCTGAAAATCTCAGTGAGAAATTGCTTGGATAAAGTTGTCTTGTGGTCATGTCTGAAGGGAAATGTCTTGGTTATGCTAACTGATTTTACACTTCCTAGTCCACTCTAAAGAGCAGCATTTCATAGGCAAGAAATTCAGGACTGAAAAAGTGTATGGAGTCAGCGAGATAAGCAACAGCAAGAAGTCATGTATTATTCACTACAGGTGTGATATAAAAAGGAGCTTCAAGCTTTAACTATTAGTAAGCCAAACGAAGCCTTTGTCTTGTAAGACTGCATTTGCTGATGTCTTTTACCACTTTTCTTCTCTTTGACCCATTGCAATGGATGACAAAGTTAGGTCTATGGGGATCCATAGAGGCAGACAGTCTTTGGCTTAAAATACTGGTAAGAAATTCAGGAAGCACTGCCAAGTTAAGTACCAGAAATCCAGATCACTTATACTTACTAAGTTATGGGATGTTACATCGAATAGTCCTTTTGGAAATTTTCACAGAATGCAAAATGTGCTTTATTCCTCCCTTTATTTCAGGAGAATCCTTTCCTCCATCTGTTTGAGAACTAAGATATTTATAGCATAATAAAAAGAAATACAATGACAATAACAATAAAGAAGAATTCACACAAATATATATCTAACTCCCCAAAACCTTTAATTTTGATCTTTAGAATTCATCCATGAATAAGTGAGATGATAGGAAGAATTATTTCTCTGTTCTTTGATTAAAATGTTCTTCATGTTTCTTGCTATATATTATAGTGCTTCAAGATCATTCTGTAAAGCTTAAATGTCTGAGGAAGTCTTACAGTATTGAATCATCCACATACACAGAACAGCAAATATTATTTAATCATAACATTCCTGAGATTTATCAAGAAACTATTATTTAAAGAGAATCTGATAGGAAGAGGTAAAGAACCAGAATTGCCTTCATTTCTATATGTTTCTTTCGATATTCCTTTTTGATATAAGCAGTTAATTTTCTATTTACCAAATAAGCTACACTTTCAAACATTGTTGCTAAGGACAAAAAGATTTATGGTGATAGTTTTAGTGTAATAGCATGCCTTTCTTTTTTCTCTCTGATACTTTTATCACTAAACCATTACTATAAATTATTTGGTCTCCTATCAAGTAAAATTCATTTAAACTGCTTGATATAGGCTTCTTAATCATTTTTAAGTTTTTCTGACCTTACACAAGAAATGATATTTTCATTTTGGAAAAAAAAGCATTTTATTTACACATATCATTTTTCATATCAAAATAGATCCCTCCAAGTTATTTTCTTAAGAATAATACTAAATAATATTTTTATAAAATCATTGTTCTCTCCTAAGGAAGTGTGATACATAAGATAGTTTTCAATATTATATTGAAAACAGTCTGAAACTGTAGAGACACAAAGATGTTGAGAGTATGCATAGGAGCAAAACATAACATAATAGTAAGTAGCTATGAATAAATCAGTTAAGCCCAATCCTCAGGTTAGTTTCACAGATTTTACAGTTGATTTTAATGTGCCCATTTTTTGTTCTTTATCTTTCGATATCTTTCACTTCTGTAACTCTTTCTTCTAAACCCTGTACATACAGAAATTAATTGTTGACAAATTAAAATGTATGTACATTTATATATAGTTTATAAAATATTTTAATACATGTATAAACTCATATTCCAGTATTCAAATTCTATCTAAATTTGACTTTCTGACACATTAAAAAAAGTTGTCCTTGGACTAAGAAAGTTATAAAGTAATTTTCCTTGAAATAATACTAAAAATTTGAATAATTATCAACAGTTTGCTGAGCTTGGTGGTTCTTATCATGAGCATTTGAGAGACTAAGGCAGAGGATCACTCAGGTCAGTTTGGTTTACATAGTAAGTTCTAGCTTTAAACAAGAAAACAGTCAACCAAAGAGTACACATGGAGGGATCCATGGCTCCAGCCATATATGTAGCAGAGGATGGCATTGTCTGCATCAATAGGAGGAGAAGCCCTTGGTCCTATGAAGGCTTCTTTCCCCAGTGTAGGGGAATGACAGGGTGCTGAGTGGGTGGTAGAGCATCCTCAAAGAAGTAAGGGGAGGGGGGAAGGGGAGGGAGCTTGGGAGAGAGGGAAAAAGGAATATCCTTGGAAATGTAAATACATAAATAAAATATCCAAGAAAAAGAAAAAAGAAAAAGACAGCACATTGAAAATTCTCTGCTTACTGAGAACAAGAAGACAACATGAATATTTCAAAATTATTTAATTTTCAAAAATATCTCATATTGGCTACATGAGAAAATGGTTTAGTGTGAGAATAAACCCTAGGGCAACACTTGGATTTATGTTCATCATAGTCTGCCAACACAATATCATTACTTCACATTCAAAGTGAAATCAATAGCAAATCATTTGACTTTGTAATAGAAGAATTGTAAGATGCCACCAACTTAATAAAAAAAGCTATCACAATAGAGATTTCTATACACAATACATAAAAACACTGTGAATGATTTCAACATCAAGTACAAGGACTGTCAAAACTCTGGCTTTTAAAGGGGTGAATATGTGTAATGTCATATATCATATGCATAAAATTCATGTGTATAATATTCAAATGTATATGTACATAATACAAATGTATTATTTAAGTTGAGAAGTGTTTTGACATGAAAAATACAGAAAACAGCTATAAACATTTCCTCTTAAGTTGTCAGGCTATTATGGAATTAAAAGTTCTATGTACATTTTTGTAGCTGGTGTTAATTTACCTAGTTTTGGTCTGAGAGTAGAATTAAAGTCATAAAGCAACTGCTTTATATGTTTGTATACTTTTGACTCTTTCAACTACAGTTATTAGCAAAAGTTAGGGCCCTTATATGTCTGTTTCCAGAAACCAAAAAAAAAAAAAGTCAAACTTTGAGCTAGAATGTATTACATGTTTCTAATACATATAAAGGTTATATTCGTAATTTTTTTCTGTCAAGCATGTTACAATGTGTCAATCTCAATATATGTTGTATGTTTTTTTTGTTGTTGAGACATGAAAATTTTCTATTCACATCAGCTAGACACCAATAACAAATCAAAAAAAATTCTTCCCAAGTCTATATTAGTGAACTAATATATTTGTGGACATTATTTATAGAGTATTGGTAAAAAGGTACTTCGGGGATGCAGTTGAATGAAAACAACCATATCTCACACACACACACACACACACAAGTCTACCACTGCATGAGTGATAACTCTTGTAAACATCATCCCTAGAGTTTGCACTTAGATATAGTAGTGACTGTTGACACCTATATAACCTAAGGAACATAAGGTACATTGACAGATGCTGGCAAGGATGTGAAGAAAGAGGAACACTCCTTCATTATTGGTGGGATTGCAGACTGGTACAACCACTCTGGAAATAAGTCTGGAGGATTCTCAAAAAATTGGACATTGCACTACCTGAAGACCCAACTCTAACATTCCTGGGCATATACCCAAAAGATCCCCCAACATATAACGAAAACACATGCTCCACTATGTTCATAGCAGCCTTATTTATAATAGCCAGAAGCTGGAGATAACCCAGATGCTCTTCAACAGAGGAATGGATACAGAAAATGTGGTACATCTACACAATGGAGTACTACTCAGCTATCAAAAAAATGACTTCATGAAATTCATAGGCAAATGGATGGAACTAGAAAATATCATCCTGAGTGAGGTAACCCAATCACAGAAAAACACACATGGTATGCACTCATTGATAAGTGGATATTAGCCCCAAAGCTCGAATTACCTAAGACACAGTCCATGGACCCATGGAGTTCAAGAAGAATGACCAAAATTTGGATGCTTCAGTCCTTCTTAAAGGGGGGGGCAGGCAAAAATATTCATAAGAGGAGATCTGGAGACAAAGTTTGGAGCATATATATATATGTATGTATATATATATGTATACATAAATATGTGTATATATATATATGTGTGTGTGTGTGTTTGTGTGTGTGTGTGTATGTATATGTAACACCAAAACTAGACAATATTGATGAAGCCAAAAAGTGAATGCTGACAGGAGCCTGATATAGCTGTCTTCTGAGAGGCTCAGCCAGAGCATGACAAAAATGAGGGGAATGCTAGCAGCAGGGTCCCCACTGGGAGTTATAGAAAGGATTGAAGAAGTTTAAAGGGCTTGCAACCCCATAAGAACAATACCAATCAATCAGAGCTCCCAGAGACTAAACCACTACCCAAACAGTACCCATGGACATGCCCATGGCTCCAGCCCCTTATGTAGCAGAGGATGGCCTTGTTGGGCACCAATGGGAGGAGAAGCCCTTGGTCCTGCCAAGGGTGGACCCCCCACCCCAGTGTAGGGGAATGTCAGGGTGGGGAGGCGGGAAGGGAGGGTGGTTGGAAAGGGGGAACACCCTTATAGAAGAAAGGCGAGGGGATGGGATAGGGGGCTTATGGCCCAGAAACCGGGAAAGGGAATAAAATTAGAAATGTAAATAAAAATATCAATTAATAAAAAGAATAAAGAAAGGCAGATTGCATCTTGTAAGTTTCAGAATTTTCCTTAACCTTATGGCTTATGTTCCACTTCTGTGTCTTTTAATTGTCTTTACTTTCTATGTTTTATTTTAATTTTCTTTTAATTTTAAACATTCAAAACCAAACAGCATACTATACAGAAAATAACCAAAATTTCTAAACTATCCTCTTATCTCTAGAGGGAATGTTCCAGTTATGTAGCAATGTTTACACAGCAATTTAAAATTACCTTGTGTATGACCTAAATGTTAAAGACCATCCAAGCTTCAGTTATGCTTTTATAACATTATACTGGTTTTCTTTCACTTGAGCATTGTATCACCTTAAGGCAATAAATTTCAATAATATCTTGATAGGTGTATTAGAGTGAACAGAGAAATCTGAAGACAAGCAATCAGCTATCAAAACATTCATCCATTCAGTAAACATTATTATCAAAAGAGTACTTTGAGGAGCCTAAAACTTAAAGTTGTAATATCAAAGATCCCAACAGTAGATACAGCAGCAAGACTGAAATATAAGAATTGAGCAAATGTTGAAAAAATGACATCAATAAATTCATTTAACTACACATGCTTTCAAACAAGAGTTCAGACTTTCTCCTTTGAAATAAATCTGAAATTTTTGAACATAACATTTTTTTATTAATTATTTGGAAATTTCACATCATGTACCCTTTTGACTTCCCCAGGTCCCTCCCAAAATTAAGGGAAAAATAGTGTAATTATTGTTGCCCATGCACGCATTGGAACTTAGTCAAACTCATGGTGGCCAATCCCTTAATGAAAATCGTGTCCTTCCCAACGTGCACCCAAGCCCAAAGCCATCAACTGTGGAGAGCTACACCTCAGCACCCTTAACACAATGTCTAAATGTTCTCTTAGTTGGCTTTCTGTCTAAGCTGTCACTTTTTTTTTTTCGTGCTGATGCTGCAGACCTTGTGGATGGCTGTGGTCTGTGCTGTTCCCAGAAACCATGTGAAAGTCCATGATCCATGTTCCCACTGATTTTAAAGGGCAAGGATGATAGTTTTGCAGTTGTATCGATGACTGCAGGCTCAAAGTTGGTGAAGAGGGACAAAGAAAGCGTCTGTGACAGCCCATATAACCAATCCCAATCCACCAAAAATGTGTTTCTTTTTTTCACAAGATAGAACCTTTTATAGGTAGAGTCTAGACTTCAGGCCACCTTTCCTACTATCTTTGTGAAATGAAATTTCTCTTTAGCAGTTGCAGTTTCTTAGCATTTATAGTCTTTTTTTGTGTTGTTGTTGCAATGTTTAGCTTGTGCACTCCTCCTCATCAGACATCATGGTTTTCTTCTCCCCTTTCCGCACTTGTTGCTCTCCTACACTTCAGATATGAATAGGGCCTGAATGATGATCTTGCCCTGAAATTCCTCCTGCTAAGCAAATTAGGCATTGCTTCTTCAGTCATTCTTATTCAAGCTCTCAGGACAGGAAATATGTAGTTAAATTCTTTGCCAAAGTAAAAGCTGAATGGCATCTCATGTACTTCTCTATCAGGCACTACTCACCTTCCTCTGATAAAGTTATTTTTCTCAATGCTCTGAACAAACACATAAAATTAAAGGCAGATTTAAAGGAGTAAAGGTGTATTCTGGAATACTCTCTTCTCTTTCCTGCCTCTGTATCTAACACCTGGCTCTCTTTCAGATTCATGGCCTCTTTTTTTCATTAGTTATGGCGAGCATAAATTCATGTGTATGTGTCTATTTATTATAATTATGGCCACTTCATTCTGAGTAATGTTACCTGGACATAGGTTTTCAGTTCTGTCATTTGGTATTGGATAGTAATTGGGGTGTTCTCCCCTGGAAAATAGTATTTCTTTACTCTTAACACTCTATAGCTGCCTGTAGATGCTTGTGAAAGGTAAGGGCTCTCCTGAAATTTCGCCCATACAGTTTGTCATGTCTATTGTTGTTCTTGTTCAGATCATGGTTAAGCAGACATGTTGGTGAAAATTTATGTGTATAGCTTCTGATACTACCAGAAGACACACTCTCTCTGATCCTCTGGCTCTTAGAACTGTTTTGGGCCATCTTGTACAATGTTTCTCAAGCCTTAGGTATGGGAAGTTTTTGTACATCTATCCATTGGCACTGGACTTCACAACTGTCTAATTCATCAGTCATGTATTTTTTTATTTTTGTTTTTTTAATGGACTTTATCTGTTACAAAGAGAAATATTCTTGATAAAGTGTGAGGAATATGCTTATTTATGATTAGAAGACAAATATTTAGAATATGGTTATAGAATATGTTATTTTAATAAAGCAGCAATTGTGGATTCTTATTATAGTTCCATGACTTCCCTATCCTTGAATTGTTGGCTAGTTTCCCAGTACAAGGCATGGTTTTTGTTTTGTTGAGTAGGTCTTAAGTCTAATTAGAAAGATTTTTAGTTATGGTCAGCCTGTGTATAACACTACTGCAATCCTTGGTTTATCCAGCATGCTGGTCATTCTAGTGTTCCAGAAGAAGCACAGCTTAATTCTTTCCCTATGTTATATCAAAACTGAAAATACAACTTTCAGAAGCTACAAAACTAGTACTAGCCTATAAATCATCCAAATAGCAAATTACAAAATATGGTCAAATATGAAAAGAATACGTTCCTTGACATGGGTAGCACAGAGAAGGCACAAGGAGAAGGTATTTTGATAATAAGCTGGGCTTGCCCCAAACAAATTCCATCAGAAAAAATCACATTTTCTCTAAATAAAATATACACACATTAATGTTTACACATAGCATAGAACTTAATTGATACACAGTATTACTCTATGGCAAGAATTTGGTGAACTATTCCTAAGCCTTAAAGGTATGTTCTCAGGGTTCTCTATTCATATTTGGAATTTATGTATTTATTTATTTACATCCAAATTTTGCCGCTCTCCCAGGGCCCTCCTCCTTCAGATCTTTCCCCCTCCCTCTCCCCTTTGCCTCTGAGGTGTCCTCCAGTGGGGCATCTTTCTTCCTTCGGGCATCTCTCTTCCTTGGCTCATCAAATCTTTACAGGATTAGGTGTATCCACTCCTACTGAGGCCATACAAGGCAGTCTATATATATATATATATATATATATATATATATATATATATATATATATATATATGTTTGAGGGTCTTTAGACTAGCCCGTTTGTGCTCTTTTGTTGATCGCTTAGTCTCTGGGAGCTCCCAGGAGTCCATGTTAGTTGTCAGTGTTGGCCTCTATGGGCTTACCATCCCCTTCGATTCCTGCAGTCCTTCTGCTAACTCTTCCATAGAAGTCCCTGACCTCGTCCTATGGTTGGCTGTACATCTGCAACTGTCTCAGTGAGGTACAGGTAGAGCCTCTCAGAGGACAGTCATGCTAGGCTCCTGTCTGCAAGCACAACATGGCATCAGTAATGATGTCAGGAGTTGATGCCCATCAGTGAAATGGGTGTCAAGCTGGGGCAGGCACTAGTTGTGTTTTCCTGCAGTCTCTGCTCCATTTTTGTCTGAATTTCTTTTATAAAGGAACAATTATATAGGGGAATTGAGCACATTGGTATTGAGGTATATTAAAGACAGATGGAAATTTTCACTGTTATTCAGACCTGCATAGGAGAGCTTTCCATCTTCTGAAGTCTTCTTTGATTTCTTTCTTCAGTGATTTGTAGTTTCTGTCATACAGTTTTTTCACTTGCTTGGTTGGAGTTACACCAAGATATTTTAAATTATTTGCATATTTGGTATTTTATTACTACTCTGCAATACAAGCATATTTCTACATGTAGAACTTTAAGATTATTGCTAATAAATAAAATATTTAATGAGCACATATAATGGGTCAAGTTTTAAAGTCAAGTAGCAATAATACTTGTATATTTTGGTATGGTAAAACTATTTAGAACTAATTGCTTGATGTCAATTAATAATATGATACTGTTATAATTTAATGTCAGTTAACTCATATCTTTACAGAATAAAATGTATCATCCAGTTAAAATTGGCAGTAATCAGATAGTCTTTCATATTAATTTAACAATCTAATGTTGGTATGGTCAAAATTATATAATTAGTATATGTAGACATTTTTTCTCTTAGGTGTATAAGAATTTATTTTAATTTTCCATTTTAGAGCTGAGAATATTATTATAGGGCTTAATCAGTTCTTTAATTATGATAATTTAGCAAATTCACTGATGACCATTTAAAAACACTTCCTAAAATAGTATTGTATTTTGAAATTGCATAATGTAGTTTAGTTATCCAAGATAAGATCTAAAAATATTAATGATTTTCATTCTATTTTTTTTTGCAATTTTAGTTTGAACTTTCCTTATTCACTTTGAAAAGTGACACATCTCTAGATAAACAGGGATCAACTAATTAATATAACAGATTTGTAATTGAAATATGTTTCTTTATACTTGATATTACTTGTAACAACTTGTAATTAAATTGAACTTCAGGTCAACTGGCAAACTTTGAGAAAATATCTGAAGTCTTATATAATCATAGCTTTCTCTAAAGGAATCTTTATGTGTGTGCTGTCTAAAGTTATAGGTGAAATATGCTTCTTTTATTTGATCTTCAATATTAAAAATTCATCCTTCTGTAATTACTTCCATCCTAGAAATTGCAGTGATATTCACATAAGATTATTCCCTATGGGCATTTGAGAGCACACCAACAGACTAGATTGGACTATTGCTTAATTGGTCTCCCACTTGATGATGAGTAGGATCTAAAAAGTGGACCTAATATATTTGTGTAATTCTCAATAAACACCCTCGTCTAGTTGTTAAAATTCAAATATTCATATTGTTCTCTGAAAACAAATAAATTACGTCCTTTGGTGGTGGTATCTTCGGAGCTATTTTAAGTCACTAAAATGTAGCACTAAAATTTAAATACTTAGACATTACAGGAGTTTCAGCAAGATTTGACCCAAAAAGAAGCTGATACCATTGTTTTAGGATACAAAAAAGTATTTTTAAATCATTTTATGAAAACAGATATCTTGACTGTTTTGAATGTGAAACTTGTATAGTAGTTACTGCCATATATTTCACAAACAGGTCCTTATTTGTAAGAGATATTACAGTAACCTGAAATGCTCAAGATCCCCAACTTGGAAAAAAAAAAACCTTGTTCCTTCTTGAGATATAATATTTATAAAAACTTAAATGAAGAGATTAAAACTTGAAGCATTTGTTTATTATCTACCATTTCTTCTGTGATGCACTAGAAAATTCTGAATATTTCACTCTCACAAATGATCAATTAACCTCATAAAAATTCACACACTGTATTAAAGATACATATATACTTAAAATTAAGCAAGATTTACCTGTAAAATTACATAAGTACATAAGAGCCAAACTAAAATTCACAAAGTTGGTGCCTGAAAACAACACATATTATAACTTCTGTAATTAATTGTCCATGAATTATCTTATCAGGTTTAGAAATATGTGATAAATGTGTACAATAGATTTTTTACCTCAAAAGAGGCTGAATTAACATAAAACTATAAACTCCCCACCTGTTTTTTTTAATTTAAACCACTGTTGTAAGGAGAGCATAAGTCATAAATAATATGTTAAGTCATAAATATATATTAAGGAAAGTAAAGGTGGCAACAAGTGGTACAGATATGATACAAATGAGAAAATTTTTGGGAACTGTACACAAATAAATCAAAAGAATCTTCTTAGACTAGAGTCCCACAGACAGTCAAACAGGGGTGTGTTTTGAGGACAGTGCTCAGCAGTCTGGATAATAGGAAGGAATCACTGAATACAGGCAAGGAAAGTGATGTGCATGCCCCTGTAACAGGAAGCCGGGTACCAATCACAGCAAGGTAAAAGGGGAAAGTGAATGGTTATCAGTCACCAGAGATTCATCAAGCCTGATTTTTCTCAAGATACCAGACATCAACATATGCGACTCTCTTTCTAGTCAAATACTACTTTTCAATTCAAATTATTTTATCATGTAACAGTTTCTAGTTGCATACCAACCAAAACCACATCAACTACTAGTTCCCTTTGCTTTAACAGATCAAGAAAGTTCTTCACCTGTTTTTCAGTTTCCGTGTAATTATTCTTCTTCTCTGAATAACACAGTTGTGACCCAGATACTGACAAGATACTTTCAATTTATTTTCTTTAGATTCAGGATTAACTTGGTCTTCTGAGTTCTATTATTTCAAGTGCTGAGCCATTGTAACAAGCCTTGTCTTTTTTATTTCTTTTTCTGAGAAATACCATATGATTTATTCTGTTCCACAGCATTTAATGTGGAAGGAGTACATGAAACATCATAGAAACAATCAAAACACCTGTTGTGAAAATTCAAGTATTTAGTGTTTCAATAGATCTATAATTTAAAGAAGTATCTTTTCTGGAGTGTACAAGTGAGAAGTAATGATATAAAATGAAATTCTAGAAATACCTAAAAGTATAAAAAAGCAATCATTATCCCTTAATATGTATTGTGGTAAAATAGCTCTGAGGTACTGTGTTTGTGTTTATAAAGTAGCTAATCTGTTCAGTAAATTAATATAAAATATTTCATTATTATTTTCTAATTTAGTAAATATAAAGCTTCATAAGTGTCTTCAAAGGTATGTGACTTTTAATAGACCTCCATAAATATTTACAATTGATTTAATCAACAATACATTTGTAAACAGATGTTCATCAGGATTTTTTAAATTTTATTTTCTTGTATATTTTATGTATTTACATTTCAAATGTTATCCCCTTCCCCCCTCCAATACCACGTCTACCCTCCCCTGCTTATATGGGAATGCTCCTACTTTTACCCACCCACTCCAACTTCAATGCCTTGGCATTACCCTACATTGGATAAATGAGGCTTTTCTTCCTATTGATGCTGGACAATGCCATCCTCTGCTACATATGGGACTGAAGTCATGGATCCCTCCATGTGTACTCATTGTTTGAGGGTTTAGTCCCTGGGACCTCTGGTGGGGTCTGGTTGGTTGATATTGTTCTTACTATGGTGTTGCAAACCCCTTCACCTCTCCTTCAATCTTTTCTCTAACTTTTTCATTGCGGTCCCCTTGTTCAGTCCAATGGTTAGGTGCAATCATCCTAATCTGTAGTAGGGCTCTAGTACAGCCTCTCAGGAGACACCCATATCTGGCTCCTGTCAGCAAGCACTTCTTGGCATCAGCAATAGTGACTACATTTGGTGGCTGCATGTGGGATGTATACCCAAGTGGGGCAGTCTCTGGATGATCTTTTCTTCAGTTCCTGCTTCACTCTTTGTCCCTGTATTTCCTCCTGTGAGTATTTTGTTCTTCCTTCTAAGAAGGAATGAAGCATCTGCATATTGGTCTTCCTTCTTCTTGGGTTTCATATGATCTGTGAATTTTTTCTTAAGTATTCCAAGCTTTGGGGCTGATATCCACTTATCAGCGAATGCATACCATGTGTGCTTTTCTGTGATTGGGTTACCTCACTCAGGATGATATTTTCTAGTCAATCCATTTGCCTAAGAACTTTATGTAGTCATTGTTTTTAATAGTTCAGTAATATTCCACTGTGTAGATGCGCCACAATTTTTGTATCCATTCCTCTGTTATACATCTGGATTCTTTTCAGATTCTGGCTATTATAAATAAGGCCACTGTGGACATATTGGAGCATGTGTCCTTGTTATATGTTGGAGCTTCTTTTGGGTGTATGCCCAGGTTAGCAAGGTTTTAACAATGTGATTATAAGTGTGATCATCATGGGAAGAACCATGTATACATAATATTATACTTATAATGCATGTGCTAGGTCTCTGGTAATTACTTATATTGATCAAAATTAGCTATTTGTTTTGCTGCAATTTTTTTCACATTACCTAGTAGCATGTTAGTTTGTATTACCACCAAGAGAATGGAATATTTCTCACTTTTATTTTCAAAGATGGTTTCTTTCAATTCTCAGGTAGCTCTACTTGTCAATTGCACAATAGAAACTATATTAGATTCATTAAAAACACTTTAATTGGAATATTCTGATTAGTACATCAGTCAAAATGTAATATACTTGAATAAAATGTTGTATCAATGTTTTTGTTTAATAATCTAAGTCTTTGAATTAATAAATATTTATATAATTTGTACAAATGCCCATGTATGCCATGACACATATGGGGAAGTCATAAGTCATCTGTGTCTTATTAAAATGAATCAAAATCAGGTCATAGGGCTTTGTAGAAAAAAATTTGTGGGCTTAGCTGTCCTCTCAGCTCTGCATTATAATTGTTGTAGCATCTTGTATATTGTAGCATTAAATTATATAATCTAAGTGAAATATTGTTCTGCTCAGTAATATTTTATTTAAATTTCCACAATTTTTAATGTTTTGGGATTTTAATATTTAATTAAAAGTAAATTTTATCATAATATATGTGTATATATATGTCTCTGTGTGTATATATAAACAAAAATATTAACCACCAAAATATTTTAAGAAAATATGAGGATTTATGTATTAAAATGGAATAATATGGGTTTTGTCAAGAGATGTAACAAGTGGCAGAAACTAGAAAAATATTATTAAGAATATTTAAATCTCCTTACTGGTTTACCAGATTTGAAGGTAAGACATTATTGCAAAAGGCACATAGACTTTGGGATAAAGGACTTGGAGGACTAGGGCTTGAATTGACCTAGAAGCCTACTCCCTAAGGATTAACTCTCATAGTATCTGAAGATGTTATACAACATGTCAAGGGAGAAAAGCAATCAATAGTATTTCAAGCTGCAGAGGCTGTGAACCTCAGCAGTGAACAGCACAGCAAGATATCCCCAAGAGTACAATAGTGGCACTTATATTTGGAGTTAACCAAGAGCCATCTAATTGGATTTATGGATGACTCAAAAGGAAGGAACTCATGCCAGGTACTGCAAAGCTCACAAACTACCTGTGGATAATGATGTCATGGACCCTGAAAAAATATACTTCAAATTTGCTAAATCAATACAATTCAAAATTGCATTTTAGATACTGAAATCCCTGGATAAGAAGAGTAGGTCAGGCCCCACAACAACAACAACAACAAAAACTTCTTTTTATAACAGATGAAGACCATTACTTAAGCACTCTACTGCCCCAAATGAACAACAAATCATAATTATCCAGCCCCAACTGCTCCATCTACAGCACAACTCCTACACCTAATATGCAAAAATCACTACAAAAAAATAATGTAAGAATCAGGGATGCAACTTATTGTCTTCTATACATGACAGCAAAGCTATACTCATAAAATCTCAAAAACATGGTTGCCTAAATATGACCTTCGCAATAACAAGTGATTGCCATGATGAAGAGTATGAGGAAAATTTTACAAGGCCATGACCTAGATGAAGAGCTACACTCATTTAATGCCTGCTAAGGGATGGTTACTCAGTTGTCACAAGAGTAGAACACGTGTACACTTGTGCACAAGTGTGTGTGCCTGTGTGTGTGTGTGTGTGTGTGTGTGTGTGTGTGTGTGTGTGTGTGAACAAGGAGGTTAGTAATTTGGGAGAAAGGAGGCAGTAAGAAGAGAAAGAGTAACCTTTTACCTCCTTTATTAACTTCAGTTGTATTATTTATTGACACTTTTTTTTGAAACAGAAAACTCTTTATTACTTTTCATATTCTTCCACATAAACAGAACAGAGCAAAGGCCAGTCATAGCTCATTCAGTATTCATTCCTTTTTAGATAGAAATATTGTCAGTTTGTCCTTCTGTTACCTTGAGTCCATGATGGAATATGAAGCTTTAACGCTGAATGGGTCCCTTAGTGAGATTTCTTTACTCTGCAGCATTGTTGCATTCTCTGGACTTTGAAGAGGTTGCCACGTGAAGAGTCTGCCTGCCTGTAATACCTCCTGTTTATTAAAGCTTTATTACCCAACCCCCGTAATCCCACCTAAACTCTAGAGATAAAGGTCCTCCGATTATGTTCTCACATTTCCTTCTCAAGTTCTGATCACTCCTCAGAGGTTTCTGCCTATTCTGAATGGGTAGAATTCCTATTTCCTCTGCAGACACTCATCCTGATGGCGCCTCTCTGTTTACCTGTGTCATTTTTATAGTTACAGGTCTGATACAAGTTGTATTTACTATAGGAGCCCCCTTTATAGATGTCCTTTTCAGGTGTGTGGTTTCCAAACACTGGCTCCAGGAATGTGGCCCAGAAATTGTAAAGGGCAGGTAAAGGGGCAACAACCAAACTTCTGAAAATGCTCCATTTTCCATCCTTATAGAATCAAAGGCAGCACTGTCAATGGGCTCTTTGAGTGTCAAGTTTTAGATTACTGTGCTGAGTTAGGCCAAGGACATTCCATAGGTGATTGAGCTATAAAAATCAAAATGATGATAATTTATTAGTTTAGTATGGGAAATGTAGCACCCAGTGGACTAGAATCATGTGTCATAGGTTGAGATTTTACTCTTTAAGACCAAGATAAGCTATCTGTAGATCACAGTGAGGATAAGGAGGATAAGAAGTTGCTTATCCTTTTAGAAAATAATCTTACAAGTTTTTCTTAGAGCCAGTGAGATTGCTTAGTAGGAAAAACAAGTGCCACCAAGCTTAATTGAGGAGTTCAATTTCTACATAGTAAAAAGAGAGAAACTACTCCCTCAAGATGCCCTCAGACCTTCAAAAATAGTCTCAAACACATATACAACACATATACATATAAACAAACATATATGTGTATATATGCATGTGTGATATGTGTGTGTCATATGTGTGTGCGTGTTTGTGTGTGTGTGTGTGTGTGTGTGAAAGAGAGAGAGAGAGAGAGAGAGAGAGAGAGAGAGAGAGAGAGAGAGAGATCCTCTGAGGACTCTAGCTGGACATATGCTTGTGCCTATTAGGTCTTCAGGGTACTTAAGGTAATCTGTCTGATAAGATTACTCTGATAGGGTCACAGCAGTTAATGAAACCATAATAAAATGGTATGAAACACACTACAGATATGAAACACTGAAAGTCATCAGCTGGATCACTAATGTTTTCAGATTTTCTGCAGATTTAAAGATAAACTGCAAATACTTCTATTGAATTCCTAGTTGAACAAGTATACTAGTCATAAAATTTATTATTTTCAGTTAATTTTTCTCAATTATTTTTTGTTAACAAAGAAGAAAGCACATTAGTCCTACAGTATTTTGGGTTTTTTCTTTCTTTAAGTTTTCTTTTTTCTTTTTTTCCTTTTTGGCTTGGTTTTTTGTTTGTTTGCTTTTTTAATGATATTAAGTAACCCCTTAGCAATGCCACATTTTCCATTTTTCAAGACAAAGTTATCATCAATAACTTCTTATTTTCCTATGTCTAAATACTAATCACTTTTATATTACCCAGAAAATCATTCTTTTCTGTACAATCTACAATTATTGCTAGAATTTTAGTATTATAGAAATGAGTTTATTATGTATGTAGCATGGAGAAACAAAAACGTTAAGAGAAAGTATCCAACAGACAGAAGCAGCAAATAGATCACAACCACCATCATATATGCCTCACATATCATTCCCTAAAGCAGCTGGAGTATCATTCCCTAAGAAACCAAATCTCAGGCCTATAACAGAAGAAAGTGCTTCGGGAGGTCATACAGTCAAATCGAGTTCCCAATTAATGCTTCTATCCATGGAATAGGTTCCCATAACTGAACCTCCAGTGCCCTGTTCCCACTGCACATATTTTCATGTCACAAAATAAACCATAGTAATGTCCATTAGAAGTGGTTTATCTTCTAGGTATTTTTGGTGACACAATATTACTTTGAAAACCCATGATTACTTGTTTCTATTCTTCCCAGCAAAGGCAGGAAGCATGCCTCAAATAAAAGGATTTTATGAGCCGCTACATAGCCACGGCGAACTCAACTATAGTCCTCTGGGAGAGTTACAAATATTCTTAACTGCCAACAAACTTCTTCAGTACTATATTTTGTAAAACAATGATTATATGTTTATATGTATTTTCCCACTTGAAAAATAATTTTATTTTTAAAACAGCCCCTATATTTAGGCAGGATATATTTATTATCATTATGTTACAGATAAAAAAGTCAAATATATTAATAATTGGATGAAACACTTTATCAGACTATATACTTCTTAAATTAACCTTTACCTTCAGATATGCCTAATCCAAATAATATAGATAGAGAAATTGGAACAAATCTTAAATAAAAACATATTTTAGTGTATAAGTCTAATGTAGAGAGCTCTCGGTGCTGCTTCAAGGATTTGACCTTGGGCCAGAACAAGAAAGTTGGATCAAGACCTAGATCATCTTGATAGGTCCATCAAACCTTTGCTCCTTGTCTACTTTGTTTATGCCTTAGACTTGACTGTATTCTTTGCCTGCACCTAGAATGATACAAAAGCAGACTGGAAAAAATTAAACCCTCTTCAGCACTTGCTGAAGTCATATTATAATGTTGTCTAATTGTCTCTTAATCCTTCCTCCCTCCCACGAAACCCTGTTGACTGACTGAGTGGGCTGAGTCAGTCTAACATTTCATAGCATTTACACAATTAATTATTGAATTCAGATTCATTACTTAAAAATTACAGCATAGTACTTCCTATAACTCACTGTATTGATTTATACATATTACTAGAGTTACCTCACAATATTACTATGTAGCTTCACATAATAAACCTATAAAACTATTAAAATAGGATATTTAATATATGTATAGTTGCAGAAAGCACTTATTTTAAGAATAGTTCCTGAGACAGACAAGTAAATAGTAGGAAAGATCAGCAAAACACAGGATTAAAACCGTTCAGTATGAGTCATGCCCTGATACCATTTGTCAGTTGTAATACCGACTCAAATTTCTAATACATAGACACTACTTTAAATTCAAGGTTTGAGGGGTTGGGGATTTAGCTCAGTGGTTAGAGCGCTTGCCTAGGAAGCGCAAGGCCCTGGGTTCGGTCCCCAGCTCCGGAAAAAAAAAAAAAATCAAGGTTTGAAATTGCTAAGTCATATTTTGGCTTCTAAATCCTAAAGCCTGATGGCCATATTTCTTCAGAAAAATTACAAAGATTCGTTGAATGTGCTGGGCCTGCGAGTGAACAGGGGCCGCTCAGGCCACTCCCTTTGGATTTCTTTCAGTTGTATACTCTGACCTGTGTTCTTCTGGTCTCCCTATTAGTAGCAAAGGTCAATACTTTCTGCTTTTAATTCTGTAAAATCAACATTGGAAATAGAAAATAAAATACATTTTAATAAGAAAAATAAGATAACTAAGTACACTTAGATCTCCTCAAAACTCAGGATCTTTATGCTCAAGTTGCTACATTTTCAAAAATAAAGCAATTATGCTACTAGTTTCCAAAATCTTGCCCTGATAGTGTATAATGATGATACGCTGTTAATTTAACTTACAAGTACATTTTCATTTACTCTATATCAAAAAATAAGCTTTGCTTTATTAATAACACATTTCCCTACATTTGTTTATTTATTTATTTACTTGTTTGTGTGTATGTGTGTGTGTGTGTGTGTTGTGTGTGTATGTTAAAGCTTGATCTAAGACCGACTGAGCTATATCATTAGAACTAATAATGAGATAGTTCCTTGATGATAGAAAATCATAGGTAGATTTTATATATATATATATATATATATATATTATATAAATTACACACACACACACACACACATACACACATATCATCTATCTAGCTATCTATGTCCTTCTGGCATTCAACATTTCAATAAAGAAATGCTTTTCGCCTTACCCTTTTTATTTTCTCTACAGAATGTGATATATTCATTTTCTCTGGATAATTTTAGTATTTTCTCTTGGAGTGTACCCTTGGCATGTTGATAAAGACATATCTAGGTATAGTTTTCTTTGTTCTTATTCTACATTAATTTTATTAAAAAAAATTTAGCTGATTTCTGCCCCACCATGAATTTCTTCCTCAACCATGAATTTCAAAATGCATGTAATTTTGACTAATTTACATTGCCCTACAGAGTACAATGCCAGAGAGATTATTCACAGGAGACTTAGGGTTTTACTGCTGTGAATAAACACCATGACCAAGGCAACTCTTATATGGACAACATTTAATGGGGGCTTCCTTACAGGTTCCGAGGTTCAGTCCATTTTCATCAAGGTAAGAACATGGCATCACTCAGGCAGGCGTGGAGCAGGAGGAGCTGAGAGTTCCAAATCTTCATCTGAAGACTCTGAGCAGAAAACTTGCTTCCAGGGAGCTAGGGCGTGGGTCTTAAACCTCACATTCACAGAGACACACATACTCCAAGAAGACCATGCATACTCCAATAGGCCACAGACTCTAATAGTACCACTCCCTGCACCCGAGAATATATAAACTGTCACACAGAGTAACATCTTGCTTTAGGGTAGTAGTGGATTTCTATCAATTTTCATATTTGTGAGCAATTTCTATAATTTTGATGACCTTTGAAAATATGTATTTATTGATGTTGGACTCTTCTTTATCTATCTACAGAACTCTACATTCTGATATTCATTTTTTACTTTCGCCATCTTTCTTCTTTTGTTTTGTGCTTTATTGTGTCTATGTGTTCACACACATGTGTACTTATAGATGAACCCCTGTGTGTGGAGAATAGAGATGACAGCCAAAGTCTTTCTCAGTCATTCTCTAGTTACTTTTTAAAGGGATGGTCTCTCACTAAACTTGGAGGTCACTGACTCAACTGGAGTCACTGGCCAATGCCCACGCCCAGGATCTTTTTACTGCCCTTGTGCTCAGGTTACCGAAATGTTTCATGACACCCAGTTTTTAAAAACATGGTGGTGGCAGATCCAGTTTTAGCTCCTCACAGTCGTACAGCAAGCAGTCCGCTAACTGACCTAACCCTTCTCCCCATCTTTGCATACATTAAATCAGCCACTGAAACAGCATACTATGTGGTTTGGTGACTAATTCTTTCAATTAAATCATCATTATCTCTAAGAAAAGCTAGGAAAAATGGTATCTAGAATTTTGGATTTTTTTCTGGTCTGCAGGAATACCATTTGTATATTATTCCTTGTCGTTTTTAAGCAGCATTTATTTCCTCTTCAACATGTTCTTTAATTCTAAGCCAGGTATCATTTGCAAATTAAGTAAAGACCAGTGTCTGAAAAATATTTTTATAAAGGACAGAATAGTATTTACTTTACATTTTACAAGCCATTTAATCTTTTTAATATATTTTTAAACAATATATATTGTTGCCATGAGAGGAAAATACATATAGTTAATGTGAAAATGACTTATATTGTTTTATAATGAGGTTTTATATATAACCATTGAAATCTGAATTATGCATTATTATTAAATCAATCATTTTAAATTTTAATTGAATTGAATTGAATTAAGCATATGATAATTTAAAGTTATTTCCTAGTCTATAGGTCACATAAAAACACCATAGCTTGTTTATAGTTGGCAGAGATTAATAAAGGAATATTGATTCATGAAAGGAGGCTTGTTTGTGCCAGTAACATTGCTCTTATGGTAAAGACACTTGACACTGATCCTGGCAAACAGAGCTTTCCATCGAAATTTGACACACAGGTTTACAAAAAGTGAAGAAAAGAAGTGAATCCAGAAATTCATCTGATCTCTAAAATTGCAATGTGGCACATGTCTATACAAATACATACATGCACATGCACACATACACACACACATACACACACATACATATATGCATTACATGCATGCACACATGCACACATACACACATGACACATAACACACACATACATACATGCACACATGCACACATACACACATGACACATAACACACACATACATACATGCACACATGCACACATACACACATGACATACAACACACACACACCATACATACACACAAACACAGAAAAACAAAGAAACAGAGATAAAGAGACAGAGTCTCCTCTTCCTTACAGTGAAAGTAATGATTTTTTGTCATTTTTGTGTCTTAAACAGTAAACAGGTTTGTATTTAGTAATTTTAATTTGAAGACTAAAATATTTATGTTTTTTATCTTAATCACTATGAAACCATATGATAAAATAAAGGGCACATGATAGTTTAACAACAAAAATCTGATAGATTTTAAACAAGTTTTAGATTTATTTGAAAAAAAATGTGCTTCAATGAAACTTTCAAATGTTTGGATATAATTGTAAACATTTCCTTTATACGCCAGAGAGATAGCTCAGAGCTTAAAAGCACTAACTGCTCTTTGAGAGGTGCTGAGTTTATTACCCAGCAGCCACATGGTAGCTTGCAGCCATCTGTAATAGAATCCTATTCTTTTTTTCTGGTGTGTCTAATGAGAGTGACAGTTTACTCACATACAGTAAATAAATACATACATACATCCATATGTACATACATAGAATTTCTTTTACATTTTTGAAGTTATAATACTTGTGTTCATTTTTTTATAAGTAGCATCTGTTTACTGTTTAATTTTGGTTTAATTTAGACCTTTTAAAACACAAAAATTGACATTTCCAATCTGTGCGACTAAACAGAAATGATCTTTTTGCAGACATTTTAGATTATTAGTTCTCTATTTCAAATACTAAACAATTGACATGACTATTTTCATATTCTGTTCTTCCAAACAGATCAATAAATTCGATATCAGAAAAAGACTGAAAAGCAAAAGACACCCATTATAGTTTTTCCCTAAAAGTCAGATATTCGTGTTATTGATTATTGAAGGTTTTAGTGGTTAGCCTCTAAAAAGAGAAAAAAAAATACTTTGAGTCAACATAATTTTTAAAGTAAATAATAATTTACCAGTGTTTATTGAGAGAATTACAAAGAAAATCGGATTTATTAGCATCATTGATGGATTCAGAAGTTCATCTAAAGCAGATTAACCCTGGTTCTTGCGGAGTAATATAATGCAGTGTAATCCACAAAACGCCATTCGGGAGAGTCATTTATTTCATTTTGCAACAAAATATTTCTTCTTACTGCAAGTGGAATGCATTTAGACAATATATCGTACTCATTATATCATGAGACAGATTGTTCAAAATTGTGATAAACCTTTTAGTCTTCCGTTTTACGAAGTAGGGAAATCTAGATCTTCGAGTTGGAAAGCAAAAAGCCATACACAGCAAATACCAGGAGACTATTTACAATAAGAGCATATTCTACTTAAAAATACAGTTCTGATTTTATAGTATATAGAAGAAGTTTTGATGAAATTAGAAGATGTTATTAGCATAACAAAAAGCAACATAAGCAATGCAGAAAGTTTAAATTGTGCTGCAGTACATATTTATATAAAATCTCAAAGTGAATTGAAAATATAAATTATATAAAAAGCACTTAGATACCAGTGCTTAAGGCTTACCTTCTCTTGGTGCACTGTTTCTGCTCTGTAAAGTGAAAGAAAGATTTATAAGAGTGGATGCCAAACTTAAGACTAATATTTATTTGCATCTTTTTTTGGCATTTACAGTTCCTGAGAGGTCCCGCTACTTGTCTTCATGAGTGACATTCTAAAGACACTGCTCAGTATTTTTCTTTCCTCCTCAAATCAAATTCTACCTCTAATTCATCAAACAGACAATAATAATGCCTACTACCATCTCTCTCAGATTCCCATTCTAGAAAGGATGTATGTTAGGCAATATAGCACAGAGTCACATTTTATTTCTCAGTGTAAAGTCTCAAAGTTACAAACGCTCCGTCACTTAGGGTTTAGCTTTTCTCTTCTCGTTTGTCTCACCTTCTACCGTAGGATCACTTTCATCTGAGTCTCTATCAACCTACGTACGTTAAGACAATTTTTTCTCATCATTATGGAAAATCAAAGTAAAATATTCCAGAATTTGTTCTCAACTCCTTTCTGTAAAGATTCATTATAGAGCATATTCTGAAAATCCAAGATTTTTTTTCTTGCCAATTTTATTGAGATATAATTTACAAACAAACTATATATTTTATTTATTCATTTTTTTGTCAAAATTCTCTCTTGTCTTTCAGTTTCTTGTTGAAGGATAATTCTTTGAGTTTCTTGTGTGGAAACCTTGGGGAATTACCACACATTCCTTGATCCAAACTATTACTAGTAAAGTAGAAAGTGAAGCAAAGATAACTTTTGCTATTAAATATTGGGAAAAACTCTAACCTTATAGTTAAAATTTATTCAATTGCAAATTGAGATGACACATATCATATGGAAGAAGATGTAAAATAATCTGCTTAATTATTAACTATTTATTCTTTAACATTGTGTTTTAATTGGCATAGATTTCTAGGCAAGATATCATATTGTATCTAGGCATAGAGGCAAACCAAGACAAAAGGACAATCTATATCTGTCATCTAGAGATCAAAAAGTGCAGAGTGTCAGAAATGTCAAATGGAACACGTGTTGCAGTTTAACGTGCAGATTGATCATCTTCAAATATAAAGAAAGATGCACTCTGTCTTTTGTTTACAGTGAAGGCCAATGTAGACATATAAGGAGAGCAGATGCCTTGCTCCAGAAATAATACACTATTCTTAAAACTTTGTTTCTCTATTAACACACTAATTGTCGACTAAGTCTTAGGGTTGAGGGACAATCCAGCTTTTAGTAACACTTTCTAAGCTAGCACAGAAACAAGAGCTCAGGCCCCAGCACCCATCTGAAAATAGCCACACCCTTAACCCTAGCACTATGGGGACTGGAGTGGGATGAATGCTCTTGAATTGTTGGCTACTAGCCTTGTCAAAGTTTTGCAAACTTTAGGTACAATTAGAGAACTTGTACAAAGGAACAACATGGAGATAGGTAGAGGAAGACACCCAACACCTTATCCTTTGAATGCTCACAAAATACATGCAGCTATAGACAAGTGCAGATACACACACACACACACACACACACACAAACACACACACACACATACAAACAAACACACACACACAAAGTCTCTCTTAAATTTAACCACAAATAGATACTTCTGGTAGAATACTGCCTGGTCACCTAACAGTTATGATTCCCCCCATTATAAAGAGGGCTTCATAATAATTATTACCAGGTCCGTTTTTACTGCTGGGAGCAAAGAGAAGTACCCTGCCTTAGCTTCCATAATTCTCTAAAATAGAGGAGAATTTGAATAAACTTCACGACTGTACTAAATCAATCAAAAAAAAGTGTTGCCTTCTCTGCCAGATATCTAATAATACTCACAGAAATTTGCATAAGTATTAAATTTAAAGAGAAGAGTGGAACAACTTAAAGAGAAACTATCTCCTTTAAGGATTTAATGTTAAATATTTGAAAGAAAATTATTACATAGAGGTGGGTAGGGGGGATGGAAGGAGAAGGTGTGGGAGGGGAGAACAGGTGGGGGAAGGAATGAAGAAGAGAAGAGAAAAGAGGAGAGGGGAGGAAAGATGAGATTAGAGAGAGGAGGAAAGAGGAGGGGAAAGGGAATAGGAGAGAAGAGGAAAGGGAAAGAGAGAAAAAAAAGAGAGAAGAGAGGAGGGGAGAGGAGGGATAAGGGGAGAGGGGAGGACAGGACAGAACAGAAGAGAATCAACTAATTGGGCAGGTTTTATAAAACTACATTAGGATAATTAATTATAGTTTACAGGCCAACTCTATTTTTATTAATGTGGTGGCACAGAAAGGTCTTCTCCCATCATGTTAATTTGTAATATTCCAGAGTGACTACATTTTTCTATGTAGATTCATGCCTTACAACATGACTTTCAGTTGCGGTCTACACACAGTTTTACTGTATCGAGTTAGAATGACTTCCATGAGGGTAAAGACTTGTATCATGCCTGTTAGACACCAAAGAAGAGTGGTTTTTGAGGACCAGCTCACTTGCAGCTCAATAATTTCTGGAGGTAATAAAGCTTGTTTTGAGTTTTTCTAAAAAGTAAATTCTTCTTACAGAAAAATTTAAAGCCAAGAATGATAAATATAAAGTTTATAAACTTAGAGATCTTCTTAGAAGTTTTCTTAGAGAAGAGTCTGGGTATAGATGGAAATCATTTGAGAATATCTGTTGTATTTCTACTTTTCAATTTCTGTACACTTTAATTTTCTCAATATATTCTAAAAACACCAATAAGAATAATCATTTGTAGGTGACTAAGAAATCACACAAAAACCCAGAAAGGCAAGAAACCTGAGCTTGTTTGATTCGCAGGGACCTCAAGGTTGAAACAGAGGACGGAATCCTAAAAGTTGTCTGGTGACATCTACACATATTCAAGACAATCATTCTCCCATTCATGCATACACACAAGTCGAATAAACAAAGAAATAAACAACTAAATAAACATGAGAACATTATAATGGGATAAATTAAACCCTAAAAGCCATTATTATATTATCAAATGCTGTAATAACAGAGATCTATATAAATAAAGACCTTTTCCCATTCATCTGTTGTAGACAGGGTGATTTTTGTCTCCTACTATTGGTTCTTAATATCTTTTGCCATGTAAGGAAAATAAGGTTTAGAAGCAGGGTAACAGCATGCATTGACAACATTAGCTACTCCATAGGCAAGAATTAGAGATGGGCATGTAAAACCCTACAGTCAGGCCATGATCCATCTGTTTTGTCCACTTGTTTGTTTTAATGCCATCTCCATTTAGTTCATGAACATGTCAGGTTTCTTTTGTAAACATTCAGAATCACTATCATAAGATGTTAATTTGGTGTTTTGCTTGCTTTCTGTTTGGTTTTGATTTTGTTTCTATGGCTGGTTATGTTACTTCTAGCCCAGTCTGTCTTCCTGAACCCCAAAAGGCGAGGACTAAGGATGTGAACAGTAATTACTCTTTTCCAGATTCATTCTTGCCTTTTCTCTCCTGCCCCACAGAAGTATCTTCCTTTGCTTTCACTTGTGAAACTAAATCAGATTGGAAGACAGAGTCTCCATTGTGACATCCAGTAAAGCTATTAAGCAGGTTGAGAGTTTTTCCCTAGGATTTGAAGGCACAAAGCTATTGTGAGGAGTCAGAGTGATTTTCCTCCTGGGTAAAAAAAAAAACTCATCAACTTTCAGCCATGGGGCACACATTCTGCAGACAACTACTAATTGTCAGTAGCATCACAAAGGGTCTGCAGCAATATCTTAGGAAAATATTACAGAAGTGATTTCTGTGTGACACAGAGTTTTATTTGAGTTCCCAGGAAGTTTTCCAGCACATGTAATGAGGTGTTCTTGATTATTTTCATAGCTGACATTTTGATCTTGGACTTTTTTCTTTAGTTTTCCTTTATGTGGTTAAAATATGTAATATGCACCCTATATTAAAACACAACATGAATTGTGTTAGACATCACACAGTCTCTATAGTAAAAGACCATCCATGAGCACAACCCAATAGCAACAATAATTCTTTCACTAACAGCAATTCAACCAGAAGAATGAATGTAATTGACTTAAGTGTCTATGGGCTGAGACCTTTTGCACAATGTGCACTGTTTGATAAGGCTCTTGTAGGATGAATATCCATATATAATAAGCTTGTACATATGTAACATGTATACTAGTAAATGGAAATTATAGACATTCTTCAAAACCTATATGAAACTGAAAACATATGTCATAAAAATGCTTCTTATAGGTAGACTTTTGTCAATGTCATAGCCACTGCATGCTTCCCACTGCACTGAGTATATATTGTAGTTTAGCCTGCCTCACTTCAATTTTTTTTTCAGAATACTTAGATCACACACATGTTTGACAAAATCAGTTTATAAAAAGTGTTTAAGAAAATAAGCTATGGATTCTTTTGCCTTCATGCATATCCGTGCACCACATCAGGAGATAGAACTGGAGTGACGAACTGAACAGAACATAGTTATGAACTGCCATGGGTGGTGCTGAGAACTGAAGCTTGGTTCTCTGAAATAGCATTAAGTGCCCTTTACTGGTAAGCTGAGTTTGTTTTTTGGTTAAGTACTCTCCGTGTTATATAATTTATTCAACACTTATGGCTAAAAATTGCTATTGAAATATTTTATATGAAACTGTTGAATATTTATGCTCATGACTATAACCTCTGTAAGCTGTGGACAAGCATCAGACTATTGAACAATGTTTCCTTAAGCTAAAAAAAGAAAGAACAGAAGAAAGAAAGAAAGAAAGAAAGAAAGAAAGAAAGAAAGAAAGAAAGAAAGAAAGGAAGTAAAACAAGAAGGAAGAAAAAGAAAGAATGAAACTCAAAGTAGAATTTCTAGTAATCCACATATTTTTATCCGCATATGTTTTATTATAATGCATATTTATCAGTCCTTTACTATAATTTGAAAGAGAATCTTAGCAGGAGACAAATATATATATATATGTATTAGGTAGCTGATTTTTATATTTATGCTTATTTTGTGATATTCCTTTGTAGATTTGCTTTTCTTTACATTTGTTTGTGTTGTCGCTTTTGCTCCTGTAACAGGTTGTTCCCTTTTTTTTAATGACAGTCTATATAGCATCGATTTCATTTTACAGAGTTAGCTTTAGTCTCTAAACATTGTGGGGATATTTTTGTTGTCAGTTCCACGGACTTTGAGCAGTACATCTGCTTTCATGCTATAAATCCTGCGACGAAATCACAGCTTTTCTCCCAAGTGGGATGAATGGATTTGAATTGGACACCAGAAAAGAAGGACTGCTGTGCTATTTGTTACGGCTGGCCAACCTTGTTCAATTGAAGCAACAGGGATGTGTTGAAAACCGGGCTGTTTCCATAAGGTCATTATGAAGCCTGCTCTTGGAATCACCAGTGGAAAATTTCAAAGAATCTTCCTATGAAGCACGGATGTGTTTGTATAGGCAAGGCGGTAATCTTCTGTGTGGTTCACAGCTAAGCATAGCAAGACTCTTATAGAAGGGGAGCCGTGCAATCTTGGTCCTTTGTGTGCTAGTTATAAAGTTTAGCATTCTTCTTCTCTGGTATTTACTGCTAAAAGACTGAAAAAGGTTGTTTCGTTTGTTGTTTTATTATAATGCATATTTATCAGTTAAAGTCAGTCAGTTTTCATTAAAAAAATAAAAAGTATAGTCATAGATTTGGTTAAGAAGAAAAGTTTTGAGTTCCTATTAGAAAATGGTTGGCTTTAAAAATTATTTTTGGCCATTTTCTTTATTTACCAAGACAATAAACATAATTACTGATACTGTTTTGTCCCAAAGACTAAAGTAATCACAACATAAGTTTATAATATAAGCTAAGAGCTTAAGAATCTATAATAAAATATCAGGCCACTGAGTGTTGTCTGTGTTATGCATTTTGTTTCATCCAAGGACTTCAAAGACTCTAACAACAATATTCATTTAAATAACATTACTCATTATTTTAGATATGTATTAGGTACAGTGAGAACCTAATCCACATTCATGGATCACATCTTTGAGAAATTGACTCAAATGAACACTTAAGAAATGAAGGGAGAAGGCTATAATTGCAAACTTAAAGGCAAATATGTTTATATGCTGCTGCTATTTTATTCCTTTTTTGTTCTTTCTTAATTTCTTCCAGTATGGCACTGTTTGCCTTTTTCACTGTCTTTTAGGTCACTGTTTTATGTAAGGAGGAAAGCAAAAAAAAAAAAAAAAATGGCTACTAGTGCAGTGAGCAGATGGCTAATGCAGTCCCCTCTATGCGACTCCTCCTAACACAGAAGTGTGTTCAGGACTACATGGTAAACAGTGTTTATCATAGGTAGGATCATTATCCCCTTAGCCCTTTCATTAGTTCTTTGACCCCTATGGTTCAGCATTAATGAAACCATACTTCCTGTTCCTGAGGTCTGTGTACTATTTCACTCGTGTCCTGGTAATGGAGTGTGTGTTTACTGCAGCTCCATTACAGAGCTTTCTCTAGTTTGCCCCTAGCATCAGCCCTACACAGTTGTGGGTCTTTGACACACACTGGTAAAGTTCTAGGATGAACTGTGCTTATTAGAGCCCACCAGGAAGGCAAGCTTCTTAGTATAATTAGCTCCCTGGAGAACAATGGTTGCCTTCACAGCAGGAAAGCTTGAAGAAATTTAAAGTATGGAAAGCAGAGAAAAAGGTACCTGTAATTAAGTTCCCTTTCTCTCTCCCTTTCCTTCTATCACATTTCTTTTTTTTTCATTTTCTTTTTCTTTGCCTTCCTTCTTTCTCTCATTCCTACTTGTAGGTGTAGAGAGTTTATTTTTAGATTTCATCTTGATGAGCAAAAGATGATTATAAATCTTGGTAATTAAGCCTCTCCTTGAGGAAGGTCACACATTTAATTGGTATATGATGTCAACGTTGTTCTTCTCATAGTGAAAATTCAATAGACTAATATACACACAACACACACACAAAACCAATATTTGTAAAAGGAGTACCTCTGCCTAGAGTTTTCACTGGTATTCATTGAAGAATATTTCTGATTTTTTTTGTTACAGATCTTTCTCTTAATAGTTCTCATTTTCTTCATATTTTTATTTCTTCCCCATCTGTATGTTGTTTGCTCTTCCCATTATCCCATTACAGCCTTCCTGTTGATAGCTGACAGCCTGTTGACTTTTGTTATGAATATACCAATTATCATTTTAATACCTTCAATATCTCTCAAGTGGTATGGTTAAGACATGTAAGTAACCCATAGCAGCAAGCAGCACAAGCATGCTATCAAAGATGCCAGTAACATAAGCTCAATGCCTCTATGGCCTCAGCTGATAGCTCTCATTCATCTGGGAGAACAAAATAGTCTGTATTTGCCATCCACTTCACTGTGCAAATATTTATCTAGTAAAAGGCTGTCCCTTGGGACATAGCATTGGTGAGTATGTGGAAAGGGATTTTAATGAAGGTCTAAGCAATCCTTAGTACATTTGTCTAGACTTGGGAAAAGGCATGCTTTGAAGGTCACCGAGGAACAAAAATGGTAATAACTGTGGTGATTAAAATCATCTCGCAGTTCCAGAGTTCTTTTGTAAACATTTTTCTGAGTCAACGGTGAACACAGTGGAAAGCAGTCTGTTCAAGTAGCTGACTCTATAGCTTTAGAAACTCTGAAACTGGGGTTTTAAAAGTCAACAATAAAGTCAAGATTTTTTACTCCCTAATTTTCCTGCTCTGAGGCTATATTTGCACAACACAATCAACCCTGCTGTTTCAATCAAGTTACTGAGAAAAACAAGTCAGAAGAACCAGCTGTTTGGCATTTTGTGTATGAAACAGCTGGTTGATTGTCTGAATTTTTCATTTTTGAACTAATCTTGCTGTCATGATATAGAAACATCCTAAATACTGATTCATTTCCGTGTGAAGACTAAACAGCTTCGATTATAGGGAATCAGGGGTAAGCAACCTTAGAACTGCTAAGACATGCTTTAAGTGTCCCCATGACATATATAGATAGCTAGAAAAAGAATACAATGCTACTACAGGAAAAGTAAGTTTTTAAGTTTTATTAGGAATCTAACAGGATGGATCCTAATTTCTCTCAGCAGCAGATGCCATATCTACAATGAAGAATAAACTATGAAGGTTTTTACTTAAAAATATTTTAAACACGCTTTTCAGGATTTGTAAAATTATTTGAATCCACGATCCTATATACTAAAAGTGGAATATCCATTTAGATACACAATTCTTTCCTCTCCAACTTAGCTTTAATTTGAATTTGTATTTCTTAAATAGAATAATGTCTAGAATTATTGTGCCTTATGACATTCAAGTTAACCAAATCTAATGACATAAAAAAGCCTTATGTTAGAGAATTATAGCTCCAAACATAATCATATATTTGTGAAATGGAAATAATAAGGTTAAATAATTGTTATCACTAGTTTCTGCATATTGTTATTCATATGTAAGCACATAATATGTTAGAGTCTCTGAGTAGTGTCATTAATTATTAGTTTTATATTTATCAACTCAGAGTGTTCTGGTGTTGAGTGACATAATGAAGTAGAACAATTACCTAGCTTACTCAATGCCATATTTTATATCATTCAATGTTTCATTAATAAAATGTTTATTGGAAAAACTTTGAAATGAGGTGATGCTAAACACTATTAGACTATATATATATGTTTAATAATTCCTACTCAAATATTAATGGTATAACATATTAAACAAATATAATTATCAGAGCAAAAGCAAGTGCTTATACTTTATGAGAAATTATTATTTCACTCTGCTATCTCAAAGGGCAGTATACACTAAGATGTGAATCAGATGTACTATCTTAAATACCAACCAAAAGAGGAATGATAAGCCAAACATACTAAGCCACACAAGCACAGAATTCTAGAGAGTGCATAACTAGAGGTGACTGGATGTATATAACTCCAGCTATGACTACAGACACATAGACATAATAATATAGGCTCCTCATGAGCTCAGATGCCATAGAGTGTCCTGTACAGCAGACAGACTTAGTGCAAAATGCATTTGGTATAAAGATGGGAAAGTAATACTTTATAACACTTAATAATATAAAAGTGTTCTTACTTCACTCATGGTGTGTGTTTTAAGTTGAAGTCTGGAGAGAGAAAGAGGAAGACTATTTGAAAATATTTGCCTGTTTGTTTGCCTGTCTGCCTGCCTGTCTGCCTGTCTGTCTGTCTGTCTGTCTGTCTGTCTTCCTATCTGTTTGTATGTCTGCCTGTATGTCTGCCTGTCTGTCAGCCTGTCTGCCTGTCTGTCAGCCTGTCTGCCTGTCTGCCTGCTGCCTGTCTGCCTGTCTGCCTGCTGCTTGTCTGCCAGCTACCTATCTCTCTGTCTGCTTGTCTGTCTATCTGCCAGCCTGGGTTCTTTCTTCTCTTTCTTTCTCCCCCACCACCTTTTTTCTTCTTTCTCTTTCTCCCTCCCACCCTTCTTCCATGCATTCCTCCTTTCCTCCCTCCTTCTTCCCTCCCTCCTTCCCTCCCTTCTTTCCTTCCTTTTTCCCTCCCTCCCTTCTTTCCTTCCTTCTTTCCTTCCTTCTTTCTTTTCTAAATTTTCTTTAAAAATTTCGCCAGGGTCTTTTTGTTTAGGCTAGGTTGGATTTGAATTCACTGTAGCTCAGAATGATTTTAATTCCTTAAGGCTGCGATGATGATAGGCATTTGCAACCTGCTAATTTCTGTTGTTCTAACCTAAACATTTTTATTAGAGTATGGGACCTTGAAAAGCAGCCTGGTTTCTGGTTGAGCTAAGGCTAGAAACTCAATGACCATGACGAAATGATAGGCATTTCCCTGACGCCCCTGCACCAGGACCTTGTCACTAGTCACAGCCCTCCATAGATTTGTGGCAATCAGTTACATAAGGGTAATGCTCTATAACCCTCCACAGATAGAGGATGTGACCTGTAGTCACATAGTCTCAAGACAGATCTCCATTATAATGAGAATTAAACAAAGAATTCACAACTGAGGAATTCCAAATGGCTGAGAAGCACCTAAAGAAATGTTTAGTACACATGGACAGATACATGGCTCCAGCTGCATATGTAGCAGAGGATGACCTTGCTGGGCACCAATGAGAAGAAAAACCCTTGGTCCTGAGAAAGCTGGACCTACCAATGTAGGGGAATGTCACGCTGTGATAGCGGTTGGTTGGGGATGGGGAACATCCTCATAGAAGAAGAGGGAGGGGGAATGGGATAGGGGGCTTATGGACCAGAAAACATGAAAGGGAATAACATTTAAAATGGTAAAAAAAAAAGGGGGTTGAGGATTTAGCTCAGTGGTAGAGCTCTTGCCTAGCAAGTACAAAGCCCTGGGTTCGGTCCCCAGCTCCAAAAAAAAAAAAAAAAAAAAAAAAAAGAAGAAAAGAAAAGAAAAGAAAAGGAAAAAAAATAAAATGGTAAAAAAAAATCCAAAGAAAGAAAGAAAGAAAGAAAGAAAGAAAGAAAGAAATGTTCATCAGGGAAATGCAAATCAAAACAATCCTGAGATATCACCTCACACCAGTCGCAGTGGCTAATATGAAAAACTCAGGTGACAGTAGAAGCTGGCAATATGTGGAGAAAGAGGAGCACTCCTCCATTGTTGGTAGAATGGCAAGCTGGTACAACCACTCTGGAAATCAATCTGTAGGTTCCTCAGAAAATTGGGCATAGTGTTACCTGTGTAACCATTCTATACCATTCCTGGCCACATACCCAAAAGGTACTCCAACATACAACAGGGACACATGCTCCAATATATTTATAGCAGCCTTATTTATAATAGCCAGAAGCTGGAAAGAACCCAGATGTCTCTCAACAGAAATGAATTCAGAAAATGTGGTACATTTACACAATGGAGTACTAATCAGCTATGAAAAAAAATGACTACATGAAATTCTTAGGCAAATGGATGGAACTAGAAATTATCATCCAGAGTGAGTCACAAATGAACACACATAGTATGCACTCACTGATAAATGGATATAAACCCAAAAGCTTGGAATATCTAAGAAAAATTCACAGATCATATGAAGCCCAAGAGGAAGGAAGATCAATATATGGATGCTTCATTCCTTCTTAGAAGGAAGAACAAAATACTCGCAGGAGGAAATACAGGGACAAAGAGTGGAGCAGGGACTGAAGAAAAGGTCATCCAGAGACTGCCCCATCTGGGAATCCATCCCATATGCAGTCACCAAACCCAGTCACTATTCCTGATGCAAAGAAGTGCTTGCTGACAGGACCCAGATATGGGTATCTCCTGAGAGGCTCTACCAGAGCCCTACTGAAACAGATGAGGATAATTGCTTCTAACCATTGGACTGAACTAGGGGACCCCAATAGAGGAGTTACATAAAAGACTGAAGGAGCTGAAGGGGTTTGCAACACCATAGGAAGAATAACAATATTAACTAACCAGACCCCGCCAGTGCCCCACCAGAGAATAAACCACCAATCAATTAGTACACATGGAGGGACTCATGACTCCAGAAACATATATAGCCGAGGAAGGCATTGGCTGGAATCAATAGGAGGAAAAGTTTGGTCCTGTGAAGGCTCTTTATCTCAATGTAGGGGAATGCCAGGGCATTGAGGTTGAAGTGGGTGAGTGGAAGCATCATCATAGAAGCCGGGGGAGCCCCGAGGGGGTATGGGAGTGGGAGAAATGGGATAACATTTGAAATGTAAATACATAAAAATATTCAGGAAATAAATACTATTAAGAAACCAAAAAGGCCTGGAGGCTTAACCAATGAACTTTCCATCCCAGACACTCCTCCCTTCAAAAGGTATTTAATCTCAGGCCCACCCTGAGAAGTAGGGTACAGTTTTACTCATTCACTTTCAGCCATGACAATAAATGCCTTAAAACTATGAACTGCCTCTTTTCATCAGGATATGCCATAGGGAGCTGTGGAGAAGGCCTTCACCTACAGAGCTATCTAATCTCTGAAGAAGGCCTTTCTGTGCTCCCAGCCAAAGCTAAGACCAAGACCCAGCCTCAAGTCATCAACCATTAAGCCAAGGATTCTCTCCCCAAGGGACCAGCTCTAGCTCCCTCCACTTTTCCCTCTCATCCTTGACTAGATCCAGCCCATGGTCACCTATTTTGTTCTTAGCTCTTCCACAGCTTCCAGCAGTGCCTGAATGCCCAAGAGCCCTTGCCTCCCCACAAGCCAAGGATCCTGTATTCTGCTCCAGCTGTGTCCCATCTTGCAGACTGTGCTTCCTCACCCCAGAGTGTCGGAGGTTGGGAAGATTCCTACAGCCAGACACCAGCCCAGAGACAGACTGGGATAAGTGCAAGTCACTTTTCTGTCACACCTTCAGTGGTAGTGCACTGTGGAGGAGGGGATGTAGGACCCACTAACCCTACATTAGAGCACTCCAAAAACCAGACACTGGTCTTTAAATAACAGGGTTTTATCCCCGTTTCCCCTGGCATATGGTTTCAAGGCATTCTAATCAAATTCTAGTTAGAAAGTTAGGAAAATTTGCATGGCCATTAAAAAATAACTGCTATAAGCAATAAAAGACATCATAAATGTAGCTGCCAATATCAGTTGCAGAATAAATTGTGCCTCTTTTCATTCTGGGTTAAAACAATCAAACATTTTAGATATTAGCTCTCTATCAGATGTAGTATTGAATATAGATGTCTCCTGAGAGACACAACCAGAGCATGTCAAAAACAGAGGTGAATGCTAGCAGCAAACCACTGAACTGAGGAAAGGACCTCCTGTGGGGGAATTAGAGGACAGATTAAAAGAGCTGAAGGGGCTTACAAACCCATAAGGACAAAAATGCCAACAATCAGAGCATCCAGGGACTAAACCACTACCAACAGACTATACATGGACTGACCCATGGCTCCAACTGCATATGTAGCAGAGAATAGCCTTGTTGGGGCACCAGTGGAAGGGGAAGCCCTTGGTCCTGCCAAGGTTGGACCCCCAGTTCAGGTGAATGTCAGGGGAGTGGTAGTAATGGGGGGTGGATGGAGGGAACACCCTTATGGGGAGGCGGAGGGGATAGGAGGGTTATGGACAGGAAACCAGGATAGTGAATAACATTTGAAATGTAAATAAAGAAATATATCCAATAAAAAATACCAACGACATAAAATCAGCTCTACCTGGACCTGTATACCAATAAAACTTTACTTATAAAAAAACAAAAACAAAAACAAACAAACAAATAAACCAACCAAACATATTTGAGCTGATTTTGGATGCCATTTTAACAGTTTTATTAATAAAAGAAATCATGTTTTCTTTTTTTTTTTATTAACTTGAGTATTTCTTATATACATTTCGAGTGTTATTCCCTTTCCTGGTATCCGGGCAAACATCCCCCTCCCCCCTCCCCTTCCTTATGGGTGTTCCCCTCCCGACCCTCCCCCCATTGCCGCCCCCCCCACCAGTCTAGTTCACTGGGGGTTCAGTCTTAGCAGGACCCAGGGCTTCCCCTTCCACTGGTGCTCTTACTAGGATATTCATTGCTACCTATGAGGTCAGAGTCCAGGGTCAGTCCATGTATAGTCTTTAGGTAGTGGCTTAGTCCCTGGAAGCTCTGGTTGCTTAGCATTGTTGTACATATGGGGTCTCGAGCCCCTTCAAGATCTTCCAGTTCTTTCTCTGATTCCTTCAACGGGGGTCCTATTCTCAGTTCAGTGGTTTGCTCTTGACTTAAATATATAGCTTAATTCTAATTGCTACCTCTAAAGCAGAAAATTGCATTTTGAGAGATTCATAAAAGAGACCAAGACAAGAAAATTGAAAATATTTGTGATCTCAAATAAGACATGATATCTATAATAACTTATCGAGTAAAGTGTTTGGAACACAATCTTGACAACTTGAATTCAATACCTAAAACTCTCAACTACAGAGAATTAACTCCCCAAGACTCTAACCTCCACACACATACTGTTATATGTAAAGCATATGTCTGTGCACATACACATAAATAGAAAGAAAATATAGAATGAACAAAGTGAAAATAAAATATTATCATTAATTCGAGTTGAATACACACACATACATACGACATTCACTAGAATGAAGTAAATGACAAATTACAATTTCATTACTTATATGTGGGGAGAGGGAGGGGAAGGAGGAGAGGTGCAAATGCATTCATGCAGATCCACATAGGAATTTATGTATGTCTTCATGAGTGTGGAGGCTAGAGTTCAATATCAATGTCTTCCATAATTGCTTCTCAGTTTACTTTCTGAGACCCTGCAGCTTATTCATTCAGATAAGGCTAGTCAACCAATGAGCTCTAAGGATCTACCTTTGTTCCCATCCCTTCCCATTACTATCATGCTATTATGCAGTTTTTTTAAATGTTTATTTGTGTTTGCTTTGTTTTTGTTTCCAAGACAGAGTTTTTCTATGTAAAGCCCTGGATGTCCTGTAACTAGCTCTGTCCACCAGGTTGACCTGAAACTCAAAGCTTCACCTGTTTCTGCCTCCTGAATGCTGGAGGCATTAAAGGTGTGTGCCATCGTTATGTGGCTACTGGGCACCCACTTTCAGTTCATCATCCTAGTGTGGTCAATGCTTTAGCAGATACTTTTTGACTAAGCCATCTTCATAGACACTGACATTTTAATTTCAATGATATTAAAGTTTATAAGACAATGATTTGAACTCTGATAAGAATAACATCAACAGTATAAACACAAACCAGTATTTGTTGCTCTTTATATTATACATAGCTAAGATTGTTGTATCTCCAAGTTTTATTCTCTTATACTATTATATAATATCATCATTTTCATTTTGCAGATACTACTAAAGAATGGCTGATGTACTTTTAAAACATTTCCAAACAACACAATGAGAAATATCTCATTAAAATTTCTATTTTAAAATGTGTTATCTTTTGGTGGCGAAGAAACAATTTAACAGTGCACTTTAAAATTTTTTAAGGCTTACTATACTGTACATATGTACCACAAATCTGGAGGGCTCACTTATACCTCCTACATTAGCTTCCTAACTATTAACTAATAACTCCCAGTTACCTGTACTCCATTCTATTTCTCATTTTATGAACTCAAATTTTAAAATGTTTGACATGTGTTGTGCTCTGTCTTTTTGTAATTGTCATATTTTGGCTTTATGTGATAAATGTATATTGCTACACTATTAATTATTTCCTTTTCAATTTGTGAATTTCTATATGATGGTACTGTTTCAATATTCCTATAGTCAACTCTTGAAAAACTTTATGAGCTCAACCACTTCTAACACAAATATTTAAAAGAAAATTTTTTTATTGTGTTTTGTGTTTGCACAGGTCAACTCATGACATTACCTCACTCAACACAATCTTTTGATTTACTAGCAATTTCATATTTCATTTCTTTTAACAGATAAATAAATAATCCCTTGTGTCACCTTTGTGTAACACATCTTCCTTATGCATTCATTAGTTCATGGACATCTAGGTTGTTCCAAATTTCTGCTTATTATGAATGGAGCAGCAGTGACCATATAGGAGTATATATTTCTGTAGAACATTTTATATATTCCACAGAGTGGTAGAGGTAAAATTTCAGTCCCAAATGAATCAGAAACCACAAACTATGACATAATACCCTGAATCTGATTGCATAAAAGGTAGGGGACAACCTTGAACTCACTAGCACAGGAAAAGACTTTCTGAATAGGACACTGATAGCACAAACACTAAAATCATCAATTAATACATGGAACTTTGTGAAACTAAAAATCTTTTGTGAGTCAAAGGACACTGTCATTTTGACAATGTAGCCGGCTACAACATAGAAAAAGATCTGTATCAAGAAAACATCTCACAAAACTATTATCTAAAATATATAAACAAGTAAAAGAACAGACATTTAAAAAGTAAATAAGCACACTAAAAGATGGGTAAATAATGAAGCAGAAAAATTTCAATAGGCAAAACATGGTAATATATGAGGAGTTACTCTTTCAATCCAATTGGTTCATCTGAATATTAACTGTGATTCCATGGCAAGTAAATTTCATCCCAGTTATCTACTATTATATCAACAAATGGAGAATTAATTTCAATGTACTAAACGACTTCTTTTTCTTATGTTTTATTTTTTCATTAATGTCTATCTTCAAAAATGTCCTATTAATACTTTCATATATCCATTGGTGAGTATCTGGTCATGACTTTCATATTAAATCATTATTATATGCTAATTCTCATCACAATTCCAACAAAATGATTTATGGACCTTGAAAGAACAATACTCAATCTCATATGGAAAAACAAAAACCCTGAACAGCTAAAACACTCTGGTACAATAAAAGAATCTCTAAAGGTATCATAATCCATCATTTCAAGGTCTACTACACTGCTATAATAATAAAAACAACATGGTATTGGTATAAAAACAGACAGAATGCTTAATGGAATCAAACCGAAGACCTAGAGGTAAATTCACAGACCCATGGATACTTGATTTTTGACAAAGACGCCAAAATTATTCAATAGGAAAAAAGAAAGCCTCTTCAGCAAATGGTGCTATTCTAACTGGATGTCTGCATGTAGAAGAATGCAAATAGACCTATATGTATCACCCTGCACAAACTCAAGGTCAAATGGATCAAAGACCTCAACATAAAACCAGATAAAAATGAACCTGAAAGATGAGTAAATGGAAATATTCTTGAATGCATTGGCATGGGAGACAATTTCCTAAACAGAACACCTAGGCTGAAGGTGCTAAGACCAACAATTAATAAATGGGATCTCAAAAAACTTACAAGCTCCTTTAAGGCACAGGACATCATCAGTAGGACAACTGGCAGCCTACAGAATGGGAAAGGAATTTTTTGCAACTCCACACCTGACAGAGGGACAATATCCAAAATAAATGAAGGACTCAAAAAACTAGATGGAAAATCCTCAATAGAGGAATCTCCAGTGGAACTACAAACACTTTTTAAAAAATGGTCAGTATCCTTATACATTAGGGAAATACAAACCACCAGTGACTTCTCATGCTGTAAAGAATTTGGAACAAGGTAAACATTCTTCCATTGCTGGTGGGAGGGCCAACTGTACAGTCAGCTTAGAAATAAATATGTCAGTGTCCCAGGAAATTAGGAATCAATCAAGATCCAGTAATACCCCTCCAGAGCATAATACCCAAGGGACATTCCATCATATCATAAGGACACATGATCAACTGTGTTCATAGCAGCTTTATTCTTAATAGACAGAAACTGGAAACAATATTGTCATCTCTCAACCAAATAGTGAATAAAGAGAATGTGGTATATTTACACAATGGAATATTACTCCTCTGTTAACGAATTAAAGAACATCATTAAATTTGCAGCCAAATGGATGGGACTAGAAAATTTTTTTTCCTAAGTAAGGTAACCCAGACACAGAAAAGCAAGCATATGTAATAAGTAGATATTAGCTGCAAAGTAATGGATAACCATGCTATAATCCATAGACCTAGAGAGGCTAAGTAACACACAGGGCTCAAGGGCAGAATACAGGAATCTCTCTGGGATGGAAATATAGAAGGTAACAGTTTTACTGAAACCCTGTGAAGATAGAAAAAGAAGGAATCAGGTAGGTGGTGGATAGAGGAAAAGGTTACTAGAGAGACAACTGGAATTGTGAGAAATCTCTAGGACCAGGCAGAACCAGTTTTGCAATGTAAAATCAAGAATCCATGAGGGTAAACTTAGATAAAAGTCCTGGTTTGTGGAGAAATAACCAGGAAGGGGGATAAAATTTGAATTGTAAACAAATAAAATGATTAATTAAAACAAGTCCTGGTAATAGGAAACTTGGAGGCTGAACCAGACATCTCCTGTAACCAGGTAATATTTCCTATGGAGGAATTGGGATATCTACCCAGCCACTAAACTTTGACTTATAATTTGTCCTGACTATATAATTTATTCTGGTAAAAGTGACACAGAAAGTTTGGGAATAGGCAAACAACGACTGGTCCAGCTTGAGACCAAAGCCATGAGAGGGAGCCCACCCTTGACCCTGCCTGAGGGACTCGGTGCCGGAAGCTGGCAGCCCACAGTCCTCAGAGAAAAATGGAGAAGTGGATGGAAGAAGCACAGAGGAGGTAGGGAAGATGGACTGGGAGGCAAGAGGGAGGAAATACTGCAGTCAGGATATGATATATGAGAGAAAAATAGAAAATTTATGATAATAAAATTTACTTAAATATGAATAGTTCTTTATTTAGCAGTTCTTTAACAATTCCCATTACTTCAAGCAAATATTTACAGTAATAAAGACTGCATTCTTAGTCAATTTATGTTTATTTCAATTAATGTTTATAACTCAACTGACTTCCTGCTTAAGGTATTCTCTGTCCACGTTTTTGCATTGGACATGTCCTCCTATACCTTCCATGAATCTGAAAGTATAGAATGATGTCTCTTTGATATCTTGCAAGCTGTTGATGTAGTTACATGTGTCCCATTCATTCTAAGTATTAGACGCTGGGAGATAATGGGTATTATTAAGATATGCATGCATCTGTTCACACTCTAAAGTGCAAGTTATTATGAATTCTAATAAACAATGAAGAACTCTTTACTGATCCTATATTCAATTTCATATAAAATTGTCCTAGGCCAGAAAGCTAAGATTCTTTACCAAGAGTAACATTTAATAAGTAAATTTCTTTAAAGATGTCTATACCTTTGTTAGATACTTCAAATATGTGTTATTTGTCATTGCCAGAAAATAAACTCAAAATTCAATTTCAAAAACACACATTTAAAAATTCTTAGAATGAAACACACACAGACACACACACACACACACACACACACACACACACACACACACACACACCACACAAACAACCCAGCATTACCACCACCACCAAGGCATTAAGCATACTTAAGTACTTACAGTTTGGTATTTTTATTTCTTTACACTTTTATAATAGAATATAAAATAATGGCAACGACACATTTTCTTCCTTAGGAAAGATATGACGTAAACTCATTTGATTTTCATGTAGAATTTTCCAGAAATTAAGTAGAGAAACTTAAAAATAATATCTAAAATCATTTCTATATGTATTATACGAACTATTGGTATTAGATGATGGTTATTAATTTCATTTAGATCAGCATACAGAATCTTAAATGAGTGTTTCTGGATAAATTAAAGCTATTTTTCTTGAAGACTTATGTAGGATATTGCCATTATCTAAGAATCATAAAAGCATGTAAGGAAGAAATAAAGTCTCTTTTCACTCTAAGCAATTACATTGGCATGATATGATTGCTGCTCCATCTTCAGTTGCATATAGTATCAATGTCCATCCAAACTACTAATATCTAAAATTTGCTTTATTTCCATCATCTTAGAGACATTTCATGATTGTCTTATTAATAGACTTATTCTATCCAGTAGGACGAATTACGACTTGACTTGTTAGTGACTATTCATTTTAAACTAGCTATTTTGAATCTTCAACCTGTTTGTATAAAATCATTCCTTTTTACTTCATCAGTGTACGTATACAGATCACAATTTCATTGCAAGTCATATTCTTTTTCTACTTTTGGTTTAAAACAATTATCTTAAAGAAGTTCTTTGGATCTAGTTTATCTTAGTATCCATCATATATTCCTCCTCTATCTTTACCCATAACTGTTTCTCCTTGAGAAAATCTCAGTGGCATTAAAATACTTTCACTACAGATGTACAAAAATGTAAAACCATTCTTGAAATTTCTAGTTATACCTTCAGATGTAGTAATATTATAATAAGAAAATTAAAGAGCCATGAAAAAGTAAGGAAAACAAGTTTATGTCAAAAGAATAAATGGTAGCAATTGAAAACGAGCCACCTGTTTCTCATTAAGCAAACAAGTTATGTGACATACAATTCAGTGGCTGAAAAATGCATTTAGCATCCCAGGATCGCTTATAATGCTAGAATGCTAGGCTGTTGAATGTGATATCAAGGGAGCAATGTACCATAAAAATTTGTTACAGAATAGTCAGTGTAGTGCAAAAGAATCTTAAAAAACAGACGTTATTAATCATATGATTGTAGACAATGCTTCCTCTATCTTACTCTCAAAGTTAGCAGAGAAGAAAATCAGTACAGCTGTGGTTAGCAGAGGTCATGTCTTCATACTTTTGCTGCAATGATGATTCCCTCACTTTAGCTGGGTGGGAGTTACAAGAATGCATGTTAAATGTGGCTTATTCTTTCCTTAGATTGCTAAAGTAAGTTTGTGGTAAGGACATAGTCTTTGCATGCACAGCATATTCTCAAGGGACACTGATGTCACTAAGCTAGGCATCACACTCTACGGACAACAGCTTTAGTTAGTTACATGAAAATACAAATCACCACCACCACCACCTCCACCACCACCACCACCACAATGACAACAAAAACCAAAATGCACAGGTCCAGAAAAACTAACTAAAATATAAACAGGAAATTGAGCATATATAGCAATTATTTTACAGAATTTCAAACTTGATTTCACTTCAGTTTCAAATGGTACTTTATCTATGAAAATATAATTTGAACATTAAAAAAATTAAGTCATTTTTAGACCACAGTACTTTTTATTGAAAACTTAGCCACATGTACAAGTACACCTTTCCACACTATTTGTTGGTATGTATTCATAGTAGATTTGTCACACCTTACAATTGTTTCTAGCAAAGTCTGTCTAAAATCTCACAGCTCTTTCTAGAACAAATAAGATAAAAATAATATTATGCCTACCACACAGATGTACAACAGGATTAATGAAGCAACAACCATGTTGGAAAGACTGGGAGGTGTGGCTAGTGAAACAAAAAGGGCACATTATTATGAATGAAATGCATGACATTCTGTAGTCTTACAAATGCTTATGAGAGAAGTATGAGTGATAGTGATAGACATAGTAACAAATACAAAAGCACTCAATTGGGGACAGGGTTATTATTCAGGAAAAACACATGGGTGTTTCCATTACTGCAATGAAAATTCACTAATGTTTTGAATGTGTCAGTGGTCATGGCTTAATACATATGTCAAAACATTGGACTTTACCTCCTACATTAACACCATAATGGGACTTATAGGAAGAAGAAGAAAAATAGAAAGAACAGTTTGTAGAAAGAGAATTTCAAAATACGAGGAGTGAAGGGTTGGAAGATGGTTCAGTGGATAATGATACTTGCTAGCTGTAAGTAAGAGGATCTGAGACCACATCACCATAATCCCTTGATAAATTGGGCATGACTGTACATGTCTGTAACCTAAGCATTAGGGGAAGGATACAGAGACAGACAAACCCATAGAACTTCTAAGTAACCAGTCTAATCAGAATGGTAACTTTCCAGTTCAGTGAACAAAACATACCTCAAGGCAATAAAGCACAAAGCAATGGAGAATGACACCCAATAACTTTCCCTACCCCTTACATGTGTACAGATGTGGCTGAGAATCTCACACTCAATTGAATACACAGCACATACACACAGACACATGCACACACACAAAATAATACTGGGGACAATTTGGAGGTATAACTCATAGGAAATTCCATTTGACAAAGTTTGGACATTGAAAAATGTAAATGCACTAAATGTTTGTAGCTTTAACACTCCATAGTATAAGATTATAATTTATTGAAATTGGGATTGTTGAAATAGACTGCAGTGTAAAATGGCAAGATTTTAGTTATGGCTACATTTGCTTCCTATTCTATTCACTACTCAAGCAAAGATAAGAAATTGCCTGCTGAGACTAGAATTGATAGTACATTTTCCAACTGATGATACACATCTGTGAGTTCATAGTAAGGTGACTTTATACACAATGATGAGACTGACTGATTTATAGAGAGAACTGGTGATAGCATTTCAAAAAAGAAGGGTTCATATGTCTAAATTCCCCATCAAGTGCGAAATTTTTATATTGGTAAGAGGTGAGAGCCATTTCTAATTCTAACAACCATGCCATATCATTTTATGTATATGAATTTGGCAGCCACTACCAAGTTCAATCACATGCAAACTGATACATCTATGTATCTTTCCTGTAATAGAAGAGATTATGATGACCACGATTTGGCCAGGAAATCAAATATGATAGGTAACTGAGAAGGGCAATTTATTGGACTAGCTACAGACAGGGTTATGATTTATGCACAGGCAAAACCATCAGCCTAAATGGAGACCAATACACAGTAGCACTTGAAGAAAGGTAGAAAGAAAATTGGGTGGAATTTATGAAATGTAACTACAATTTTCTCAAAGCACTAATGAAGATCTTCAGATCAGAATATGATTTAAAAGGGAGGGGTTGAATGTCTGCTGAAGGAGAATTTAAGTCTTGGAAGAGTGTGTATTGTACACTTCAGTGGTATGGAAAACCAGGTCACACAGGCCAATCATCATTACAAAGAGTCATCTGCACCACACAGAGCTTCTTGAGTAAGCTAGGTAGGTAGAAAGCTCCTGTGAAATGGATCTCTCTTCAGCACCAGAATGATAAAAATAGAGATAAACATTTGATGATGCATATGAGGCAGTAACTAAAATGATACATATTTAATTCAGAATTTGATTTAAAAAGAAAGTTTTAAGTCCTGTATAAGATTCATGGAACTTTTCAATGGGTATTCATATTGATACAAACAGAAACTCAAAGGACATTGTATCAGAAGCATCAGCTCTGTGAGTTAAGCAATGCCTTTGGAGTGCAAACTCTTCAAATTAATATTATATAGGAAAACAATTACTGGCAATATGAATGTCCAACATCTGTTTTGTAGAGGGAGTTAAGTCAGTATAAATTGAAAGAAATTTTGGAGGAAGTTGAAAGAAAAGAATGAAAACAGTAAATCAGGTAGACTGTTACACACTTCGATTATAGTTTTACTACACTCACGGAGTGAAATTGCTTGGAGGATTAATCATATAAATGCACATAATTGTCACATATGCATATAAACATAGTTGTTTAACATATTATTTCAATTTTTTTACATAAAGTCATTATTTCCTAAATAGAATACAGTAGTGAGAAGATCACAAAAAAGTTTCTAACAACACTAACCTATTATAAACTTTCTCTTGAAATGAAAAGATGTAGAAAGGTTTAAAAGGGAATGATTCATGACTAGTAGTGGAAATGATCCTCCATACACATTAAAAAGTTTATTAAGAAAAATTCATAAACGAGAGCTGAACCTAAACTAAATATAGACTATATTAAAACAATAGCAACAACTAAAATAATTAGAGTATAGTCTATTAAAATATTTTACACACCAACCGTATTTGGAAATGCTATCACATAGTGATAATAATGGGTAGAACAAATTCACTCAATTTTATTATTGTTTTAAAATTACTCTACAATTTCCTCCTTATTACCTGGTGCTATGTACTCATCATTCTACTCTTAATGTGCTCAGGAAATTGGGTGTGTTATCATGATGGTGCTAATGTTGTTGGAAAAGATAACTGGTATTGGAGACAATATCAGTAACCGCGTTTGTAACTTGGGTTCCAGGGGGTTTACTGCAATACCTGCAGAGCTACCTGAAACCAGGGTAGTGAGGGACATAATGTCATGGCAAGATATTTTCCATTTTGCCACATTTAAGATAATCATTTATTAGCACAAATCTAAAAAGTGAGCTGGACACTTGTTCAACTCCAGGTGCGATGACGTATGATAAAGGGAAGAGAATTTCTGCTGCTTGACAGGACTATATTGATCACCACATGATCATCACAATGATCTCAGCATGTGGACTTCCAGATGGGCAGGATGGTGCCCACTTCTATTTATCTGGTTTACACAATACAGCATACAAGATACAAGCACACAATAAAGGAACAGACTGTCTGATTTAATAGTATCATTTATATCTTACCCCACATGCATTTCAATTAGTTATAAAATATAAGTTATGAAGATTTCACTCAGGATTTTTCACAGAAAGAATCAAACATACTCTTAAGGGTAGAAGTATAAAATAACATCAAATATGAGGCAGCTCGCAAAACCTTTATTGGGATGAAAGAAACTTGAATTTATGTAGTGAGTCTGCAAATGACTACTGTCTGAGAGCTATGACACAGAGGAATCACCAGTGGAATTAATAAGATATGGAATTCAACAGCAGGAGCCCCACTACTACTGTTAAAGACCAACAAAATGTACACTTCCTTTGATAATGGTCATTCTCCTGGTTTGCCTCATAGAGTCCAATGTAAATAAATCCTCACTCCTGGGACCTCATTGGAGAAGTATAAAATGACACCCACTTTTTTTTTTATTAACTTGAGTGTTTCTTATTTACATTTAGAGTGTTATTCCCTTTCCCGGTTTCCGGGCAAATATCCCCCTAATCCCTCCCCCTCCCCTTCTTTATGGGTGTTCCCCTCCCCATCCTCCCCCCATTGCCGCCCTCCCCCCAACAATCATGTTCACTGGGGGTTCAGTCTTAGCAGGACCAAGGGCTTCCCCTTCCACTGGTGATCTTACTAGAATATTCATTGCTACCAATGAGGTCAGAGTCCAGGGTCAGTCCATGTATAGTCCTTAGGTAGTGGCTTAAAATGACACCCATTTTTGCTGAATAAATAGATTGTGTTAAATGAATCTGGCATCGCACTTTGAAAGGCAAATCTTAATCTTAGACTATCTTCAAAACAGAATAATTATTTGAGATACTATCCATACACAGTATAGTTGTCAATTCCATTCATTTTATAAATGTGTATTTTACTTTTTAATGCTCTCAAGAGTTAGTATCTGGAAAGATCCTAATCACTATTAGAAAATATTGCATGAAAAATTTAGAAACTTATTACTCTGTGAAAGGATCTTATTTGTGGAAAGAGTCAAGCATATATCAAATGATATAGTCAAATCCTGTTATTTGTTAATAAGTAACAGATATTCAGGTAATTAGTACAGAAATTCAAATTGTATAACTGGAATTTCTGGATAGTAATAATTTGATATTTTGTCAGGATTACTCGTAGGAAGAAATGTCATCTTTATAGCAATCGCATCTGTTATTGATACTCAGTTTTTCAGCCATTTCTTTTTTCAATCTTGGCTAGTGTAGATCCTGCCTCAGAAACTGAGCTCATTCAATGTCTTAGTCACTGTGCTATTTTTCTCTAAAGACACAATGACCAAGGCAATTCCTATGAAAGAAAGCATTTAAATGAGGTTTACAGTTTCCAAGGTTTAGTCCATTATCATCATAGCAAGGAAAAGTTGAGAGCTAAATTCTGAATCACAGACATGGAGGATGGGAGGAAGGGAAGGAGGGGAAGAGGGAGAGAGGAAGGGGTAAATGGAGGGAAGGAGAGAGGGGGAGAGGAAGGGAGAGAGAGAAGGAGAGACTAGGTCTGGGAGAATAGAAATCTCGAAGACCACACCCAGTGGTCTCCAACAAGGCCATATCTACTTCAATAAGGCCATACCTCCTAATCCTTTCTAATAATACCACTCCGTTTACACCACATACCCAAGTAAATAAGGCCTACAGGGTCATCTTATACAACCCGCCACATTCCACCCCCATACCCCTATAGGCTTAAGCCATACCACAGAATAAATAACATCTAGTATGATTTCTAAAAATCCTGATAGACCTTCACAGTTGCGACACAGAAAGTCCAAAGTTTAAATTCTCTTCTGAATTAACTTAATTGCCCAGGACAAACTCCAAATTCTGCCTCTGTGTGTCTGATGTCAGAATGCTACCGTTCTTCCATTACCTTCAGCTGTTGACCACAACATACTTTTCTCATTTGGGCTATCCTACACGTGGACTTCATCTTTACTTAGCCAGTATATTGTGACCCTTCTCCCCTGTATTTCAGGGCACAATTCAGCTTCATCCTTACAGCTTCACAGAACGGCCTCTCTGGGCCTCCCATTCAGGGACATCTGACACATGTCTGGTTTCATTTGTTTTCCTTAGCCATGGAGGAAGATTCTACCAACTATTTCTTGTTTGTTTGTTGTTTGTTTTTTATTCTAAAGGCAGAATTCCATGGCCTAAGCTGCCAAGTTCTGGTGCTTACTGGGGTTTAAAGTTAACCCCTCCTTCAAATACATTTACATTAGCTTTCTGTTTTTGATGGTCTCCTTCACTGCTTAAGCTGCTCTTTATTTTCTTTTTATCTCCTTAAGCCCAGGTCTTGGCTTTAATGTTATATTTCCTAGTACTTCTTTGCTCTTAACACTGTACATTTTTTTACTTCTCCTTGGTCCAGTTGATTCTTTTTCCTGTAGATCTGAATAAGATTGACCGCTAATAAACACAGGATACAGTCCATAGTGGGATGTCTTGAAATCTTCTCTACCAATGTCATTAATCCAAAGCTTTTCAATTTAACCTCAAGCAGATTTTTAGGACAAGGATAGAAACAGTCTCTTTCTTTGACAAAATCCCAGAAGAATGGTCTCTGGATACTTACTGATATTCTTCAGGTCTGAAGCTTTGTGAACTAGGCTGCTACAGTTCAAATTGCATCCCACACTGCCGTCCATGTTCCTACTAGTATGGCACATTAAACTGGTCTTAAAGCACCCAACCACTTTTCTAAGTACAAAATTTCAAAGTCTTCTGCATACCTCTAAATGTCATGGTTTAGTATGTCTCAGCACTACTCCACTGCTGTTATCAACTTTTGCCTTAGCAAATGCTCTAATTTTCAGAAAATACAACACGACAAAGGCAACTCTTATTTTAAAAAAAGCATTAAATTAGGGGCATGCTTACATTTCTTGATGTTTAATCCATTATCATAGTGGCAGCCATTATGGCAAACAGGCAGCCAGGCAGGTTACTGGAGAAGGTTTTGAGCTACATCTTGATTCATAAGCAGAAACAGAGAGATGGAGGGAGGGAAGGAGAGAGAGAGAGAGAGAGAGAGAGAGAGAGAGAGAGAGAGAGAGAGATGGGTTTGAAAACTCAAAGCCCAGACCATGACACACTTCTTCCAATAAGGCCACAACAACTCAAGTAGGTTTCACCTCCTACTCTTTTCCTTTCTTTCTTTCTCTTTTTCTTTCTTTCTTTTCTTCTTTCTTTCTTTCCTTCCTTCCTTCTTTCTTTCTTCCTTTCCTTTTTTGGTCATGTTTTATTGGTTATTTTATTTATTTTCATTTCAAATGTTATCCCTTTTTCAGTTTCCCTTCCACAAACTCCCATCCTTCCTGCCTTCCCCTCCCCCTACCTCTATGAGGGTGCTCCCCAACCCACCTACCCACTCCTGCCTCAGAGTGTGGCTCCCTGGTAAACAAACATTCAAACATATGAGCCTATGAGGCTCATTGTTATTCAAACCACTACATACACTAATATACTAGTTACTCACTTGCAGAAAAGTTAAAAGAACTGTGAGGTAGCTTTGGTTGTGGTCAACTTATAAATTACGGATCACTTCTTTAGACCCATGATCAGGTAGAATTTCCTTCAAGGAAAAAAATTATTCTGCAATAACTATTTTAATCATTATCTGAAACATCTTAAAATTACAATGGATATTTATCATTTGGTAAATAACCGAAACTAGGTTATTTCAAATTATTATTCAGATCTGTTGCTTGTTTTTCATCTCTAACCCACATTTCAGAGGCTTAAAAGAAAATCTTTGAAACTGTCAGTGACTGTTTAAAGTAAGTAGCTTCCTAAATAAATGCCTTGTCAGTTTGTGTTAGAATTGCTTGCCTGATTAAAACGGAGACAGTAATTAAGTGTTGGCCTGTTAATCTAACTGTTATTTAGAAGTCATTAATGAAATGCTTCATGGGTTCAAGAGATGTTCTATATTTAAATTAATTCTGTTGGTATAAACCAGACCTGATTCACCCAATGTTCAGAACACTCAGGAATGCAAACTATTGAATTTAAACAGACAATGCAAGAAAAGTACATCTTAAAAAGTCACAGTTTTTATTTGACTGTAGCCTTTCAAATAATACTGTCCAAATATTGCTGGTATGCATGTTTACCACTGGCATTTGAAGTCATTGTTATAGAAATAAAGGAGGATTTAATTGAGAAAATATCAAGTGTCTTCTTACGGCTCTTGAGTTATGTTTTCCCACAATTCTCTAATTTCAATAACCTCCAAATATGAATGCAAAGAAAATATCTAAAATATTTAATTGAATGCCCTATTTCAACTGTTGGAAACAAATTGTCATGAACACTTTATAAAATCTGTTATATAAGGAGATATTTTTTAAAAAATGCTATAATTTTTTTCTTTATCGTCATACAATAATCAGGAGGTGCTTGCTGGGGCAAACAAAGATATCCCACAGCATGGAGTTCTGAAGGACACGAGATTGAGATAAGGATCTGAGCAGAAATACTTAAATCCGATGCAAAGTTCAAAGGCTTTTCCATCCTAAAAATTATATTGCCCAGCTTCATTTCTTTACCTTTTTAAAATTCAGTTTGCCATCGCACTCTGTTATTTAAATATGTGTCTAACACTCATCTCACCATTTCATTTATATATCACAAAAGTCCAGAGATTGTATCATCTTTTTCACAATTCTAACATCATACTTAGTACTGAATTTAGCACAAGTCAATGATTGTGTTTGCTGCTGAATGAGTGGATGCAATGTTTGAAATAATAAAAAAAATGTAGGAAAATTACAGAGGAAAGTATAAAGCATGGTAGTAAATGTGTCAGAGTTGAGGATATAGCTGACTGACAATGACTAATATTGATTTTACTTTAAAAGAAAGGAATGGAAGGGGAAAGGAGACATTAACCTTGAATATAAACATGCACCTCTTTTCGTCTACAAAATCAATTTCATATGCACATTATGGGCCTAATACTCAGAAAATAATAAATTTTTGCTGAAAAATACTGCTTTGCTTTTTTATTTTAAAACACAATGAGGTCAGTGCGCCAAATATAATTCAAAGAAATTAGAAACATCTCTGTGTGGCAAACGATTTTCTTTTGGATTTAAAAACCATTGAACACGACACCACATATTGACTTTTCAAGTAATAGACTGTCACACATTCATGGTTAATTTCATATATATATATTCACATGCATGTAAGCCTGTTCACTTATCTACCTATCTACCAGTCTATGTATGTATATATGTAAGTATGTATGTATGTATGTATGTATATGTCTGTCTGTCTATCTATCTATCTATCTATCTATCTATCATCTATCTATCTGTCTGTCTTTCTATTTATCTGCCTACCTATCTATCAATCACCACCTTTACAATGCACAACAATATGGTTTATAATGATTTCTCAAAAAAGCAAATTATTCAAAGCAGACTATTTTAACCCTGGTTTGGGTCTCATTAACATACAGTTGAATATTTTTTGATCTCAAGGAAATATTAAAATTATTGAAATACCTAGGTCTTAAATAAAAAAAAATATGTGTCAGAGGGGCAGAATTTCCAGAGTAAAAGTTAAGTCATCCATTATGTTTCTATTTTCCTCTTGTCTAGAGCATTGATACTCAGAATCGCCTTTATTGTATTTTAATCCTGGAGTGAATATGTGTCAATGGATAGTGACATCATACATGTTGACCAGTTCTACTCTGGTAGAATATAACATTGCACAATGGTAATAAAGGATGATTTCAATACAGTCTTTCATATGAAATTAATTTTCATAGTCCTGGTACCTTCCATTGACTTGAACTCCATTTTAGATTAATTTGAGGAGAAAATTGATAGACTAGTTCCTTCTGCAAAGAACTTCTCTTGAAATATTGGTACATGGAAATAAGTCATAGTCTCCAACATCAAAGAACATAAGTGACTGATGGTATAAAAACATAAAATGAGCAGTGGTTAGTCACTATGTCAGGTGATCCATGATAGAGCAGTTTACATGGGACTTTAAGACTCTTCTGAGAACTATCCAATTTTTTATTTGATAGTAAGCCAAATCTCTTCTGAAGTAGTAATATCTCTACTAAAACCCTAATTTAGCTATAGTGTACTTTAAAGTGATATTTGGGACATGAAAAGTTCATAGTGGAATATGTAAACATGTTTATAGAATCAAAGACAGGGCTTTAGAACATATATAAGGAATATCTTGATTATGTGCTTTATACTGTTACTCAGTATGTGAATCAGCATTACTCGGTATATATGATTTGCATAATCATCACACCATCTTTCCCATCATCTTTATGTTCATGGGACAAAGGGATTATGTCCTTAGCCATATGACATAGCTAAGAAGTGGAGTAGTTTTCACCAGGAACCCCTATGTTCCCAGCTACTGCTTTTCATTGCCTACTTGAGATGTGATAGAGAATGATAAAAGATGAACACAGAGAATGAAGAAACGAATATGAAAGACTGAAAAAGTATTGAACAATGTTAAATGTTTGCAATTTCATTCATAAAATAACTCAGGCTGGCGGAACTGTTGGAAATATGAGAGTTCTATGTTTCAGTTGCAGAGTAGAAAATTGAGTGGAGAAGGAAACGTAAGCACATTATTGGAGAAACTCAAACAATGGGCAGTGTGAGCCTTGATAATGGAACAGAAAATGCTGTAATCAGGAAGACCCATGACATATTTAGAAGGATGACTTTATAAAAATTATCAATTAACAATACTGGGGTATATTCAAAACATAATAGAAAGTCAGAAATGATTCCTAGATTAAGATGAGACCTGGAGGCTTTAAAACTAATTAAAAAATAAAGATGATAACTATAGTATAATTCTCACTTCTTGTGAACAAAAGTTGTTCTAATAGCAAATGGAGAACATTACAAAAAATGTAAAACTGGTCAAAATAAAGAGGACAACTTACTGAGCGGTGCACAGATCCAACTGATACATTGTTTATACAACTAGATGTCTTAAGGTCAAGACTCAGGGACTATCTTAGAAGCATAGGCAGAAAGATGGTAAGGACCTAAAGGTTAGAAACTCTCCTGCAAGTGTGGTCTCCTAGAAATGACAGGGCAGTTATACCCATAGAATAGCAACAATATGGCTAAGGTAAATAAGATCCAAACAATGAGAACACCAACTAACATGTCAACATGGATGGGAGAAATTTTATGGCATCCCACCCCTGGTGATAAAGGATAATAGACAGTTTTTTTTCAATCTTTTTTAACTTGAGTATTTCTTATTTATATTTCGATTGTTATTCCCCTTCTCAGTTTCTGGGCCAACCCTTCCTCCTCCCCTTCTATATTGGTGTTCCCCTCCCCATTCTCCTCCCATTACCGACCTCCCCCCAACAATCATGTTCACTGGGAGGTTCAGTCTTGGCAGGACCAACGGCTTCACCTTCCACTGGTGCTCTTACTAGGCTATTCATTGCTACCTATGACGTTGGAGGGTCAGTCCATGTATAGTCTTTGGGTAGTGGCTCAGTTCCTGGAAGCTCTGGTTGCTTGGCATTGTTGTTCATATGGGGTCTCGCGCCCCTTCAAGCTCTTACAGTCCTTTCTCTCATTCCTTCAACAGGGGTCCCGTTCTCAGTTCTTTGGTTTGCTGCTGGCATTCTGAAACCATCCAATGGAAAAAAGATAGCATTTTCAGGAAATGGTGCTGGCTCAACTGGAGGTCAACATGTAGAAGAAGCAGATTGCTCCATGCTTATCACCCTGTACAAAGCTTAAGTCCAAGTGGATCAAGGACCTCCACATCAAACCAGATACACTCAAACTAATAGAAAAAAAAAGTGGGGAAGCATCTCGAACACATGGGCACTTGTAATAGACAGTTAAAAGCTATGTAAAGGGGAAGCATTAATCTTCTTGATAAATGAATCCAATTATTTATCCAATACCAGCCATTAAAACTTAAACCACATACATACAACAGACTGTAAATAAACTCCTTAGGTTGTAGTTATAAATTTGTTCATATATAGATACAATATAAATATCTATTAATTCATTTACATGTAACAATGATAAACAATGAACATAATTCTATGGACTTGAAAATAACTGGGGGTAACATAGGAAGAGGTTCAGAGGGAAGGAGGAAATGATTCAATTATATTTTATTTAAAAATAAAAGAAATGTTAAAGATTAATATGGTAGAAATTAGTCAAATCTTTGACCGGTTATACTGAGGCTTACAAAATATTAGTTGACTATATACAAGAGCAATTAGGTTAAAGGGAATGAGAGTTGACATATATTGAATATATAAGGCATAGAGGTAGTTGGCTACTAATAGCTAATACTTGTATATTCTGGAACAAAATTATTCATTTGCCAACTCAACCTTGACTTTACAGAGTAAGTACTATATATTTGATCTACTATCCTGCCAAACTGCAAAACTTAATGTGGTAGCCTAGTGTTATTGTCAAGAATGAGAGCTAAATTATTTTTACTTTAATAAACAAGGAAATTAATTACAGGCCAGTCAATGCTATAAAAACTAAAAACATGCATATATATATATATATATATATATATATATATATATATATATTAAATTGTACCTCAGCCAACTGTCTTTGAAATGCGTTGCCAAGACAGATTTTCTGGTGGAGGAAATAATGAAGGAGAGAATTAAATGTCTTGAAGAAGTAGCATAATTACTTTGAATGCCATTATGAGGTTGGAGAGCAATATTTGAGTCTCAAACATGTAGTATGGCCACCAAGTGAACTTCACAAATTAGTTATACCTTTTGGCCTAAGTTTGATCTATTGCAAAGTAGAAATAACAGCCACAACTTTTCTACTCTTCAGAAATGGATTAATTGAATTAGTCCACAGAAATTATTTAGCATAATTACAATAACAAGAAAACGTTTGATGGATTGTGTTGATACAAGTAGTAGGTAACACTAGCATTCTTGTTATTTAACTCACGTCTTCAGAGCAACTGAACTGAGTTGTTATGGAACAACTCAGCCACTAATTGAAATTTGACATTAATTTATAATGTTCTTCTTATGCCATTTCTAAGCAAAAGTACAATGGAATAAGAAACTCACAAGCTATAAAAGTTAGAATTTAGAGACAGCAACTATGAGACTCACATTTGAAGAACAAAGGAGACATAATGGATCTGGAACCAAGAGGCACATTATATATAAATGGGAACCTCTCATTACACATAAATCTCCCTGTTATTGTATTTTGTTGTTAAATAAGCCCAAATAAACATACTAATGTGTTTTCTAATGACTTCAGTGGCAATTAGGCTTGTTATTCATTGTTTCTAAAGACCTTTGTGGTCTCAGATAATATGAATTGCTTCCTTATTCAGCAGGTTGATAATTACTTCATTCCTTTTAAAGTATTTCATTTTAAAAATTATTTACTGCTCTTTGCTTATAAACAAAATCATAAACTTGGCTTTTGTCCAAAGGGACTCTCAAGACATTGCAATGTGATGGGTAGCAGAAAATAAAATGGAAGACTCAAAAAAAGAACAATTTAATACAGTCTTGCAGCTGGATATGTGTATATACCTGTGTGAATGAGAGAGAAAAACAGAGACAGAGATACACAGAGTGACAGAGAGACAAAAAGAAAAGCAGAGAGACAATGACATGGGGGGTAGGCTATGAGCAAAATGTCTACATTTCATTTTGGATAAATGAAATGTACTGAGAAAAATGTGAAAGTAACTTGAATGTTTTCCTAAGAGGTCAACTCTTAGGTGAATGTTCATCTAAGAAATATAAAAATCTCTGGGAAAATATAAGCTATTGATAATAATCTTGATTAATTCCAGAACATGAAAATAATGCTGATGACATTATGCAATTCAAATGTAGTGCCTGGGGAAAAAAAATCAAGTTATAACTAACCTGGAAGTCTCTCCTTCAAGGACTGTGTTTCATCATATCCAGGGGGGCTATTCAACCTGACAGGCATGAAGGCTCACAGTTCTAATCCAAGTATTCAAGAGTTAGAGTCAGGTGTGCTTCTGAATGTTTGGAACCAGCTTGGTATGTAAAGTGAGTTCCTGGATAGACAGCGCTGAACACTAAAAATCAAAAGCAGCAAAATTAAGCTGCCAATACAAGTGAATACTCTTTAGTCATACCTACACGGCTGTAAAGTCTGTGAATCACAAGGAATAAACAGCAAACTATCTACAATGGTCCAATAGTCATATTTTTACATGTGGAGCAACAAAGAGAGGTGAAATGGGATCTAAGGCTCATCTAATGAGTGGAATTTCATGCCTGATCCAATTCCAATGGCTATAGATGTCATAGACCTAAAATGAGTACCTACTGTTGCCATTTTCTAAACCAATATAATTTCTAGCTGTATCCTAAATAATTATAAAAAATATAAATGTAAAAATCCATAGCAGTTAAAGACAGTAGACTGTCTAACCCAACTGATTGTATCTGTAACATAACCCCTATACTTAAGGTTCAAAAACCTTAGGACGCTTGGGGCAAAAAGATTATTGCAGCCAGAAGATTATGACACATACTTGTAGTTTACCTTATCCATGGCAAGGAAAATGTACCTTTGAAACCCCATAAATATGGTTTCTTGAAGACCCCATAAAGATAACATCAGTTGACAGGCAACAACAAACTAATTTTACATGTTTCTTTCAGAATAAGGAGCTACAAATAGTCAATGACTAGTGATAGAAAAAAAAAGGTCTCTTCAAATGAAGGCTTCTTGTAATGATGGTTCAATTCCTAGAAGCTACCTTGAGATCATATACACAAAGCCAATACTATACTGACCAGTAGACTGTGTGAATAAATGTGCATGTATGTGTTTGTGTATATGTGTGTTTATGTGTTTATGAGTGCATGTGTCTGTGTGTGCATGTAACAATAGTAATTCAAGAAAAGATCATGATTTGAGAATGGGACACTGGAGATGCTGGAGGGAGATGGGGGTGGGAGAAATTTGGATGTAGAGGTTGTACATGAGGTTTTCAAAACTAAAATATTGGATGAAGTAAATTTGGGAGAACAAAGAAAAGAATCGAGAAGGTCATGACGAGTTGTAGATCTCAGTGAAGGACAGACAGGAGAAAGCCAATGACAGCCTTGACCCTAATTTAGCCAGTGTTGCTTAGCCACATACTTAAATTAAATCTCACATTGTGGCCCACTAAAATGAACTTTCGGTAGGCTGAAGAGTCAATGGATTTCTTTAACCCATCCACCAGTACTGTCACAGTGAATAAATCTCTTTTAAATAATTTTATGTAATAGAAAGTCAAAGGAAATTGCAATGTAACAATTTCTATATGTGCATAATTCCATATAGTTCAGTAAGACTGAAATTTATGAATTTTGTTAAATGCACTCTAATATTTTTATACTTACATTATTTCCCTCTTCCCTTTCCTCCCTCTAAAACCTTCCATACACTCCTCTTGCTTTCTTTCAAATTGATGGTCTTTTGGTTCACTAATTGTTGTTACATGCATATAAATGTGTTTGTGAATATGTGTGTATGGGTGTGCATTTGTGTGCATGTGTGTGACTATAGAAACTTCTTTAATTATTTCTAAATGATAATAAATTGGCATAATTTGAGTAATTTCATAGATATGTTATAGTTTATGTAGACTAATTAACCATGAAGTTTGCCCTGTAGGCCACGGTGGTTTTAAACTCCCCCAAAATATTCCTGTCTATGCTTCTTGAGTAGTTAGATGAAAGGCATATACTACCATGCCCTTCCAAACGCTAATTTTAAAATTGCAAATTCTACGTCTGTGACAGTCCTAAATGGCCTTAGTGAGCATCTTATATTGTTCCCTGAGATTGGCATGGTGTCAAATTGCCTTCTAAACATCTGTTCTTATACCCTTAGACAAATGCTACCCCAACCCTTAAGCAGAGAATATGACCTTTACCATATTCAGAGGCAAAGAGGGAGTTGCTTGAAAACTCAAAGTACTGAGACAATATGGTGGTTGAAGAGTCAGCTATGAAAAAAGATATATATCCCACCTCCACTGACGCTCAGAGTTTATTACAGAAGGAGTAGAAGGAATAAAGTAAGAGCCAGGAAACAGTGAGGATACTGGAATACTATGTTCCATACATGACACAGGCCCTGCAGTCATGAACTCACAGCAGTTGCCATTGCCAGCTCTGAGCTAGTACAAGACTTGTCCTGTCAAAAAGTTAGTAGGGAAGTGAGGAGGGATTCAATGGAGCACTTTAGTGGGTTTCAGTAACAGTGTCTAATTACCATACTATGCTCTAAATAACCCAATGCCAAATGAACCCGCAGCAGAAAATCTAAGTATGAATTGTCCATATTATTTATTCTTTCACTAGTATGGGTAGGCTGTATGAGGAGCCAGACAGTTAATGCCACTCACTAAATAATAACAATATGGATCTACGCCTACTGGTGGCCATCTGTTACTATTTGTTTTTCCTATACTCACTTCCAATTACTATTTGCCACCACATTCAAGCCAATACAACAGAATAATTCACAGAACGTGTACATTTGTAGTCAAAATCAAATATACTAAATGCACAAAATAAATAAAAAGCCATCCGTTTTTCATCTTCCTTGTTTTTTTTTTCTAAATTTTACTTTTCTTGGATATTTTATGTATTTACATTTTGAATGTTATCCCCTTTCCTCAAACTCCCTCTCCCCCTTCCTGGGCATCTATGAGAATGCTCTCATTCCTACATACCCACTCCCACCTAAATGAGCCTTCAAAGAACCAAGGAATTTTCCTCTTATTGATGCTGAACAATGCCATTCTCTCTGCTACATATATCGCTGACTGGAGTCATGGATCCCTCCAAGTGTAATTATTGGCTGGTGGTTTAGTCTGTGGGAGAAACTGTAGGTTGATATTGTTCTTCCTATGGTGTTGCAAACCCCTCTGCTCCTTCAGTCTTTTCTCTAACTCCTCCATTGGGGTCCCCTTGTTCAGGCCAATGGTTAGCTGCAACCATCCCCATTGGTATCAGTAGGATGCTGGCAGAGCCTCTCAGGAGACACGCATATCAGGCTCCTGTCAGCAACCACTTCTTGGCATCAGCAATAGTGACTGGTTTTGGTGGCTGCGTATGGGATCGCGAGGTGTGGCAGTCTCTGGATGACATTTTCTCCAGTCTCTGCTCCACTCTTTGACCCTGTATTTCCTCCCATGAGTATTTTGTTCTCCCTTCAAAGAAGGAATGAAACATCCATATTTTGGCCTTACTTCTTCTTGAGCTTCATATAATCTGTGAATTTTTCTTAAGTATTCCACACTTTTGGGCTACTATCCACTTATCAGTGAGTGTATACCATGTGTGTTCTTTTGTGACTGGGTTACCTCACTCAGGATATTTTCTAGTTCCATCCATTTGCCTAAAAATTTCATTTGGCCATTGTTTTCAATACCTGAGTATTTTGTATTTCAATACCTCCACTGTGTAAATGAACCACATTTTCTGTATCCATTCCTCTGTTGAAGGATATCTGGGTTCTTTACAGCTTCTGGCTATTATAAATAAGGCTACTATGAATATAGTGGAGCATGTGTCTGCATTATATGTTGCAGCATCTTATGGGTATATGCCCAGGAGTGTTATAGAATAGAACAGAGGTAGTGCTATGTTCAATTATATGAGAAACCATCACACTGATTTACAGAGTGGTTTACCAGCTTGCAATCCTAAAAAATAATGGAGGAGAATTTCTATTTCTCATCCTCACCAGCATCCGCTCTGAACTATGTTTTGGTCTGACTGAGCCATTCTGACTGGGTGAGGTGTTACCTCAGGGTTGTTTTGAATTGCATTTCTCTGGTGATTAAGAATTTTGAACATTTCTTTAGATACTTCTCAGACAGTTGTATTCCTCAGTTGAGAATTGTTTGCTTATCTCTGTACCCCTGTTTTTTTGATTATTTGATTCTCTGGACTCTAACTACTTAAGTTCATTGTGCATATTAGATATCAGCCCTCTATCAGATGTAGGATTGGTAAAGACCTTTCCCCAATCTGTTGGTTGCTGTTTTTGTCTTATTGGCAGTGCCCGTTGTCTTACAGAAACTTTACAAGACCAGTTTTACAAGGTCCAATTTGTCTATTCTTGATCTTAGAGCATAAGTCGTTGGTGTTTTGGTCAGGAAATTTCAGTGCCCATATGTTCAAGGCTCTTCCTCACTTTCTTTTCTATAAATTTCAGTATTTCTGGTTTTATGTGGAGGTCTTTGATTCATTTGGACTTGAGCTTTGTACAGGGAGATAAGAATAGGTCAATTTGCTTTCTTCTACATGTACTGACCTCCAGTATATCCAACACCATTTGTTGAAAGTGATGTCTTTTTTTTCCATTGTATAGTTTTAGCTTCTTTGTCAAAGATCAAGTGACTGTAGGTGTTTGGGTTCATTTCTGGGTCTTCAATTCTATCCCACTGATCTACCTGCCTGTCTCTGAATCAATACTCTGCGGTTTTTATCATGAATACTCTGTAATACAACCTGAGGTAATTAATGGATGGTGATTCCCCCAGAAATCTGATATTGTGCAGAATAGTTTCCCCTATCCTCAGATTTTTGCTTTTCCAAATGAATTTTTCAAATTTTTCTTTCTAATTCTATGAAGAATTGATTTGGAATTTTGAGGAGGATTGCATTGAATATGTAGATTGTTTTCAGCAACATGGCCATTTTTAGTACCTTAATCTTTCCAATCCATGAGCATGGTAGATCTTTCCATCTTCTGACTCCTTCTTCAATTTCTTCCTTCAGATACATGAAGTTCTTATTGTACATATCTTTCACTTGCATGGTTAGAGTCACATCAAGGAATTTTATATTATTTGTGGCTACTGTGAAGGTTGCATTTCCCTAATTTCTTTCTCAGCCTGTTTATCCTTTGAGCAGAGGAAGGTTACTGATTTGTTTGAGTTAAATTGTCTATCCTGCTACTTTACTGAAGTTGTTTATCAGGAGTTCTCTGGTGAAATTTTGGGGTCATTTACATGTTATCATATCATCTGCAAATAGTGATATTTTGACTTCTTCCTTTCCAATTTGTATTTCTTTGATCTCTTTTTGTTCTCTAGTTACTCTGGCTAGGACTTCGGGTACTATATTGAATAAATGGGGAGAGAGTGGGCAGCCTTTTCTTGACCCTGATTTTAGTGGGATTGCTTCAAGTTTCTCTCCATTCCATTTGATATTGGTTAGTTACTGGTTTGCTATTTATTGCTTTTACTATGTTTAGGTATAGTCCTTGAATTCTTGATCTTGCCAAGGCTTTTACTGTGAATTGGTGTGGAGTTTTGTCAAATGCTTTCTCAGCATCTAATGAAATTAGGTTTTTTTCCTTTAGTTTGTTTATATAGTGAATTATGTTGATGGATTTTCCTATATTGAACCATTCTTGTATTCCTGTGATGAAGCCTACTTGATCATGGTGAATGCTTTTGCTGATGTGTTCTTGGATTCGGTTTGTGAGAATTTTATTAAGTATTTTTGTGTCGATATTCATGAGGGAACTTAGTCTGAACTTCTCATTCATTGTAGGATCTTTTTTCAGTTTAGGTAAAAGTATAATTGTGGCTTCAAAGAACAAATTGTGCAGTGTTCCTTCTGTTTCTATTTTGTGGAATAGTTTGAAGAGTATTGGTATTAGTTTTTCTTTGAAGGCCTTACAGAATTCTGCACTAAACCCATTTGGTCATGGACTTTTTTTTTTTTTTTTGGTTTGGTTGGGAGGATTTTAATGACTGTTTCTATTTCTTTAGGGTTATGGGACTGGTTAGATGGTTTATCTGATCCAGATTTAACTTTGGTACATAGTATCTGGCTAGAAAATTGTCCATTTCTTCCAGATTTTCCAGGTTTTTTTGAGAATAGGCTTTTGTAGTAGGAATTGATAACTTTTTGAATTGCCTCAGTTTCTGCTGTTATGTCTTCTTTTTATTGGTAATTTGTTAACTGGGATACTGTCTCTCTGCTTTCTGGTTAGGCTGGCTAGGGTTTATCTATTTTGTTGATTTTCTCAAAAAAAAAAAAAAAAAAACCAGCCCCTGCTTTTGTTGGTTTGTCCAGTTCTTTTTACTTTCACCTGGTTGATTTTAGCCTTGAGTTTCATTATTTCCTGGATAATTTTGCTTTATTTTTCTTCTAGAGCTTTCAGATGTTCTGTCAAGCTGTTAGTGCATGCACTCTCCAATATCTTTCTGAGGAACTCAGAGCTCTTAGTTTTCCTCTTAGTACTGCTTTCATTGTATGCCATAAGTTTGGGTACTTTGTGCCTTAATTTTCATTAAATTCTAAAAAGTCTTTAATTTCTTTCTTTATTTCTTCCTTGTCCAAATTATCATTGAGTAGAGCATTGTATGTGTATGTGGGCTTTCTGTTGTTTTTGTGGTTATTGAATCAGCCTTAGTTCATGGTGATCTGATAGGATCCATGGGATTATTTCAATCTTCTTGTATCTATTGAAGTCTATTTTGTGACTAATTATATGATCAATTTTTGAGAAGGTCACCTGAGGTGATCAGAAGGTATATTCTTTCGTTTTAGGATGAAATGCTCTATAGGTGTCTCTTTAATCCAATTGGTTCATAATTTCTGTTAGTTTCACTATGTCTCTGTTTAGTTTGTTTCCAAGATCTGTCCACTGATGAGCGTAATATGTTGAACTCTCCTAATATTATTGTGTGTTGTGTAATGCATGCTTTGATCTTCAGTATAGTTTTGTTTATGAATGTGGCTTTCATTTGGGGCATATATGTTCAGAATTGAGACTTCATTTTGGTATATTTTTCCTTTGATGAGTATGAAGTGTCTTTCCTTGTCTTTTTTTAAAATAACTTTTGGTTGAAAGTTGATTTTAATTTGATATTAGAATGGCTACTGTTGCTTGTTTCTTGCTACCATTTGCCTGAAAAAATTTTTCCCAGCCTTTTACTCCTAGGTAGTATCTGTCTTAGTCACCATGGTCCATTTACTGTATGAATCAAAATGCTGAGTCCTGTATACCTATCCAGTCCGTTAGTCTATGTCTTTTTACGGGGGAATTGAGTCCATTAATGTTATCTTTTTACAGGGGAATTGAGTCCATTAATGTTAAGTAATTTAAGAAATATCGTGTTATTTTTCTTGTTTGAAGTAGAATTATGTTTGTCTAGCTATCTTCTTTTGGGTTTGTTGCAAAAATTCTTGGATTTCTTGCTTTTTCTAGGGTGCAGTTTCCCTCCATGTGCTGGAATTTTCCATCTATTATCCTTTGTAGGACTGGATTTACAGAAAGATATTGTGTAAATTTTATTTTGTCATGAAATATCTTGGTTTCTCCATCTATGGCAATGGAGTTTTGCTGGATATAGTAGCCTGGGCTGGCATTTGTGTTCTCTTGTGATCTTTAAGGCATCTGTCCAGGATCTTCTAGGTTTTATAGTCTCTGTTGAGAAGTCTGGTGTGATCCTTATAGGTCTGTGTTTTTGTTCAATTCCCTCTTCTGTTTGGTTGTGTTTTCCTGTAAATCTTTAAGACATTTTTGTGTTTTGTCTTTAAGGGCTTCTGCTTGTTTACCTGTGTTCTCCTGTATTTCTTTAATGGAGTTATTTATGTCCTTCTTAAAGTCCTCTTATCATCATCATGAGATGTGATTTTAAATCCAAATCTTGCTTTTTAGGTGTGTTGGGCTATCCAGTATTTGCTGTGGTGGGAGATGATGCCAAGTTTTCTTGGTTCCTGTTGCTTAGGTTTTTGTGCTTGCCTATTGCCATATGGTTATCTCTCATGTTAGTTGGCCTTGCTGTCTCTGACTGGTGCTTGCCCCTCCTATGGGCCAGTGAGACTATGAGCCTGGGACCTTTGGAATGACAGTGCACCTGGCAGACTAGCTCTCTCATGACAGGTTTTGAGTCAAAGAGCTGTGGGACAGCCCCAGCCTTGGGTGCCAATGGAAACTAAAAGGTTCCTGTCCTATACAGCCCTTTGGCTCCTATGCCTCCATGTGCTCTGGGAGGGTCTCTCCTTAGACAGTCAAAGGATATGGGGGTCCAACCTATGTGCTATCAGCTTAAGAGGGAGAACACTCCTGGGTGACCAGTTCTCTCTTTGCAAGTTTTGAGTCCCTGAGCTGTGGTGCAGCCCCAGCTCTGCATGCAGATGGAGCCTGGAAGGCCATCTTCGTTGTCTTTGTCACAAGTCTTCAGCTTTTTGTTTTCTTGCTATTGAAGCAGATTTTACCAAGGTTATAATTAAAAAAATGTGATATGAACATCCATAGAACAACTAGAGAATCACTTTTTTTGCCTAGTTCAAGGGATGCAGTGGGCAGCAGTCTATTGTCAGCTTGCAACACATAACTGAATTAATATGCATTCATTTACTAGCTTGCTAATTCATGAATACATGTATTGCTACTACTTATCATACTGCTCTGATTGTCTGTTGTTTTTAAAACAGTATATTATAGTGATTAGGAACAGACTGAAGGGACTGAAGAGCATATATTTATAATGATCTCACAGAGGACCAAAGTTCAGTTCCAAGTACCCTTATCCTCTAAATGACCGGCCTTAAAACTCTAGCTCTAGAGGATTTCATGCCCTCTTCTGATGCCCTCTTCTGCCCATTAAAGGCACCTATAACTTGTAGAGACACCTACAAACACATACATACATGCATACATACATACACACAAGCACACACACATGAACAAACATGTACACAACTAAAATTAAGTGAAATATTGAATCATTAAAAAGAGCTGATTCTGTAGCCAGAGTCCCAAGTTTATATTATGGTTCAAAATCCTAGTATCTATGAAGTCTACAGTACCTACCCCTGTTGTGCTTTCATTAAAATAGTTCACAAGACAGGGTCAAAACTAATTATATTTATTCTATTTAAACTTTAAATACAACATAATTGCTGTTGCCACAGTATAAGTGTCTCATGAGAAGTTATGATTCCTCTCTTCCTCCTCAGCTAGGACGTCTTCATTTTTTTTTCTGTTTATCAAAACTTATTTGTATAGTACTTATGAAGTAGTGTATTATTTGAACTTCTAAAACATTAATTTGTCCTATATTTATTTATTTATTTTTTTGGTTCTTTTTTTCGGAGCTGGGGACCAAACCCAGGGCCTTCCGCTTCCTAGGTAAGCGCTTTACTTGTCGTATATTTATTAACAGGCCTTACATTTCAGCAGTTTCGAGAGTTGTTTCCATCTATTGCTTAAGAACATATCTTTTCCTACGTATTTTATAAAATGGATTCTAAATTATAGCAATAATTATAGGTATATTTTCCAATTTGACATTTTCCATCCCTGCTCAAAGCTCCAACCTGGAGTTAGGAGGCTTTTCCTCCCCAACTTTGACTTCACTATGAATTTAGAGCTAGTAATTAAATTAGAAATATTGTCTAGGATGAATATTTGAATTTTTCTTCTTTTAATTACTTCTCCTGTCTAAAATAACTAAAAGAAAGCTATCAAATGTGCAATATTCTAGCTAACAAGAAGCTTTGAAGTCATGAAACGTTAAGTATTGGTTATGGGTCTGATGTTTCATTTCATGTGCTAATGTTTCTGTCTCCAATATAGTCACCAATTTTGCTGATATCTTCCAAGACTATATTTCCATTTGAAATGCATGTGTGCTCACATTTCACAAGCAATCTGACAAGATATTTTCCATAATATTCTCAGTCATTCTGACACAATGAATATGCATTCAGAAAACTTACTTGTGACATTTGGCCTCTCTATAAATAGATCCAGTAGCCCACATGGGGTAATACTGCATCTGTTCTGTGCATAAAACTATTTTGCTGAGTCCCTGAGTGTATTAAATAGTGATTCTTACATCATAAATGGCAGTTGAAGTTTTGTTTGATTCTGTTTCTTTTGTACGGAGTTTAGCTGCAGAAACTTCAGGTAAGAACATATGTCTGAAAATGCTGTATTGTATTACAGGCTGTATGTTACCTTTTAAATTTAATATTATGTATTTACATTTGATACATTTTATTAAAAAATTTCCTCCTGTACATGAAAGAGTCAAAACGTTTACATAAATATCCATGCGATATGATGAGTGCACAAAGAATAGAAAGCTGAACTGTGGAGTTGGGGATTTAGCTCAGTGGTAGAGCACTTGCCTAGCAAGCGCAAGGCCCTGGGTTCAGTCCCCAGCTCAAAAAAAAAAAAAAAAAAAAAAAAGAAAGCTGAACTGTAAGTTTTGTTATCATAACTAATTTTTATTTATTTCTATTTATCTTGCAGTTTAAGTATAAATCTTTGAAATATTCACTTTGATTTATGTGATTGTATCAGTTTTCTTTCTTAGGAATTATGCTATCCCCTAAATATTATTGTTTCAAAACTTAAAGTTAATAAGCACTATGAAACAATATTATCTAGTCCACCATTCTTATTAAGTCATAAAATATTAATAGAAACTCTTTAGGTTTATATATTCAATTTCTTATAAGAATGAAAATTGTATTTTGGAGAACTAAAAATAAACTGAAATATAACAACATATACCTTATTTAAAGTTTTACTTTATTCCCCCTTTATAAGATCCGATATGTTATAACCTGCTTAAGTAAAAATTATTAAAATAAAGCAAATTCCATTCATATTATATAATTTCACTTTCTGATCTGGTACACAGAAATCAATGGCTGTGCTCTCATATTTATGGTCTGTTTAACAAACTTTTTCTGAATATCTGAATCAATCCCACTTTCAAAAAAAATTAACTATTTGTTTAAATGATATTCCTGCAGGTTTTTGTTAAGTGAAACAAGCCCAACACAGGAAGACATAAAACACATGACCTCACTTTTTTCGTGGACTAAATAAACTCTTAAAATTGAGATATAGTGGTTAGCAGAGTCAGGGAGACAAGGGAGATAAGTAGTAAGCAACAAGACTGACGTTGAAACAAATAGAGCCGTGCTCTGATATTGTTACACATTAGGACTGCTATAACAAATGATAGTGCAAGCACTTACCAATTGAAGGTATCTTCTGGATTATGGATGAGGCCTGATCAAGCAGACCTCTGCTACATCTGTGCAATGGGCTTTGGACCAACCCATGTATCTTCGTATCGTGGCTCAGTCTTGGGAGATCCCTAGGGTCTGGGTTAGTTGAGAATGTTGACCTTCCTATAGGGTCGCTCTCCCTTTCAGCTTCTTCAGTCCTTCCCTAATTCAACCCTAGCAGTCCTTGACTTCGGTCCAAAGGTTGACTGGGTGTTAAGTATCTGCTTCTGTCTCAGTCAGGTACTGTTAGGCCACTCAGTTTACAACCATGCCAGGGTCCCATCTGTAAGCACATCATAGCATGGATAATGGTGTCAGGCCTTGGTGTTCTCTCCATGCCTCTGAGATGGATTCCAAGTTGAGCCAGTCATTGAACTACTGTTTCTTCAGTCTCTTCTCCATTTTTGTACTTAAAGTTCTTTAAGACAGGAAAAATTCTGAGTCAGAAATTTTGACTGTGGGTTAGTAGCCCTGTCACTCCATTAAGGGTCTGTCTATCTATTAGAGATAAGTTCCTTTGACCTATCTATCTATTAGAGATAGGTCACCCCCAATAAGTCATGAGAATGTCTCACCTTCCAGGTGTCTGGCACTTTCTAGAGGGTTCCCCCACCTCCCACTCCCCAAGGCTGCTTATTTCCTTCCATTCTCTTGATCCTCTGGACTTCTCTCCTGTCCTTGCCCTCCACATCTGATTCTCTTCCTTTTTTCCTCCTTGTGTTCTCTGCCACACAGTTCCTTCTCTCTTTGTCTCTTTTGCCACTCAGGTCCCTCCCTCCCTCTACCTCCAGTGATTATTTCCTTCCCTCTTCTACATGGGATTCAAGCCTCCTCACTTGGGTCTTTCTGCTTGTTATATTTTTGACAATCTGTAGGTTGTATCCTAGATACTTTGTACTTCTGAGCTATATTTACTTATCAGTGAGTACATACCATGCATGTTCTTTTGGGTCTTAGTTACCTCACTAAGGACGGTATTTTCAAGATCAAGCAATTTGCTTGAAAAATTCATGATTTCCTTGTTTTTAATATCTGAATTATATTCCATTAGGTAAATGAACCATGTTCTCTGTATCCACTCTTCAGTTGAAGGACATCTTGGTTGTTTCCAGTTTCTGGCTATTACAAATAAGGCTGCTATGAACATAGTAAAGCAAGTATTCTTGTGGTGTGGTGGTGTTTCTTTTGGGAACATGCCCAATAATGGTAGAGCTGGGTCTTCAATTATAATGATTTGCAATTTTCTGAGGAACTGACAGATTGCTTTCCAGAGGGATTGTACCAGTTTGCAATGGAGAAGTGTTCCTCTTTTTCTATATCCTCACCAGCATATGCGTGCTGCCATCTGAGATTTTGTTCTTAGCCATTCTGATTGGTGTGAGGTAGAATCTCAGAGTCATTTTGATTTTTATTTCCTTGCTGACTAAGGATGTTGATCATTTCTTTAGGTGTTTTTTTGGCCATTCATAATTCTTCTGTTGCAAATTTTCTATTTAGCTCTCTACCCCATTTCTAATAGGATTATTTGATTCTCTGTTGTCTAACTTCTTGTATTCTTTGTGTATTTTGGATATTAGGTCTATATTTAATGCAGAGTTGGCAAAGATCATTTCCCAATCTGTAGGTTGCCATTTTGTCCTATTGATGGTGTTCTTTGCCTTACAGAAGCTTTTCAATTTTATGAGGTCATATTTGTCAATTGTTGATTTTATAGCCTGAGCCATTGGTGTTTTGTTCAGGAGTTTTTCTCCTGTGCTGATGTGTTTGAGGTTTGTTCCCAATTTCTCTTCTATTAGTTTCAGTTTATCTGGTTTTATGGGGAAGTCCTTGACTCACTTGTACTTGAGCAGTGTACAAGGTGATAAAAAAGGATCAACTTGTACTCTCCTACATACAGACCACCAGTTAAGAATAGCATCATTTATTAAGATGCTGTCTTTTTTCCACCAGAAGGTTTTAGCAAAGAACAAGTGACTATAAGTATATGGGTTTAACTCTGGGTCATAGTTCTATTCCATGATCTACCTGTTTGTCTATTTATCAATACCATGTACTTTATAATCATTTCTCTATAGTATAGCTTGAGGTCAGGGATAGTAATACCTCCCAGCAGTTCCTTTTTTGTTGAGAATAGTTTTGGCTCTCCTGGAATTTGATATTGCAGATAAATTTAAGAATTGCTCTTTGTTTCTCTGTTGAATAGTCGAATTGGAATTTTGATGGGATTGCATTGAATCTATTGATTGCTTTTGATAAGATGTCCATTTTCACTATGTTAATCCTGCCAATCCATGTGCATGTGAGATCTTTCCATCTTCTGAGATCTACTTCAATTTCTTTGTTCACAGATTGTTTTATCAGTTTGTTTTCTAATGAGAGTGTAAGTTTGCACTCTGCTAGCTGCAGAGGTGTGGAACATTTGAGTTGGTTAGGAAAAAGTAACTCAGAGTCAAATTGCTGTATAAAAATATTTTCAATAAAAAATGATAATGTAATTTCTATTTCAAAAATGCTAGATGAAAGCTTTTTCAATTGTAAGTATGTGATAAATATTTTCAGAAATTCACATTTTGAATGTTGAAATATATATATTAAATAATTCATACTATCCTATGAATAGAATTAATTTTTGCACTAAAAATATACATAAGTTTTGAATAATTTTGCCCTCCTGTACTCAATTTAGATGAGATGACATTAGGTAAACTCCAATCTTTAAAATAATCTTTCAGTACTAACTCTCAAAATAAATAAAACTTATAGGAGGCATATACTAAGAAAATATCAATAAGACAGAGTAAAGATTCACTTCTGTAATCATTGTATTCAAGTAAACAAATTCTTCTGGAATATTAGACTAATGATATGACCTATTAAATGTTATACTGTTTGCAAATGCCCTATAAATCCATCACTTATGAATTATTCTGTTGCTAAGTCCTATATAAATTATCAGATATTTCCTCTTAATTCTCATAGAAACAATATTTTCAATTTATTTATGAGTCATTAATGTATTGAAAATGGAACAGAGAGTATTCTACTTCAAAAGTAGATAGGATGAACTCTCATTTTTAGTGACTTTAAGCTGAACTATAATCTTACTATTTCATTTAGGTACATAATAGGGATATGAAAATTCTCCTTAAATAAAAAAGGCAATGACAAGCATAAGAGAGGGCATCAGAAAAGAAGTCTGTTTATCACACAAAACCCTGAGAACCACTATATCCAGGTAAGTACAGAAAGTATCATTTGAGAAAATGAACTAACAGAGCTGTCTGTTACTGAGTATCTGAAAGCCTGCATGTGTATCCATTGCTCTGACTCTCTTTGTGGCAATTATCATAGAAAACATTATCAAATGTTTCCATCTACAAATAACTACTTTAAATTTAAGATTTAATGAGATAAAACATAGTTTGCAATTTAATGTACACAGGTACACTATGATTCTCAATGAATATTTTAAAGGAAATATCTCATTCTATTACCTAGTTCATATGATACTTTAAATTTGACATCAAAATAGCAGAGATATGTCTAATTAAACTATTCATTCTTACAGTATTACATAGCAAATATACCACAAGACTCAAGCTTATCATCTAATGACAATTTTAATGTTCTTATACATCAATTTGATAATAAAGCTTGAACTGGAGTAGCTAAAAATATCGGCAACCTCTTTGCTCCCAATAAGAAAAGAACTAACGCTCCATTCATTCCGTTCCCACAGCCTAATTACTGAACCATTCTCACAAGGGTCACTTTATGACATGTTGAATGTATATTCACATTTTATTAACCCTCTTTGCTTTGTATGACAGTATTCAGTTGTCCTGTGGAAACCGTAATGCTCTTTGAGAAAAAACTATGCTTTAGACCATAATTACTTCTCAGACCTTTATGACTTTACCTAATTATCTAATCAGCTTCCTTAAGGTATGATTGCCTAAATTAAGAGAGCTCTGTTTCAAACAGTACTCATAAAAAGAAAGAAAGTAATAAATCAACCTTAACTTTGATCTAATATTATATGTGTATATATATATATATATATTATATGTCTAAGAAATGCTCCAAAATTTAGTGAAAATCATTTAATACACTTATTCTAGGCAAAACTGCACACAAATATATGAAAATATGTATAACAAACAAAAAGAAAAATATAACAATAAACAGGATTAAAAAAAATTATCCTTTGAGGACAGCTTTTCCCTTAATGGCGGCCATGTTCTATGTATTACGAGTTTGTATGAAAATATATAATCACTGACAAATTTAAGACATAATTATGTCACTCCAGAAACGTCATTAGAGTACATGGCATTGTTCGTCATGAAGCAATGCTATTGAAATGGATTTATGTTACCTCTGCTGTATTGTTCAAATTGTATTTACAGTGAAAATTAGAGTATGCTTGCTCCTATGTTGAAAGTCAATCAAAATTTGATTTGGTGCTACTAATCTTGTTATTCCCATTTGTGGATATGTTAAGTGGCTGCACAGACTAGAAAAACATGATTAGCATATCCGGATGTTTTCACATTGTACCTGGCTTTTCCTCTTCCTTCAGATACAGTTTTAGTGTTTTCATCTTGGTTTGATTTTTGCCAGGGCTTTGGATGTCTTTTCTTACTGAATTTTAACCTGACTTATCAAATAAATAATTGTGGTTAAATTGAATTTTTAAATGTTCACTACAAAATAAACAACAAAAACATTTAACTTTCACATTCTATATATAAGCTCCAAAGGTTTTTGACAAAGATATTTCACAGGGATTTCAATAGCAACTACAGGATTAAACCTGCTAGTCTGTTTTGCTTGTGATTTTTTTCTCTTTAATGATAATTAAACACCAAATAAACATCTAACTTTTTAAGATTTAGTTTTAGAAGTAGCCATGTTAATTTTCACATTTTAAACACAATACTAAATCTGACATATGTTAATAAAAATATACTTATTTCCAGACCACAGTAACATGCAGAATGTGGAGGATCAATGGCCTTACTCCAGATCCTATGTTCCTTTCCTTAGATCTTCTCTACCACATTGAGAGATGTTGGACTCTTCAAAGTTCCCCTCGAATTTCTAATTCATAATCTCTGAATTTGCCTACACGGAAGCATATCTAGCAATACTTCCCATGTTGATTGTAATTATCATATTACTTTTATAGAGAGAATACAATGCTTGACTTTCATTAATTGTTGTATCATGGTTGTTAAATACATTAGCATTTTAATGACTCAGAATAGAGAGTTTACTCTCATTCTGTTGTTACTGTTCATTTCTATGACAAAAATACTATGGTCAAAATTGGCTTAGAGAGGAATTCATCGTAATTTATGAATTCAAAGAGAAACTGCCCAATGGTGAAGTAGGTTTTGCAGTAGATAATCAGAGCAGAAAGCTGACATCACATCTCCAATTACAGACCTGCAATGGGAACAGCAAACTAGAAGTAAAGCAATGACATAAATTCTCAAAGCACAGGTGATGTGCTTTCTCTAGGAAACGGACTCCTAAAAGTCCCATAAGCCAACGAGCACCACAAACTGGCTTCAAATCCTTCAGCCAATGCAGGGGCATTTCCATTCAAGCCACTACATATGTGAATTCCTTCTTAAATATCATTTGTGTCGTTGCAATTATGAAAAAATAACATCTAAGCCTGGCATAGGTTCTTTTCTTTTTAAATTGTGGCTTGTTAAAGTAGATGAAGAAAAATACATCAAGAATGGTGCATTTTCAGTTTAATTTCAATATATGAAAAATATACATCAGTGGAATTAGGTCCTCAGTTTATATAAAAGGTGTGGAACCAAAAACCTTAAAAAAAACTACATTGACAGAATTCACAATCAGCATCCTATGATTTTGAGGAAACAGTTGAAAATAAATGCTGGAGAATGTAGAGGGTTCAAACAATTATTGACTGACCAGTTACATGTCTCAAGTAACTCATGCATAGCATTCAAGGAAAACATATTCAAATAACCCCCTGCACCTTATTAGACTACCACAGATTAAATCTGCATATGAAAACAAAATTCTTTCAAACTCAAGAAAACTGAGCAAGCAACTCTATACTGAATGAAAAGTGGATAAAACAGAAATGAAGAAATTAAGTATTTTCTAGAGTCAAATAAACATGGAAACAAAACATACCCAAATTTATGGGACACAATGAATGCAGTAGTAAGAGGAAAGTTTACAGCACTAAGTGGTTACATAAAAAAATTAGACACATTTCATATTGATAAATTAGCAACATGCCTGAAAGCTCCAGAACAACAACAACCACAACAAAAATAAAAAAACACCCAAAAAGATAGATATAAAGAAATAACCAATGTCATGACTCAAATCAATAAAATAAAAACAAATGGTAATGATGATGATGATGATGATGATGATGATGACGACGACAAGGACAGTGATGACAGCAATGATGACTACAAAACGATGATGATGATGATAATGAATGAAGGATATAGTTCATTGAAAAAAATCAATTATATTGAAAAACCAAATCCAAATTAATTTTAAAAATAAAAATATACAAATTAACAAAATTAGCTCTGAAAAGAGGGAATAATGTGTATACACAGCAAGAAATCATAAGGGAAAAATTTAAAAACCTGTAGGACACCAAACTGAAAGAATTAAAGAAAAGAAATTAAAGGGGAAATGGGGGTGGGTAGTAATAGTAATGTGTTTAACACACACCATATAGCAAAGTTAAATTGAGTCTGATAACTCAATTTAAAATACTTTAAACACTTAGTAAAGTAGAAGTAATAATTAAAAATCTCTAATCAAAGTAAATAAGGAAAGAGAGAAAGAGAGAGAGCAAGAGAGAGACAGGGAGACAGAGAGACAGAGCAAGCTCAGGGTTGTAGTTCCATTTTTAGCTTCTTCCCTTGTGGAGTACAGATGCTTCTGCTCAACAAATGGGGGAGGATGAAACAGAGCTGATTTCTGAGATCCATGTCTTTCCTTAGAGTGTGTGGTATATCCACACGGCAGGAAAGATGAAGTAGAATCCAGAATGGATGGGGTCTGCAGGATATTGGTCAGGGTAGGAGTCAAGGCTGGGGCAAGGTGAGAGAAAAGACCTTATCTTAGGATATCCAATGAAACAACACTCTGAGATTATTTTAGTTTGTGTGTATACCTTTATTCGGGGTGGGCTTGTTTGTATACACTTTTCTTGGGGTGAACCAGAGCTGTATATATGAACCATGCACAGTCATAATGGGTTCTTCTTAGCGTCATTGGAGTCATTGGCTGAGGCTGAAGGTATTGGAAATATTTCATTTGAATGGAGAAGCATTGGAGGAAGTTGAACCTGTAATTTCTCTGGGGATTCCATGATATTCCCCAGGTAGAATGTGGGATGGGGCTCCCTAGAACAGGCAAGGAAGATAAAGCTCCACTAAGAAAAGGGAGTCCTCCATTTTGCCCTGAACTCAGGAAAGCTGTCCCAACATAATGGACATGATAGTCCTTAGTAGCAAGGTGCAACACAGGCCCAGATTATATATTGCAGAGTTCTATTAGACATTCAAAGGAGAGTTAGCACCAATACTCATCAAAAAGCATTGAACAGAAAGAATACTAGTTATTCTGATACCTAAACTATATGAGAAGACATAACAACAACAAAAAAATTACAGGCCAATTTTTTATGAGCATAGATGCAGAAATTCTCAACAAAATACTTGCAAACCAAATCTAAAAATATATCAATCTACCATGAGTTAATAGGCTTCAACCTGGAGATGCAGTGATGACTTAGCATATGTAAATTGTTAAGTATAATCTACTTTAAAATAAAGACTGAAAGAAAAATATATGATCTTCTTATTAGATTAAGAACACTACTTCATGAGGGAAGATTTGGAGATAGCATACATGCAAAGTGACATTTTTCAATATAATAAAACAATTCAGATCAATCTTATAGCCAACATAACCTTAACTGGAGAGAAACTCTCAAAATTTCTACTGAAATTAGAAGCAATAAAAAAGAAATAAGCCATGAGAGACTCCCCATTTTATGAAGAAAAATGGAGTAGGAATCGATTGAGAGAAGGAGGAGAAAGACTGGGAGGGAAGGAAGAAGGAAAAACTGCAGTCAGGACAAAAAAATCAATTAATTAATAGAAATAGAAAAATGAAATGCTGTAAAGTAGAAAAGAAACAAAGAAAATGAAATATAATCAAGGACACAGAAATAATTGAATACATGTATGGAAGCAAGCAATACACACTGGTAAGAAGAGGCCATTCTAAACAAATGGTGTTGGTTAAACTGGCAGGTCATATATGGGATAATCCAAAGATGTCCATACTTAACACCCCTTAAACATTTTATTTCCAAATTGAATGATGATGTCAACAGAAGGCTGGATACACTGAACCCAATAGAAGAGAAAATGAGAAATATTTTGAACTCACTGGCACCAGAAAAGACTCTGAACAGAAAATCAATAGCATGTGAAGTCAGAACAAAAATTAGTAACTGAGAATTCATAAAAGTGGAAAGCTTCTTTATGACAAAGGCACCATTGTTCAGATAAAGCTTCAGGCTAAAAAAAAAGAAAAAAGATCTTTTCCAACTGCATATCTAATAGAAGGGTAGTATCTAAAGTACATAAATAATTTGAAAAGAAACAGGACATCAAGAATACAAATAACCTAATTAATAATGGAGTATAGATCTATAAAGAGAATTCTCAATAGAGAAAATTCAAATGGCCAAGAAGCACTTAAAGAAAACTTCAACATGCTTAATCATCAGAGAAATGTAAAACAAAACAATTCGCAACTTCATCTTTATACCACTCAGAATGAACAAGATTAATAAAACAATTGACATTTCATGCTGGTAAGAAGATGGCGTAAGGATAAATGCTCATCCATCGCTAGTAAGAGTGCAAGTTGTAGACATCCACTTCCAGAGGATCATGTAGACATCCACTTCCTCAGGAAGCTGGAGACTTCTACAGCACAAGATCCAACTGTTCACTTCTGAGGGATATTCCCAAAGGATTCTTCCATCCTATCACAGAGATACTTGTCTAATCATGTTCATTACTGCTGACTCCATAATGGCCAGAAATAGCAGAGGCCAAAAATCAAACTATTCTTAGTTATTTTAACAGGCATCACAAGCAAAGCAATGTATGTTAGATTTGGAGATGTTGTTGCTCAGTTTAATGAATTAAAGGCAATGGAATAATTAGATCCTGTGGTTTTCCACTTGTCCCTGGGTGTCATTGGCAACCAGCTAACAGAGGCAAAAGGTGCAGAGTGGAAGAGAGGGTTGAGATGGCCTATGTGTACGGTGGAATGGCATACTACTTAGGACCAGCTTCAGAAAGGCAGCTCAATTGTATTTCCAGGGTGAGGGGAATATATAGGCAGAGGTCAGTAGCTAGGGGACTGCCTGATAGGTGTTTACAGTATTCTTCTTTTGCATTAGGCAGCATAGTCCTTAGTCCAGGGGAGAGCCAGCACCTAATTATCATATGGGCATCAGGGAAAAAGCATTTATCAGGTATCTGTGCTAAAGCTCATACCTAAGATAAGCCAGGCATCCTTTCTCAGGGAATTCTTTCAAAAAAGGTCATGCAGAGACTAAGAAGCACTGCTGGGAGATGGAAGTCTCCATTTTGCACCTGATTCAGAATGCTCTCCAGACATGACGGACTGCAGCCTTCAGCAGCAGGGCCCTCCAACAGGACCCCAAAGTAGCAGGATTAGATGGTAGCAATGAATCGCCAAAGGCAAAGTGATCAGTTATAATGGACAGCATAGACAAAGCAATGCCCAAAGCCTAACCTATGATACAACAGGAAAAGTGATTTTCATGGTGGCATAAGGATGTTTGGTAATGGCAAATCCAAGTTTCCATATATGATATAGGCAAGAAGCCTATTACATCATTGATCTGTATAAGCTGAAAACTTCTAAAACAAATGAAAGAAAGGCTACATTGGATTACGGCAAGAGGGAATCTTAGCCCATGAACCAGTTACCAGATTTGATCCAATTTGCAGAAAAGTTTAACCAAAGGGATGACCAGCTTCCTCAGACAAAGGACCTTAATAAAATTGCTGAGAGTTACACCATTCGCATTTTTCCAGTCATTTCTCAGAGGAAATCATTTTTCATCATTTTTCAAGGGTAATTCTACACCCAGAGGAGATGAAACATTTAGACTTTCCAAAGTCTAATAAATCTTGGTTCTGAATGGACACTGATTTCAGGGGATCCCAAAAATATTGGGGCCCTCCAGTTAAAGTAGAAGCTTATGGAGGTCAGGGATTAATGAAAATTTATCTGTAGTCTGACTCACAATGAGTCCAGTGCTTCTCCAAACTCATCTTATTATTTCCCCAGTTCAAGAATGTACATTAGGTATTGATGTATTTAAAACTTGGCAGAATTCTCACATTGGTTCCTTGATAAGTGGAGTAAGGGTGATTATTGTTGGAAAGGCAAAATGGAAGCCTTTTATAATTGATATGAGTGTTTCTGTTATAGTTTGTTAAGAATGTGTTGATGAATATATTTGCTTTCTTTTCTTTATTTTTATCATTTATATTACATCAATTAAGAAAATCAGTGTTTAATCATATTTAAGTTTTGAGATACCATCAGACTGTCAAGGGACATTGCCAACTATTCTCAAATTTATAACATCTTTGCCATGGTTTAAGGGATAGTTTTATGATGTTAGGCTTAATGATGACCTGGGTATTATTTTTATTTGGAAATTAAGCATGACATGAGGCAATGTGATTTCGTGTTATGCTGAGGAGTAGACCTGTAATGGCTCTTCTTTGTCAACTTGACTACATGTGGAATAAATAAAACCCACCGACTAGGTACACCTGAGATGATTTTTTTTCTTAATTAAATAACAAGAAGTGGAAAGAACTATTTTTAATCTGTATCTATTGAGGTGTGTATGTACACCTTTATTCTGTACTAACTCTTTTGCTAACAGCCTAAGTATAAGATGCATAAAAAGGAAGCTTGCTCTTTTGAGATTCTTGCATATATTTAAGACGAGCTGAGATATCCAGCCTCATGGTCTGAAAAACTACTTCATTCCTGGATTTTCTTTGGTTACATAGCAATTGTACTGGCTGTACCACAACCTGTAGGTCATTCTAATAAATCTCCATATATTTATAGAATGAATAAATATCCTTTCCATATGTTCTTTTTTCTTTAGAAAACGATGACTAATACACCATTTTTCAAAGTGCTGAAGTGAGTTATAAAACAACAGAGATCATTCTCACTCTATTAGAGAAACAAAGGAAGATGTTATTCTGTAGCAGATTACATTTGAAGGGTGTCACACAGTAGAAATAATCTGAGCTGAATATTTAAGTCACCAGTACTGAAAGGAGTTGAGTTATAAATATGGCAAGAATTAGCCCAGTACAGTAGATAAGAGTTTCATTAATATGCAACAAATATCAGTACTAAATATATGAATTATGCCACTGTTGTTATAGTCATTATCTAAATTTAAAGGAAAAACTCTCAAAGACCATCTATTGCACCAGTTTACTGAAAGCATTGTCAGAAATAAGCACCTTTCAGTACCAACAGAATTGCTTGCAAATTCAAACTTTGACACTCATAATAAGCACCAAAATACGGGGAACTGAACAGCTAATTCAAGATGGGCTTAAAAAGAATGGTACTTTATAAATAATCTATTAATGATAAACAAGTATTAAGAGTAGAAATACAATGATAGAACAGTTGTTCCAATAATTTGGTATATTTAAATCAATTAAATATTTCAATACAAATATAAAACATGTTCAAAGGTTACTTTAAAATTACTGTGAAAGGTCAGCCATTAGCAGAATTTGGATATGACAGTCTCTCTTTTATACTCCCAAATGATGGGCGGCTTACTGTTGCTAAGTGGTCTGTACACACAGGATGATTTTAGGCTGAACTCCTGTTTTCCCTGTGTCAGGAATGTTATATGATCCAGACAGAGATTTCCACTGACTCTCGCCCACTATAAGCCCTGAGTGCTGAGTATTTAATGAGCTTCTGCAGCATCTAACATTTCTCTGCAATAGACCATACTTCTGAACATAAACAAGCATGTTATAAGTCTTCCTAGTAAAGAATTCTGTTTGATAATTTTTGAAGACTCTTAGTACACTAAATTAAGTAAAAAAAAAGTACAGGTGTATGTGTGTGTGTGTGTGTGTGTGTGTGTGTGTGTGTGTGCATTTAATGTACTTGGATGTAAAAGGTATAAGGAAGTACTAACTTTTTCTTACTATTTGAATTTTACTTTCTTTGAAAGTTAAGAACTTCAATTAGTAAATATGGCTCACGAACTTGTGTGGGGTGAGAAATTCCATTGAAAGAAATAGCCTAGCACTTGTTTTTAAACTTGAGATAACTTTGAGGACAAGCAATGGTTGACAGTGATCCAGACTGAATAAGGATTTTTCATGATAAGGAACTGAAGTAGAACATGTTGCTGGTGGTAGTATTGATTGGAGATTTGGCTAAATGAAGAAAGTCTTATCATATAATTGACTTGATACAGAATAAAAAGATATAATTAATCACAATCAGAACAAAGTTTTACATGCAGAAATGGTGGAGATGAAAAGGTACCTTTTCCTGGAGTGGAACTAGAGATGATAGTATGAATTAATTTGCTTCAAAATAGATGTATATAGAAATATATATGCTCCAAATATCAAAAAAATTCTTGATGTGTTGCCAGAAGACAGAGAATGGTGATATGTCAACATCATTAAGTAAATTTAGTACCCAGTTATTGACTTCTTTAAGCAGGTCTCTGTTAAAATCTAAGAGGCACCTTGAAGAAATAGACAGCTCTAGGGCCAAGGGAGTAAAAGACTATGTCTTTTGCTATCAAAAGGAAATCATCCAGTAGGACATGATAAGTGGAGAAAACCAAGCAAGTTGGAAAGTTCTTCTATTATTCAATGAAAATTAATAACTGAGGAACACAAAAATAGATGGGTTAGTCAATTATATTCTATGAATTAAAACTAGGATGCTACAACATTCTACAAATTGAGATAAATTTGTTAATATATTTATGATGAGACAAGGAACACTGTTCCCTTTTTAAGCTTTTATTTTACTTATGTACATATTGAGATTCCATATCTATATACAAATATTTTGATTAAATTGGTCATTTTTTTCTTCATATTTCCCTCCCACCTCAACCTTTTGCTATTCTTTCCAATCTCTCCTTCCATTTTTGACTTGCTTTTTGCTTAAGGATTTATTTAGTTATTCGAAACTTTATGGATATGAGTGTCTACCTACACATATGTGTGTGCACCACATGTCTGCCTGGTGCTCATGGCAGCCACAGGAGAGTGGCAAATCAAATAAAACCAAAATTAGAAGTGCTTGTGAACTGCACTGCGGGTGCTTTGAATTGACATCTCGTCCTCTGCAAGAATAGCAAGTTACCTTAAAAGCTATGTTATCTATCTCTCCAGACTCCAAAACTTCTGTTCTTCATCCTCTTCTTCCCAGCAGTCGGGATACCGAAGAAGGCCAATGTCTGACCTTGAGCTCCACAGAGTTAGTTTCAGGATAGCCAGGGCTACACAGAAAAAGCATGTTTCAAAAAAAACAGACAAACAAACAAACAAACACACACACACACACACACACACACACACACACACAAATCAGCAAACAGAAATGATTAGAGCTGTCTATATATTCTTTTGTATAAAGACATCCAGTTTAACAGAAACCACTTACCTGTGGTCACCTGAAAAGAAAACACACATTCCCTACCACCAAAGCCATTACTGCCAATAGCTATGTAGAGGGCATTTGGGTTCATGTATTCTATTGTGAACAATGCTAGAATCTTTAATGACTTGACCTTATACAGGTTTGGGGCAGGGAGTTGTAACAGCCATTGTGTTCATGAACACAGTAGCTCTGAAATATACAAACAACAGTGTCGTGTCACAGTATTTCCAAACTCGTACAAGAGGTATAACCCCTCTTCAAGGATGTTTCCCAAGACATTGAGAGGAGGACTGATACCGAATTCATTTTTGACAATGAGAACTCTACACTCTCTGAACTTTTACTAGAGGCCAACTGCTGTACTTGTCAGTGCCTGCTGCAATGAAAAGGTTTTCTGATGAAGGATGAGAGCTGTACCAATTTTTGGGCATAAAGAAAAGTTTATGCAAAGGGTCAATGCTGTGCCCATTTAGCAAATAGCAGTAGTAGGTTCTCCCTGGGGCATATGATGTCCCCAAACGTGGCTTACAGTACGTGGTAGAGTTCCATCGTTTAGTGCTGGCCTTGAACACAATGCAGAATGCATTCACTTATCATTCCTTTAAGTATCCTTTCTAACAATCTTATTGATTTTAAAGAGTTTAGAGAAGCAACCTTAAAGTGGGGCAGTTGGGGTATATTGTGCTGGTTAGTTGGTTAGGTTAACAGTATAAAGTGCATAAATTTAGTCTAAAAATAAGATGGTATTTAGCATATCCACATAGAATGGAATTCTGAGCATAAATACAAATCAATAAAGTAAGTAAGCAACCATTGAAAGTGAGGGGAGGTTTTCTTTTTTGGGTGTAGATTATAGGTTATATGTCTCTTTGAAATATGTGCACAGGTTCTATTTATTTTTAAAATTAATATCAATATATTTCCACACTAATTTCAATAACTTTTTGAGGTTAAGTAAGATGTTTGTCAGCCTTTCGATACAATTGTATTCTATGGCAAGGACTGGAATAACCATTCCCTTAAAATATAACAATAACTTAAAATAGCCTCCCATCTCATAGGGTCTCTACTAGCATAGCATCTAAAAAGGAGGCTAAGCACTTTCGTCCCACCTCCTTTCCAAAACCACATTAGAAGTTCATTTTCTTTCCCCCCATGGGTAACATCAATTAGCAAACACAGATGGTCATTCTCTCCCACTACAAAGTAACACTAACAGAGATTATGTGTCATAGTTGCTGCTGATTGGGTGCATTATCCAAAGACCCGTAACCATTTGCAAACCAGAATAGGTGTCATATGTTCATTATTAAAAATAATTTTGTTCTTACAGAGAAATAAGTTAATTGGATTACCTGGGATATAAATCACATAACCTTTTAATACTTATTCAATGATAAAGTGAAAACTATTTTGTTTCTCTAATAATTTTAGGGAGATTTCTGGGTTGAAAAGAGATTTAATTTTCTTTTAATTTATCTATATTTTGGAGAATTTCAAAAAAGACTATGAAAAACTGACATAATTTTATTTAGACAAATAAAATATTACATATACATGTATTCATGGCTAACCACTTGGTATTTAATAACCCATCAGGAGCTTGTGTCCAGCAAAACCTGATTCTCTCTCAGCTATTCATATAGGGTTGCATATTAGTAAAATTTCTCCATCCACATTGATATCCACTGGTTTTGGCATTATTAGGGTGCTACTCGGCAAAAATAATATTGAGATTTCAAAGGTACAGCTTTCCTGGTATGACTAAAAGAGCCCATCTAGTAGCAGGAATACTGGTCTTCTGACTCTTACAATCTTTCCACTTTCTCTCACATAAAATTTTCTGAACCTTATATATAGTGATTGCATTGTATATGCAGCAACGGGGGTTAAGCAGCCTGTGGTCAGTCCTCTTTTGCATTTTGTCAATATCAAAAACAAATCCTATTTCCAAGCACCAAAATAACTGACCTGTAATCAAAGGACTTTGTGAAATAGATGAGCAATGATTATTAAATATCTAGTATTGATAAAAGAAAATTGTAATAATACAATACAATTTTAGATTATATCTGCTGTTCTTCTAGATGTGAAACAGACACGTGCTCCACTATGTTCATAGCAGCCTTATTTATAATAGCCAAAAGCTGGAAAGAACCCAGATGGCCTCAACAGAGGAATGGATACAGAAAATGTGGTACATCTACACAATGGAATATTACTCAGCTATCAAAAACAATGACTTTATGAAATTCATTGGCAAATGGAGGGAACTGGAAAATATCATCCTGTGTGAGGAAACCCAATCACAGAAAAACACACATGGTATGCACTTATTGATAAGTGGCTATTAGCCCAAATGCTTGAATTATCCTAAATGCGGAGAACACACGAAACTCAAGACAGATGATCAAAATGCGAATGCTTCACTCCTTCTTTAAAGGGGGAACAAGAATACCCTTGGCAGGGAATAGGGAGGCAAAGATTAAAACAGACACAGAAGGAACACCCATTCAGAGCCTGCCCCACATGTGGCCCATACATATACAGCCACCCAATTAAACAAGATGGATGAAGCAAAGAAGTACAGGCCGACAGGAACTGGATGTAGATCTCTCCTGAGAGACACAGCCAGAATACAGCAAATACGGAGGCGAATGCCAGCAACAAAACACTGAACTGAGAATGGGACCCCCGTTGAAGGAATCAGAGAAAGAACTGGAAGAGCTTGAAGGGGTTCCAGACCCCATATGAACAACAATGCCAAGCAACCAGAGCTTCCAGTGACTAAGCCACTACACAAAGACTATACATGGACTGACCCTGGACTCTGACCTCATAGGTAGCAATGAATATCCTAGTAAGAGCACCAGTGGAAGGGGAAGCCCTTAGTCCTGCTAAGACTGAACCCCCAGTGAACGTGTTTGTCGGGGGGGGGGGGCGGTAGTGGGGGAAGGATGGGGAGGGGAACACCCCTATAAAAGGGGGAGGGGTGAGTGCGATGTTGGCCCGGAAACCAGGAAAGGAAATAATAATCGAAATGTAAATAAGAAATATTCAAGTTAATAAAGAAAAAAAAAGAAGGGGGAACAAAAATATCCACAGGAGGTGATATGGAGACAACGTTTGAAATGTAAATAAAAATCCAATTAAAAAAAAAGAGTTGGAATGATTAAGAACTGAAACAGTCCAGCTCTGAATGTGTCTTCTCCAGCTGGTAGTGCTATTAGAAGATCCTGTAGAACCTGTATGGTATCAGATTTCGTGGCAAAAGTAGGTCATTAAGGTTCAGCGCTCCAAAATTAGAATAACCCAATTTCCTGTCTTTCTCTAATTTAATTTGTTGGGATATAACGCCAAGCCTTCCATGGTACATTCCCCATTATGATGTTTGAAAGCCCTATGAAATATTTAGCCAAAAAGGGTTCCCTATTCAATTATTTCTGTGCACTATTCTACCACATCAGCATAAAATATCCAAGTCAGAAAAATCAAGGTGCCATTATGAAAGCTGTCCCAGTCTTCTGTGCTGTAAATAACTTCATCTTCAGTGCTGTGTTTCAAATAACAGTAAATGCACTGCAGCTAGTTTTTTCTTACTTTTGTGATTATTCTGCCAAGCATGTTTGGGAAAATACTAAAATACATATGGCTGATGAATCACTTTCTAATGTCTGTTTATGAAATTATTTTGAATTAAATTTTCTTTAATCTTAAGCCTATTTCAATATTCTATGAGAGAACATCAGAGACAGTGAAACATGGGTACAATTTTGAAACTGAAAATTAGCTTAAACTCATTGTTATTCTGTTTCAAAATTATGCAAATATTTTAGAGCATTCTCATTTATTTATTCTTCACTCTGTGGAAATTATTACATATAACTTCCATATGAACAAATGTAATATGCATTGTTGTCTTGCATTATAAACTATCTAAGTGGGTTGACTCATGCATATATTTTTGGATGTTGTTAAGCTAATGTTAGAAATGTTATATTTTTCTATATCTTGGTATTTTTTTATCTTAACAGTTGTATAAAACAAAATTTATTCACTCTATTTTTAAAAAACAAGTTGCTTGGATTTTCTCATTCCTTATTTAATGTATTTAGAAACTTGATAGTTTTACTGAGTAATATCAAATAATCATGCTATAGACTATTATTAAGATATACTTACTATTAAATGACATGTAGAGTGACATACATTATAGAAATCAAAGTGTGACCATGAACGCTGAACAACTACGTATATATCTCAATTCTTGTAAGTAATGTTTCAGAGAGTGAAAAATCTAGTTTATTTTAGAAAAAAAAACCCAAATTTTTCAATTCCATGTGGATAGATTGGTTTTCCCACTTTCCCGGCCACAACATCCCATACCAAGAATGTGACTAGGTGTGGAGGGGTGGATTGAACTTAGTCTAGTTCTCACACAAACTGAAGCTGAAAATCAAGGTGTGATTATGAAAGTTGTCCCAGTCTTCTGTGCCTTAAATAACTTCATCTTCAGAAACAAACAAAATAGATAGGAGATCAAAACTGATACTCTTCTCAGTTCATCTTCTTTTAAAGTCAGAATCCCAAGGTACAGTAATCTGAGTGAATGAGTAAAGATTGCTTTCAAGTTGACAAAAATTGACACTGGATATAGAGAAAGCATAGAAGAGGTAAAATGATTGAAAAAGAAGGGTCATATTAAAATAGGACATATAATTAGATCTATTATTTGGAAATAAAGTCATTTTTACTAAATTTTTAACCGGTATGAATATTATTGAAGATATTCTGAGTAGCTAGGGCATTATACCTTTTAATTTTCTGCAAGTTATTAACTTCATCATCCTTTAATTTGTGAGGGCAAATGGACATTTTGAATTATTCTACCCTTCCTGGTGTAAACAATTCAGCAAAACTAAACTTTAGAATTTAACAAAAGGGGCTGGAGAGATGGCTCAGCGGCTAAGGGCACTGACTGCTCTTCCAGAGGTCCCGAATTCAAAATCCCAGCGACCACAACGTGGTCGTTGTGGCTCACAACGATCTATAATGAGTTCTGATGCCCTCTTCTGGTGGGTGTGAAGACAGCTACAATGTACTTATATATAATAAATAAATAAATCTTTTTTAAAAAAGAATTTAGCAAAAGAATATTATTCCAATTAAATAAATGTTGAGACATGAACTTGAGTTCTGTGTTTCCTTTAAAACAATATGATTTTTTTTCATTTTTTCATGAAAACAAACATTCCTGGAAGTTAATTGCTTCTGAAATATCACAGCTTCATGACACCTCCATTTTCTTTTACTGGTATGGACTATATTTATTTGTATGTGTCAAAGTCAAAGCAAAGTGGACATATTTTCAAATATTACCTAATTTATTGAAGTAGGTAATATCCCCAAATGTCATTTAATAAATTAATATTAGTGAACAAATAGTTATTTTTAAGAATAAGTAGTTTTCCAGTTCACATCTATGCCCAGGAACAGATCCCATGCTGTAGCCCCCACCAACACCCTACCCACACCCAGAAAGATCTCGAACTCCCAGGAGTTCTGACACAGCCAGGCTTATGGATCAGACTATCCAGAGCCCCTCCCATACCCAGAGACAACCTGACCCAAGGAAGTCCAACATAATCAGGCTCACAGGAAGAACAGGCTCAAGTCAGAGACAGTAAAGCAGTTAACACCAGAGATACCCTAATGATGGGAGGCAAATGCAAGAACATAAGCAATGGCAACCAATGCTACTTATAATAGCAAAACACAGTTCTCCCAACACAGCAAGCCCTGGATACATTAACACAACTGAAAAGCAAGAAACTGATCTAAAATTTCATCACATGAAGATGATAGAGGCCTTAAGGAGGACATAAATAACTCCTTTAAAGAAATACAGTAGAAGACAAGTAAACATGTAGAAGCCCTTAAAGAGAAAACAAATGAAACCCTTAAAGAAATATAGAAAAGCACAATCAAAGAAGGGAAGGAATTGAACAAAACCATCCAAGATCTAAAAGTGGTAATAGAAACAATAAAGAAATCACAAAGGGAGACAAACCTGGTGATGTAAAATTAGGAAAGAGATCTGGAATCATAGATGAAAGCATCACTAAAAGAATACAAATGATAGAAAAGAGACTCTCAGTCTGAGAAGATACCTTGGAAGACAGTGACAGAAGATTCAAAGAATATACTAAGTGCAAAAAGCTCCTAACCCAAAACATCCAAGAAATTCAGGGCACAATGAAAAGACTAAATCTAAGAATAATAGGTATAGTAGAGAGCAAAAGCTGACAATTCAAAGAGCCAGTATATGTCTTCAGTAAAATCAGAGAAGAAAACATCCATAACCTAAAAAAAAGGGATGCCCATAAACATACAAGATATCTACAGAATGCCGAATACATTGAATGAGAAAAAAATCCTCCTATCACATAATAATCAAAACACCAAATGCAGAGAACAAAGAAAGAATATTAAAAGAGGTAGAGAAAACTGTCAAGTAACATAAAAATGGAGACCTATCAGAATTCCTCAAGATAAACTCTAAAAGCCTGGAGATCCTGGGTAGATGTCATGCAGACCAATAAAAGAACACAAATGCCAGCCCAGATTACTATACCCAACCAAACTCAGAATTAACATAGATGGAGAAACCAAGATAATGCACGACAAAAACCAAATTTAAAAAATATTTCCATTAAACCAGCTCTACAGAGGATAATAAAAGGGAAAATGCAGCACAAGGGTGGAAACTACACTCAAGAAGAACAAAGAACTTAATCTTCTCACAACAAACCCAAAAGAAAATTACCACTCCAACATAATTCTATCTCTAACAACAAAATAGCAGGAAGCAACAGTCACTGAACTTTAATAGATCTCAACAGCAATGGACTCAATTTCCCAATAAATTTACATTCGCTAACAGATGGGATACATAAATAGAACTCAGTATTTTGCTACATAAAGGAAATATTCCTCAGTGGCAAAGACAAACTACCTCAGGGTAAAAAGCTGGAAAATGTTTTACCAGCAAATGGTCCCAAAAATGAACAAGTAGCAATTCCCCCCCAAAAAAGAAAAAAATTAGACTTTAAACCAAAAGTTATCTAAAAGTGCTGCTAGGGAAGGACACATCAAATTCATCAAAGGAAAAATCTTCTAAGAGAAAGTCTCAATTCTGAATTTCTATACCCCAAATGCAAGGACATCCACATTTGTCAAAGATATGTGACAAGAGTTCAAACAACACATTGAAACTCACACAATCATAGTGGGAGACTTCACCACCCTGCTACCACCCATGAACACATCATAGAAACTGAAACTAAAGAGAAGTTTGAACAAAATGGTTTTAACAGATATGTGCAGAATATTTCACCATAAAACAAAATAATATACCTTCTTCTCACCACCTCATTTTACTCTCTCCAAAACTGAACATGTAATGAGAAACAAAATGAGCCTCAACAGATACAAGGAGAATGAATTAGTCCCATGAATTCTATCAGATCACCACAAATTAAGGCTGGTCTTCAATAAAGCAAAAACAACAGAAAGCCCACATGCTCATGGAATATGAACAACTCTCTACTCAATGACAACTTGGTCAGGGAAGAAATAAAGAAATTAAAGATTTTTAGAACGTAATGAAAATGAAAGTACAGCTCACCCAAACTTAAGGGACACAATGAGCTAAGAAGAAAACTCATAGCCTGGTGTGCCTTCTTAATGAAATTGGAGAGATCCTACACTAGAAACTTAACAGCACATCTGAAAGCTCTAGAACAAAAACAAAAACAAAAGAGCAAATATACTCAAGAGGAATAAACTGCAGGAAATAATCAAACTCAGGGCTGAAATCAACCAAGTAGAAACAAAGAGAACTATACAACAAATGAACAAAACCAGGAGCTGGGTTTTTGAGAAAGTCAACAAGATAGATAAACCCTTAGTTACGTTCACTAGAAGGCACAAATACAGTGTCAAAATCAAAAATGAAAAGAGAGACAGAAGAAGAGAAACTGAGGAAATTAAAATATAATCATCAGATACTATTGCAAAAGACTGTAATCAACAAAACTGGAAGATCTATATGGAATGAATAATTGATTAGACAGATACCAGGGGAGAAAGTTGAATCAGGATCAAATAAACTATTAGCAGTCCCAGCTAATCAGTCTTACAACCCCTAAGGGAATAGAAGCCGTCATTATATTCTCCTAATCAAAAAAAGCACAGAGCCAAATGCTTTTCATGCAGAATTCTATCAGACCCTCAAAGACCTAATACCAATACTTTTCAAACTACTCCACAAATCAGTAACAAAAGGAAGTTTATCTAATTTGTTCTATGAAGCCACAGTTACAGTGATACCTAAACCACACATAGACCCCCCGAAAAATAACAAACTTCAGACCAATTTCTCTCATGAATATCTATGCAAAAGTACCCAATTAAATTCTTACAAACCAAATCCAAGAATACATCAAAACAAGCATTCATCATGATCAATAGGCTTCATCTAAGAGTTTCAGGGATGTTTCAATATTTGGAAATTCATCAATGTAATCCACTATATAAACAAACTCAATAAAAAAACACATGACCATCTTCATGTTAAAAGTCATGAAAGGAAGAGGAATTCAAGGCACATACCTAAACACAATAAAAGCAATATACAGCAAGCCAATGGACAACATCAAACTAAATAGAGAGAAATTTGAAGCAATCCCATAAAATCAGGGACAAGACAAGGCTGCCAACTTTCTCACTATTTATTGAATACAGTACTCAAAATTCTAGCCAGAGCAAATAGACAACCAAAGGAGGTCAAGGGGTACAAATTGGAAAGAAGTCAATGAATCACTACTTGCAAATGATAAGACAGTATACAAAAGCAATTTCAAAAATTCTACCAGAGAACTTTTACAACTTCAGCAAAGTGGCTGGATATAGAATCAACACTCTACACAGGACAAAGAGGCTGAGAAAGAAATTAGGGAAACAACATCCTTCACAATAGTCACAAATACTATAAAATATCTTAGTGTGATTCTAGCCAAGAACGCGAAGGATATGTACGTCAAGAACTTCAAGTCACTGAAGAAAGAAATTGAAGAAAACATCAGAAGATTGAAAGATCTCTCATGCTTATGGATTGGCAAGATTACATAGTAAAAATGGGCAACTTACCATAAGCAATCTACAGAATCAGTGCAGTCCCCATCAAGATTCCAAATCAACTCTTCACAGAGATAGAAAGAGCAAATCTCAAATTCTGAGGTATGAGCAAATCTGGAATAACAAAAAAAAAAAAAACTCAGGACAGCAAAAATTATTCTCAACAATAAAAGAAGTTCTGGTAGAATCACCATCCCTGACTTCAAACTTTACTACTGAGCACTAGTGATAAAAACTGCACAGTATTGCCAGAGACAGACAGGTAGATCAATGAAAAATGCATTGGAAGAAAAATCTGGTGATTCCTGAAAAAACTGACAAAAGTTATACCTGAAGACCCAGTTATACCACTATTAAGCCTATATCCAATTGAAGCTCAAACATATAACAATGCCCCGTGTTCCATTATGTGCATAGCCACCTTATTTATAATAGCCAGAAGCTCAAAACAACCAAGATGTCCCTCAAGAAAAGAATGGATACAGAAAATATGGTACATCTACACAATGGCGTACTAATCATCTATTAAAAACAACGACTTCATGAAATTTGTAGGCATAAATAGATGAAACTAGAGAATATCATCCTAAGTGAGTTAACACAGACAAACATGTTATGTATTGAGTAATAATTGAATATTAACAAAACAGTTCAGAATACCCAGTGTATAATTCATAGAGCATATGAAGCTTTACAAAAAGGAAGACCAGAGTGTGCATGCTTCAATCCTACTTAGAAGTGGGAACAAAATCTTGGTAGGTGGAGGGAGGGACCTCGAGGAAGAGAGGAGAGATAGAGAAAGGGAGAGGAGGATCAGATATGGGAAGAGACAGAAGTCGAGAGTATCAGGAAAGTGAGTAAAAATATGTAACAGTGTGGGGGTGAAGGGGGTGTGTGGAGCTACTAGAAATTCTCAGATGCCAGGGAAGCGAGAGATTACCAGGACCCAACGGGGATTACATTAGCTGAAATACTCAACAAAGGGGATATAGAACCTGAAGAGTCCACTTCCTTTAGATAGGCACGACCTCAATTTGAGGGATGGATCAAACCACTCCCAACCCATCTCAAAATTTTTAACACAAAATTGTTCCTATCGAAAGGAAACAGAGATAAAAAATGGAGCAGAAACTGAAGGAAAGGCCATCCAGAGACTGCCTCATCTAGGGATCTATACCATCTGCATACACCAAACCCAGACAATTGCCGACGCTAAGTTCTTGCTGCCAGGAGCATGACATAGCTGTGTCCTGAGAGGTTCTGCCAGCATCTGACTAATACAAATGTAGATACAGCCTACTATTGAAATGAATTAGAACTCCAAAGGAAGTGTTAAAGGAAGGACCAAAGGAGCTGAAGGAAATCGAAACCTCCACAGGTAGAAGAACAATATCACCTAACCGTTACACCCCAGAGCTCGAAGGGACTAAACTACCAACCAAAGACCATACATGGATGGGTACAGGGACCCAGCCACATATGTAACAGAGAATTGCCTTATTTAGAATCCGTGGGGGAGGGAGGGTTGCTTTGGTTCTGTGGAGGCTTAATGCCCCAGGGTAGGGGATGGTAGATCAAGGAGTTGGAAGTGAGTGGGTGAGTGGGGCAGAATCTTCTTAGAGACAAAGGGAATGGGGGTGGGGTGAGGGGGTTTGTGGAAGGGAAACCTGGAAGAGGGGCAACATTTGAATGGCAAATAAAGAAAATGACCAATTAAGAAGACAAACAAGAAAAAATAAATTAAAAGCAAAGATACCATATTATTTTACATATTTTCAAGTATTTTTAAAGTATGACTTAAGTACACCTTCATTATTAAATTCTGATTTTGTATTAAGGATATTTGTAGTATTCTATTTCTTTTGAAATCATATAGAAGTGTATGTCAAATGTAAATGTCATTATGGAAGAGACAACTATTTTGTCTGTTTATATAATTGTGAATATTTTTATCAGAATCTCATGATGAGCAGCAAATCGTAGATCTAAAACAAGTAGCAATATGGTATCTGGAAACATATCTGTGTATTACTCATTCTTTTTAAAATTTATGGCTCTGTCATACACATTAAACCGACCTGTTATAAACAATGGTAACATCAGACACCAGATACTTAGAAAATGGTGGTTTTAATAGTTAATCTAATTGCAATGTTGTGGAGCCCAGTTCCAGTGACTACATCTCTGTTCCACTATTAGGGCTCAAAGATCACTGCTGAACAGGGGACGGGAAGGGTTTTAAGAGGTAGAAAATCAGGGAATTTGTGTGATTGTTTGCCTTAAGAATATCAGAATATCCTAGTAAGAGCATCAGTGGAAGGGGAAGCCCTGGGTCCTGCTAAGACTGAACCCCCAGTGAACTAGATTGTTGGGGGGAGGGCGGCAATTGGGGGAGGATGGAGAGGGGAACACCCATAAAGAAGGGGAGGGGGAGGGATTAGGGGGATGTTTGTCCGGAAACCGGGAAAGGGAATAACACTCGAAATGTAAATAAGAAATACTCAAGTTAATTAAAAAAAAAAGAATATCAGAAGTTGCATCCATAGAGTCTCACCAACAAGGCAGATAAAACATGAGTTGAATGGGCAGCACTATAGATGTACTGATGTGGACTAGAGAAAGCCCTAGAGGCCTCAGGTGTGTACAATGAAAGATAAGCAACTAAGAAACTCTGTGAGTAGAAGAAATAAGTCTTCCCTGTGGAAGAGCATATCAATAGGCAATGCAATACCTTATGATCATTCCAGAAAGATTGACATAAATAACATTATACAGACTGAGCAAATAGTATTTCTGTATTTCAGATACATATTAATTATATATCTTATTTCTAATAAGGGAATTAATATGCAAGACTATGCTATCTATGTTTCTGTTTATAAATTGAAGCTCTTTGAATCATTATTCATATCCATTATTATTCCATCAGTGAAGCAAGAAAAAAATGGAGCTGGGTAGAGCACAGTAACGGCAAGTTTAAAAGGTAAGTGGTACATTGAAGAATATATATATGTGTGTGTGTGTGTGTGTGTGTGTGTGTGTGTACATACATATCACTGTTTGTCTTGTGGGCAAGGAATTGTGTCTTCCACATGAGGGAGGACAATGAAGTTAACCTGTCATATGGATGACTGCACATTAAAATATTATATATTTTTCACATGAGACAAAGCAGACCTTCTAGTACATTGATTACTAAAGCCTGCTAATACAGAAGACTCCCCTATGAAAGAATGAAGATTAAGTTTGTGTTGAGACATATGTTGTTTCAGATTGAACAACGTTTGGAATACACTTAACAGCACTTAACACTGTCATGGAGTACCTACCATTTGGATTCAAGCCTTTTCCCCAATTTCACCTAGTTTTATCATTGCATGATTATTACAATATAAGGAGTAGAAACTTTATCTTAATAAACACATTGCATATATATGCTAGGGGATGGTAGACACTGATTCAGGATAAAATACTCTCAAAGAAGCTTGTCATAATAGACATGCATGCTAGTACAAAAGGCAAACTCAGGGAAAGCTGTCCTTCAGAAGACCATCTGCTACCACAAAATAATCCTAAAGAGACAACTCAGTTCAAAATGACTGAAGAACCACTTCCATAAGCAGTGTGCCAGAGGGATTGTACCTTCCTCCAGAAAGGACTTCTGAATATTCCATAGGGAAAAAGATACCCAGGAAAACAATAATAATCTTTAGCAGCTAGAGTTCAGGCAGTAGTACAAAGGCTTACAGGAGTACAGAGGTTGAAAAAGAGAAGGAGAACTTAAAAATGTATGTTCTTTCTGGTAAAACTGGATTTGGATATAAAAGAAACAGCATGATGCTATTGTTAGGGCAGAGGTGATAGATAAATAGCATTTCAAAATTGCTGCCAGAAGCCTATGTCTGCAAAATTTTATTTTGTACTATTCAGAACATCATGGAGTCTACATAACAAATGAAGTATAGAATTTACTGAAAACAATTGTCCGCAGTTATTAGGAGCTTGTTATGTGTGAATAAGCTATTCTTTTGGGAATAAAGGAACAGGATTAATTGTAATCAATTTATGGTGCATCAATCCTTTCTTTAATTCCTCTGTCATAGCTATATTCCGTTATTGTAAAAATGGATCCCGTAAAGCCATCTACTGAATGACAGGGATTCCAGTATTGTATGAATGCACTTTTCCAATATAAGAATATATTCAGAAGTTTGAGTTTAAGACTCAGGATGTTGAAAAATGTCAAACTGAGCTAAGAGGGAAGAAAATTTAACTCTCTAAATCCAATGTTTTCAACAAGACATATAGAAAAATCTAGACTACTCTGGATCAAGAATATTAGAGAAATCAAGATACTAAACAGACAGTAAAAAACTAAACACTAAATAACAATTATAAAACTCATGAAATATTGAAAAGCTTGTCACTATCAAAAGAAAAGAAATCCACAGAAATATCTAAGCAGCAATATAGTAAACAGGAAATGGAGAATTACAGAAATTCATATTTTTATAATAAACATCTTAATGATTTCCTTTTATAATGAAAATGTTTACAAATAAATCTCTGTAATATAATGCACATCGTTTCAAGCACTACATTAAGTTACTAAAATTATAAAGTATGTAATCTTGCAAACACCTGCATAAAAATAAACTATCATTCTTAGACAGATGTTATAGCTTCCACTGAAAGATTTTCTCCTTTTTCATATTCATAATTGGTAATGTCTGATGAAAATATTGTGTCATGTTAACAAACTCTAGATTCTTATGGGTGCTAAAGCATCAAAAATAGCAAGAGTTGATTTAATTTAAAAGACAATGCGATTAATTAAAATGATAAAGTACATGTGGCAGTGTAGCTTTTCAAATATCTTCTGCATTCATGAGTAAGCAATTAAAAGTTACAACACTGATTACAATAATTTAATAATAGAAGATGGTATTGTCACTTTGAGACCATGAATGGTTTGAATGTTGTTAAATTATATCATGAATAATAATTGCATTCTGATGAAGTTTTGATACAATGATAAATAGAAATACAAGTCAATTTTTCTAGACAAATATTTATCCTTCCATATAGAAATATTTTAATTGTTTGGAATATTTAACCTAGTCTTTTTATATCGAAAATTTGTAAATGATTTATTTATTCATTTATTTATATTCTTTAAACAAATTTTAAGTTTAATTTTATTCTTCCCTTCCATAAGTACTTTCAGAAATTCATATTTCGTACTTACCCAATGTCAAGCTTTCTCAAAAATTACGCACAATAAAAAAAATACAAATACAAACCCCTTCCAAAACAAAGAAAATGAAACACCATGCAAGAAGAAATCAAAGAACAAAACCCCCACCAAAATGTAACAAAGTAAAAACGCGCGTGCGCACGAGCACGCGCACACACACACACACACACACACACACACACACAGGCACACACACAAAAGTGCGGAATCCATAAATATCGGTCAACTGAACCTTAACATAAGACCTACCCTGCTAAGGTTGATCGTCTCTGTGCAACTCCATGGAAGAACACTGAATTTTCTCTCTCTCAAAAGATATAAATGACAGTTCACTTGAGATCGTTCACTGACACAAATAGTTTAATGTTCTCCTAAGAGAATAGTAAAATATGTTGTGAGCCCACATCTACTTTATAAGGACAAGATATGTAGGTTAGTACCTCAAGTTCACTGGGTAACTATGTGCAGAACATGATTCTACCTTCCACCATACATTTGTACCTTTCATTACACTTAATCATTGTTACTATTAGCTAACAAAGAAGATGCAATCTAAAAAATGGATTAAAAAAAAAAAAACCTTTCAGCATACAAGAGCCTGCCAAATGAATTGAAAAGTGCAACTGATATTTAGGTAGGATGGACTCAGACTTTGCAAAAGAATGTTCTGAATAAGAACTATAGACAGTTTACAAAATTTAAAAGTAACATAGCTGAAGTTCAAAAAAAACAAAAAAACAAAACCCTTAATTGCATGGAATGAAAAATAGATTAACCTTAGCTGGAAAAAAACTAGTTACTTTGAAGATGTTGAAGAGGGATTCTTAAATGAATTAGTCTAAACAAAAAAGCTAATACTGAAAAATTAAAACAACTTGGTTGTTATATGTTTTAAAAAGAAAGGAAAAATAGGAAAACTTAAAAAGAAACCCATACAAAACAAAATAACACAAAGTATTAATTGCTAAAGATTTAGATACAGTACCAAATGAAGATGTCACAGCAGTGAAAATGTGTGATTCAAGTAGATGATGTAGGACAAAATGAATATTTTATTTCTTCTCTAAAGAAAAATTTAGCATGAAATTTCCATAAAATATTTTCTTTTTTGAAATCTCTATGAGGATGTCTCCACCCGCTCACCCCACCAGACCTCTAAACTCCCTGGGTTCTCCAGGCTCTTGAGGGTTAGGTGCGTCTTCTCTGACTGAACCAGACCCAGTAGTCCTCTGCTATATCTGTGTTTGGGGCCTCTTATCAGCTGCTGTGTGCTGCCTGGTTGGTGGTCCAGTGTCTGATAGATCTTGGGGGTCCAGGTTAATTCTAAGGTATTAGGTCCTTCCAACAGTACCTACTAGTTTATATTCAAAGTTGTTTTTTAAAGCTACTGAATTGTAAGTTTATACAGTTTAATTGGTGTTTTCTACAGGTATGATCACTTCAAGTAGTTTGAAATGGAATTAATAATAAAATGAATGTTATCATCACTATTTAAAGACAGCTCCAAATAATATGCCTCAAAATGTTTGTCTGAGAAGATGCAATGTTGAGGAATGTTGGGTATGATGGGTGTGGTGGGTGTGATAGGTGTGATCGGTGTGATGGGTATGATGGGTATGTTGAGCATGATGGGTTTAACAGTTATGATGTGTGTGATAGGTTTGATGAGTGTGATGGGTATTATGGGTATCATGATAATGATGGGTGTTGTGGGTACTATGGGTATGATGAGTGTGATGTGTGTGATGGGTGTGATGGGTATAAGTATGATAGGAATGATGGGTGCAATGCATATGATAGGTGTAATGGATGGGATGAGTATGATGGGCATAGTAGGTATGGTGGGTATAATGGGTATGATAGATGTGATGGGTGTGATTGGTGTGATTGGTGTGACCCCCAGCTGCTCACAGAAGGCAAAACAAGCAGGTCTCAAGTATAAGACCTGCTTGGGTTGCAGAGAGAGAGTTGAAGACAACTATGAAAACAAAATGAGACAAAATAACACAAGCAAAAGAAACATTGATACTAAAAATCAATGAAATAAAATGAATGAAGTATGAAATCACATAAATTTGGTATATCCTCAGTGATAAAGGGCTGTAATTTATTTTTTGACATTTACATTTTCAATTTTGAGATGTTGGGATAAGGTCTTCAATTTTGTGTAGAATTAGAAAGATCTTAATTTATTGAATTGTTCAGTGAGAAGGTAAGGAAATACTAAAAAGAAAATTTGAAGCATTTTACCAGAATTTATGATATGAATTCGTACACTGTAAAAATTAGGTAATAATGCCTCTTACTTAAAACAAAAATTCCAAGAATGAAGAAATGAGACAGAGATTTAAAGACACATTAAATGTAGAGTTATTTAAATGTTTATAAAACACCAGTCACAACCTATGTAAACATATGAACCTTTCCAGTTCAAAGAAAGAAGATGGGAGGGCTGAAGAAATGGCTCAGTACCTAAAAGTATTGCTACACAAGTATTAGGATGTATGTTTGAACCCCTAGAACCAATATAAAGCCAGGAATAGTAACCTGAGTATCTCTAATTCCAAAGGCCATATATAGAGAGAAGTAGAACGCAAAGACACAAGAATGACTAAAAGCTCCCAGAGAAGGGGCCATTTCCTATGTAGTAACAATGGAGATCATGTCTCACATAGTGTGAAAGGAAACAGCTAATGTTAGAGATTGTCCTCTGATTTTCAACAGCTGTACTGGGTAAACACAAAAAGAAATACCATACGTTCATGCACATAAACAAAACATATATAAGAAAAATGTAAATAAATAGGTTATTAGATTAGAATTGAAATAAAGGAAACAAAAGGGAGAAATAACGCAAATTTAATTTTTTAATGGTGAAAATGAAAACTCTAATATAATTTCAAAATTAGCCCTTTGAAAAGTAAAAGTTTTATTACCAAGGAAAAGCACTATCCACTGAAAAAGATTATATGCTCAGTAAATACAAGGAATCTAAATGTGCACTCACTTTAGAAGATACTGTATATTTCATATATGTATACATGAAAATGCAGAGAAATGGATAAATTAAGAAGTGAAATACTGTATGGGAGCAAATATGTCTGTCTGCCGGCCCTCCTTCCTTCCTTTTTCCTTTATTCGTTCCTTCTTTCTTTCATCCTTCATTTTTTTCTTTCCTTCCTTCTTTTCCTTATTTGTATTTTTAAGGATGTCTCATGTAATCTAAGCTGGCTTTGAAGGTTGAAGAGGAGAACACACTATTTAAACTTCTACTTATATATGCTGAAAACTAATTACATTATTGAAAAAAGAAAAAATGATGTAAGGAATACAATTTCTAATACAAAAAAATATAACAAGTGCAGATCTTATAGACTAAGAATTGAAGTATGAAATTATACACCTTCTAAAGTTTTGTGTTATACACTGTGATTACTGAACTCCATTACCCACATTATTTGATATAGTAATCCCTTCCTAATAAGTGAAATTAATGTTTCATAAACTTTGCCAGGTTCATATTAACTATTTTACTTTATTTTAATCATTTTTATAGTTAATAAACATGTAAAATATATAATTAAAAATATATGAGTATAGTGAAGGGAAGACACTGAACAACTTGGGATGACTGAGGATGATGTCATCAAAACCCAAGCCTTCAGTTCAGACAAAGTGAGAAGCAAGAATAGAAATTCAAACAGAAAACGAGTGAGAAGACTGATGCTGTTTTTTACTTTGTTACTTTGTAGCTGGGTAGGAGGGTCGCATAGTTGATCCTCCAGGGGCATCCATGTCAGATCCACAGATGTCAAAGGTTATACAGAGCAACTTCAAAGAAGCTCTGGAATCAGGTATGTGCAGCAGAGAGCCAGCTAGAGGCTGTGTGGAATCCAAGTGTTGTTTGAACACCCTTTGTAAATATGTTGGAGTCCTTTTGTGGGATTTGAAATTATTAGCACCAATCTAGCCTATAGACTGTGACTTCACAAATATTAGATATTTGTAGGTAGTTTTTGTTGTTAAATATTTTATCAGGACAATATTTTCTTCAGCATTTCTTTTTTAAACTGGATGTGAATAGTCTCTAAGAAGCATTTTGTTCTCTAAAAAAATAGTGAACTAGACTGGTGGGGGAAGGGCGGCAATGGGGGGAGGGTCGGGAGGGGAACACCCATAAGGAAGAGGAGGGGGGAGGGGGATGTTTGCCCGGATACCGGGAAAGGGAATAACACTCGAAATGTATATAAGAAATACTCAAGTTAATAAAAAAAAATAGTGTGGGCATAGTAGGAGCATGAGGAATATTAAAAAGGGAAGAAGGTAAACATATAGGATTTTATAGGATTAAAAGAGGAAGAAATAATACTTCATAGTTTTTCTCCAGGTCAGTTAATTTGCATAAAGGGCTAAACACGTCTCTCACTATGCTGGTGGCTTTGAGAATTAATTCTGGAAGGTAATCTCAACTGAGATGGAAGAGAAACACCATTCACCCCTTTATATTGCTACCTACACAGGAACATCTATTAAAATATTGCATGCTGAGCACCAGTGAGCCTGCATTTCCCTCTGAAAAAAGAAACTTCTCTGGTCAGACCTGAAGGCAGGCTAATCTATGGATATAAAAACAGCCTCCTTATTTCTGCTTTCTGTTACTAAATGGGCTTAGCTTGTGTCCTCTTGTTCAAGGCTACCTATAAAACAGCATTCCACTGAAGTGTAGATTTTAATCATCTCTTTATTGGCTGAAATACTAAAAAACAATATTGTCAGAGAAAGTACACCCACCATTTACAACCTGAATATATGCATCTGCCTGCAGAAAAGCAGAGAGCTGAGCTGAAAAAAAATGGCTTTTCATTTTTGATTGATTATATCAGCCTGTTTTAAATGGCAGCTATAATATGTAGGAGAAAATATAAAGAATGATGTCAAATTTAATTCAGATCATTAAATTGATGGAAATAAATTGACAGCATTATTTAGCAAAAAACGTAACTACTGACTAGGTGGATTTCTTATATTGTCCCATAGATTTGATATTATTGATAAAGATTGAATTGAGCTAACCAAAATTGGACTTTCATTTAAATGCTTTGTTATTGGAAGAAGCATTTCAGAAAATATGTGTTCTGCTATAATCTAATATATACATGCAGACAATTTCTACAACTCCATGTAATTGTAATAGCATTTTTAATAGAAAAATACATTAGTGTATTTCTGTTTATGATTTGAGTTTAAACACAGAAATTCCCCCCAGGTATTTTTATTTCATCTTTACATTCCATCAAGTAAATAAATTGTCTATTTCTTTTAACAAAATAAATATTCTACAATGCCATTCATGTTTAGTGCCAATCTACTGCTATATTAATAGTCATGAAAATTTGAAAACTCAGCTTGATGTTTCAATTGTTAATATCTACAATTTTAAATGTCATCAAATAGTCTTGATCCAATAAGAAAGATATATCATGTGTTCCTTAGGTTAAATAAAATTGAAAAAAATATATTTCATTTTCTGATACTAATGATTTTTAAAATGTTCTCATATCATTTGATTATATGAAATTTGAATGAAATAAATGAAACAAATGAATAAAATGACCTAGAACCTATTAATATTTTTTCTTTTTCAAAATTTTGTATTATTTATTTAATGTATATGAGTACAATGTAGCTGTCTTCAAATAGCTCAGAAGAGGGCATCAGATCCCATTACAGATGGTTGTGAGCCACCACGTGGTTGCTGGGAATTGAACTCAGGATCTGTGGAAATGCATTCAGTGCTCTTAGCCACTGAGTCATCTCTCCAGCCCCTATTTGTTTCTTTTTAAGAAGCTTAATACTATCACATATATCGTCATACTACAAAGCAGTATTTGAAAATTTCACTTTAGCTTTTCTGTTTCATGAGATATTAGTGCATATTTATACACTTTTAGCTTGCAAATTTGGCCTCCAGTAATTACCAAATACTCAGTTTATAATACTGCTTTTCAGAGGATAACATTTTAATTTTCATTTGAGTTAAAACAAGAGCTAAAGTGCTATACTTGCCATTCTGCTTTCCTAAGAATTACTACATTAAACTATGTGTGTAAATTAAATAACACTGAGAAATTTCAGCTCTCCAGCACTGTCTTAGTTACTTTTTGATTGCAGTGACATAACACCATGACCCAAGAGACTTATAAAGGAAATGGTTTAGTTGGCTTATGATTACAGAGGGTTAGACTCCATGAGAGCAGAGCTAAGGCACGGCGACAAAACCAGCTGAGACTTCACTTCTCATTCCACCAACATGAAGCAAATGAATATGGAGAATGAAGAATCTTTTGAAACCTCAACGCATATCACTAGTGACACACTTTCTCAAACCAAGTTATACCTCCCAATCTTTTCCAAATAGTCCATCAACTAGGGATCAAATATTTACATGTATGAGCCCATAGAGGCTATTCTCATTCAAACACCAGATCCTATACCCTGGATTTCATAGCATAATGGCCATATCATAATACAAAATATATTAAGTCAAATGCCAAAGTTCGCCATAGTATTTCACGGTTTAAATTTGGTTTGAAGTCCAAACTTCAAATTCTCTTCTGATACTTAAAGCAATCCCTGTAAATTCAAAGTCAAAGACAAAATCACATACTTCACAACATAAAATTAGCATTAACATTCTAAAAGAGAAGAATGAAGTCAAAGGGAGGAAATATTGGTCAAAATCAAGACTGAACCCTCAGGGAAAATTCCAAATCCTATAGCTCCAATTCTGTTGTCAGATTGCTTAGATGATTTCTTCCTTTAGCTTTCTTTCCTGAAACACATTTCTCCTTCTTGGGGGTTTTTAATGGATATTTTTTATTTACATTCCAAATGTTATCCCATTTTCCCTTTACCCATCAATAAACCCCCTATCAATTCCCCCTTCCCCCTTCTTCTATGAAGGTGTTTCCCATTTCATCCACCCACCTCTTCCAGCCTCCCCACCCACCCATTCCTTTACCCTGGGACTGGGCAGGACTAAAGGCTTCTCCTTCCATTGGTGCCCAACAAGGCCATAATCTGCACCTGGAGCCATGGGTCTGTCCATGTGCACTCTTTGGATAGTGGATTTGGTTGGTTAGTAATGTTGTTCTTATGGGGTTGCAAACCCCTTCAACTTCTTCAGTCCTTTTTCTAACTCCTGCAATGGGGATCCTGTTCTCAGTTCAAATGTTGGCTGCCAGCATCCATCTCGGTATTAGTTATGCTTTGGCAAAGCCTCTCAGGAGACAGCTATATCATGTTCCAGTCACCATGCACTTCTTGGCATCAGCAATATTGTCTGGGATTGGTGGCTATATGTGTACAGGTAGGATACCCAGGTGGCGCAGTCTCTAAATGGCCATGCCTTCAGTTTCTGCTCTAAACTTTATCTCTGTATTTCCTCCTAGGAATATTTTTTGTTCCCCCATTCTAAGGACTGAAGCATCTGCACAGCACTTATCTATCTTCTTGAGCATCAGTGGTCTGTGGATTGTATTGTGTGTAATCTGAGCTTTTGAGCTAATATCCACTTATCAGTGAGTGCATATCATGTGCGTATGTGTTTTGTTTTTATTTTATTATAATTAAAATTATTATTATTATTATTATTATTATTATTAATTATTGTGATTGGGTTACCTCAGTCAGGATGATATTTTCTAGTAACATCCATTGGCCTATGAACTTCATGAAATCATTGTTTTTCATGGCTGAGTAGTACTACATTTTGTAAATGTTCCACATTTTCTGTATCCATGACTCTGTTGAGGGACATCTTGGTTCTTTCCAGCTTCCGACTATTATAAATAAGGCAACTATAAACAGAGTGGAGTATATGTCCTTGATATATGTTGGTGTGTTTCTTGGGTATACCCAGGAATGGTATAGCTGAGTCCTTAGGGAGTACTATGTCCAAATTTTTGTGGGACCTCCAGACTGGTTTGTGGGATTTCCAAAGTGGTTGTATCAGTTTGCAATTCCACCAACAATGAAGGGGTGTTACTCTTTCTCCACATCCTCCCAAGCATCTCTTGTCATCTGAGTTTTTTTTTTTTTATCTTAGCCAGTCTGACTGGTGTGAGGTAGAATCTCAGGGTGGTTTTGATTTGCATTTCCCTTATGACTAAGGATGTTGAACATTTCTTTAGGTACTTCTCAGTCATTTGATAGTCCTCAGTTGACAATTCTTTGTTTAACTCTATAACCCATTTTTAATAGGGTTATTTAATTCTCTGGAGTCTAACTTCTTAAGTTCTTTGTGTATATTGGATATTAGGCATAAATTCAATCTGGAATTGATAAAGATCTTTTCGCTATGCGTTGATTGCCATTTTATCCTAATGACAGTGTCCTTTGCCTTACAGAAGCTTTGCAGTTTTATGAGGTCCTATTTGTCAATTCTTGATCTTTGAACATAAGCCATTGGTGTTCTGTTCAGGAAAATTTCCTCAGTGCCCATGTGTTCAAGGTTCTTCCAAACTTTTTCTTCTACTAGTTTGAGTGTATCTGGTTTTATGTAGAGGTCTTTGATCCACTTGGTCTTGAGCATTGTACAGGGCTATAAGAATGGATCTATTTTCATTTTTCTGCACACTGACCTCCAGTTGAACTGGAACCATTTGTTGAAAATGCTATCTTTTTTCCATTGGATGGTTTTTGCTCCTTTGTCAAAGATCAAGTGACCATAGGTGTGTGGGTTCACTTTGGGTCTTCAATTCTATTTCATGGATCTAACTGCCTGGCTCCGTACTGAAACCATACAGGTTTTATCATTATTGTTCTGTAGTATAACTTGAGGTTATACTGAGTATAACTTGTTTCTACTTGATTGATGGATGGTGATTTTCCCCCAGTAGTTCTTTTATTATTGAAGAGAGTTTTTACTATCCTGGGTTTTTCTTATTCCAAATGAATTTGCAAATTGCTCTAACTCTATGATTAATTGAGTTGGAATTTTGATGGGGATTACATTCAATCTGTAGATTGCTTTTGGCAAAATGGCCATTTTTACTATACTAATCCTGCCAATCCATGAGCATGGGAGGTCTTTCCATCTTCTGAGATCTTCAATTTCTTTCTTCAGAGCCATAAAGTTCTTGTCATACAGATCTTTCACTTAATTAGTTAGAGTTAGAAGGAGGTATTTTATATTATTTGTGACCAGTGTGAAGGGTGTCATTTCCCTAATTTCTCTCTCAGCCAGTTTATACTTTGAGTAGAGGAAAGCTACTGATTTTTGAATTAGTTTTATATCCAGCCACTTGGCAGAATTTATCAGGTTTCGAAATTCTATGGTAGAACTTTTGAGTCACCTATATATTATTGTATTATTTGCAAGTAGAGATATTTTGACTTCTTCCTCAACCATTTGTATCCCTTTGACCTCCTTTTGTTGTCTGGATGCTCTGGCTAGGACTTCAAGTACTATATTGAATAAATAGGGAGAGAGTGGGCAGACTTGTCTAGTCCTTCATTTAGGTGGGATTGCTTCAAGTTTCTCTCCATTTATTTTGATGCTGGCTACTGGTTTGTTGTATATTGCTTTTACTATATTTAAGTATGGACCTTGAATTCCTAAGCTTTCCAAGGTTTTTAACATGAAGGGGTATTGAATTTTGTCAAATGTTTTCTCAGCATCTAATGAGATGATCATGTTTTTCCCCCTTTGATTTTGTTTACATAGTGGATTATGTTGATGAATTTCCATATATTGAACCATCCCTGCATCCCTGCGATGAAGCCTACTTGATCATGATGGAGGATCATTTTGATGTGTTTTTGGATTTGGTTTTCAAGAATTCTATTGAGTATGTTTGCATAGATATTTATAAGGGAAATTGTTCTGAAGTTCTCTTTCCTTGTAGGGTCTTTGTGTGGTTTAGGTATAAGCATAATTGTGGTTTCATAGAAGGAATTTGGTAGTGCTCCTTCTGTTTCTATTTTGTGGAATAGTTTGGATAGTATTAGATTAGTTCTTGTATGATGTTCTGATATAATTCTTCACTAAACCCGTCTGGTCCTGAGCTTTTTTTGGGAAGAGGGAGACTTTTAATAACTGCTTCTATTTTTTCAGGGTTTATGGCACTGTTTAGATGGTTTATCTGATCCTGATTTAACATGGTACCTGGTATCTTCTAGAAAACTGTCCAGTTCATCCAGATTTTCATGGTTTCTTGAATATAGGCTTTTGTAATAGGATCTGATGATATTTTAAGTGTTCTCAGATTCTGTTGTTATGATTCCCTCTTCATTTCTGATTTCTTTTTAATTTGGATACTCTGTGTTCTCTGGTTAGTCTGGCTAAAGGTTTATTGATCTTATGATTTTCTCAAAGAACCAGCTCCTGGGATTTTGTTTTGTTTTGTTTTTTTTTTTCTGTTTTTTTTTCATTCTTTATTTACTTCTTTTTGTTTCTACTTGATTGATTTCAGTCTTGAGTTTGATTATTTCCTGCTATCTACTCCTCTTGGGTGCATTTGCTTCTTTTTTTTCCTAGTGCTTTTAAGCGTGCTGTCAAGCTGTTAGTTAATGCTCTCTCCGGTTTCTTTTTGCAGACACTCAGAGCTATGAGTTTTCTTCATAACTTATGTGTCCCATAAGTTTGGGTATGTTGTGACTTCATTTTCATTACATTCTAAGAAATCTTTAATTTTTTGCCTTATTTCTTCCTTGGTCATGTTACCATTGAGTAGAGCATCATTCAGCTTCCATGTGTATGTGGGCTTTCTGTTGTTTTTGTTGTTATTAATACCAGCCTTACTCCGTGGTACTCTAATAGGAAGCATGGGTTTGTTTCAATCTTCCTCTATCTGTTGAGGCTTTGTTTGTGACCAATTATGTGCTCAATTTTGGAGAAGGTATCATAAAGTCCTAAGAAGAAGGTATCTTGTTTTAGGATGAAATGTTCTATAGATATCTGTTAAATCCATTTGGCTCATAACTTCTGTTAGTTCTCTGTGTCTCTGTTTAGTTTCTGTTTGCATTATCTGTCCATTGATGTGAGTGTGTTGAGATCTCCCACTATTATTGTGTGATGTACAATGTGTGCTTTAAGTTTATTAAGGTTTTTTTTTCCTCTTTTGAATGTAGATGCCCTTGCATTTGGAACACAGATATTCAGGATTGAGAGTTCATGGTGAATTTTTTCTTTGATGAATATGAAGTGTCCTTCCTTATCTGTTTCGATTACTTTTATTTGAAAGTCAATTTTATTTGATATTAAATATCTACTCCAGCTTGTTTCTTCAGATGTTTTAACTTCTTATCTGCAGTGCTCCTTGGTTGATTGTCTAATGGCTCTGTTATCTCAAAATTCAACTGGCTGCCAGGACGTTTCATTCCAGGTTGCAACTTCATATAATGGCTTCTTGTGACTCCACTCAGGGACTATCTGCCACATGCCTTGTTTCAACAGCTCCCATTAATCATGGTAAAAGATTTCCATTCTGGTTTATTATTGTATCCACTATGACTCTAAAGCCAATACCACATGGACTGCAATGCGAAGTGACTGCCTACTCTGCAGAGATCCTGGCAGCTTGAATCACATCTACAGAGACTTTATTTTTTCTTTTAGGAGCAGGACATTCTTATGGCCTTTCCTATTTACAAGTTGGAATTTTGGCAGGCTGGGGTCCTGCATTCATGGTACACTTTTTTTTATTCCATTTTACATCAGAACACTCTTCAGTCTTCTCAAAATTTTCAGCATAAGCAAACCCTTGCTCCAACATTATATTATCTGGTGCTCTTATTTCCTCAAACTCTATGGTTAGATTTGTTTTTTTTTAATTTCTTTTCGCTTTTATTGCTTTTTATCCTTTAGAACTGCATAGGAGTGATTACTAATACCAAGTTAATAGAATCAATATTAGATTGTATTAAAATCTCCTCTACCAAAGAAATTAGTCCTGACATTTTTTTATATAGCCCCAGGTAAATTTTAGGAAAAGAGCAGGAATAATCCACATTCTTTAGACAAGATATCACAACAATGATCTCTAGCCTAGTTTATTGTTTTTCTTCTGACTCTTATTAAGATTTGCTTTTATAATCCACTCTGTTCTCAGAAGTAGGAGGCCACATTAATCCCTGTATACATTATTAAATGATTTTCCTAGTCCAAAGTCTCAAAGTGTTTTACATCCCACTCAAAAAATAAAAACAAAACAAAAACGAGGACATTGCCATGGTTCTCATAGTAATACCCTACTTTCTTTTTCCAGCTACAATCTTAGCTACATTTTTACTTCTGTGAAAAAAACCATGATCTAAGAAATTTATAGAGTAATTAGCCATGATTTTAGAAAATCATTGGAGTCCATAATGATGCACCAAAGGTATGGCAATAGGAATGGCTAGGAGCTGATATCCTAATCAGAAATTAGGAGGCAGAGAGGGAGGGAAAGAGAATGCCATAGTCTTTGAAACCACAAAATCCACCCTGATTATTGACATTTCTTTCAACAAGGCCCTGCCTTCTAATCCTTTCCAAAGAGTTCTGACAATTGAGGACAGCATATTCAAATATATGAACCTCTGGGGGGATATTTTCTTTAAAACACCCATATTACTAATAGACATAACACAAATATATTAAAGAATTAATAAATAAATAGAGGGCATTTCTTTTAGAGGTGAAGTTTTAAATACTTGCTTACAACAAAATAGAGTTACAGTTCATGATAAATTAAAGGAGTGGTTCTCAGGAATAAGAAGGATAGCTAACAACTTCAAATTAAACACTTGTTCCTAATTTTATGAAGTTACAGGAGCCCAAATTAATCAGTTTGGTAAAGGCTTAAAAGCTGTACTTTAGTGGAACATGAACCTGGATTTATCCTGCTTTTTAATTTCAATGGTATAAATGTTCATTTTCTAGCCAGTATTATTTACCAAATGTAATATCAACTTTCTCCAAAAATTATCTTCAAATTTTAAAACAGGTTCTACATAGGCACTGTGAATCTTCAGTGTAGGTCGATTTTAATTTAGATTCATGGTTATTTTGGCAAGGGATCACGTCGAAAGACCTTCTAAGTCTGTGTGATCAGTTGGAATGCAAATATTACACACATCTCTAATCTCTCTTGCTATAATATAGACATACCTTTAGTACATACCTTTAATCCCAAACAATGTAAGTAAGATTGGTTTAAAGGAGGAAGTAGCCATTTTTGAAAGTGAAATCCAATTGAAAGGCAGACAAAATGATTAATCAGGGAAAGATTTGACAAAATGAGAGATAGAATATAACAGTCTCATGAGAACAGCATAGAGAGTCTACTTAAAAACTGTGAAAGAAGGGAAGAGAGGTGGTGTTTCTGTGTGGTAGTTTCATTGGAAAGTTTTAGAGACTTGTAGATAGAATAAGTTAGGCATAAATGAAGTCAGAATAAACCAGAGAATGAGAAGGAGCCAGAGAAGTAAAACAAATTACCAAAGTTCGTATGAGGCCAAGCAGAGCAATTCACTGAGAAGCTGAGAAAAGCCAGGTGGAATCAGCCAGCTTAGAGAGGAGTTTGGACCAACCAGAACAGCTAAGTTGAAGCCAGCCTGACTTCAGAAATACCTAGGAAGGGTAAGTTTATTACACAATTACCTGAGACTACAATTACCTTTGGAAAATAAAAGTTACTTTTACACTTTAGCCTTTCATCACAAGACCAAACTTGTCATCTCTATAAACACTGTTTCCTGCCATGTGCTCATATTTTATTCCTGATATTTTTCTGTCACTATCCTCCAAAGAATAGAATATTAGCTGATTTATTTAGTCAATAATCACTGAACCAATACTGGATACTGGAAATATAGAAATGGTTTTCTCAGTGCCAGTCCCTATCGACATAGCAATTAGGTTCTTTATTTTCTCATTCACAATATAATACATTAACTGACAGAAATGTTATAAGTGTTTCTTAGGATTTACTACAATGAAAATAGTATCTGAATTCATGTTACATTTTACCCTTAAATCAGAACAATAAAACTCAATCTAATTGTATAGGCCTTTAATCTCACAACTGGGAGGCTAAAGAAAGAATTTGGCCTAGTACAGGCTTTCTGGATTATGTAATAGAACTTAGTCTCAAAAACTAAAGCAACTGAAATAAAAATTATAAAAATAAACACCTATTTAAGGAGTATGCCTTCAAAATGCAGCATTTTGTATTTTGTTTAAAACATGCATTGGGATAGTATGATTAAAGTTAGTTATGGAGACAGATACAGGATTATATCTCAGTCTATCCATCCTTTAGGTATTTGCAAGCAATCCTTTTCTTGTCATTTGTGTAAAATTTAAAGTAACACGATGCTTCCATTTAATAATTTATCAACAAAGGCAGTGTTGTTACTACACAGCAGTGGTTCAAACTGAAATGTAAAAAAAAAAACTGCCTAAGTACAAAGTGGTTTGCTATTTTATAGAATAAGTTTGTCAACATTTGATATAAATAAGTCCTGATAGGCACACATTTTTTAAATTTGAAGATAATTACAAGATGCTCATACCAGAAAAAAGTTCACATCAATAACCTAATTCTTTATCTAAGGATTTAACCAAGAACCAAATATGCATTGAAAGTTATCAAAGGTATGAATTAATAGGAGATAACATCAATAAAATTGAAAAATCAGTGAAACTGAAAGCTGGCTCTTGGAAAAAATAATGACAATTTTAAACCTCTTGCAAGATAAAACAATAAAACTAAAAGACAGAAAACATGATTAATGTCATGAACTGAACTTGCTTAGATACTGTAGACACTAGAATGTTTTAAAAGAAAATATAAGTAAACCTTGTCTTTAAATTCAAAAAGTTAGAAGAAATTAATCATGTATTCAAAAATCAACAAATGCCAACAAAAGCGAGTGCAATAACCCAAAAAATCTTATAACCACTAGTGAAATTAAAGTCAAAATTTTAAGAGTCAAAAATTTCCATGCTAAAATTAATTTTATTGAGACTTCCATTTCACATTTTATAAAATTATTATCAAATTTTGTTTGTACTCTTATTAAAAATATCAGATACAGAAGTTTCTATGAATTTATTATGTGAGGCTATCACTACTTTACGACTAAAACCAGGGCTGGAGAGATGGCTCAGATGTTAAAGGCTAGGCTCACAACCAAAAATATAAGACTAAAATCAAACGACAATATTGCCAAGTATGTGAAGAGTTGAGGACTACAGAAAAGACACTCCAGAAAACACAAAAACATCCATAAGGAAATTACCCTACTAAGATGACAAGGTATAAACAAAACAGTATTTCTGAGAGGACTTATTTCGGTACTGATATAAGTTTAATTTAGCACATTCTAAAAGACAAAGGTATTTATGATGTCTACGAACACCAACTATGCTAAAGAAGAAAGCATCTGGCACAGTCTTATATTCACAAAGGAAAAAAAGCAAACTTAAAAAAAAACAATAAAAATCCTCTCAGAATGTGAGAACTACAGAATGAGAATTATCTTAAGAGACACCTCCAGGATCTGAAGGGACTTGGTCAATAGCTCCCTGCACCCAAATCCTGTGGGAGGGAGAGCTAAACCTTCAGAGGGGCAGACACACCTGGGAAGCCAGAATTTCTCTGCACAAATATCTGAATCCAGAGGAAAAAACCTAATGTCATCTGGGACCCCAGTGCACCAGGGCCCGGGAAAAGGTGGGGCCAGCCTTTCTAGTTGCTGCCCTCACAGAGAGCTCAAAAGCAACCCCCAGGAGCAACTTCGGCCATGGGACCACAGGTAAGACCAACTTTTCTGCTCCAAGTGACATGCCTGGTGGACTCAGGACACAGTCCCACAGGAACAGCTGAAGACCAGTAGACAGGAAAGACTACACAAAGTGCCTAAAAGCAGAACACTGTTCCCATAACTGACTGAAAGAAAAGAGGAAAACAGGTCTACAGCACTCCTGACACACAGGCCTATAGGACTGTCTAGCCACTGTCAGAAATAGCAGAACAAGGTAACACCAGAGACAACCTGATGATGAGACGCAAGCACAGGAACCCAAGCAACAGAAACCAAGACTACATGGCATCATCGGAGTTCAATTCTCCCACCAAAGCAAACACTGAATATCCAAACACACCAGAAAAGCAAAATCTTGATTTTAAATCACATTTGATCATGATGATGGAGGACTTCAAGAAAGGCATAAAGAACTCCCTTAGAGAAATGCAAGAAAACAAAAATAAACAAGTAGAAGCCTATAGAGAGGAATCACAAAAATCCCTGAAAGAATTCCAGGAAAACACAATCAAACGGGTGAAGGAATTAAAAATGGAAATAGAAGCAATAAGGAAAGCACAAAGGGAGACAACCCTGGATATAGAAAACCAAAGGAAGAGAGCCATAGATACAAGCAAGAAACTAATCGTCTTGGCAACAAAGAGAAGAAAAGCACACAAACATAATCTCATACCCTTATATGAGTATAACAGGAAGCAACAAAAACTATTCCTTAGTATCTCTCAACATCAATGGATTCAATTCTCCAATAAAAAGATACACATTAACAAACTGGATATGCAATGAGGACCCTGCATTCTGCTGCCTACAGGAAACACAACTCAGAGACAAAGTCAGACACTAACTCAGAGTGAAGGTCTGGAAAACAACTTTCCAAGCAAATGGTCTGAAGAAGCAAGTTGGAGTAGCCATTCTTTTTTTTTTTTTTTTTTCATCTTTATTAACTTGGGTATTTCTTACTTGCATTTCGATTGTTATTCCCTTTCCCGGTTTTCCAGGCCAACACCCATCTGCCTCCCCTTCTACATGGGTGTTCCTCTCCCCATCCTCCCCCTATTACCACCCTCCCCCCAACAAGCACGTTCACTGGGGGTTCAGTCTTGGCAGGATCAAGGACTTCTCTTTCCACTGGTGCTCTGACTAGGCTATTCATTGCTACCTATGAGGTTGGAGCCCAGGGTCAGTCCATGTATAGTCTTTGGGTAGTGGCTTAGTCCCTGGAAGCTGTGCTTGATTGGCATTTTTGTTCATATGAGGTCTCAAGCCCCTTCAATCTCTTTCAGTCCTTTCTAAGATTCCTTCAGCGGGGGTCCAGTTCTCAGTTCAGTGGTTTAATGCTGGCATTCGCCTATGTATTTTTGATGACTTTTGGTTGAAAATCGATTTTATTCGCTATTAGAATGACTACTCTTGCTTGTTTCTTGGGACCATTTGCTTGGAAAGTTGTTTTCCAGCCTTTTACTATCAGGTAGTATCTGTCTTTGTCACTGAGGACAAAGGGTGGTGGGGTGGATTGAGCCCCAACAGAGGAATGGATACCGAAATTGTGGGTACATCTACACAATGGAATATTACTCAGCCATCAAAAACAATGACTTTATGAAATTCATAGGCAAATGGATGGAACTAGAAAATATCATCTTGAGTGAAGTAACCCAATCACAGAAAAACACACATGGTATGTACTCATTGATAAGTGGATAGTAGTCCAAATGCTCAAATTACCCTAGATGCACAGAACACATGAAACTCAAGAAGGATGACCAAAATGGGAATGATTCGCTCCTTCTTTAAAAGGGGAACAAGAATACCCTTGGCAGGGAATAGGGAGGCAAAGTTTAGAACAGAGGCAGAAGGAACACCAATTCAGAGCCTGCCCCACATGTGGCCCATACATATACAGCCACCAAACTAGATAAGATGGATGAAGCAAAGAAGCACAGGCTGACAAGAACTGGATGTATATCTCTCCTGAGAGACACACCCGGAATACAGCAAATACATAGGTGAATGCCATCATTAAACCACTGAACTGAGAACGGGACCCCCTTTTAAGGAACAGGTAGCAATGAATAGCCTAGTAAGAGCACCAGTGGAAGGGGAAGCCCTTGGTTTTGCCAAGACTGAACCCTCAGTGATCGTGATTGTTGGGGTGAGGGCGGTAATGGGGGGAGAATGGGGATGTAGAAGGGGAGGCAGATGGGTGTTGGCCTGGAAACCAGGAAAGGGAATAACAATCGAAATCTAAGTAAGAAATACCCAAGTTAATAAAGATGAAAAAAAAAAAAGAATTATCTTGCTAACGAACATTACTAAGCTGAACATGGTGGTGCATATCTGTAACCCAACAAATGGAGAGGCCTGGAAGACCACAAACAGAAAGCAATATGAACCTATTTCATGAACAAATGCACACAAAATACACCGATACACACACACACACACACACACACACACACACATTCACATGTACTCTAACATATGTGCATACTCACACAGACTTTCACACATGAGCTGTAGTGGTTTGAATTTGCTTGGCACACGGAATGGCACTATAAGGAGGTTATTGATGTCTGATCTTGTTTGGAGGAAATGTATCCCTCTGGGGATGGGCTTAGAGACCATCTATCTAACTGGCTGGAATATATTCTTCTCCTATCGACTTTTTCTGATCAAGTTGTAGAGTGCTTGACTTCTCCAGCACCTTGCCTGTATAGACACTGCCATGCTTCCTGCCTTGATAATAAAGGACTGAACCTGTGAACCAGTAAGCAAGCCCTAGCTAAATGTCCTGAAAAGCAGTATCCTTGGTCATGGTGTCTTTTCACAACAATGAAAAGCTAACTAAGACACACATACACACACACACACACACACACACACACACACACACACACACACCTATATTTATACTTATATACATCAGCACAGATACATACACACATACACACACACACACACGCAATCAAATTTAGCATAAAATTTGATATTGAAAGAATAAACATTAGCCAATATAACTTGAAACTGAAAAAGTCCTATTTTCTATTGGATTGAATGCTTGAGCAGTTACAGTAGGAAAATTACTCATAAGTGATATAGATTACAAAGAAATCACTCACACATGTTCTTGTAAATGTCTATTATTTTTGTAGGAAATACAAAAGCACAATCAATCAAACAAACAAAGAAGCAAACAAACAAACACAAAGGCCTCTCTAAGAACTAATACATAAGCTCATGGAGTCTCAGGATGATATAAACTGAATACAGATAAGTCAGCCTGAATCACATTTCTTCATACCAACTATGAATGTGAAGAAAGAGTCCTCACATGGAAAAACAGGAAAACACTTCCCCAAATAGAATGTGATTAAAAATAAATCTGAGTAAGAGGGTTTGATAATGACCAGTTATTTATTCCAACTTTTGATGTGAGGTTGATTCCAAATTCACTATTTAAGGACAACCTGGACTTCCAGCAAGTTGATAAAAAAAACTGTCAGCATCTACCCTCCATGTGGATTCCCTCAGTTTGTGACCCAAACAAGCCCCTTAGGTTATTCTCATCCAAACCTGTCTCTGAACCTGTGGTCCAGTAAACTTATCCTGACAGTTAACTGTGTTTGAATATGCAAGGCAATTATAAATGTTTCAAGTTATCATAATACAATGGAGGAAATACAAAGGAATTACCTGGCCAGATGTTGCATCGACCATAAGAATTAAACATGAAGATAAATAAGATGCATCTCATGTAAGCACATTTAGAGATTCTCTTTCTGTATTCTGGCAGTGCCTTTTGCTTCACTCATAACCTCAAGCTAAACAGAAAAAGTGAGGGAAAAGTTATTAACATCAGTCCTACTTTTGAGTATAAGGTACAATAATCTTAAGTAGAAGGAAGATAAAGTGAAAGACCAGCAGACATCAAAAACATTACTTTCCAGGAAATTAAAAGTACATGTAGAGTTAGTAAATATAGTAATGATTAAAACCAATTTTGCATTTTAAATGCTTTTCACATTCTCATTTAAATATAAAAATACATGTTTTAATCATTATTTCTTTATTGTACAAGTTCATAGGTGTACATAGTGCATTCTGGCCATACTCAACTCTCTACACCTTCAATTGTCATCCTCTCATATCTTCTCCTCCCAACACCTTATCTCACTTTCATGTTCTTCTGTTTTAGTTTCCTTATATGACACATGGATTGACTCACTGCTGCCTACATGGGTACACCGTTGAAGACTACAACTTTCTTTCATTAGCATCTATCCTTGGCCGTTATCTCCTAGATGGCTTAGAGGAATTTTTAAAAAATTAGGCAATTAAAAATGTTAGGAACTACAGGTCTTTGTGTGCAAAATGAAGCATGATATTTTTAGTGTTTTGATGTTTAAGAATTTCAGGGCTGGAGAGATGGCTCAGAGGCTAAGAGCACTGGTTGCTCTTCCCGGGGTCTTGAGTTCAACTCCCAGGAACCACATGGTGGCTCATAACCATCTGTATTGAGATCTAGTGCCCTCTTCTGGCCTGCAAACATACATGCAGGCAGAAAGCTGTATACTTAATAAATAAACCTATCTAAAAAAAAAAAGAATTTCATATGAAAAAGCATGTTGACCAGAAATGTCCCACTACCTCCCCACTAAGTTCTTCCATATGCAGAGTTCAATGCTCTTCTCCCTCTTCTTCTTCATTTCATGAATACTTTGGGCTTCGATACTTTATTTTTATTTATGTGAATATTGCGTGTCTGGACAAGTAAAGTCATATGTGGAAGTGGCACCCACAGAGGTCAGAAGTTATCCAATCCCTCAGCATTGGATGTTTAAGCAGTGGTGAGCAACCAATGGGTGCAGAAAACCTAACTCAAGTCCTCTGCAAGACCAACCAGTTCTCTTGAACACTAGGTTTTCTCCAGCCTGTCATGTGGGTTTATCTTTATTTATTTATTTTTATTTATTTTTTTATTCCCGTGAGTCCACTTTTTGTGCTTGACATGGGTATTAAGGTCAAACAGTGGAACATGGGCATTCTATCAGGGACCATATCTGAAGACAACTGACATATCTTCTTTCTGCCTCTATTGGTTTCCAAATAGGTCCTCAAGTAAATAGCGTGACTCAGGCCCCTTCTACAAACATGATGGATTTGCTTGGCATGGTCGTATGTCCGTATTGTGGTTGCAATCAGTGTTTCTGGGATTTCGTGTGTGTCATATCATATCCAATACTCACTATTTCCAGGAAGATCTCCACTACTTTTATTTAATACAGTATATTTATCCATGCTTTCATGATAACCCTGAACCTGACAGTGGGATATGAAAAGTACTCTATTTAGGGCTGAGCATTCCATCATCTCATAGTCTTTGACCAATTATGAGTACTAATAAATCCTTCTGAAAAGAAGCTTCTTTTATGAAGGTTGAAAAATGCACTACTCTATAGGTATAAAACTAAACTGTGCCCCTCACTGGAAAAAGCACATGGGAGAATGGGCCATGCACACCTCTTCTGGTCAGCACTATAGTTTCTGGGAGGAGCGTCACATCCAATAGAGTAATATCAACTATTCTCTCTCTCTCTCTCTCTCTCTCTCTCTCTCTCTCTCTCTCTCTCTCTCTCTCTCTCTGTCATAAAATATTTGGTTTCTAAATGGTCTTCAAGAATCCTTTATGTTAGCTATTCCTCCTCCCACACCTATTTTACTCTTTCAGCCTGGTTTGAAATTAAAAAAAAATAGTTTAAACTCTCACAAAAATTGCTAAAATTAATGCTTTCAAAAGTTTAAAGTTGCTGAAAATATTAGTACATTAAAAAAATCAGAATGTGCTTGCTGTGATAGCCAGTAATTGGCAGGCTAAGCTGCAAAGATCATGAGTTTAAGCCAGTTTGGCTCGCACATTAATATCCCTATTTCTGTTACAAGAACATCAAATCATTGACCTTTTTTAGGCAAATTAAAAATAATAAATAACTATCATATTCTTCATTTGTTACAAGATGAATAATTTTTGTTAGTTTCAAAAGCTCCTTATATCACTACATTAATGTTAAACTATACTTATTTCCAGGTAGTTACTGACAAAAGAATGACTTGTAATTATAATTTTGCAAATGTATTAAAAACCCAACTTCTGCAGGAAAACAAAGATTCATCAAAGGTTCCTGATGTCACTGAACATCACTATTTCTTTTCTGTGTTTCTAACTTTCAATTTACTGACAAGTTATTTTGGTTTGGATATGAAATACCCACTGAAAGCTTATGTTGAAGACATAAGCCTTTTAAAGATTATCTGATCATAGTTTCCTAATCTCATCAATGTATTTGGATGTCAATGAATACATAGCATAATGAGCTATTGAGAGTTGTCATACACATAAGGAGGTTCAGACTAATTGGATGAAGTAGGTTATTGGAGAACATTCGCTCAAGGAATATATTTCTCCTAAGCCTCTTCCTTTCTTTCTATCTATGTCATGCTGAAATCAGCGTATTTCTCTACCATCTGTTTCTCCCATACTTTTCTGTCTACCATGTAGCCCAGCAACAGCCTGGAAAAAGTTATGGTATATGGAACACCTTCAGGCGATGAGCCAAAATAAACCCTTTCTATTTTGAATTGTATTTTTTGGCTGTCATGAAGATGCACTGATGACTAATAGTCATTTCTTTTTCATTTGTGAAATACATGGGAAACACACACTATATGCCAAGAAGTCACTTGATGTTGGCTCTGTGTCCTGATAAAGTTAGATACATTTTTCATAAAATATTGAAACTGTATCATATATGAAGTTATGAACAAGAAAATATTATGGGACACTTTGAAGGAAAAGAGTAAAAATGTCAAAATAGTGAAGATCAAGACCTAATTATAGGTCAAATAGAGTTAATAAAAGTGATTAATAATCTGAACAGAATGATTAGAAAACAGCCAGGGAAACTTGTGGGACACAATATTCTAGAAAGGAACAGATGATGTTTGAGGAATGAAGGTGGTGAATATCTTAGGATAGTTTTTAATGTTAACATAGATTATAATGAGTAAGTAAGACAAATCCACAGCACAAAACTTACAACGTAATCAGGAACAGACAATGCTAGGAAAAATGATTTTAATTTTAGAAAATAAGGAGTAAAATACTGGCTTTCAATGGTGGAAAAACATGGTCTGACATTTGTAGACTTTGGATAAACTCTTTCTACTTTATTATGTAAAAATAATGCTTCACAATAATGATGTGGAGAGATGAGGTTAGTGAGACTTTAAGTGATACAATAGGTTTGAACCATAGTTATGACATTACAGTATACATATTATAGCATTACTTCCTCATCTGCAAAACAAACAACTTCATTTTCACCTGTTCTTTTCTCACATACTTTTCTGTAATGAATCTTTGTTACTAATAGTGTTGTAATGTTTGCCTTTGTGCCATAATTCTACTAGAAATATTTCTGAAGGATAATATTCATTCACTATGTTTTTGAAATTCTACCACTATTGGCCTTTTGTATGAAGTTCTACATTATGAATGTTTTCTCATCTTTCTGATATACCTGTATTTCTGCTGTTTCCAAAAGGTAATAATAAGTCATCATAAAATGTATATGGAGAAACAGTTCAATAGTTTATGACATCATGGATTCTTTTCATTCAATGTTATTACTTATGAAACCTCAACAATATGATTGACTAAGCTATATCTGAACAGGGACAACACTAATGCACATGTTAATGCGGAAGAATAATTCTCACAGTGCCTAATCCTAAACAAGGAACTTCAGGCACCTAAAGAATTCGGAGAGTGGGAGAACAAGTCTTCCACAAAAATCATGAGCCCTTTGCCTCATTGTCAAGAATATGATATCATGAATTTATCTCTCTGTGTGTATGTATGTTATAGAGATATACAGATATAGATATATAAATGTAGATGGTATAGATGTATAGGTCTATATATGCACATACATATGTATATATACATATATAGATTAGATATGTAAAGATAATAATATATATGGATAGATATATAGCAGATCTGTAGGTATAGAGATACATAGAAAATAGAATTATGTAATATATATAAAAAGATATGTATACATGTTTATAAAGTAATAATCATTGATGATACTTTATGATATTAGGGACCTATTGTATAAATAATATTGAGGGTAAACCAACTTTCTACCTTGATATTAATTTGCAGTAGTTAGCACCTTGGCTTACAAATCACCAATAAACTTACCAGTGTTTATTTTGTTGTTTTACAGTTTTGATTATAACTGAGATTTCAGAAACTTTATATATCTAAATTTCAGAGAAATTGAATCACGATTGTTAAAAGACTACTTAATTAAGAGTTTGATATAAGTTCCACTATTGTTAGCTAAACTAGTTATAAAGTCTACTTTAAAATTCTAATGTGCTTTCATGTCTTACTGATAAAAAATGAAAATATACTGAATTTAAGTATACACTTTTATGTCAAGGAAATTTATTAATACACATGAATATATCTTACCACGAACTAATAAATAAAATAAGTGACTTCACATATGAAAAAAGAAGAGGAATGATTTTAGTACAAGAATTAGTTACTACACTATTATCCATATCTTGACAGAGCTTTAACCAATGTCCAAATGCTAGTGATATTGGAAATCTCTCTCTAGAAAATGATTTTAGGATTTATTTCTGGATCTGGAACTGTTTACAAGTTAATATTGTCTATAAATATTATAAATGTCCAATATGAAATTATAATCCAGGTAATTTTAATATAGTCAAGTGAATGGTGTCCTGGGAAGCAAATGAGTAATGCATTATGTCTTTAAGTAGAGTCTCTTCCCCAACCTCTACCATGAGACCCCTGCAATGTCTCACTGGGTTTGAAAATAAAACCATATCTTTTGTCATTCAAATGTTACCTCCCCAAATGTTTCATGCTGTCTTAAATGGACATGTGAACTAAATAATATAAGAGTGGGGGGGATAACACTTGTTTTAAGAAAGTGACCTCATCCCAGCTCATTTTTATTTCAATAAATTGCATCTTTAAGCAGGTACCAATAGTTAATGTGAGCATATTTCACTCCTGAATGAAAATAAGAATACAAAAGAGATTTTTGAAAGCACTATCTATCTGTCTTGAAGCAATTAATCTTCAAGGGAAGTTATTAACATAAATCTCTTTAGCTGCATTCACCAGAGTACAGGGAGCGAGGAACACACAATCATTATCTAACATTTAAGTTCTCCATATCAAAACTAAGAAATAAACAAAACCACAAAGGCAATTAAAGTGTAGGCCTTGTTTAACAATTTCCTTTTATAATTAACTTTATATGGAATTACTCTTTCTAACTGACATGCAGAGTACATTATTAATCTTGAAGAACATGAAGAGTATATGAGCTTAGCAAGGGGGCATTTTGTTTTACTTTCGTCAAAAGGAACATCAATCAGACATGAAATCATTAGCCTTAAGACTAACATTTTTCTTGGATCCCATTTAACAGCCAGGGGACATGAACTTGTTTTGGTTAAATATTAATTCTGTCACCTTTTATAGACTTTTAGATAAATCAATCATCTAGACATAACTACCTGAATAAAATTAATATTTCATTAAGTAAAATGTAGAGGGTTTAAATGGACACAAAATCTATTTGGACACATATTGCTATAGTCATAGTTATTTATTTTACTTAATCATTAATGTGTACTCTCTTCTTATATTTTCCATAATTTAATTTTTATTCATATTACATCCCAATTACATCACCATTCCCTCCTCTCCTCCGAGTCCCACTTTTGCAAATCCTTCCTCCCTGCATTACTCTCCTTGGGTACCACTCCACATCCACTATGGCATATCTAGTCCTAGGGGAGTTAAGCACCTCCCTATCATTGAGGCCCAACAAGGAGGTCCAGGATGGAACAGGATCCAATGGCAGGCCACAGAGTTAGAGCCAGCCTCTGCTTCAGTTGCTAAGGGAAAAATATGAAGCTCAAGCTGCACATGTGCTACAAATATGGGGAGCTAGGTCCAGCCCCTGCATACGTTTTGGTTGGTGGTTCAGTCTCTGTGAGCCCCCATTATCCCAGATTAGTTGATTCTCTAGGTCTACTTGTGGTGTACTTGACTCCTCCTGCTCACTTAATTCTATCCCATCTCTTCCATAAGACTACCCTGATATTTGGTCATAGGTCTCTGCATCTGTTTCCATCTGCTTCTGGATAAAGTCTCTCCGGAGACAGTTATACCAGGTTCCTATCTGTAAGCATAGCAGAATATCATTAATAGTGTCAGGGGTTAGCTGTCTTCCATTGGCTCAAGTTGGGCCAGTATTTGTTCAGAGTTCACCCAGTCTCTGCTCCATCGTTATTCTTGAGCATCATGTCGGCAAGGCAAATTTTGGGTTGAAGGCTTTGTGAGTGGGTTAATATTCCCCTCCCTCCACTGGAAGTCCTGCCTGGCTACAGGAAGTGGTCACTTCAATCTCTGTATCCCACTTTTGTAGGATCACCCCTATACACTCCCCACAGTTAATGAAAAAGGTGCATGTCAGACGAGGGAAGTATTATCTTTGAATTTTTAAAAGTAGGTCCCAGATTTTTAAGTTTAGACATTGTCCCAATAAGAGTGCATTAAGAAACAATCCCCAAGTGCAAAGTTGTCCAAGCAAAATGGAAGTATGCACATTAGTCCCCCTATGCACATGCTTTTGTTGAGTAAGTATCTTTTCTATAGCTAATATTTCAGGTACTGTCTGATATGGTCATTAAACACTGTGTTTCATTGTTAATTAAGTAATTATTTTTAATTACTATGTAATCACACATGAGGCCTTTGTCTGTTCTACAATTAAGGCCTTAAAATTAGAATTATAAGTGACAATAAAAAATAGTTCTTTTTTCAGCCTTGTTGGGAAATGGAATTGAAACTTCTAAAATTAAACCCATAGCATAGATCTTCTATCACTGACAGAAAGAAACTCTTATTTAATGATACAATGGCTATAAGATATGTGATAGTATCTAACATCTACATTTCATCAGATTCAAAAATTTCCTTCCTATTTTCTTCTATTTTGTTGAAAACATGATTTGGAGTGAGGTGTGGTACATGCCTGTAATCTTAATATTCCGGGTAAAATTCTTGAAACTGAACCAGTTGAATTAGATAACTTAGTAGGCTGTCCAAGGACACATACTTAGTAAGTTGTAGAATAAACAGATCTTGATAGACAGAGACTGTGTAACAAAAATCAAAAAAAGATAACACACACACAGAGAAACATACACTCCTCCCTTTATATATATTTATTTATATTTATACTTATGCTTATGTTTGTATTTGTGTTTATGAGAGACAGTATCTGAACTGAAAAATGTGGGGTCAACTTTGAAAACTCAAAGGTAGTTCCTGGTTGCTGCCGCTGCAGAGAGCCCATGGGGAGCACCCCACGAGCGAACCTGAGCCTCGGGACCACAGGTAAGACCAAATTTTCTGCTGCAAGAAAGCTGCCTGGTGAGCTTGGGACACAGGAAAGCAGAATTTCTCTAGGACCGGGCACGTTCTGTGTTTACCGGAAGTCCCACACCCGCGGATCCCGGCCCGCAGCAGCTCTCTGCTCCCAGACCCAGTGAGAGAGAGACCCAACCGCCTGGTCAGGTGGGCACTCCTGAGGCTGCAGAGCGGAAGAGACCACCAACTCTGCTCACCCCTGCCCACATCCCTGGCCCAAGAGGAAACTGTATAAGGCCTCTGGGCTCCCGTGGGGGAGGGCCCAGGAGCGGCAGGACCCCTGTCCCTGAGACACCGCCGGAACCTGAAAGAAACAGACCGGATAAACAGTTCTCTGCCCCCAAATCCCGTGGGAGGGAGAGCTAAACCTTCAGAGAGGCAGACAAGCCTGGGAAACCAGAAGTGACTGCTCCCTGCACACACATCTTGGACGCCAGAGGAAAAAGCCAAAGACCATCTGGAACCCTGGTGCACTGAAGCTCCCGGAAGGGGCGGCACAGGTCTTCCTGGTTGCTGCCGCTGCAGAGAGCCCGTGGGGAGCACCCCACGAGCGAACCTGAGCCTCGGGACCACAGGTAAGACCAAATTTTCTGCTGCAAGAAAGCTGCCTGGTGAGCTTGGGACACAGGAAAGCAGAATTTCTCTAGGACCGGGCACGTTCTGTGTTTACAGGAAGTCCCACACCCGCGGATCCCGGCCCGCAGCAGCTCTCTGCTCCCAGACCCGGTGAGAGAGAGACCCAACCGCCTGGTCAGGTGGGCACTCCTGAGGCTGCAGAGCGGAAGAGACCACCAACTCTGCTCACCCCTGCCCACATCCCTGGCCCAAGAGGAAACTGTATAAGGCCTCTGGGCTCCCGTGGGGAAGGGCCCAGGAGCGGCAGGACCCCTGTGCCTGAGACACCGCCGGAACCTGAAAGAAACAGACCGGATAAACAGTTCTCTGCACCCAAATCCCGTGGGAGGGAGAGCTAAACCTTCAGAGAGGCAGACAAGCCTGGGAAACCAGAAGTGACTGCTCCCTGCACACACATCTCGGACGCCAGAGGAAAAAGCCAAAGACCATCTGGAACCCTGGTGCACTGAAGCTCTCGGAAGGGGCAGCACAGGTCTTCCTGGTTGCTGCCGCTGCAGAGAGCCCGTGGGCAGCACCCCACGAGTGAACCTGAGCCTCGGGACCACAGGTAAGACCAAATTTTCTGCTGCAAGAAAGCTGCCTGGTGAACTCAAGACACAGGCCCACAGGAACAGCTGAAGACCTGTAGAGAGGAAAAACTACACGCCAGAAAGCAGAACACTCTGTCCCCATAACTGACTGAAAGAGAGGAAAACAGGTCTACAGCACTCCTGACACACAGGCTTATAGGACAGTCTAGCCACTGTCAGAAATAGCAGAACAAAGTAACACTAGAGATAATCTGATGGCGAGAGGCAAGCGCAGGAACCCAAGCAACAGAAACCAAGACTACATGCCATCATCGGAGCCCAATTCTCCCACCAAAACAAACATGGAATATCCAAACACACCTGAAAAGCAAGATCTAGTTACAAAATCATATTTGATCATGATGCTGGAGGACTTCAAGAAAGACATGAACACACTTAGGGAAGCACAGGAAAACATTAATAAACAAGTAAAAGCCTACAGAGAGGAATTGCAAAAATCCCTGAAAGAATTCCAGGAAAACACAATCAAACAGTTGAAGGAATTAAAAATGGAAATAGAAGCAATCAAGAAAGAACACATGGAAACAACCCTGGATATAGAAAACCAAAAGAAGAGACAAGGAGCTGTAGATACAAGCCTCACCAACAGAATTCAAGAGATGGAAGAGAGAATCTCAGGAGCAGAAGATTCCATAGAAATCATTGACTCAACTGTCAAAGATAATGTAAAGCGGAAAAAGCTACTGGTCCAAAACATACAGGTAATCCAGGACTCAATGAGAAGATCAAACCTAAGGATAATAGGTATAGAAGAGAGTGAAGACTCCCAGCTCAAAGGACCAGTAAATATCTTCAACAAAATCATAGAAGAAAACTTCCCTAACCTAAAAAAAGAGATACCCATAGACATACAAGAAGCCTACAGAACTCCAAATAGATTGGACCAGAAAAGAAACACCTCCCGTCACATAATTGTCAAAACACCAAACGCACAAAATAAAGAAAGAATATTAAAAGCAGTAAGGGAAAAAGGTCAAGTAACATATAAAGGGAGACCTATCAGAATCACACCAGACTTCTCGCCAGAAACTATGAAGGCCAGAAGATCCTGGACTGATGTCATACAGACCCTAAGAGAACACAAATGCCAGCCCAGGTTACTGTATCCAGCAAAACTCTCAATTAACATTGATGGAGAAACCAAGATATTCCATGACAAAACCAAATTTACACAATATCTTTCTACAAATCCAGCACTACAAAGGATAATAAATGGTAAAGCCCAACATAAGGAGGCAAGCTATACCCTAGAAGAAGCAAGAAACTAATCGTCTTGGCAACAAAACAAAGAGAATGAAAGCACACAAACATAACCTCACATCCAAATATGAATATAAAGGGAAGCAATAATTACTATTCCTTAATATCTCTCAATATCAATGGCCTCAACTCCCCAATAAAAAGACATAGATTAACAAACTGGATACGCAATGAGGACCCTGCATTCTGCTGCCTACAGGAAACACACCTCAGACACAAAGACAGACACTACCTCAGAGTGAAAGGCTGGAAAACAACTTTCCAAGCAAATGGTCAGAAGAAGCAAGCTGGAGTAGCCATTCTAATATCAAATAAAATCAATTTCCAACTAAAAGTCATCAAAAAAGATAAGGAAGGACACTTCATATTCATCAAAGGAAAAATCCACCAAGATGAACTCTCAATCCTAAATATTTTGCCCCAAATACAAGGGCACCTACATACGTAAAAGAAACCTTACTAAAGCTCAAAACACACATTGCACCTCACACAATAATAGTGGGAGACTTCAACACCCCACTCTCATCAATGGACAGATCATGGAAACAGAAATTAAACAGTGATGTCGACAGACTAAGAGAAGTCATGAGCCAAATGGACTTAACGGATATTTATAGAACATTCTATCCTAAAGCAAAAGGATATACCTTCTTCTCAGCTCCTCATGGTACTTTCTCCAAAATTGACCATATAATTGGTCAAAAAACGGGCCTCAACAGGTACAGAAAGATAGAGATAATCCCATGCATGCTATCGGACCACCACGGCCTAAAACTGGTCTTCAATAACAATAAGGGAAGAATGCCCACATATACGTGGAAATTGAACAATGCTCTACTCAATGATAACCTGGTCAAGGAAGAAATAAACAAAGAAATTAAAAACTTTTTAGAATTTAATGAAAATGAAGATACAACATACCCAAACTTATGGGACACAATGAAAGCTGTGCTAAGAGGAAAACTCATAGCGCTGAGTGCCTGCAGAAAGAAACAGGAAAGAGCATATGTCAGCAGCTTGACAGCACACCTAAAAGCTCTAGAACAAAAAGAAGCAAATACACCCAGGAGGAGTAGAAGGCAGGAAATAATCAAACTCAGAGCTGAAATCAACCAAGTAGAAACAAAAAGGACCATAGAAAGAATCAACAGAACCAAAAGTTGGTTCTTTGAGAAAATCAACAAGATAGATAAACCCTTAGCCAGACTAACGAGAGGACACAGAGAGTGCGTCCAAGTTAACAAAATTAGAAATGAAAAGGGAGACATAACTACAGATTCAGAGGAAATTCAAAAAATCATCAGATCTTACTATAAAAACCTATATTCAACAAAATTTGAAAATCTTCAGGAAATGGACAATTTCCTAGACAGATACCAGGTATCGAAGTTAAATCAGGAACAGATAAACCAGTTAAACAACCCCATAACTCCTAAGGAAATAGAAGCAGTCATTAAAGGTCTTCCAACCAAAAAGAGCCCAGGTCCAGACGGGTTTAGTGCAGAATTCTATCAAACCTTCATAGAAGACCTCATACCAATATTATCCAAACTATTCCACAAAATTGAAACAGATGGAGCACTACCGAATTCCTTCTACGAAGCCACAATTACTCTTATACCTAAACCACACAAAGACACAACAAAGAAAGAGAACTTCAGACCAATTTCCCTTATGAATATCGACGCAAAAATACTCAATAAAATTCTGGCAAACCGAATTCAAGAGCACATCAAAACAATCATCCACCATGATCAAGTAGGCTTCATCCCAGGCATGCAGGGATGGTTTAATATACGGAAAACCATCAACGTGATCCATCATATAAACAAACTGAAAGAACAAAACCACATGATCATTTCATTAGATGCTGAGAAAGCATTTGACAAAATTCAACACCCCTTCATGATAAAAGTCCTGGAAAGAATAGGAATTCAAGGCCCATACCTAAACATAGTAAAAGCCATATACAGCAAACCAGTTGCTAACAGTAAACTAAATGGAGAGAAACTCGAAGCAATCCCACTAAAATCAGGGACTAGACAAGGCTGCCCACTCTCTCCCTACTTATTCAATATAGTTCTTGAAGTTCTAGCCAGAGCAATCAGACAACAAAAGGAGATCAAGGGGATACAGATCGGAAAAGAAGAAGTCAAAATATCACTATTTGCAGATGACATGATAGTATATTTAAGTGATCCCAAAAGTTCCACCAGAGAACTACTAAAGCTGATAAACAAGTTCAGCAAGTGGCTGGGTATAAAATTAACTCAAATAAATCAGTTGCCTTCCTCTATACAAAAGAGAAACAAGCCGAGAAAGAAATTAGGGAAACGACACCCTTCATAATAGACCCAAATAATATAAAGTACCTCGGTGTGACTTTAACCAAGCAAGTAAAAGATCTGTACAATAAGAACTTCAAGACACTGAGGAAAGAAATTGAAGAAGACCTCAGAAGATGGAAAGATCTCCCATGCTCATGGATTGGCAGGATTAATATAGTAAAAATGGCCATTTTACCAAAAGCAATCTACAGATTCAATGCAATCCCCATCAAAATACCAATCCAATTCTTCAAAGAGTTAGACAGAACAATTTGCAAATTCATCTGGAATAACAAAAAACCCAGGATAGCTAAAGCTATCCTCAACAATAAAAGGACTTCAGGGGGAATCACTATCCCTGAACTCAAGCAGTATTACAGAGCAATAGTGATAAAAACTGCATGGTATTGGTACAGACACAGACAGATAGACCAATGGAATAGAATTGAAGACCCAGAAATGAACCCACACACCTATGGTCACTTGATTTTTGACAAAGGAGCCAAAACCATCCAATGGAAAAAAGATAGCATTTTCAGCAAATGGTGCTGGTTCAACTGGAGGGCAACATGTAGAAGAATGCAGATCGATCCATGCTTATCACCCTGTACAAAGCTTAAGTCCAAGTGGATCAAGGACCTCCACATCAAACCAGACACACTCAAACTAATAGAAGAAAAACTAGGGAAGCATCTGGAACACATGGGCACTGGAAAAAATTTCCTGAACAAAACACCAATGGCTTATGCTCTAAGATCAAGAATCGACAAATGGGATCTCATAAAACTGCAAAGCTTCTGTAAGGCAAAGGACACGGTGGTTAGGACAAAACGGCAACCAACAGATTGGGAAAAGATCTTTACCAATCCTACAACAGATAGAGGCCTTATATCCAAAATATACAAAGAACTCAAGAAGTTAGACCACAGGGAAACAAATAACCCTATTAAAAAATGGGGTTCAGAGCTAAACAAAGAATTCACAGCTGAGGAATGCCGAATGGCTGAGAAACACCTAAAGAAATGTTCAACATCTTTAGTCATAAGGGAAATGCAAATCAAAACAACCCTGAGATTTCACCTCACACCAGTGAGAATGGCTAAGATCAAAAACTCAGGTGACAGCAGATGCTGGCGAGGATGTGGAGTAAGAGGAACACTCCTCCATTGTTGGTGGGATTGCAGACTGGTACAACCATTCTGGAAATCAGTCTGGAGGTTCCTCAGAAAATTGGACATTGAACTGCCTGAGGATCCAGCTATACCTCTCTTGGGCATATACCCAAAAGATGCCTCAACATATAAAAGAGACACGTGCTCCACTATGTTCATCGCAGCCTTATTTATAATAGCCAGAACCTGGAAAGAACCCAGATGCCCTTCAACAGAGGAATGGATACAGAAAATGTGGTACATCTACACAATGGAATATTACTCAGCTATCAAAAACAACGAGTCTATGAAATTCGTAGGCAAATGGTTGGAACTGGAAAATATCATCCTGAGTGAGCTAACCCAATCACAGAAAGACATACATGGTATGCACTCATTGATAAGTGGCTATTAGCCCAAATGCTTGAATTACCCTAGATCCCTAGAACAAACGAAACTCAAGACGGATGATCAAAATGTGAATGCTTCACTCCTTCTTTAAATGAGGAAAAAGAATACCCTTGGCTGGGAAGGGAGAGGCAAAGATTAAAACAGAGACTGAAGGAACACCCATTCAGAGCCTGCCCCACAGGTGGCCCATACATATACAGCCACCCAATTGGACAAGATGGATGAAGCAAAGAAGTGCAGACCGACAGGAGCCGGATGTAGATCGCTCCTGAGAGACACAGCCAGAATACAGCAAATACAGAGGCGAATGCCAGCAGCAAACCACTGAGCTGAGAATAGGTCCCCCGTTGAAGGAATCAGAGAAAGAACTGGAAGAGCTTGAAGGGGCTCGAGACCCCAAAAGTACAACAATGTCAAGCAACCAGAGCTTCCAGGGACTAAGCCACTACCTAAAGACTATATATGGACTGACCCTGGACTCTGACCCCATAGGTAGCAATGAATATCCTAGTAAGAGCACCAGTGGAAGGGGAAGCCCTGGGTCCTGCTAAGACTGAACCCCCAGTGAACTAGACTATGGGGGGAGGGCGGCAATGGGGGGAGGGTTGGGAGGGGAACACCCATAAGGAAGGGGAGTGGGGAGGGGGATTTTGCCCGGAAACCGGGAAATGGAATAACACTTGAAATGTATATAAGAAATACTCAAGTTAATAAAAAAAAAAAAAAAGAAAACTCAAAGGTAATACCTACACACACACACACACACACACACACACAGAGAGAGAGAGAGAGAGAGAGAGAGAGAGAGAGAGAGAGAGAGAGAGAGAGAGATCACTGTAGCTCAAGAGAGATACCAATAAAGAAATTGTCTCCAATAGATTAGCCTATGGGCCAGCCTATGGAGTATTTTCCAATTTAGTGATTAATGAGGAGGGCTCAGTCCACTGTAGATGGTGACAGCCCTGCCAAGATGGTCATATTTGTTTTGTCTTATTCTGGTGTGTTAGTTTTGATTTATTATATAATACCATAGTCTAATCTATCACATTACAATACAAAATATTATATATCTCTTAAAAGTGTGTTTGATTCTAATAAGTAAAACAGAAATGGATCTGGATGGGAGGGGAGTTGGGGAGTACTGAGAGGAATGGGGTGAAAGTTAATGGTAACCAGGGAATAGTATTGTGAAAAAATCTATTTTAAATCACAAAAATGAAAGGAAAGAAGAAAATGGAAAAGAAAGAAGAAAGAGAGAGGCAGAGAGAGAGAGACAGAGAGAGAGAGAGACAGAGAGACAGAGAGAAGGAATAAGCAAGTAGGTTGGGCAAGCCATGGGAAACAAATAGCAGGTAGCCATGTATTCCCTCTCACTTGTGTATCATGAGCTATATGTATTAAATATGTGCACAATGGGATAAGTAATAGGAGTAAAGGCCATGACATAAGGCGTTCCTGATGCAGGAAAATAAAGAAGCATTAAGGAAAGACAAAAGAAACAAGCAGAAGGGAATACCTGTTAATGAAAGATGAAAATGGAGAATCGACCAAAATTTAAAATAAAAATTATATGAGTATATTAAAATATAATGCTATATATACATTTAAGAGATATTTTAAATATATCGTGATATAAAAATACTAGTTGCTGAAGGTATATTGCAAATGTAATATACTCTCTTCACCTGTCCAGATGGATAGCTGCAGTTGCAGTCAGCAGAGGCAAAGCATTCATCTGCATTATTCATCTCTGATCACTCAGCAGAGGACATGTTATTCTGAGTGATGTCCCTTGCCGTTGCTAGAAACAAAGCCCATGGAAATGTCTATATCCTTAAGTCAACTATTAATGACACTTTAGAAATATGCTCTATATTCCCTAATGGATGAAAGGTACATATGACAGTTCTAGATCTGGGATTCATTTGTCCAGTATAATTCAGAGCTAATACTGTTTCTATGCTGCACAAGTTTACACAGTATTTGATAACAAGAATGTTCATTTGTCATCTCAAAATTAAGAAGTATTAATGTTAAGAGCTAAGATATTAATTTGCATACTTCAGTATGTTTCCCTAGAAAACTGCTCTAAACATCATGCCAAGAGTGGATGTGAAAGTCACCAGTGCCATTCTTCTTTCTTCTCCTCCTACATTAATTGTCCTTGGCCCCTCCTGACTGTGGGATTCTGACTCACATACATGAGGGATTTAATACTTTTCACTTGAGATGCAGACCTCAAAACAGACAAAATATCGTGACTTCTAAATTTCTAAAGAAGGCATGAGTAATAGGAAGAAAGAAAACAAAAATTAGTTGAAGAGCAATGGCATTCGTCTTCTGAATAATTTGGTTAATGGGACTAAGATTTTTGGCACCAAAGTGTCTTAAGTTAAAGAAAAAAACTTTCAAGGTTTCTTTGCACATAAAGTTTTATTTTCTGATACTGAGTCTCAGGAATGTATGCCATTCCCATTTTTCATGTGTTATCCTTTAAACATATTTTTCATCCCAAGAGTCAGAAAATATCTTCTCCCTTCCATGAAGAATACTACATCTTAACAATAGAGGACTGGTAGACAGTCACATAACTAATAAAGATACCTGAGAAAATTGATAAGGAAATAGTATATAAATGAGAAGTAAAAATGGCTAGGGTATGGATGCCCAGCATGAACTAGGCACAGCTCAAAGGAAGATGAACTGTGCTTTGAAATATATGATGCCATTGTAACACACATGCAATTAACTTCCTATTCTTATATTCAGGATTTATAAGTTTTCTATCAGAAAGATTGATATCATAGAGTGCTATCAGAAACTCTACTGATATTCTTAAGAGGCTATGTCATGAAGTCAGATTTTTGTATGACAAGAAGCATGCATGGACGTGTTGTATGAAATCATTGGTATAACTAGTTAAAGCAGAATAGTAGAACAAGAAGGGTTAAATTACGATTAGAGCCTGTAAGAAGAGTTAGAGGAGGGAATATAAGGAGTGATAGTGACACTGAAAATCTTTTCAATAAGTAACATGGAAAACTAGTACTGAAGATGCTTCTTAAAATCCATGTATACATTTATACACAAAGAGTAAAAATGGAGTTCGTGAATGCCAGAGCAACAGCACCCCAGCTAGACACTACAGGTTAACAGTGAAAGAAATAGGTTACTTCTTTTAGAGTTGTTGACCAATGTTGTCCCACAGAGTCCCAGACATTACGGTCTATGGCTAATGCTTTTGGATTTCCTCCAGAAGTTGATGTTACCCCATTGCTGTAGAGACCACATGCTGGAGTCACAGATCATGAAGAAACCAAGCCGCAAGTCACCAGGAAGCTGCATTCTTACTGGCTAGCCTGACAGTATTACTAGAAGTTGTTATGCAGGCTTCCAGAGGAGAAAAGAATCATCAGACTTACCCAGCTGTGAGCTACAATACCAAGCAGCCTAGAAAGCTGTGCCCTCTGATTTAATAGTGGCACAAATATCATGGGCGTATATAACCTCTTTCTGTGTGTATTCAAGGCCCACTCTATAAGTTCTGTAGTGAGAGAACACAAAAGAAAACCTAGTATATTTTCTTCACATCCAAGTGTCTTTCCCTTTCCAGAATTGTTAGAAATACTGAAGCTCTAGTCTCTTTATTTATGAACACGTATAAATATCACAACTTAAGAAATGGAGCATTCTTAGATTTACTTTCATTTTAATTTCATGCTTGCCCCTGGAAGTTATGTGTTTCTTAGTAATACAAAAATTAATGTATTTTCCTTTCATGTCACGCATGAGGTATATTGGTTTAGCAAGGAATGTTAAGATATAAGGGATGAAGAGAGACAAAATACAACTGCAGTCCTGAAATTACCAGTTGCACAGAGCAGGTTAACAGACATGTGCGTATATAGGTAAATTTTACCATTTTATTAACAATGCCATTATATGTACTCCGTGACAAATGTAATAGATATTTGATCCCATTAAGCTGAGAACACCAACATGCTAAAAAAATAAAAAACTCAAACAAACAGAAAACAAACAACCACATGACAAATGTCTTTTTTCAGGTACATATTGAACCAGAGCTCTGTATGTATCTGGTACTGAGGAAAAACAGTTACAGCTGGTGAAGGCCAAACAATAACACAGAACATAAATCTATACGTAACACTTAGGAGATACCATAGTTTAAAATGGGCCTTTACTTAAATAATGGGAAAACCATGAAGACAGTTGCATGACAAGTACTAAGAGTTAAATCATAGAGCTTAATTTGAATGTCATTAAAAATATTGAATATATTTTTTTGGCTCAAGGAAACAGTGAAAAGCACATGTTGAAGGAACAAAGTGATTGGATTTAATACTTTTGGAGATAATCCTGCCGCAGTCAGGTTGTAGCCATGAGCAAACAAAAATGAGAGGCTTTTTGACTCTTTTGATTCCTGTTATTTTCGTTGTTAAAGGTGGAATTATGTTTGTCTCTCTTTTGGTTTTATTGCAAGGAAATTATATTCTTGCTTTCTGTACAGTGTAGTTTCTCTCCTTGTGTTGGAGTTTTCCATCTATTTTTCTTTGTAGGGCTGGATTTGTAGAAAGATATTGTGTAAATTTGGTTTTGTCATGGAGCATCTTGGTTTCTCCATCTATGTTAATTGAGAGTTTTGCTGGATACAGTAACCTGGGCAGGCATTTGTGTTCTCTTAGGGTCTGTATGACATCTGTCCAGGATCTTCTGGCTTTCATAGTCTCTGGTGAGAAGTTTGGTGTAATTCTTATAGGTCTGTCTTTATGTCACTTGACCTTTTTCCCTTACTGCTTTTAATATTCTTTTTTTTTTTTTGTTTTGTGTATTTGGTGTTTTAACTATTATGTGACAGGAGGAATTTCTCTTTTGGTCCAATCTAGAGGAAAGTGCTCAGTGCCTGGTCACAGACAGTAGAAAAGTGATGATGTAGTTATGTAAAGATTTAACAGGAAGTACATTCACGGCAACACTAAAGCCTACCAACACCATGCATTTTATTTACTAAAAGTGGCTTCCACTTGTTGTATATTTGTGTACATTTATATGTCTGTATATATGATGTCTATATCTGTATTTGCGTATGTGTATGTATATATGATAGATAGATAGATAGATAGATAGATAGATAGATAGATAGATAGATAGATAGATGTTCTGTTTCTTCCTGCCTCAGGGGTAAAAGCAGCATAAAGTTTATCTGAATATGTTACAAGTTGGTGAATAATGGTCAAACTTGAAATATTAAATATTAATATACACCTTTAAACTATTAATTACAAAATAAAGGTTTTAGGCTTTTCTGGAATTTTTTAGTGCCTGCGTATCTCACAGTTAGAAACAGAATATTTGCCATTTTTTATGTCCCATGTCTTCCAAGAGCAATTTGCCAATATTTTTCAAAGCTTCATAGAACTAACACAACAAAGGACAGTCAGGGAAATTATTCTACACAACTACAGTGATGCTTGCTGACATATGCAAAATTCTCACATTCTTTGAAGGCACATGAAGAACCAAGCTATAAATACTGTAAGAAAATGATTCTACTTTTTACCCTGCCTAAGCATAAATAAATTATCTTAGTTCAATGTCAACCATTATACCACTAACTAATGTATATCTTTCATATTTTGTCTTTTGCAAATTTATAAGGCATACAAGAGAATGATAAATAGATAATGTTGAAACTCCAGATTGTATATTAATAATTTGTTAGGGAAAATGCCTTCAGGATCTTTCAACAAATATTTACAAGCAAATACTTTATATTTTCATATGTTTAATAGACACAAACATATACACATGGATACACCTTGAAAAACCAGTGGGTATTTTCAACATTTGAAGGAACTTAAAGAGAAAAGATATGAAAATGTTTCAAAGTATACTTAGAAGTACAAGAAATCTCAGTCAAGTTTTATCCATGTAAATATAGATTTTAGAACACAGAGCTGTGATGGTGACCTATATTCATCATGAAAGCTATTAACAGGATATGAGATATAAACTGGTCCGTAGAAATAATCAAGAATTGGTTAGCAAACCATAGAGAACTGGCAGGAACTGGCAGTGGCAGATGGATTGCTCCTGATGAATGACATAAATATGACATTATATGTCCAAAAATGTAGCGCCTATGTATGTAGTAACAATTATAGTATAGTGAAAAATTAAAACAGTGTCAATCATATTGCTCTGGCCCTACAAACAGCAATATACTATTCTTAAGATTTGCAAAGCATTTTGATACCTACTAATTTAAAGACTATATTTTAAATAAGTTTTCTGTTAACACACTTAAGCACATTAAATGAATTTAATAAATATAAACGAGAGCTAAAGTTTTCAAAGAAGAATTTTTATGATTTTCGTGATATTATATATCTTGTCAAATCACCGATAATTTTGATATTGGGAAAATATTGGTGATACATGCAGTGTTAAAAATTAAGATAATATTGGTAACTGAATTATTTTGTTACTTATGAGTAGTACAAATAAAATTAAATATATCTTTTAAAGTATATATGTATTTGTTTAGAAGAACATTTTATAACAATTAAATATAGTTAAAAGTTAAAATAGTATCAAAATCACTTACCAACTAGTAAAAATATGTCTAGATTATGTAACAAATTTTAGCACTACATTTAGAATATGTCTCATTGTTTACTGATAACTGTCTTTAGCAAAAGTAGTGGGATTATTTTACCATCAATACAATATTCATGCTGACCAATCAGTGTGTTCAACCCCATAACATTATACAGACTGAGGAGTTGGTACTCAGGTATTTAGTAATATATATGTATACACTTATATGTATATAGCAAGAGTTAATGGTAAGAGGCAATATAGTTGGAAAAGCTCAAGGAGTGTTATATGTGATGGTTTTCAAGGAAGAAAGGAAAGAAGAAGACACTGTAGTTATAACCTCAAAAACTAAGACGTAAATCAAAAATAAATTATTCATAAACTAAAGTTTGAAAATGTACAAGTACTTAAATAATAAATTTCTAAAAGCTAATTTTGGAAGTGAACCCTTTAATATTGGTATTTTCACACCTAAGAATTCTTCAGATTCACTAAACTCAAAGAGTTTCCTATTACATCCGATTACACCTTTTGTGTAACCACACTTACAGAGCAGGTCACTGATGGTAAAATTGAACTTATACATCAACTTAGAGAAGCAAAAGGAGGAATATTATTTCTGTAGTTAAATTTATAAGCTTGTGAGACAGAACCTAATAACAATAATGAAGTTAACTAGAGGACAAGATATAAGTACATTTCATGAAATAAACACTTGGAAATTCCATAATTGTTTTAAAGGGAGAAACTGATTACATGGTTACTTAAAATATTAAATCAACAAACTTTTTCATTATCTACCATTATTATGCATGAAAATAGGCATAGGTAGAACTAAACAAAGATGATTTGACCCCCCCCACACACATACACATTGAGCAATTTGCAGTGTTTGGTAGTGAGTTCACTCTCTCTTTGCTGGCACAACATGTTAAAGAGGAACATACATTTTTCCTGGAGTTTGAACATTTCAGAGTTCTAACTGGTTCATAAAATCCTTGGAGTTTAAAGGTGTCTACCTGAGGTGTCCCTGGTGTCTCTCTGTTTAACTATTAGCATAATATTCTTAGTATCCTCTAGTCAAAGTAGGAAGGTATGGAGGCCAGAATAAAAGTGAGAATGAAAATATAAATATGAAAATACTACACCATATTTTTTTTGGTCCAGAGCTCTACACAAAACTGCATTGTATGGTGGAGTAACACGAAGGCCACTACTGATAATGTTTTGATGAGCCTTGTCCTATGTGATTATATAACTGAGGGAAAGTACCAGGTGACACGCATATAATTATTTAAGGACAGGATTAAAATATTTAGAGTCTTAAGTGTTAGGGATATATCAATAAACATTTCACCATACCTTTTAGCCAAAAAGTGATATGTAATAAAAATTAGCATTCAGCATCATGGATGAGAGATTATTAAGAAGACATGGGAACGGGCGATGTTCTCTGCAATCTTCTACAAAAGCTAAGTATGGCTTTTTGATGGAATAGATAACAAAATTCACACATTGACGATTTGAGTGAAGTGAGTTTTGGAATAATGGGATTAGGAATTAAATAAAGGCTGTAGCTTGTGATTTTAACATATGTGCTATTAACATACAAACAGGTTCACATTAACAAAATACATTAGTTTGATTCAGAATTCTTTTTGTATTTCTACAATATTTTTATATTATTATTATTAATTGTTTTATTTATTTACATTTTAAATGTTGTCCTTCTTCCTTGTCCCCACCTCCAAGAATTTTTCACCCCATCCATCCTAGCCTTTGCCTCTGAGAGGGTGCTTCCCCACCCAGAAACTCATTGCTTGGCATTTTCAATAGCAATATTAAGCATACTTATTCCCTAAACTAAGACTAACTCTAGCATTTCTCAATCCAGAACTCTCTAGAGTTTTGGTAATGTCTTAAAATGCTTGCCTACCATAAGTCTTTAAATCTATCCCAGTCAGGTTTTTGTCCCCTTCTGCCATATTTGTTTCATGAAAATTACTACCAAATATGCCCCCACATCTAATTCTCTATTTTTATATATAGAGATATAAAAGTGTTTATTTTTACACTCCAGATTTTATCGCACACATCCTCCCTGCCTCTCTGTCTCCCAGAGGATGTCCCCACCCCACCCACCCACCAGACCTCTATACTTCCAGTCTCTTGAGGGTTAGGTACATCTTCTCTGATTGAACCCAGACCCAGGAGTCCTCTGCTGTACATGTCTTGGTGACCTCATATCAGCTAGTGTATTCTGCCTGGTTGGTGATTCAGTGTCTGAGAGATATAAGGGGTCCAGGTTAATTGAGGCTGCTGGTCCTCCTACAGGGTCATCCTCCTCCTCAGCTTCCTCCAGCTTTTCCCTTTATCCAGAGGGGTGGGCAGCTTGTGTTTATTGATTGGGAACATGTGTCTGCATCTTACTCTTTCAGCTGCTTTTTTGGATCTTTTGGGGGGCAGTGAGTACCCATAGCCTTAGTAATGGTGGTGTCAGGTCTTTGGACCTCCCTTGAATCTGGATCCCATTTTTTTTTTGGTTCTTTTTTTTTCGGAGCTGGGGACCGAACCCAGGGCCTTGCGCTTCCTAGGTAAGCGCTCTAACACTGAGCTAAATCCCCAGCCCCCTGGATCCCATTTTGAGCCTGTCACAGGACCTTCTTTTCTTCAGGCTCTTCTCCATTTTGATCCCTGCATTTCTTTCAGAAAGGAAGAATTATGGGTCACAGTTTTGACTGTGGGATAGTAACCCTCACTTGATGCTCTGTCTTTCTGCTGGAGGTGGGCTCAATAAGTTCCCTCTCCCCACTATAGGACATTTCATCTAACCCCCCCCCCATTGAGTTCTCAGAGTCTCTTACTTCCCAGGTCTCTGGTACATTCAGGAGCGTCCTCCCAACCTCCATCCTCATGAGGTCACCTGTTTCCATTCTTTCTGCTGGCCTTCAGGGCTTCAGTCCTTTTTCCCCACCCAATAATAGATCATGTTCTCCTCTCCCCAGAACCTTGTCCACTTTCACTCTCAGGTCAATCTTTCCCTTCTCCCTTCTTGTTACTTTCTTCTCCCTCCCAAGTAGGACTGAGGTGTTCTCACTTAGACCCTTCAGCTTGTAGATTTTTTTTGAGTTCTGTGAACTATATCTTTGGTATTCTCTACTTTTTTTCTTGGTTAATATATACTTATTAGTGAGAACATATAACGCATTTATATTTTGGTCTGAGTTACCTGTCTCAGGATGATATTTTCTAGTTGCTTCCATTTGCCTGCAAAACCCAGGATGTCTTCATTTTTTTTAATTACTTGAGTATTTCATTTTTTTCTTTTATTAACTTGAGTATTTCTTATATACATTTCGAGTGTTATTCCCTTTCCCGGTTTCCGGGCAAACATCCCCCTCCATCCTCCCCTTCTTTATGGGCGTTCCCCTCCCCATCCTCCCCCCGTGCCGCCCTCCCCCCAACAATCTAGGTCACTGGGGGTTCAGTCTTAGCAGGACCCAGGGCTTCCCCTTCCACTGGTGCTCTTACTAGGATATTTATTGCTACCTATGAGGTCAGAGTCCAGGGTCAGTCCATGCATAGTCTTTAGGTAGTGGCTTAGTCCCTGGAAGCTCTGGTTGCTTTGCATTGTTGTACATATGGGGTCTCGAGCCCCTTCAAGCTCTTCCAGTTCATTCTCTGATTCCATCAACGGGGGTCCTATTCTCAATTCAGTGGTTTGCTGCTGACATACGCCTCTGTGTTTGCTGTATTCTGGCTGTGTCTCTCGGGAGAGATCTACATCCAGCTCCTGTCGGCCTGCACTTCTTTGCTTCATCCATCTTGTCTAATTGGATGACTGTATATGCATGGGCCACATGTGGGGCAGGCTCTGAATGGGTGTTCCTTCTGTGTCTGTTTTAATCTTTGCCTCTCTATTTCCTGCCAAGGGTATTCTTGTTGCCCTTTTAAAGAAGGAGTGAACCATTCACATTTTGATCATCTATCTTGAGTTTCATTTGTTCTAGGCATCTAGAGTAATTCAAGCATTTGGGCTAATAGCCACTTATCAATGAGTGCATACCATGTGTGTTTTTCTGTGATTGGGTTACCTCACTCAGGATGATATTTTCCAGTTCCATTTGCCTACGAATTTCATAAAGTCATTGTTTTTGATAGCTGATTAATATTCCATTGTGCAGATGTACCACATTATCTGTATCCATTCCTCTGTTGAAGGGCATCTGGGTTCTTTCCAGCTTCTGGCTATTATAAATAAGGCTGCGATGAACATAGTGGAGCACGTGTCTTTTTTATATGTTGGGGCATCTTTTGGGTATATGCCCAAGAGAGGTATAGCTGGATCATCAGGCAGTTCAATGTCCAATTTTCTGAGGAACCTCCAGACTGATTTCCAGAATGGTTGTACCAGTCTACAATCCCACCAAAAATGGAGGAGTGTTCCTCTTCCTCCACATCCTTGCCAGCATCTGCTGTTACCTGAGTTTTTTATCTTAGCCATTGTCACTGGTGTGAGGTGAAATCTCAGGGTTGTTTTGATTTGCATTTCCCTTATGACTAAAGATGTTGAACATTTCTTTAGGTGTTTCTCAGCCATTCGGCATTCCTCAGCTGTGAATTCTTTGTTTAGCTCTGAACCCTATTTTTTAATAGGGTTATTTGTCTCCCTACGGTCTAACTTCTTGGGTTCTTTGTATATTTTGGATATAAGGCCTCTATCTGTGGTAGGATTGGTAAAGATCTTTTCCCAATCTGTTGGTTGCTGATTTGTCCTAACCACAGTGTCCTTTGCCTTACAGAAGCTTTGCAGTTTTATGAGATCCCATTTGTCGATTCTTGATCTTAGAGCATAAGCCATTGGTGTTTTGTTCAGGAAATTTTTCCCAGTGCCCATGTGTTCCAGATGCTTCCCTAGATTTTCTTCTATTAGTTTGAGTGTATCTGGTTTGATGTGGAGGTCCTTGATCCACTTGGACTTAAGCTTTGTACAGGGTGATAAGCATGGATCGATCTGCATTCTTCTACATGTTGACCTCCAGGTGAACCAGCACCATTTACTGAAAATGCTATCTTTTTTCCATTTGATGGTTTTGGCTCCTTTGTCAACAATCAAGTGCCCATAGGTGTGTGGGTTCATCTCTGGGTCTTCAATTCTGTTCCATTGGACTATCTGTCTGTCTCTGTAACCATACCACGCAGTTTTTATCACTATTGCTCTGTAATACTGCTTGAGTTCAGGGATAGTGATTCCCCCTGAAGTCCTTTTATTGTTGAGGATAGTTTTAGCTATCCTGGGTTTTCTGTTATTCCAGATGAATTTGCAAATTGTTCTGTCTAACTCTTTGAAGAATTGGATTGGTATTTTGATGGGGATTGCATTGAATCTGTAGATCGCTTTTGGTAAAATGGCCATTTTTACTATATTAATCCTGCCAATCCATGAGCGTGGGAGATCTTTCCATCTCCTGAGGTCTTCTTCAATTTCTTTCTACAGAGGCTTGAAGTTCTTACTGTACAAATCTTTTACTTGCTTTGTTAAAGTCACACCGAGGTACTTTATATTATTTGGGTCTATTATGAAGGGTGTCTTTTCCCTAATTTCTTTCTTGGCTTGTTTCTCTTTTGTGTAGAGGAAGGCTACTGATTTATTTGAGTTAATTTTATACCCAGCCACTTTGCTGAAGTTGTTTATCAGCTTTAGTAGTTCTCTGGTGGAACTTTTGGGATCACTTAAATATACTATCATATCATCTGCAAATAGTGATATTTTGACTTCTTCTTTTCCGATCTGTATCCCCTTGACCTCCTTTTGCTGTCTGATTGCTCTGGCTAGAACTTCAAGAACTATATTGAATAAGTAGGGAGAGAGTGGGCAGCCTTGTCTAGTCCCTGATTTTAGTGGGATTGCTTCAAGTTTCTCTCCATTTAGTTTAATGTTAGCAACTGGTTTGCTGTATATGGCTTTTACTATGTTTAGGTATGGGCCTTGAATTCCTATTCTTTCCAGGACTTTTATCATGAAGGGGTGTTGAATTTTATCAAATGCTTTCTCAGCATCTAATGAAATGATCATGTGGTTTTGTTCTTTCAGTTTGTTTATATAATGGATCACGTTGATGGTTTTCCGTATATGAAACCATCCCTGCATGCCTGGGATGAAGCCTACTTGATCATGGTGGATGATTGTTTTGATGTGCTCTTGGATTCGGTTTCCCAGAATTTTATTGAGTATTTTTGTGTCGGTATTCATAAGGGAAATTGATCTGAAGTTCTCTTTCTTTGTTGTTTCTTTGTGTGGTTTAGGTATAAGAGTAATTGTGGCTTCATAGAAGGAATTCGGTAGTGCTCCATCTGTTTCAATTTTGTGGAATAATTTGGATAATATTGGTAAGAGGTCTTCTATGAAGGTCTGATAGAATTTTGCACTAAACCCGTCTGGACCCGGGCTCTTTTTGGTTGGGAGACCTTTAATGACTGCTTCTATTTCCTTAGGAGTTATGGGGTTGTTTTACTGGTTTATCTTTTCCTGATTTAACTTTGGTACCTGGTATCTGTCTAGGAAATTGTCCATTTCCTGCAGATTTTCAAGTTTTGTTGAATATAGGCTTTTGTAGTAAGATCTGATGATTTTTTGAATTTCCTCTGAATCTGTAGTTATGTCTCCCTTTTCATTGCTGATTTTGTTAATTTGGATACATTCTCTGTGTCCTCTCGTTAGTCTGGCTAAGGGTTTATCTATCTTGTTGATTTTCTCAAAGAACCAACTTTTGGTTCTGTTGATTCTTTCTATGGTCCTTTCTGTTTCTACTTGGTTGATTTCAGCTCTGAGTTTGATTATTTCCTGCCTTCTACTCCTCCTGGGTGTGTTTGCTCCTTTTTGTTCTAGAGATTTTAGGTGTGCTGTCAAGCTGCTAACATATGCTCTCTCCTGTTTCTTTCTGCAGGCACTCAGCGCTATGAGTTTTCCTCTTAGCACAGCTTTCATTGTGTCCCATAATTTTGAGTATGTTGTACCTTCATTTTCATTAAATTCTAAAAAGTCTTTAATTTCTTTCTTTATTTCTTCCTTGACCAGGTTATCATTGAGTAGAGCATTGTTCAATTTCCACGTATATGTGGGCATTCTTCCCTTATTGTTATTGAAGACCAGTTTTGGGCGGTGGTGGTCCGATAGCACACATGGGATTATTTCTATCTTTCTGTACCTGTTGAGGCCCGTTTTTTGACCAATTATATGGTCAATTTTGGAGAAAGTACCATGAGAAGCTGAGAAGAAGGTATATACTTTTGCTTTAGGATAGAATGTTCTATAAATATCCATTAAGTCCATTTGGCTCATGACTTTTCTTAGTCTCTCTACATCTCTGTTTAATTTCTGTTTCCATGATCTGTCCATTGATGAGACTGGGGTGTTGAAGTCTCCTACTATTAGTGTGTGAGGTGCAATGTGTGTTTTGAGCATTAGTAAGGTTTCTTTTACGTATGTAGGTGCCCTTGTATTTGGGGCATAGATATTTAGGATTGAGAGTTCATCTTGGTGGATGTTTCCTTTGATGAATATGAAGTGTCCTTCCTTATCTTTTTTGATGACTTTTAGTTGGAAATTGATTTTATTTGATATTAGAATGGCTACTCCAGCTTGCTTCTTCTGACCATTTGCTTGGAAAGTTGTTTTCCAGCCTTTCACTCTGAGGTAGTGTCTGTCTTTGTCTCTGAGTTGTGTTTCCTGCAGGCAGCAGAATGCAGGGTCCTCATACACAATGTGTATCCAGTTTGTTAATCTATGTCTTTTTATTGGGGAGTTGAGGCCATTGATGTTGAGAGATGTTAAGGAATAGTGATTATTGCTTCCTGTTATATTCATATTTGGATGTGAGGTTATGTTTGTGTGCTTTTCTTCTCTTTGTTTTGTTGCCAAGTCGATTAGTTTCTTACTTCTTCTAGGGTATAGCTTGCCTCCTTATGTTGGGCTTTACCATTTATTATCCTTTGTAGTGCTGGATTTGTAAAAAGATATTGTGTAAATTTGGTTTTGTCATGGAATATCTTGGTTTCCCCATGTTAATTAAGAGTTTTGCAGGATACAGTAACCTGGGCTGGCATTTGTGTTCTCTTAGGGTCTGTATGACATCTGTCCAGGATCTTCTGGCTTTCATAGTTTCTGGTGAAAAGTCTGGTGTGATTCTGATAGGTCTGCCTTTATATGTTACTTGACCTTTTTCCCTTACTGTTTTTAATATTCTTTCTTTATTTTGTGCGTTTGGTGTTTTGACAATTATGTGACGGGAGGTGTTTCTTTTCTGGTCCAATCTATTTGGAGTTCTGTAGGCTTCTTGTATGCATATGGGTATCTCTTTTTTTAGGTTAGGGAAGTTTTCTTCTATGATTTTGTTGAAGATATTTACTGGTCCTTTGAGCTGGGAGTCTTCACTCTCTTCTATACCTATTATCCTTAGGTTTGATCTTCTCATTGAGTCCTGGATTTCCTGTATGTTTTGGACCAGTAGCTTTTTCCGCTTTACATTATCTTTGACAGTTGAGTCAATGATTTCTATGGAATCTTCTGCTCCTGAGATTCTCTCTTCCATCTCTTGTATTCTGTTGGTGAAGCTTGTATCTACAGCTCCTTGTCTCTTCTTTTGGTTTCCTATATCTAGGGTTGTTTCCATGTGTTCTTTCTTGATTGCTTCTATTTCCATTTTTAATTCCTTCAACTGTTTGATTGTGTTTTCCTGGAATTCTTTCAGGGATTTTTGTTACTCCTCTCTATGGGCTTCTACTTGTTTATATGATTTCCTGGAATTCTTTCAGGGATTTTTGTGACTCCTCCCTATGGGCTTCTACTTGTTTAATTATGTTTTCCTGGAATTCTTTCAGGGATTTTTGCGATTCCTCTCTTTAGGCTTCTACTTGTTCTCTAAGGGAGTTCTTCACGTCTTTCTTGAAGTCCTCTAGCATCATGATCAAATATGATTTTGAAACTAGATCTTGGTTTTCTGGTGTGTTTGGATATTCCATGTTTGTTTTGATGGGAGAATTGGGCTCCGATGGTGCCATGTAGTCTTGGTTTCTGTTGCTTGGGTTCCTGTGCTTGCCTCTCGCCATCAGATTATCTCTAGTGTTACTTTGTTCTGCTATTTCTGACAGTGGCTAGACCGTCTTATAAGCCTGTGTGTCAGGAGTGCTCTAGACCTGTTTTCCTCTTTTCTTTCAGCCAGTTATGGGGACAGAGTGTTCTGCTTTCGGGCATGTAGTTTTTCCTCTCTACAGGTCTTCAGCTGTTCCTGTGGGCCTGTGTCTTGAGTTCAGCAGTCAGGTCACTTGCAGCAGTAAAGTTGGTCTTACCTGTGGTCCCAAGGCTCAAGTTCACTCGTGGGGTGCTGCCCACGAGCTCTCTGTGGCGGCAGCAACCAGGAAGATCTGCGTCGCCGTTTCCGGGAGCCTCCGTGCACCAGGGTTCCAGATGGCGTTTGGTGTTTTCCTCTGGTGTCAGAGATGTGTGCACAGTGTAGTCTCTTCTGGTTTCCCAGGCGTGTCTGCCTCTTGTGAAATGAACCATATTTTCTGTGTACATTTATCTGTGCTGGGACATCTGTGTTCTTTCCAGCTTCTGACTATCACAAATAAGGCTACTATGAACATTGTGGAACACATGCCCCTGTGGAATGGTGCGGCATCTTCTAGGTATAATCCCAAGAATGGTATTGTTGGATCTTTAGGTAGACCTATTTCCAATTTTTCTGAGGAACCTCCAAATTGATTTCCAGAGTGGTTGTACCAGTTTGGAATCCCATCAGGCATGAAGAAACATTTCTCTTTCTCTACATCCTCACCAATATGTGTTGCCACCTGAGATTTTTGATCTGAGCCATTCTGGTTGGCATAATGTGGAATCTCCAGGCCGTTTTGATTTGTATTTTGCTGATCATTAAGGACTTTGAGTATTTCTTTAGGTGCTTCTCAGTCATTTCATATTCCTCTGTTGTAAATACTCAGTTTAGTTCTATATCCCATTTTTTGATTGGGTTGTTTGGATTTTCAGTTCTTAGCTTCTTGAGTTCTTTATATATTTTGGATATTAGCTCTCTATCAGATGTGGGGTTAGTGAAGATTTTTTCCAATTTATAGGTTGTCAATTTGTCTTATTGACTATGTCCTTTGTCTTACAGAAGCTTTCCAGTTTCATGAGGTTCTATTTATCAATTCTTGATCTTATACAGACAGATTGATCAATGGAATAGAATTGAAGACCCAGAAATAAAACACACACTTATGCACACTTGATATTTGACAAAGAGTCCAAAAATAAACAATGGAAAATAGAAAGCACTTTCAATAAGTGGAACTTGTCTAACCAGCACTCAGTATGTAGAAAAATGAAAATAGATCATTTTTGTCACCTTGCACATAGCTCAAGTCCAAGTGGATCAAGAACCTCAACATAAAACCAGATACACTTAATTTAATATAAGAGAAAGTGAGAAAGAGCCTTGAACTCTTTGGCACATAAGGAAATTTCCTAAACTGAACTCCAATGGCTCATACTCCAAATCTAATTCTTAATTCTCATTTTGTTTTTCTGAGTCTTAAATACAATGTACCACTTTTTACTCTCTTCTTGAAAGCATCTTTATTTCTCCTATGTAACTGTTTCTAGATACACACTGAGAGATTCACCAACCCTAGTTAACCTATAAATGCTGGCATGTATCCACCTACCAAATTATTTTCTTTTCTCTCTGTGATTACTTCTTGGTATTTTTTTTTTAATGCTGGGGATATAAATGTCAACTATAGGCATTTATTTCCCATGTTTATATGTTCCTCCTGATATATTTCATAATCTCCAAATTCATACAGCTCATTTGGCACTTGGTGTTTCCATTTGGATTCTTAACTAGGAATTGCAACAATGATATATCAACATTGGTCTTTATTTCTGTGACAACACCCCTAACACTCTTTGCCAAGTACTCTTTTTTTTAAATTTTAAATGGTGTAATTATTCATGTAGTTTCTCAGGCCTGAAATCTTCATTTTATTGGTTGTTCTCATTATCCAGATCTCATATATTTTCTCCATAAAAGCCTATTGACTCTAAATTTAAAATACCTTACATTCAACAACCTTTTACCCACTCCACAGCTGCCATTGACTCATGCCTCTGTTCTATTAATAATTAATGACTTTAAAAGCCTCTGTCCTGATGTATTTTCTTCTGATTTTACAAATTTTGTCCCCATCTTTGCAATGAAAAACCTGAAAAAAACTTTAAAATAACTTTAGTCACAATATTATACATTTTATATACTAACTAGGAATACATTTGAAGCTTAACTTCAACAGGCAAAACTATAGACCCGTTAAAGTTTTCTTAACATAATACCAGCTGCTGAATCTGTGACAAAAAATATGATGTATTTTATTGTAAATAAAACGCTCTGACCTATAAAACACACTCTTAAAAGAATTGAACAAACAGGAGTGCCTACACACTTGAGAGCAGAGGTAAGACCAACATTTCTGTGCCAAGTGACATGACTGGTGGACTCAGGACACACAAAAACAGAAGGCTTCTGGGACAGGGGCCCTGTGCCCTGGAACTGAATTGATCCATTCCCACAGCTCCCTGCTCCCAAAAACCATGGGGGAGAGAGCTGAACATCCAGAAGTGGGGACCATCCTGAGAATGCAGGACAGAATGCCTCTTCTGCCCACCTTTACCCACATCCCTGGCCCAAGAGGAAATTGAATAGTGCCTCTAGACATAGAAATATAGGAACAGTCAGCAGCAAGTACCTGAAGTTCCAGTCTGTGCCTGGAATTGAACAGAGCCAGTCAAACAACTCCCTGCACCCAAATCCTGTGGGTGAGAGAGCTCCACCCTTAGAAGTGTAAGCAATCCTGAGAAATCTCCTTGCAGGAAAACCAAAAGAAGAGAGACACACAAACATAATTCCACCTTAAAATATGAAAATAACAGGAAGGAAAAATCAATATTATTAATATTTCTTAATACCAATGGACTCAATAACCCAATAAAAAGCCATAGACTAACAGACTATAAATATAAAGAGGACCCAGCATTTTGCTGCATACACAAAACACATTTCAGAGACAAAGACACACTACTTCTGAGTAAAAGGTGGGAAAACAACTTTCCAAGCAAATTATTCGAAGAAACAAGCTGGAGTAGCCATTCTAATATCGAATACAATCAACTTTCAGCCAAAAGTCATCAAAAAAGATCAGGAAGTAAACTTCATATTCATCAATATATAAATCCACCAAGATAAACTCTCAGTCCTAAATATCTATACTCCAAATGCAAGGGCACCTACATACATAAAAGAAACATTACTAAAGCTCAAAGCACACATTACATCTCACACAATAACAGTAGGAAATTTTATCACCCCATTGTCATTAATGGACAGATTGTGGAAACAGAAATTAACAGAGACATAGAGAAACTAACAGAAGTTATAAACCAAATGGACTTAACAGATATTTATAGTGCATTCCATCCTAAAACAAAGGATATACCTTCTTCTTAGCACCCCATGGTACCTTCTCCAAAATTGACCATGTAATTGGTCACAAAACTTGTCTCAACAGATCCAGAAGATAGAAATAATCCCATACATCCTATCAAATCACCACGGACTAAGGCTGGTCTTCAATATCAACAATAATGACAGAATGCCCACATATACATGGAACTTGAACAACACTCTACTCAATGCTAACTTGGTCAAGGGAGAAATAAAGAAAGAAATCAAACCTTTTTAGAATTTAATGAAAATGAAGGTACAACATACTCAAACATATAGGACACGATGAACGCAGTGCTAAAAGGAAAACTCATAGCTCTGAGTGCCGACAAAAAGAAACAGAAGAGAGCATACATCAGCAGTTTGACAGCACACCTAAAAGCCCTGGAACAAAAACAAGCAAATACACTATTTGCAGATGATATGATAGTATACTTAAGTGACACCAAAAGTTCCTTCAGGGAACTACTAAACCTAATAAACAATTTCAGCAAAGTGGCTGGGTATAGGGAAATGGTACCCATCACAATTTTCCCAAATAATATAAAATACATCAGTGTGACTTTAACCAAGTAAGTGAAAGAACTGTATTGCAAGAACTTTAAGATTCTGAAGAAAGAAATTGAAGAAGATCTCAGAAGATGGAGAGGCCTCCCATGTTCATGGATTGGCAGGATTAATGGAATAAAAATCACCATTTTTCCAAAAGCAATCTACAGATTCAATGTAATCACCATCAAAATTCCCACTCAGTTCTTTATAGAGATAGAAAAGGCAATTTGCAAATTCATTTGGAATAACAAAAAACCCAGGAGAGCCAAAACTATACTCAACAATAAAATAACTTCTGGGGGAATCACCATCCCTAATCTCAAGCAGTATTATAGGGCAATAGTGATAAAAAATGTGTGGTATTTGTACAGAGACAGGCAGAAAGATCAGTGGAATTGAAGATCCAGAAACCAACCCACACACCTATGGTCACTTCATCCTTGACAAAGAAGCTAAAGATATCCAATGGCAAAAACATAGCATTTTCAAAAAATGGTGCTGGTTCAACTGGAGATCAGCATGTAGAAGAATGCAAATCGATCCATTCTTATTGCCCTATATAAAGCTAAAGTCCAAGTGGATCAAGAACTTCCACATAAAACCAGATACACTCAAACTAATAGAAGAAATGTCGGGAAGAATCTTGAAAACATGGACAATAAGGAAAATTTCTTGAACAAAACACCAATGGCTTATGTTTTAAGATCAAGAATCAACATATGGGACCTCATAAAACTGCAAAACTTCTGTAAGAAAAAGGACACTGTCATTAGGGCAAAACGGCAACCAACAGATTGGGAAAAGATCTTCACCAATATTACATCTGACAAAAGATTAATATCCAAAATATACAAAGAACTCAAGAAGTTAGACTTTAAAGAGCCAAATAACCCTATTAAAAATGGGGCACAGAGCTAAACAAAGAATTCTCAGCTGAGAAAAATTAAATGGCTGAGAAGCACCTAAAGAAATGTTTAACATCCTTACTCATCAGAGAAATGAAATCAAAACAAGCCTGAGATTCTGTCTCACACCAGTCAGAATAGCTAAGATAAAAAAAAATTCATTACAAGAAGGATGCTGGCAAGGATGTGGAGAAAGAGGAATACTCCTCCATTTTTGGTGGGATTAAAAAGTGGTATAAACACTCTGGAAATCAGTGTGGAGGTTCCTCAGAAAATAGGACATCCCACTACCTAAGGATCCAGATATACCCCTCCTGTGCTATGCCCAAAAGAAGCTCTGACATAAAACAAAGACACATGCTCCACTATATTCATAGCAGCCTTATTTATAAATATCCAGAACCTGGAAAGAATCCAGACGATCTTCAACAGAGGAAATAAATACAGAAAATGTGGTATATCTACTCAATGGAGTACTTTTCGGCAATCAAAAACAATGACTTCATGAAATTCATAGGCAAATGGATTGAGCTAGAAAATATCATCCTGAATGAGGTAACCCAATCACAGAAAAACACACATAATATGCAGTCATTGATAAGTGAATATTAGCCCAAAAGTTCCAAGTACCCAAGATGTAATCCATAGACCACATGAAGCTCAAGAAGAAGGATGATCTTTTAAGAAGATTCTTCATTTCTTTTTAAAGGGGGGAACAAAAATATCCATAGGAGGGGATATGGAGGCAAAGTTTAGAGCAGAGACTGAAGGAATGGTCATTCAGAGCCTGCCCCACATGATATATATATATATATATATATATATATATATATATATATATATATATATATATCCACCAAAAGTAGAAAAGATTGATGAAGCTAAGAAGTATATAGTATATGATGATTGGAACTGGATATAGATCTCTCCTGAGAGACCCAGCCAAAGCATGTCAATACTGAGGCGAACGCTAGCAGCAAACCACTGAACTGAGAATGGGGACCCCTGTTGGAGGAATTAGAGAAAGGATTGAAAGAGCTGAAGGGTCTTGCAACCCCATAAGAACAACAATGTCAACCAACCAGAGCTCCCAGTGACTAAACGACTCCCCAAAGACTATACATGAACTAACCCATGGCACCACCTGCATATGTAACAGACAATGGCCTTCTTGGGCACCAATGGAAGAAGAAGCCCTTGGTCATACCAAGGTTGGACTCCCAGAGCAAGGTAATGTTGGCAGTGGGGGCAGTAAGGGGAGGACAATGAAAGGGAAAGGGGAACACTGTTATAGAAGAGGGGAGGGGGAGTGGTACAGGGATTATGGACAGGAAACTGGGAAAGGGAATAACATTTGAAATGTAAATAAAGAAATATCCAATAAATCAATAAAAAAGAATTAAACAACAACAACAAAGCTGCATACTAAGACCATCGATTTTTCCAGACACTCACCTCATGAGTGAATTCTTAGTCTTAAACCTTATAGTGATTGGTTTTATCAGTCCAGTTATCATTGAATCTTGCAGTATTTAAAAGCTAGATAAGAATAACAATTACGTTACTCCTTCAAAACTGTCAAAAGCAACTTCTAGCTCCATGAAATTTACCTAGAAGTTACAAGTTTCAAAGTGAGTGTCTGCTTGATTTCTGGAAGAGTTAGGACTCAAGTATATGATGTCCCCAGAAATAGGACTTTACCATCAAATATTGGAGTACAGCCAACTATTAACCATTGCCTCAACAAAAATAAGAAATGTTATATATGGATACAGAAAATGTGGTACATCTACACAATGGAATACAACTCAGCTATCAAAAACAATGACTTTATGAAATCCATAGGCAAATGGATGGAACTGGAAAATATCACCCTGAGTGAGGAAACCCAATCACAGGAAAACACACATGGTATGCACTCATTGGTAAGTAAATATTAGTCCAAATGCTCAAATTACCCTAGATACACAGAACACATGAAACTCAAGAAGGATGACCAAAATGCAGATGCTTCACTCCTTCTTTAAAAGGGGAACAAGAATACCCTTGGCAGGGGATAGGGAGGCAAAGTTTAGAACAGAGACTGAAGGAACACTCATTAAGAGCCTGCCCCACATGTGGACCATACATATACAGCCACCAAAATAAATAAGATGGATGAAACAAATAAGTGCAGGCTGACAGGAACCAGATGTAGATCTCTCCTGAGAGACACAGCCAGAGTACTGCAAATACATAGATGAATGACGTCATTTTACCACTGATCTGAGAACGGGACCCCTGTTCAAGGAATCAGAGAAAGAACTAAAAGAGCTTGAAGGGGCTTGAGACCCCATATTAACAACAATGCCAACCAACCAGAGCTTCCAGGACTAAGCCACTACCCAAAGACTATACATGGACTGACCCTGGGCTCCAACCTCATAGGTAGCAATGAATAGCCTAGTAAGAGCACCAGTGGAAGGGGAAGTCCTTGATCCTGCCAAGAGTGAACCCCCAGTGAACTAGATTGTTGGGGGGAGGGCGGTAATGGGGGGAGGATGGGGAGAGGAACATCCAAAGAGAAGGGGAGGTGGAGAGGTTAGGTGGATGTTGGCCCAGAAACAGGGAAAGGGAATAACAATTGAAATGTAAATAAGAAATACCCAAGTTAATAAAGATGAAAAAAAGAAAAAATTATAAAATAAATATATCCCTTCCAAACTATTAAAAAAATTACAAAAAATAACCAGAAGTCTTAGTATCTCTGGAGACAATGTATGCTTCTCCAAAACATAAATCAAAGTATTTTTAACATTCTGTGTCCACTAGGTCATTTCATATTAAAACAACAGATAAATTGTGCTAATAAGTGCTACCATGTTTATAATGCACTGTTCAACCAAATACTAATAAAGAGAAAGGTAAAGCAATTATTATCATCAATTGCTGGTAGAAATAAAACACAATATAGTCTCTGTGAAAATAAGTTTTATAAGTTTTTACCAAAAAACATAGCATTGTTCAGTACTTGTACTTTTTAACATTTATCTAAATGAGCTGAATATTTATGAAAATATAAAATATGTTCATAAGTGGAAAGTTCTATGTTGCTAAAGCTTGGGAACAGTAAGGGCTCTTGTGAGTAGATAAGTGGATAAGTAATCTGTGGTATACCTGAACAATGGAATAATATGCAGTGGGGAAAAAGTGAGATATTAAAAATTAAAAGTCAACTTAGGATGTGAATTATATATCACTAAATTAAAGAGTTAAAATGCTGCATATTATCACATACCATTCTGAAAAAGACAAAAACCAAGGAAACATTTAAACAACCACCAGTCAATGGGAGTTTGAGCAAGGAATAATTAGGTAAGGCATATCTCAATGGGAACAGTCTATGTAACACAATGAATATCATTCACTTCAACAAATAGCACATACCAGAATATGTTAACTTAAGTTAATCTGTAATTGAATAGTTATATATCAAGTGGCAGAGTATGTAGTGGATGGTATGTGGTAGATGATGTGTTGCTTCAGAATATTAGCCAGTAGTCACACTGCACCTTGGAACTAGGAAGCACTCAGAAGGAAAGAAATCTTAAGACTCTAGAGATGTGAGAGTAGCCAACTGAAAGCATGCCTGCTTGAGCAGCACTTGATGTAGAAGAAGTTTGTTGTCATCTCCAAAGGATTCTTGCTGAGTCGTAATTCTCTTTGAAATACCCTTCAAGAGAACTCAAAGGAGGAGACAGGTGACACTGAATAGCAGTGTCTGCCACTGCAGATATAGTCAAGCTTATCACCTAATCAGACCTGCCTGTATGACCCATAGGGCGGATGTGATGAGCAGGGCACATGTGATGAGCACAGTGCCTTCTGCAGCTAACACAGAATCCTTTGTCAAAGCATCATGGTTTTTACTGTAGTTAATACTGTTATTAATGCTCCTCCCAAACAAAATTTAATGCAGAAAGGAACAATAACATGTATTCACTAAAACAAAATTAACCAAAAGTAGGGAACCCTGTAAGTCAGAGAGCACATATACCAAACAGACATTCCAAACACAAGAAATAAACATTTAAAATAATCATGAGGTTACATTCACTAGAAAAACTTCATAAACTAGCAATTTCTAAGTCCAATAAAATAATAAAGATTATATAAGAGAGGTACCAGAAAAGATTTAAAATATTACTTGTGATGGTTCCCATATGCTCAGCCTAGGGAGGGGCAATATTAGAATGCGTGACCTTGTTGAAGTAGGTGTAGTCTTGTTGGAGTAGGTGTGTCACTGTGGGTGTGGGCTTTAAGAACTTCGTAATAGGTGCCTGGAAGCCAATATTCTGATAGCAGCCTTCAGATGAAGATGTAGAACCCTCAGCTCTGCCTGCACCATGCATGCCTGGATGCTGCCATGTTCCCACCTTGATGATAATGGACTGAACCTTTGAATCTGTAGTCATGGTGTCTGTTCACAGCTATAAAATCCTAAGACACTACTTAAAAAATATTGGAGGACACCCAGAGGCTCCCATCTACCCACTATCTTGCAGCAAGTGTGGAAGATACCCAGAGGCCCAGGCATCAATCTGATGATCAAGTATGTGGTGGAGAGACAGGAGCAAAAGAGAAGCAAAATGGTTTGTGCACTGGAAAAAAAATGGGACTGGTGAGAAACAGCCTGATCTGAGAAGCTTGACCTGCCACCTGAAGTCATGGTAATGTCTCATCCCATGCTGCTTCCAAAGAAGACCTGAACCTATATCTGAATTGATGTGTACAGCTACAGGGATCTCTGTTGATGACTGTAGTCCATGTCACAACCAAACCATGATTTTATCCCTGGTCTGGTCTTCTGCTGAGCTACGTGTTGATTTCTGAAGACTAGGTACATAGTACTACCCTCAACTCTCACCATGGTGGTGCTGTAGCGCTAGCTTCCACCCCTAGCTGGCTTAAGCCCTCCATAGAGGGAGCATCTCTTTTGTATAGCTCTGTAGAGCTGGCCTCTAGGACATAAGAATGCAAGAGATGTCCCCACCCCTTGACAGGCCAGTGCCAGACAGCTTGCCCTTTAAGTGTGGGAGCAGGAAACCTGGTATTTTGACCAAACTTAGCCTTCCACTAGGCTCACTCATATCCAGAGATTTGAACTGGACCAAACCATCATCTGTGAACTGCTGGAACATGCGAAGGCTGAAAGTCCTAAAGAACCAAAGTTGCAGATTTTTTTATGACATATGTCAACAACAGGATATACAAGAGGACTCCTAGTAAGGATTCAGTGTTGATAGTGTAGTAGAAACCACAGACCTCAAACCAGTCCAATGACTCTTTGCAATGAACATGTACAAGAAGGGTATACTATACGACACAACTCAACACACCACTACTTCCCTGGTGAGATTTGTTGTTTCTGTTGTTGCTGTTGTTTCTTTGTTTATTTTATTTTAGGAGTGGAGATTACCAGGGTGGAGGGCACATATATAGATAGGGAGAGGAAAATGAGTGGACTGGGGTAAATAGTTAAAATTCACAATGAATCAATACAAAAATTAAATAAAAATTTCAAGAAAGCTATAGAGCTGGTGCAGAGAGCAAAACACTTGCTGCTTTTACAGAGGACCAGAGTTCTATTCCCAGCACACTCATGAGTGGCTTGCAACCTTCTAGAACTTGAATTCCATGGAATATAACTCCCACTTCAAGCCACTGAGGCCACCACAGGTTTGTAGTACATGAACATACACACAGGCAATCCCCCTCCCCTACACTGACACTAAATGAATTATTTTTTTAAAAAAATCAAGGGCCAAATAAAGAACTCAAATTCACAGATAATAGGCATAAACAAATGCAAGAAAAGGAAACTGAGGAAATCTGTTAAACCATAGACAAAAAAGTTACAAAAGTAGTAAACCTGAATATATGGGGAAAATCAGCAAGGAAATAGACACTGTGATTAATCTGTTTCTTTTTGTTACTGTTAATGTTAAATAAATAGTCAAAATGAACCAAAAATATGGTAAGATTTATTTCATCTTACAATTCTAGGGCTCAGTTGTATACTGAAGAGAGTAAGGACAGAAGCTAAAGCAGGAATCTAAAGGCAGGAGCTGTAGCAAGTACCATGGAGAAACTTGATAAATGGACTGCTTTCCAGGGTTTGCACAGATAACTTGCTTACAAAGCCCAGACCAACCTGCAAGGGAGTATGGGGAACGGCCCATAGTGGTCTTGACCCTAATATATCATCATTAAAAAAAATGCCTTGCAGACATGCCAATAGACCAATCTGAGGAAGGTGATTCCTCAATTAAAATTCCTTTTAATATTTCTAAGTTTGTGTCTGGTTTTGTCTATTTTTCTTGTCCTGGTGAATGTTCTATTGGAATACTTGGTACTGAAACCACATACTATTCATAGAATAATGTGTGATTCTAAATCCAGTTTCTCTTTCTTTGTGAAATTGGGTGTCCCTGAGTTTGTGCCTATACATTTAAGATCATAATGTGTTCTTGGTTAACTGTTCCCTTAATTTAAGTGGAAAGTTCTTGTCTGTCTTTTTTGATTACTTTTAGCTTGAATCGATTTTGTAATTTGTTAGGATAAATAACCTGTTTGGTTTATGGTTCTAGTTGATTGGAAGATTTTAATCTATCCTTTTACTCTAAAGTGATGCCTACCTTTAATGTTAAGATGCATCTTTTTAAAAAGAAATTTATTTTATTTAGCAGGCCTTCCCATTTCCAGGGGTCTCATGTCTCTAGAGGATTAAGTACATCTTTCCCACTAAGGCCTGAGCAGGCAAACCTCTGTGCTATATGTGCCAGGGGGCTCTTAAAGACAACAGATAGATTAGTTTCTTTATCAGAACAGTCAGCCACTGTCTTTTCAATGGAGAATGGAAACTACTGCTATTTAAAATTACTGAAATGTGTGGGTGTTTGTTTTTCATTTCTGTGTGTGCACATGCCTGTGTGTGTTGCTCTTGTTTTTGATGTTTGTGTCCTCTGTGTGTCTTAGCACTTTTTCACAGTCTTTTGGCTATAGCAATTGCTCTTTTAGCCCAATTTTTGCTTCTTATATTTTATTTAGGTTTTGTTTCCCATCTCTTTCTTTATGTGTATTTTAAGCTGTTTATGGAATGGAAAATTTTTCTTTTTCTTTCAACTGTGTAGTCTAAGCTGAGTATCAGGATCTTTTAGGACTTGGAATACATTGCTCCAGGCTCTTCTGGTTCTCAGAGTTTCCACTGAGAATTTTGCTGTTATTCTGTAGGCTTTCCTTTGTATATAATTCTTTTCTCTTGCAATATTTAATATACTTTTTTGTTCCATATGTTTCATACTTTAACTAAAATAGGTCATGGGAATTTTCTTGACTATTTGATGGCCTTGATTCTTCTTGTAGTTGTGTGGGTGCCTTTACTTGGTCTAGAGACACTTTCTTCTATGAATTTATTAAATAAATATATTGACTTAGGAGTCTTCTCCCTCAACCATGTCCAAAGGTTTGGTTTTTTCATGGTGTCCCACTTTTCTGGTATTCTCTTTTTTTTTTTTTTGTTTTTTATATTTTCTATTTTCATCTACTTTGCTTTTGAGTCTTGATTTCAATTTCCTGTTTGATTCTTTCTTTGTGTAAAGATGTTCTTTTCTAAGTGTGATATTGTGTGTTTTTTTTTTTATTAACTTGAGTATTTCTTATATACATTTCGAGTGTTATTCCCTTTCCCGGTTTCCGGGCAAACATCCCTCTCTCCCCCCTTCTTTATGGGTGTTCCCCTCCCCATCCTCCCCCCCGTGCCGCCCTCCCCCCAACAATCTAGTTCACTGGGGTTCAGTCTTAGCAAGACCCAGGGCTTCCCCTTCCACTGGTGCTCTTACTACGATATTCATTGCTACCTATGAGGTCAGAGTCCAGGGTCAGTCCATGTATAGTCTTTAGGTAGTGGCTTAGTCCCTGGAAGCTCTGGTTGCTTGGCATTGTTGTACATATGGGGTCTCGAGCCCCTTCAAGCTCTTCCAGTTCTTTCTCTGATTCCTTCAACGGGGGTCCTATTCTCAATTCAGTGGATTGCTGCTGACATACGCCTCTGTGTTTGCTGTATTCTGGCTGTGTCTCTCTGGAGAGATCTACATCCGGCTCCTGTCAGTCTGCACTTCTTTGCTTCATCCATCTTGTCTAACTGGATGGCTGTATATGCATGGGCCACATGTGGGGCAGGCTCTGAATGGGTGTTCCTTCTGTGTCTGTTTTAATCTTTGCCTCCCTATTCCCTGCCAAGGGTATTCTTGTTCCCCTTTTAAAGAAGGAGTGAAGCATTCACATTTTGATCATCCGTCTTGAGTTTCATTTGTTCTAGGCATCTAGGGTAATTCAAGCATTTGGGCTAATAGCCACTTATCAATGAGTGCATACCATGTGTGTTTTTCTGTGATTGGGTTACCTCACTCAGGATGATATTTTCCAGTTCCAACTATTTGCCTACGAATTTCATAAAGTCATTGTTTTTGATAGCTGAGTAATATATTGTGTGTTTTTACATTCCCTCTTTCTTTCGCCTTGAGTCTTCTTCACTGTTTCTTTCTAACAACTGGGTTTAGGTTGTCCATTACCTTAGTCATTTCCATCAGCTTTATGTTTTCTTGGACATCATTCAGGCAATTATTTACCCTAAATTCTTTCTCCTCAATTTCATTAAGCTGATTTTCTTTTTATATCTTTCTTTAAATCCCTGGAATTCTTTGATAAAGTTTTTTGATAAATGATAAATTCTACATTTTGGGGCTCATTACCCTAATTCTCATTGGCAAACATGTCCACAAGCTACTAGGTTTATAGCACTGGTTGATTTTTATATTGTATGTTTCTGATGAAATATGAGCACAGGGACTTGGTTTTTTTTTTTTTTGGTTTTGTTTTGTTGTATATGATATGGGCAGAGCAGATTGGGGCAGAAGGGAGAAGTTACTAGGGAGTTGGGCCTACAAGTTGGAAATGGCTTAAGTGGAATGGAATGGGCAGAAGCATAGGACTAGTGTATAAGAGTTTTTCCTCATCCAAATCTGCTTTTATAATTATATGACTATATATAGAGAGGTTATATATGGTATAGGAGGGACCTGTATGTTTAATGGTGGTCAGGACAGATACTGAAGAATCCTAGAGCTTTATTGTGGAGCAGGCTGAAATGAGAAAGCTAGGCCAGGACACTAGGCATATAAACTGATCTATATTTGATAGGGTGGGAAGGTACATGTAAGGAAGTTTAGGGAGATTTTTCTGGTTAGACACTTGAAAAGGATGTCCAGAATATGACTGAGCAAGAGGTGGGCAAAGTAGGTAAGAACATTTGTTCTCGTAGAAAACTCACAGCCTGCTCGTAGCCACCATGTGGTTGCTCACAAACAGCAGTGACTCCAGTTCCAGAAGATGCTCTGTTCTGCGTTCTTCTACAGAAAACAATCTTGATTTTTCATCTGCATGGCCTTTTCTTTATCTGTGTCTCCAACAAATGTTACAACTCAAGAGAAAATATCCTGATTTAAAATAATTCCTCCTTCCTCCTCCTATGTCATCTCTTCTAGTCCCATTCCTACTTGCCTCCAACCCACCTCTAACATCTATTTCCCCTTCCCAGTGAGAGTCATGCACAAGTCCCCACACATACTTGAGCCCACCTTGTCACTTAGCTTTTCTGGGTCTATGATTGTAGCATGATTAACCTGCACTTTGTAACCAATACACATTCATTATTGAATGTAAATCATGTTTGTCTTTTTGGTTCTGAGGATGATTTTTTTTCTAGTGCCATCCATTTGCCTGTAATTTTCATGATACTATTATTTTTTAGCAGCTGATTAATACTTTATTATATAAATGTCCCACATTTTCTACATCAATTCTCAGCTGAAGAACATAAATGTTGCTTAATACTAATACTAATGAAGTTGCTATAAATATAGTTGAGCAAGTAAGTGTCTTTATAGTAGGAAGGAGCATATATCCTTCAGGTATATGATCTGGAGTAGTATACCTTATCTTTATGTATAGAGATGCTCAGTTTTCTGAAAAAAAATTGATTCTCAAAGTGGCTGTACCATCTACTGTAATAAGGTAACACTTCCTGTGGAAGGATGGGGCTAGCAATCAAGTCAGAAAACCTTTAACCTTCAATTTGTTCTGCCAACATCCTGCGCTGGGATAAAGGTGGCACAGAAAGTGGTGGAGACGGTGGGGGGGGGGGCAGTGACTAGTCCAGCTTGAGACCTATGTCATGAGAAGAAACGTACCTCTGGAACTGCCTGGAAGATCAGGTTCCAGATACTGGATAGTCAAGTCATCTAGGATAGAACCAAATACAACTGGCAAAAACAAACAAACAAACAAACAAAGGAAACAAAAAGAGCACACACACTCACAAAAGCAAACAAACAAACCATCAATCAAATGATTCTTATTCCTATATGTTCTGCTATACTTATACATTAATGCCTACCCAAGTAATCACAAGAAATGGTTCATCCAGCAACTGATGGAAACAGATAAAGAGGCCCATGGTAAACGTTGGGTGGAGCTTAGGAAATCTTATTAAAGAAGGGGAGAAAGGATGTTAGGCTTCAGAGGGGTGAAGGTCACCACAAGAAAACTCACACATTCAAGTTAACTGACCTCAAAGTGGCTCATAGATACTGAACATAGAGCCTTCATGGGTCTTACCTAGGCTCTCTCTATATATGTTGTGGTTGTGCAGCTTTTTCTTCTTGTTGGACTATTATCAGTATGAGTAAAGGCTGTCTTTGACTCTTTGCCTACTTTTGCGACCCTTTTTTTACTATTAAGTTGCTTATTTCAGTCTCTCTTTTTTTGACATTTATTTATTTATATTTTTAATTTTGTTTTTCTTGTATATATTATATATTTACATTTCAAATTTTATCCCCTTTCCCCCTAAACATACCTGCTCCTCCACCCCCTGTTTCTATGAGTATACTCCCAATCCTACCCACCCACTCCTGCCTTAACACCCTGGCATTACCCTATATTGGGGAAATGAGCCTTCACAGAACCAAGTGCTTTTCCTATTGATGCTGGACAATAACATCCTTTGTTATTTATGTACCTGGAGTCAAGGGTCCCTCCATGTATACTCATTGGTTGGTAGTTTAATCCAATGGGGGACTCTGGTGGCTTCGGCAACCAGAAGGGTGGCAAACCCCTTCAGCTCCTTCAAACTTTTCTCTAACTCCTCCATTGGGATCTCCTTCTTCAATCCAATGATTAACAGCAACCATCTTCATCCATATCAGTAGGGCTCTGACAGAGCCTATCAGGGGACTCCCTTAGGTGGCTCCTGTCAGCAAGCATTTCTTGGCATTATTAATAGTGACTGGGATTGGTAGCTCTATATGGAATGGATCCCCAGGTAGGGCAGCTCTGGATGACCTTTACTTCAGTCCCTGCTCCACTCTTTGTCTTTATTTCCTCCCAAGAGTATTTTATTTTCCCTTCTAAGAGTAATGAAGCATCCACATTTTGGTCTTCTTTTTTCCTGGGCTTCAAATGATCTGTAAATTTTTTCTTAGGCATTCCAAGCTTTTGGGCTAATATCCACTTATCTGTAACTGCATACCATGTGTGCTCTTTTGGGATTAAGTTACCTTACCCAAGATGATATTTCCAGTTCTATCCATTTGCCTAAGAATTCCATGTAGTCATTGTTTTTAAGACCTCAATAGTACTCCATTGTGTAGAATTACCACATTTTCTGTATCCATTACTTTGTTGAAGGACATCTGGGTTTTTTCCAGCTTCTGGCTATTATAAATAAGGCTGCTATGAACATAGTGGAGCATGTGTCATTGTTATGTTGGAGCATCTTTTGGGTGTATGCATAGGAATGGTATAGCTGTGTGCTAAGGTAGCACTATGCCTAATTTTCTGAGGAACCACCAGACTGATTTCCAGAGTGGTTGTACCAGCTTACAATCCCATGAACAATAAGGGACTGTTCCTAATTCTCCACATCCTCCCTAGCATCTCCTGTCGTCACCTGAGTTTTGATCTTACCCATTCTGACTGGAGTAAGGTGATATCTCAGAGTGTTTTGATTTGCATTTCCCTGATGACTAAGAATGGTGGACATTTCTTTAGGTGCTTCTCAGCAATTCCATATTCCTCATTTAAGAATTTTTTGTTTAGCTGTCTACCCCATTTATTTAATAGGACTATTAGATTCTCTGGAATTCAACACCCCTTCATGATAAAAGGCTTGGAAAGATCAGGAATTCAAGGTCCATACCTAAACATAGTAAAATCAATATACAGAAAGCCAATAGCCAACATTAAACTACATAGAGAGAAACTTGAAGCAATACCACTAAAGTCAGGGACTAAATGAGGTTGCTGCTGGATGTAAAATTAACTCAAACAAATTAGTAACCATCCTCTATTCAAAGGATAAACAGGCTGAGAAAGCAATTAGGGATACAACACCCTTCACAATAGCCCCAAATAATATAAAATACCTTTGTGCGACTCTAATCAAAAAATTAAAGATATGCATGACAAGAACTTCAAGTTTCTGAGGAAAGAAATAGAAGATCTCAGAAGATGAAAAGATCTTCACACTCATTGATTGGCAGGATTAATTTCGTAAAAATGTCCATCTTGCCAAAAGCAATCTACAGATACAATGCAATCCAAATGAAAATTTCAACTCAATTTTTCATAGAATTAGAAAGAGCAATTTGCAGATTCGTTTGGAAAAGCAAAAAACCCAGTATAGCTAAAACTATTCTCAACAATAAAATAACTTCTCGGGGAATCACCATCCCTGACCTCAAGCAGTATTACAAAGCAATAGTAATAAAAACTGTATGGTTTTGGCACAGAGAAAGGAAGGTAGATTGATGGAATAAAAATGAAGACCCAGAAATTAATCCACACACCTATGGTCACTTGATCTTTGACAAAGGTGCTAAACCCATCCAATGGAAAAAAGATAGCATTTTCAATAAATGGTGCTGGTTCAATTGGAGGTGAGCATCTAGAAGAATGGAAATCCATCCATTCTTATAACCCTGTACAAAACTTAAGTCCAAGTGGATTAAAGACATCCACATCAAACCAGACACAATTAAACTTATAGAAGAAATATGGGGAAGAGCGTCGAACACATGGACACAGGGAAAAATTTCCTGAACAAACCACACCAATGGCTTATGCTCTAAAAACAAGGATTGACAAATGGGACCTTATAAAATTGGAAAGCTTCTGTAAGGACAAAACAGCAACCAACAGATTGGAAAAATATCACTACCAATCCTACATCCAATAGAGGGCTAATATACAAACTATACAAAGAACTCAAGAAGTAGATTCCAGAGAATCAATTAGTTCTATTATTACAACCTTAATATAAGGGAGGTGCCTACTCTTAATGCAACTTATTATACCATGTTTGGATGGCATCCCTGTTAGACCTACTAAATAAAGTTTTCTTCTTACAGACTTGGGTTTAATTCATTTAGCAATAAAAGTATAGAAGATTTTCCTTTCTTTATGCAATAAAGATTGGAGCTCATTTTTCATCCAGAATGAGTGAGTTCTTTCTTCACTAGTGCTTGAATTTTTGCTGCAAATGCATGTATAAGTATGGATGTGTGTAAGTATGTAATTATGAGAATGTATATAACCTGGGTCCAACTGGTTCCAATCGAGGTTTCAGAAATATGTATGTGTATGCATGAATCTGTATGTGAATTTATGTGAGTAAAAGTGTTTCCTTCTGTGAGCATGATTCTCCCGTTTCTATAGAAGTTACTGCTCCAAACTTACCCTAACCTGACAAGTGAGAGGCATTTGAACAAAAGGGCTCTAGCAATTAATCCTTTACATAATACCCTGCTGTTTTATGATAAGGGGCTAAATGTAAGAGCCTGCAGTGTCTGGCCTTAAAGGGATTCAGGCAGGTCACTTGTAGAAGCAAAGTAACTTAGAATTGAGATTTACCACAAGTCCAAGTCTTATACATGCCAGCTGACACTCTTCCCCTCTGTTGCCTCGAGAAGAACTTAACACGAAAGAAGACTAACTAGGACTGACCCTCAGTATACACTAATATTAGAAAAAAATGGAATTCTTAAAATTTTGTATATCACAAAATAATGATGTTCAGAAAATCTAAGAAACGCTCAAATTTCATGTATGAATTTCAAATAACTGTCAATTTAGAAGGTATAAAATAAATTACTAGTATGATAAAATATATCTATTTCACTTTGTTTTTTGAAAGACTGTCTCATTGTATGACTCAGGCTGTATTTGAACTTGAGAATGTTTGGTGTCAGAGAATCATGCATGAAAAATGAAAATCCTAAAGATGGGATGCTTAAAATGATTGCATAAAATAAGGCTATCAATGAAAAATTGTGAAAAGGTTAAATTTACAGCATTTATCAAATAAACGACAGCACAATGCCCACGGATTAGAAGACTAAATGCTAACTTCCTAATTAGAAGACTAATTTCCTAACACTTACCATTGGATTCATCAAATGGCAACAGTGTCAGATTTAGTATCTGCCCAAGGGGGGCAGTTCAGGCATGGCTGTTCCCTCAGTATTTGCTCCATTATTTTTTGTCTCTGTTCTTCCTTTGGATAGGAACATTTCTGGGTTAAAAACGTTGAGATGGGTTTATAGACCCATCGCACGACCAGGGGCCATGCCTATCTATTGGAGGTGGCCTCTACAGGTTCTATCTCCCCTTCTCTGCTAAAATCATCCCTGTAGGGTTCTGGGAGCCTCTTGTTTCCCTGGCATCTGGGATTATCCAGTGGCTAGCCCAAGTGCTTTATCTCCCCTGAGACATATTTTTATTCGATTCCCTGACCCTTTGTACCTCTCACTTGTCACCTGTAGCACACCATTGTGTAAATGTACCACATTTTCTGTATCCATTATTTTTTTGGGGAACATCTGTGCTGTTTCCAGTTTCTGTCTATTATAAATAAGGCTGCTATAAACATGGTGGAGCATGTGTCCTTGTTATATGTTGGAGCATCTTTTGGGTATATGCCCAGTAGTGGTATAGCTGGGTCCTCAGGTAGAACTATTTCCAATTTTCTGAAGAACTGCCATACTTAAATGAATACTTTTATTCCTTCCTAAAATTCCTTTTTGACACAAACACTATAAACCTTGGTTTTAGAATGTTAATGATGTCTTAATTTACTTTTCATTATATTCATACAGTGACAAGTGCCAGTGTCCTTCAGGTTCAATTCTTTCTGTGCAATGTGATTAATGCTAATTAGGATATAAAGTAACCCATTTAAATTGAATTTCTCTTTTTTTATTATTTGCTTTCTCATTAGGAATAATAGATCAACTTTTGGTCACTTCTATTGTTTTAAAATGATTCAATTTTTCTAGATTATACTATAATTCATTTCCTCATTTCTTTTCTCTTCTAACCCTGCAATATACCACTTTCTATTCTTCTAATTCATGCTCTCATTTTCACATATTATACCAAGTATACCTGCATAATAATCTCTCAGTGTGAATAATGCCATTTTATATATGTTTTGGGTGCCAACCATTTGGTACAAAGCAAACATTATGTTTTTTCCTGGAGAAATGTATTTCTCCATCTCTCCCCTTTCCTTAGTTTCCTATAACTCTTTGTGGAGGTTTGAGATGGACTTCCACACATCTATTTTATCATGCCTATTGTTGACTTTGTTCAGCTCACGTGTAGGCAGTCCTGTTGGTAAGATTCATGGGTGTGGCTTATGAGACTACTAGGAGACACAGTCTCCCAGAAAACTCTCTAGTTCTCTGCTCTTAAAATAGTTCCACCCTTTACCCTGTAGTGTTTCTGGAGCCTTAGGTATGGTGGTTGATTTCAAAGGTATCTATTGGGACTGAGCTTCATAGCTCTGCCCTTTAACTGTGTGACTTTCGGTATTGACCGCTGCCTGTTGCAAAGTCAAGTTACCCTGATGAAAGGTGAAGATTATAGTTACCTGTGACATAAAGACAAACATTTAGGATGTATTTTGTGATTATAGTATTTTATGAAAGTGAAGGTTGTAGATTCTATACCAAGATTCATGGCTTCATTGGATCTAGGTAGATGTCTACCTTTCCAGTTCCAGGCATCTTTGTTCTCTTGTTATTGACTCTTAATTCCAATTAGAGAGTTGCTAGATACCTCTAAGGCACATATGCCACATATATTCCTTCAAGGATATCTTGCATGACAGCTATTATTGGGGTTCATAGGCATATTAGATGAGTAAGATTAATGTTTCTTTCCCTGTCTTGGAATATTGCATGAGCATCCTGATACCATAAAAGCTAGTCCCGAGGGATAAGACATTCAGATCGGTTATAGCAAAGAAGAGTCTGGGAGCTATTTCTGACCTGTCTTCAGTAATAGGAACTTTTATTCCCCACCTCTGGGAGTCAATGTTTTCCAGTAGAAATAGTATGCAATGCTTTCAAAGTTTCTTGGACAACCCAGACTCATGGGGTTGCTATTGGGATTTTGTTAGATGGTCTTTGGCTTTTGGAAGAAACATTATCAGCACAGATGAGAAATTTCATTTAAATTATATGTGTATATTATACATACATATATTATAAAGTTTTATTTGGGAAGAAATGCTAATAGAGTGATTTTCTATGATTATTAAGATACATCTTCTTATTTTATCTTCCTCCCTTTATTTCTGAATTTATATCCCTGACTGCCCTACATAGAGCCTAAAACCTGTCCATTTTTCTGGTCAGATTACTCATACCTTGTTATTTCCTCTCTGTTCCTCCCACATCCTTCTATCCCAGAAATTCTTACTTTTATTTTTCTGATTTCTGCATTAGCTCCATAATATGTGCTCACATCTGAAGATTTGAGCTAGGAACCTCAGATAAAAAAGATCATGAGTCTTTTGTCTTTTTGAATTTGGGGTACCTCATCCAGTATAATCTTTTCTAGTTCCATCTGTTTATCATCAATATTCATATCTAAATGCAAATTTATTTGCAAGATGTAATTGTCATCTGGGAGGCTTACTACCTCCCTTTGCTAGCCTAGGCTTAGTGCTTGAACCTTCTAGCCTCAGTACAATCTCATTTAGACTTAGAATATTTTCAGGCTCTGAGATTTACTGATGAATAAACTCACACTTTCTAGTTCTTTCTGAACTTCAGCTGTCTGGTTGAACTCCACTGTTCTGACTCAAACTCCTCTTTAAGCTGATTATTTCAAATTAGCATCTCTCAGCTTCTCACAGAACTGCTCTGCTTGATCTCAAATTAACTCTGGAAATTTGTTCTAATCTTCGAGTTTCTTTCTATTCTCTGGCATGTTCTATATTCATAATCTGTGACCTGTCCTTGTAAAACTACCCTGGTAATAATGTAATAATGTTCTCTCCCCCCCCCCGCCGCTATTGTCTCCACTCAGTTGGGCATATCTTATCTCGAACTCATTCTGTCAAATCTCTTCCTCTGATTTGTCACTTTGTGTGTCCCTCAATTAGATGTTACTTTCAAACACGGCTGCATCTTTTATAAACTAACTTTGCCTTCATGATTTGAGATTAAAGGTATATAATAAAGATTTAATCAATCCAGCCAGAGTGGTTACATGAGTATCACTCCAGCCAGATCACACAGACCTGATCAATTTTTGGATATGATCCCTTGTCAGAGCAGCCATGCATTAAAATTTTTCTATACTCATGATTTTATTTTTGTGTACAGCTGAATAATATTCCATTGTATATGTGATTATATAAATATATATGTGTATATTGTGATATTGTGAATATATACACATATGTATATATATATATATATTATTTTCTGGAAGCTACCTTTGGAATAGGGCATGTGACGATTTGCTAGAGTCAATGCTTGAGAGACCATGTGATGTTTGGAAAGTGTATAAATATAAGCCAACACACACTGGGCTATGCTTTGTGGAATTGGTTCATCTTACCTCTAGTTGCTGGCCATCACTGGGTCTTCCTGAAGGTGGTTTGTGGCATTGGTTTGCCTTGCCACTCTTGGATGGTCATTGTTTGTCATTACATCATAGATAGAAACATCACCAAAGAATTTCTGGTGTTCTGGCAGCCTAGTGCCACTTTCGCAGACTAGAGCTGATTGGAAGAGCCTTGCAGCTTCTTCTGGATCAAACTGCCATTGCTGATTTATGAATGGGGATTACAAGTGTATCAAGCTACCACTGCTGATTCATGTGAACTGAATTGCTGATATCCTGACAACACAGACTGTATTTGCTACAGAGAATTATTTCTAAACAGGTCCACATCCTCCTTTGCCCTATTAACCTTTCCTTTCTACTTCCTCTATTGCACAGTGGACTAGAAGAAAGGTTAAAATATTTAAGTACCCTTATTAAAAATGGATTGTGAAAAATCGGTTTACAGCCTCCATACTAGATTTCTGACTTCTATAGATATTCCAATTTAATTAAAACTATCTACATTTTCAAGGCTATCCAAGAAAGTGTGCAGCATTTGTGTTTCTGATAGGGTTACCTCATTCAGAGTGACTATTTCCAGCTCCATCCAAGAAATTCAAAATGAATTTTTTGAATTCATTTTGTGTTATAGCTAAATAATATTTCATTGTGTTTATGTGAAATGTTTGTATTATCAATCAGCTAATGGATATGTAGGTTGTATTCATACTCTGCTTATCATGAATGGAGAGACAATCAGCATGATTGAGAAAGTTTGTTCTTTGAAAATGTGCCCAGAACTGCTATAGATGTAATTCAGGCTGAATAGCATTAATCAGGCCAAAACTAGGAGTTTGGCTAAATCAGTAGTCGTAGGGGAGAGCCTAATACTGTTAATGGACACAGTGATAATCTGCTCAGTAATGTCTTATAGCTGCACCCTAGATTAATGCTTCTCTCAGCAATCATCAGTATGCTTTTTTTTAAATAGTAGACAAGGATTAGTAAAGAGACAAACTGACTATTGTATAAAGGTTAAGAGACATTGAACTTCTCAGATATAAATGGGACACCACAGCCTCTTCCACCAACAATCAGGAATAATTATAGGAGAGTTAGTTATGAAGAAAAAGAGATTAAAATTTTTTGCCCTGGATGTCTGTAGTGAAAGAGTGTTTTCTAGAGGTGACTGGGTGGCAGGACTATTGCACACATGAACTCACAGTGGCTGTGATGTCAGACTCAAGAACTGTAAAAGATCAAGCCAGACAAATAAAATCACAGCATGGTGGACAGAGAAGTTAATAATTTTAATCATTAGCTGAGGGGCTATTGGCAGTTGTGGTCTGCTAGAAAAGGTAGGATCAGTTTCCTTCAGGAATGTGGTTTCTGAAAAGCTATTCATGTTCCAGTAGATAGCCTTACACAAAGGTATAGCACTAAAAGGACTCAGTAGGTTTAAAAACAAATAAAACTAGGAGGAAAAAGTTATAAGGGCTATAGGAAGTGGGAGAAGTTATATGGACATAAACTACCACATTATAAGACATTCTATGATTAAGAAAGAGAAAAATCAGTACTATTGAGTCTCTAAAAATATCACTGATAAAGGAAATTACTGTAGAAACTGAGTGTTCACTGATAAAGGAGCAATTCGAACAGTAAAGGTTTGAGCAGGTAGAATCAACACCAAATCACAGTGGGTGTGATGCCATGCCTCGAATGCCAACGTTCAGGAGGCAGAGATCTGGCAGTCTCTGACAATTTGAGGCCAAGTGAGTTCTATGCTAGCTACAGCTGTGCACTAACACCCTGCTAAAAAGTAAAAAAAAAATAATAATAAAGGTAGGCTTGCTGGGAATCTATTAATCTGAGGATGCTTGACTGCCCAAGTGAGACTGACAGAACAGCTGGTAGACTTGTCCAGAGAAACTGACCCTTATAAAGCTGTTGTCTCTGTGTATCAGCTGTCCATAAACTGCCAAATGCAGTGCCCACAGAGGACCAAGCTCATGCTGTCATCAGGGACAGCACGGAACAGACTAAGGACAAGTTGAGGCCCAAGGCATCTTTCTGTCACTTTATCAAAGTGAGAATTTTCCCAAAGCAAGAATTTCAGCTTCTTTTCAACCTTCAGCCTCATGCAGAGTTTGTGTTTGCTGCCTTTATTCTTAAAATGCATGAAAAGAGGGATTTCTGGAAATTAGTTCACTCCCTTTCCTCAACTAATGACATTCATTTTAATATATTGTTAAGTGTATAATGACTTACAGAAGCAAAATATCTACCATGTCTATTTGAGATCTTCTCAATTGCAAATTTGGATGTTGGTAGCCACTAAAGTAACTTTGTAATTCTGAAATATATTAGTGACCCCCACATGTACTTTAAATCACTTACCAGAAAAGGAATATCTTAAAAAGTAAACATATGAAAAACTAAATGACTATTTATGAGGAGGTAAGGAGAAAGTCCATTATAAAGTTCACTTGGGTTTTTTTTGTTTGTTTGTTTGCTTTGTTTCTGTTTTTTTTTATACAGATCCAGACATAAGGCAGCTACATTCAATGCTACAATTTTAATGGCTAGAGGATTAATTTATTGTCATTTTGAAATATTTTATTAATACATTACTATTATCCAATGGTCCCTTATTTGTCTGTGCTTTAATCAGCCTTGTTAATTTGTTTGTTTCCTTGGTATCATGAGAAATGGAGTAAGATGGAGTCATAATATAGACATTATTTGTCTTTTACTGAAGACCATGTCTGTTTTTTAAGAAAAATTTCAGAAAAACTTAATTTTATTGCATCTCATTGATCCCTTCTGGAAGCTATAATTTTTTTATAGTGTCAAAAATAGTTTTATGATGGATAAAATCCATGGGTTGCAGGGTATTCCCAAGGAGGCAGATTAAAAAGATGGCTAAAGTGAAATTTCTTTGAAATGTAATTTTAAAGGAATGACAAGAACTAAAGATAAATGTATGTTGAAGGAAATCAAGATCATGATATTTTAAGACAATAGATACATAATAAATAGATAGATAGCCTCCACAATTCAATTCAAAACAAATTCTGGTCATCAGTATATGATTACATAGAAAAACTAAATATAAATAGACATCTTGATTGGAGCAAGAAAAATATTGAAGAAATAAACCAGACACAAGTTTTTAAGAAACAAAATAAATATATTGACTATGTATACTGCCTTACCAAATATGTGAAAACAACTCGATGAGACAATACTGTATCCAAAACGTTCATATGTCCACGTCACTTTAAGAGCAGTACTATCTATAAATTGTTCAAACATATATGTATACTCACATATGCAAAAGCAGAAGAAAAAGGTGCAATAGGAATGGCACTTAAAGAAAAGAGATTTAATCTATGACCTGGTTTCTGAAAAGATGGAAATGCATGGCGACCCTGATTTGAGGACATGAGATGAAATGGCAAATCATTCTTTGGCAAGAATTTTATATTTCACATGCCTTGCATATCATAAAATGACTACAGCATGAGTCATTAGGCTATTACTTCTTAGTTTTATTTTCTTTTATCCTTATCTCAATGCTTCGTCATCCTATTACAACCTGGAGCCTAACAAATTATATGCATTATATGTATGAAAAGAGTGTCAGGAGGTAACATAGTAAGAAAATGTCAGTCTCACATGGACATGTTAGATATTTAGTTTCTGTAAGCCACTATCCACTTAACATTATCTTGAAATGATTGTTAGTTGAGAAAACAGAGGGAACTAATTTTCTGTTTTTGTCTATAATGGTAACTGTTAGAGAAAAGTAAGGGCTAGCAGAAATAGTGAATGTAAGAAAAGCAAAGGAAGATGAAAGCCTATGAGGAGGTGAAAACAGATCAACGGAGTGAAAGTCTGAAGATGCAATGTAGAAGCAAGGTATGAAAATGAGAACAAAAATTTTCACTCAGTGATAAACAGACACAGGATCAATCAGATTACAGACAACTGTCATTATTAGAGTTCATAGAGAGGTGAAAATTTACTTGCATATATATATATATCACATTACTTAGAATGGTAACATGACTTGGTCTGAATGGCAGCACGGTAAGCATAGAGAAGTTAATTTGGACCATTCCCCCAAACCATCATGCTGTGGTCAAAAGTGAACGGGGATATTTTTAAAAACTCAGCCAGGACCTGGAATAATAAAATAGGATAGAACACGTATTTAGACAATGAAATGCCCAATCTTCAATCTTTGTATTATTTTGTGTAATCTCACAAGACGTAGCAGGAAAAGGGAGTTTTAATGCCATTTTATTGGATTTTAATTAACCATGGAGAATATAAAACCAACACAATTGAGTTGAAATTACTAGCTACTTAGCCTGGGCCAATGCTTCTTCTAGCTGACCGTAACTTTTCTAGATCTCACCATTTTAACTTCTGAAGATTTAGTTATCTACTTGACTTGAGGAAAAGAAAAAGATTAACTCATTACGTTTTGTAATTTTTTCAGTGATTGAATAACATATGATCAAGTGGACACAAAATGAATGAAGGAAAGAAAGAAAAACATGAGAAACATCCACGAATAGTTATGTAATGATAAAAGTGATGAGAGGGAGTGGGTGGTTTCTTTGTTCTCAGTTTTGTCCTCTTTTTGTTCTGAATGAGAACATGAAAAAGCTCATACAGAAGGGAAACATGGAGCCCTATCTGAATGACATCACTGAGTCACTGAATGGACAAAGCCTCTCACCTCAAACAGGCTCTTACGTGTAATAGTAAAGCTTCATTCTCTCAGCAATTTGAGCTTTTTGTTTTTCCAGAGATAAAAGCATCCTAAAATACGGACATTTTTTCAGTAATTCTTTTTACTCTTCAATGGACATATTGTAAGTATAAACATCATATATATGTACTTTATGTATATATGTATATACATATCACAATCATATTTATCATTAAACATATCACATATTCAGCACAATATATGACATTCTTATACACACAAAAATGTATACACACAGCAATATAGTAATGTGTGTGTGTGTGTGTGTATTCATCTCTTCCTATGATTTAAGCACTCCACAGTTTTGAGAACTTCGCTGTGAATTATTACCGATTCCTCTCAAAAGCTGCAGAAGATAAGGTCAATGTTCTCATAATTTTAACAATAAAGAAGCTAAGACAAAGATCAAATGGTTTATACAAAGGGGTCCACAAATCTGTGCAGAGATTTCCAGCTCCATGCAAGAACTCTTTCTCCCAGGTTCATTGAGGCACAGTTAATGGACAAAATGAATATATATTCTCCAGTGTAGAATGTGATTACATTATAAAGATATACATCTGGAAATGGTTACTCTAATCAAATTACAAAACTATTACCTTAGTTGCCTGTATGTGATGAGAGAACACTTATCTTCTCTTCAATTACTGTAAGTGTAATCCAGTACTCCTCGTAGCCATCATTAACACTTTCAATTTGTTTATAATTCTTTAACCAAACACACAGATGTACTATAATAAACACTAAACTGAAAGCTATAATGTAATGCTGAGGACCTGGTGCAGAGTCCTGTAGTTCCTGTGTTTGCTGCTTTAGTCTCTGAGGTCATATGAGCTTTGCTCCATTAATTTAGAAGGCCTTATGTTCTTGGTGTGCTGCATCACATCTGACTCTAAGACATTTTCTGCATTCACTTCTGCAGGGTTCCTTGAGCACCGAGTGGAGGGAATTGATGGAGAAATCCTATTTAGAGCTGTAAGTTTTGAGCTTTCTCTTTGTGTAATGTCTGGCTGGGGGTATTTGTTCCCATCTGCTACAGGAGGAGGCTTCTCTGATAATGACTGAATAAGGCATTGATTTGTAAGTATAGAATAATATCATTAGAAGTCATTTTATTATTACTGTTTTTAAAAAGAATCGAGTCATTTTATCATTATTTTAAAAAAGAAAAAAAAACAGAAATGTTTGGCTTGATCCTAATTCTCTCTCTACTCTCTGGTTCTGGGTCACTCAAGCAGTGTTAGGTGTGGTTTTCATCTTGTGGAGTGGGTCTCATTTCAAATCAGACATTGTTTAGCTACTCCAACAAGTTTTAAGCCACCTTTGCCATAGCATATTGTGTAGGAAAGATAGACTGTGGGCCAAAGGGTTTGTGACTGGGTTTGTGTTTCTTTTCTTTTCCATTCTGTTTTTTTGGGGGGTGCGGGGGGGAGGATAGGCTTCAAAGTACCATCTTGTACTAAAGATTCCTGAACACAGTGGGGAAGAATCTTCGGAGATGCCAGCTATATCTCTCCACGAAACAGCTGTGTGAGTGTTTGCTCTGATGTTATCTTCAGCAAAGGAGTCTTGCTCTCAGGTTGTGGGGAGCAATCTATCACTTTGGCAACAGCCTGCATTGTTTGAGTGTTTCAGTGAGGCCCATTTACCCAACAACTCAGCTGGAAGTAGGCCAGTTCCAGTACAAGAAGCTTTCTTTGGTGACAAGAACTGGGCAGTTGGGATTGTATCTCTCCTGTTATTGGGAGATGTCATGGGGATGTCTTCATATGTTTTAGGAAGTTTGAACTGCACTAGGTACTACCCTTTCAATGCCTCTCAATAAAACACAACTACAGGATCACAAATGAAAAAATGGTCCTACATCGAACTGAAAAGCACAGGCAAGGAAACAATAGGAAAACAAAAAAGCAATTTATAAAATAGTAGGACATATTTGCAAACCCCATGACTCCACCCAAAGTATGGGAGGCGCTCACTCAACTTACAGGCAACCAAGAACTGAAAACAGGTCTGTCGTGTTTCTGTTCTAGGCTTTCACTGACCTCCATATTGTTGACCACTGGCAGGGTGTCTGCTCACTTCCCCAAGAGTTTGTATAAATTAAGTTGGGGATAAAATAACTTTGGTAATTTAAGTTTTCCTCTAATCAAAATCTCTCAGGAGTGAGCTGGTAGCATATTCTTAGCAAGCTTAATGCTCCTGTTTAACATTTATATAAGACTTCGATTACAGAAAATATTTCTTGCTTCTGTTGACATTTTGACATGGGTTTAAGCAGTTATGGGAGGGATTATCTCTGCTCTGAAAATATGACAAAGAGTTCTGCTAATTGCACAAGAAAATTAACACATTTTTAGCATTGTACTGTCTTAATACTTTCACTACTCTCATTTGAAGCTATTCAAAAGATTAGTTAATACTGAATAAAAACAGACCTTAAATAACTCTGTCCATAGATGATCCCTTTATGGGATTGGTTTCAGTTCTGGCACATTTTGCCATTACTTTCATTGTGACACATTTTTTTCAACCTTCAAGAAGTTTAAATACACGCATTTGATGAAAATATTAGGTTAAAGTCAATTTTGAAAACTTTATTTGATGTTAATTTTTTGCTTATCATAAACATTTTAAAATATTTATCTTTAATTTATTTTTACAATCCTGTCTTTATCCCCTGCCCAGTCTTCCGGCTGACAGTTCCTGATCCCTCTTCTTCTACCTCCTGTCTCCAAGAGGATGTCTCTACCCCACTACCCTTCCCCATCCTCCACACCCCACACCAGGATTCGCTATTCCATGGGGCCTTGAGTCTCTTCAGTGTTTAGATGCATCTTGTCTCACTGAAGCCACATCAGGCAGTTCTCTGCTGTACACATGTCAGGGCCCTCATATCAGCTGGTGTATGCTGCCTGGTTGGTGCTTCAATGTCTGAGAGACCTCAGGAGTCCGGGTTAGTTGAAACTGCTGGTCTTCCTATGGGGTCAACCGCCTCCTCACCTTCTTCCAGACCTTCCCTAGTTCATCCACAGGTGTCCCTGATGTCAGTCTATTGGTTGGGTGTAAATATCTGCATCTGTCTCAGTACCTCTTGGGCTTCTCAGAGGAAAACCATGCTATGTTTCTCTCTGTAACACACCATAGCATCAGTAATAGTTTCATGCCTTAGAGCCTCCCTTTGATCTGGATCCCAATTTGGGTCAGTCACTAAAGATCCTTTCCCTCAAGCTCTTCTCCACTTTTGTTCTTGCTGTTCCTCCAGACAGGAACTATTCTGGGTCAGAGTTTTTGACTGTGGAATGGCAACCCCATCCCTATACTTGATACTCTGTCTTTCTGCTGGAGGTGAATTCTACAAGTACCCTCTCCCCACCATTGGGCATTTAATCTAAGGTCTCTCCCTTTCAGTTCTGAGAGTCTCTCATTTCCACTGGTGCATTCTACAGGGTCCTCCCACCTCCCAAGGTTGCATATTTCCACTTATTCTGCTGGCCTTCCGGGTTTCACTCCTGTGCCCACCCCCAGTGCCTGATCATGTTCCCCAAAGGAAAGCAAATAGTCAAGATTTTACTAAGAAAATACATTTTAACAAAAATACTCTATCAAAGTATTGATTTACCTTTGTTTGCCAAGAACATGCTTCAGACATAAATGATTCTGAGCCCATTTGTTTAAATCTGCCAATCTAGTGCTACAGAAACAATTCATGAGCAATATTTAAAAATATAAGTACATAGGCTGAACTCTGGAATCTAGACTGGGATTATAAAAATATGGTGGTAGGGCTGAAGATGTAGCTTTAAGGTTAAGAGTACTTGGTACTCTTTTAGACACTATAAGTTCGATTTGCAGTCTCCACTAGGTAACTCACCATTTACAACTCCAGATCTACAGGATTTGTCCCCTCTTCTAACTTCCATAGTCAGCAGGCCGGTATACAAGATACATATGTGTATACAAACACGTGCATGCAGTAGTCATACACATAAAATAAAATAAATAAATCTAAAAATGGTTTCAAGAATATCAAGAAAAGTTATGGTATTTGAATCCGCATCTAGATTTCTGAAAGCAAATTAAACCTTTAGTACTCATGAAAACTTTGCTTTATTCTGAAACAATTCAGATAGAAGCAAAAAGATTTCATTCGTGTGTGTGTGTGTGTGTGTGTGTGTGTGTGTGTGTGTGTGTGTAAACAATCATATAAATTGTTTTAATTTATGGAGGTAAAAATCTAGACAAAGATTGTCCTATATTTTTACTTAATTTTGTGCCTAAAAGTAAGAGTTTATATGTATTCAAATTTGCATACAGAGTTTTCTGTATGTGACACTCCTTTACGTCATTTTTCTGTAACATGTTGATTTCTTGAGAGCAGTAATCAATCAGTAAAGTATAACCCTAATTGTCTTAGAGAATAATTACTTTAGCAAAAACATAATTTCTGCAGATTTATAGATTTGAGGCAATTTCTTAATCCATGGTTCTATTTTCACAAATTTTGACTATTGTTTTCTCCTTAATATGAAAACAAATGTTCAAGAAATTCCTACTGAAAAAATATGAGATGATAATAATGAGATTTTGATTAAGTAAAATGGGCACATAATAAAAATTATTTTACAGAAGGCAACATGACCTTATATAGAGAATATGTTTTGAACTCAGACTTGTCAGATGCTGTCTACATGATGTTAGACAAGTTAAGTTTAGTACAATACACTGAAATGGGAGGTTCTGATATTAAAGTCTTTTTCCCAATTGGTTCTTGATTTTTCAGTAAAGAAGTGAGGGGAGGGTAATTGCTAGGGGAAAGAAGGTACAGGCGGGATATCTGGGTCCCAGAAAGAAAGAAGATATGAAGGAGAAAGAAGCTTTTTCTGCCATGCCTTAGAACGAATAGAATGCAACAATCAATCATGTAAGGTTTCTGGAGGAGCTGGGGCTGTGGCCTCCAATAAATGATGTGGCCGAGGATGTGTGGCAGAGGCAGGGTTGGACTAGCCATTAAGTCTAGGACAGGTGATATGGGGTTTATGGAGGGGAAAACAGGAAAGAAGATAACACTTGAAATGTAAATAAATGAAATATCCAATGAAAAACCAGAAAAACAAGCAAACAACAACAACAACAACAAATTTGGGAAGGGCTTTTCCAAGCAGGAAATATCTGCGACCCAGCAATTATACCTAGAAGGCCAGTTTTAAAGTAATACAGCTGTCTCCTGAGAGGCTCAGCCAGAGCATAACAAATACAGAGGTGGATGCTTGCAGTCAACCATTGAACTGGGAACAGGGTCCCCAGTGGAGGAGTTAGAGAAAGGATTGAAGGAGCTGAAGGACTTTGCAACCGCAGAAGAAAACAATACCGGGGCTGGGGATTTAGCTCAGTGGTAGAGCGCTTACCTAGGAAGCACAAGGCCCTGGGTTCGGTCCCCAGCTCCGAAAAAAAAGAACCAAAAAAAAAAAAAAAGAAAAGAAAACAATACCAACCAACCAGAGCTCCCAGGGACTAAACTACCATCCAAAGTGTATACATGGAGAGACATGTGGCACCAGCCTCATATGTAGCAGAGGACGGCCTTGTTCAGTACCAGTGGGAGGAGAAGTCCTTGGTCCTGCCAAGGCTCAATGTACCACTGTAGGGGAAGGCTAGGGCAGGGAGGCAGTAAGGGGTGAGTAGGTGGGTGGAGTAGCACCCTCATACAAGCAGGGGGAGAGAGGATGGGACAGGGGGTTTACGGACAGGAAACCAGAAAGGGAGATAACATTTGAAATGTAAATAAAAAATATCTAATAAAAAAATTACATGACAAGATCTGCGTATGTCTGTCGACTCAAGGGTCTCTGGAGCAGGCTTATGAGGTGCAGTCGCCTCCAGAAGATGAAGGCAGAAAACAGAGACTTCCTTGCTAAGGCAGTAGCATTACACTCACTTCTCGCACTGATAATGTGGGCCTGCACAGTCCAGTCTGGGCAGTTAGCAATTGGACTGTCAGAATACATGTGCATACATATTTGTTGTAATGATTACAACTATCATTATTGCTTGTTTTCAATCTTTATTTTTTTATAAACCAGAAATTTATACCACTCAAACTGTGAATAATAAGGAAACTACAGAGAAGACTTGGTTAATTTCCATTCGATTTTCGCACTTCTCCCACTAGCATCACTATTATACTCTGATATTAATCAATTCCTAAATTGATGGAAATGTGTTTTCTGTATGCCTGCTCTCACACAGATGAAATGTCCAAGTCCTTCTGCTACAAACTCTTCTATACAACTCCAAGATTGCCTTTATCTTCTTCACGCAAATTTCTAATTTTTATACTCACTTTCACTACCTCTCAACTTAATATTTATACTTTTACTTGAATAATCAGGCAAAAGAAAGATATCTATGTATCCTATGTTGGAAAGAAAGTCAAACTGCCACTGTTTCTATATGGCATTGTTTTATACATGGAAAACAAACACTGAAAGTATTAGAACTAATAAACAAATTTAGTAAAGTTCTGTGTAACAAAGTCCATCACACAAAATCAGTAGCAATGTCACATGCGAAAGGAGATGTGCCTGAAGTACTACAGATGAATATACATCCCAGTTACACCAGTTAAAAAATAAAATGGGAATAAAATTAAGCAATGATGTAAGAATCTCTACAAGAAAAACTCTTCTTGATGAGAGAAATTAAATAGTTTCCAACATTTTAAAAGTGCAAAGGTGCTCACAGAGGAATAAGACTGTCAAAATGTCAATACTTTCAAAGGGCATCTGCAGATTCGAGACAGTTCCCATCGAAAACCTACAACATTCTTCATGGCACTAGGAAAACTGGCCTAAACTTACTATAAAAATATGTTGGGAAATATGTGGAAGGCAGCCTAAAAAGAGCAGGAGGCATTAAAACACCTAAGTCCAAAGTAACTACATCATCATTTTATTAGCAAATCATCATTTTATTAGCATAAAAAGAGACTTACATCAACCAATAGAACAAACCCATACAATAAGTGCACTAATTTTATTAGTAAATCATCATTTTATTAGCATAAAAAGACTTACATCAACCAATAGAACAAACCCATATAATAAGTGCACATATCAATAAAGATTGATTTTAAAGAAATTCTATAAGAATTTTCTCCAACAAATAAAAATAGTAATATTGTTTGTTGATATAAAGAATTAAACTAGAAACCCATTTCTCACCAGTAAACCAATATAAGCTGAAACTAGATTAATCTACATTGCTATATTTTTAATGCTGTATATTATCTATTGGTTTACTTATGAGTGTGTGTATGTGCATGTGTGTGCATGTGTGTGTGTGTGTGTGTGTGTGTGTGTGTGTCTGTATGCATGCCCATGCACAAGTGCATGCTCATGTTCATGCACTCATGGATACCTAAAGAGACCAAATGTGTCTCCATTCCACTGTTTCTGAAGTTACAGACCTATGTGAGCCAACTTATGTGGATGCAGGGAATTAAACTCTGGTCCTTTCCAATAACAACAAACATTCTTTTTTATTGGATATTTCTTTATTTACATTTCAAACTTTATCCCCTTTCCTGCTTTCCCGCTGACAACCTATCGCATCCCTTCTCCCCCTGTTCTAATCAGGGCACTCCCACCTAAGCGCTCTTCCCCTCCATCATACCAGCCCTGGCATTCCCCTACACTGGCCCTCTCCTCCCACTAATGCCCAACAAGGCCATCTTCTGCTACATAGGCAGCTGGAGCCATGGGTCCCTCCATGTATAGTCTTTCTTCTACGGTTTAGTCCCTGAAAGCTCTGGGTTGTCTGGTTGGTTGATATTACCATCCTTCCTATGGGGTTGAAAACCCCTTCAGCTCCTTCAGTCTTTTCTATAATTCCTCCACTACAGACCCTGTTCTCAATCAAATGGTTGGCTGCAGGCATTCACTTCTATATTTGTCAGGCTGTGACATAGCTCTCAGGTGACATCTACATCAGCCTCCTGTCAGCACTTCTTAGCATCCAAAATAGTGTCTGGGTTTGGTGGATGTTTAAGAGATGGATCCCAGGTACGGCAAGTCTTTGGAGGGCCTTTCCTTCAGTCTCTGCTCTACCCTTTGTTTCCATGTTTCCTCCTGGGAGTATTTAGTTCCCCATTCTAAGAAGGACTGAAGTATCCACAATTAGGTCTTTCTTCTTCTTTAGTGTTATATGGTCTGTGAATTGAATCTTGGGTATTCCTAGCTTTTGGGCTAATATCCATTTATCAGTGAGTGTATACCATGTGTGTTTTTCTGTTAATGGTTAACCCTACTCAGGATGATATTTTCTAGTTCCCTCCACTTACCTATGAATTTGATGAAGTCATTTTTTTTCAATAGATGAGTAGAACTCAATTGTGTAAATTCACATTTTCTGTATCCATTCCTCACTTGAAGAACATTTGGTTTTATTTACAGATTTTGGCTGTTATAAATAAGGCTGTTATGAACATAGTGGAACATGTGTCCTTTTTATGTGATTAAGTATTTTTGAGTATATGTCCAAAAGTGGTATAGGATGGGTACAAAGGTAGTACAATGTCCAATTTTCGGAGGAAGCACCAGACTGATTTCCAGAGTGGTTGTACCAGTTTGCAATCCCACCAACAATGGAGGGTCTCTTTCTCCACATCCTCGCCAGCATCTGGTGTTACCTGAGCTTTTGATCTTAGCCATTCTGACTGGTGTTGAGGTGGAATCTCAGAGTAGTTTTGATTTGAATTTCCCTGATGACTAAGGATGTTGAACATTTCTTTAGGTATTTCTCAGCCATTCGATATTCCTCAGTTGAGGATTCTTTGTTTAGTTCTGTACCCCATTTTTAAAAGGGTTGATTCCCTGGAGTCTAACTTCTTGAGTTCTTTGTACATCTTGGATATTAGCCTTTTATCATCAGTACAATTGGTAAAGATATTTTCCCAATCTGTTGGTTGCCCTTTGATCCTATTGACAGTATCCTTTGCCTTACAGAACCTTCGCAATTTTACGAGGTCCCATTTTTCAATTGTTGGTCTTAGAGCAAAAGTCTTTAGCATTCTGTTCAGGAAATAGCCCCTGGTGCCCAGGTATTTAAGACTCTTACCCACTTTCTCTTCTATTAGTTTCACTGTATCTGGTTTTATGTGGAGGTATTTGATCCACTTGGATTTGAGCTTTGTACAGTCTATAAAATTGGATAGATTTTGCATTCTTCCTCAGGCTAAGCAGTTGAACCAGCACCATATGTTGAAAATGCTGTCTTTTTTCCAACTGGATGGCTTTAGCTCTTTTGTCACAGATCAAGTGACCACCATTGTAGGAGTTCATTTCTGGGACTTCATTTCTATTCTATTGACCTAACTCCCTGTCTCTGTACCAGTACTATGCAGTTTTTATCATGATTACTCTGTAATAAAGCTTGAGGTCCGGGATGGTGATCCCTCCAGAACTTCTTTTACTGTTAAGAATGGTTTTTGTTATCCTGGGGTTTTTGCTTTTCCAAATGAATATGCAAATTGTTCTTTATAATTCTACAAAGAATTGAGTTGGAATTTTAATGGGGATTGCATTGAATCTGCAGATTGCTTTCAACAAGATGGCCATTTTTACTATATTAATCCTGCCAATCCATGAGCATGGAAGATTTTTTTTCCCTCTTCTGAGATCTTCAATTTTTTTCTTCAGAGGCTTGAAGTTCTTGTTGTACAAATCTTTCACTTGCTTGGTTGGAGTCACACCATGGTATTTTATATTATTTGTGACTATTGTGAAGGATGTTGTTTCCCTAATTTCTCTCTTAGCCTGTTTATCCTTTGAGTAGAAGAAGGCAACTAATTTGTTTGAGTTAATTATATATCCAGCCACTTTGCTGAAGTTATTTATCAGGCTTAGTAGTTCGCTGGTGGTACTTTTGGGGTCACTTAAGTATACTATCACATCACCTGAAAATGGTATTTTGACTTCTTCCTTGCCAATTTGCATCTCTTTGATTTGTTGTTCAATTGCTCTGACTAGGACTTTTGGTATTATATTGAATAGGTAAGAAGAGAGCAGGCAGTCTTGTTTAGGCTCTGATTTTAGTGGAATTGCTTCAAGTTTCTGTTCATTCAGTTTGATGTTGGCTACTCATTTGCAGTAGATTGCTTTTACTAAGTTTAGGTACGGAACTTGAGTTACTGATTTTTGTCAAGACTTCTACATTGAAGGGTTTTTGAATTTTGTCAAATGCTTTCTTAGCATCTAATGAGATGATCATGTGTTTTTTATTTTCTTTGAGTTTGTTAATGTTGTGGATTATATTGATGGATTTTCACATATTGAACCATTAATGCATCCCTGGGATGAAGCCTACTTGATCATGATGGGTGATCATTTTGATGTGTTCTTGGACTTGGTTTGGGTGAATTTTATTGAGTATTTTTCCATTGATATTCATAAGGGAAATTGGTCTGAAGTTCTCTTTCTTTGTTGGGTCTTTGTGTGGTTTAGGTATAAGCCTAATTGTGGTTTCATAGAAGGAATTGGGGTAGTGTTCCTTCTGTTTCTATTTTGTGGAATAGTTTAGACATTATTGCTACTTTCTTTGAAGGTTTGATAGAATTCTACACTACACCCATGTGGTCCTGAGTTAATTTTGGTTGGGAGACTTTTAATGACTGCTTCTATTTCTTTAGGTGTTATAGGACTTTTTAGATGTTTTATTTGATCCTGATTTAACTTTGGTACCTAGTATCTGTGTAAAAAATTCACCCAGTTCTTCCAGTTTTGTTGAGAATAGTCTTTTGAAATAAGATCTGATTTTTTTTTTACTATTTCAGTTTCTGTTGTTATGTCTCCCTTTTTATTGGTCATTTGGTTAATTTGGATACTTTCTCTGTGCTCTCTAGTTAGTCTAGCTAGGTTTATCTGTCTTGTTGAACTTGTTTCTCAAAGAACCAGATCCTGGTTTTGTTGATTCTTTGTATAACTCTTTTTGTTTTACTTGGTTGATTTCAGCCCTGAGCTTGATTATTTTCTGCCATCTACTCCTCTTGGGTGTATTTGCTTCTTTTTGTTCTAGAGCTTTTAGGTGTGCTGTCAAGCTCCTAATGTATGCTTTCTCCAGTTTCTTTTTGGAAGCACTCAGAGCTATGAGTTTTCCTCTTAACACTGATTTCATTGGTTCCCATAAGTTTAGACATGTTGTACCTTCATTTTCATTAAATTCTAAGGCGACTTAATTTCTTTGTTTCTTCCTTGACCAAGTTATCCTTGATAGCTCAGTTTCCAATGCTATGTGGGCTTTCTGTTGTTTTTGTTTTTATTGAATACCAGCCTTTGTTCTTGTTGAGTTGACAGGATGATTGAGATTATTTCAATATTCTTTTATCTGTTGAGGTCTGTTTTGTGACAAATTATATGGTCAATTTTGAAGAAGGTACAATGTGGTGCTGAGAAGAAGGTATATTCCTTTATTTTAGATTAAATGTTCTATGGACAGTTGTTAAATCTATTTGGTTCATAATTTTGGTAGTTTCTGTTTACTTTCTCTTTCCATGATATGTCCATTGATGAGAGTAGTGTGTTGAAGACTCCCACTATTACTTTGTGAGGTGAACTGTGTGCTCCCTTTCATAGAGTTACTTTTATGAATATGGGTTTCCTTGAATTTTGGAGCATAATCTTGGTAGATTTTTCCTTTGATGAATATGAAGTATTCTTTCTTAACTTTTGATACTTTTGTTTGAAAGTCTATTTTATTCCTTATTAGAATGGCTATTCCAGCTTATTTCTTGATACCATTTGCTTGGAAAATTTTTGTCCAGTCTTTTACTCTGAAAAAGTGTTTATCACTCAGGTGTATTTATTGTATGCAGCAAATGCTGGGTCAGCATATGTAACCAGGCAGTTGGTGTATATCTTTTTATTGAGAAATTGAGCCCATTGATGTTAAGAGATATTAAAGAAAATTGATTGTTGCTTCCTGTTATTTTTGTTGTTAGGGATGGAATTATGTTTGTGTGGCTATCTTCTTTTGTGTTTGTTGAAAAAAAGATTACTTTCTTGCTTTCTTTAGGGTCTAGTTTCCCTCCTTGTGTTGGAGTTTTCCATCTATTATCCTTTAGTAAATCTGGATTTGTGGAAAGATATTGTATATACTTGGTTTTGTCATGGAATATCTTCATTTCTCAGTCTATGGTAATTGAGGGTTTTGGTGGATATAGTAGCCTGGGCTGGCATTTGTGTTCTCTTAGGATCTGTATGACATCATCCCAAGAGCTTCCGGTTTTTATAAGTCTCTGTTGAGAAGTCTGGTATACTTCTGGTAAGTCTGCTTTTATATGTTACTTGTCTTCTTTCCCTTAGTGTTTTTTAATATTCTTTCTTGTTTTGTGTGTTTGTTGTTGTGATTATGATGAGATGGAATGAATGTCTTTTCTGGTTGAGTCTATTTGGAGTTCTACAGTGCCTTTGTATTTTCATGGGAATCTCTTTCTTTATTTTAGGAATGTTTTCTTCTATAATTTTTTTGAAGATATTTACTGGACAAAGTTTATTCCAAAGTTTATTCCAAAGTTGAGAATCTTTGCTCTCTTCTATACCTATTATCCTTAGGTTTGCTCTTCTCATTGTGTCCTGAATTTCCTGGATGTTTTCAGTTAGGAGATTTTTGCTTTTTGCATTCCTTTGGCTATTGTGTCAGTGTTTTCTATGGTATCTTTTGCCCCCGAGATTCTCTCTTCAATCTCATGTATTCTGTTGATGATGCTTGCATGTATGATTCCTGATCTCTTTCCTAGGTTTTCTATCTCCAGGGTTGGCTCCCTTTGTGATTTCTTTATTGTTTCTGTTTGCATTTTAAAATCCTGGATGGTTATCTTCAATTCCTCCACCTGTTTGGTTGGGTTTTCCTGTAATCTTTAAGAATTTTTGTGTTTCTTCTTTAGAGTTGGTACCTGTTTACCTGTGCTCTCCTGTATTTCCTTAAGGGAGTTATTTATATCCTTCCTAAAGTCTTCTTTCATGATCATTACATGTGACGTTAAATCTGAATCTTGCATTTCTGGTGTGATGGGTTATCCAAGACTTACTGTAGTCGGAGAACTAGGTTCTGATGATGTCAAGTAGCCTTGGTTTCTGTTGCATATGTTCTTTAGCTTGCCTCTCATCCTTTGGTTATCTTTAGTTTTTACTTGCCCTTGCAGTCTCTGAGTAGAGCCTATCCCTCCTGTGATCCTGGTTGTGTCAGAACTCCCCAGAGTCCACCTGTCTCTGTGATCCTGTGATTTTGGGATCCTGTGATCCTGAGATCCTAGGTGTGTCAGAGCTCCTGGGAGTTAAGCTGCCCCTGGAATCCTGAAATCCTGGTGTGACCAAGCTCCTGAGATCCTGTTCTGTCACAGCTCCTAAGAGTGAAGCCTTCTCAGGGTGTTACAAGAGTGGGGATTGGGGGGAGCCAGAGTCATGGGTTTTCTCTAGTCACTGGTTCAAGTTGGAAGGAACCCTTGCTTCTGGATGGTAGGGATTTGTGTTTCCTGGTTCCTCTCGGGGTCCCAAGTATGCTGGATATTGGGAAAGATGTTTTAACCTCAGGTCACAGGTATGCTGGGTGTTGGGAAAGATGTTGTAATCTCAAATGTGATCTTGAGTGTCAGAGCTCCAGTGCTTCTGGTTGTGCCCTATCTCCTGGGAGTCAAGCTTCCTCTGTGATCCTGTGATCCTGGGCATTTCTGAGTACCTGGTAGTCTGGCTCTCTCTAGGTATTGTAAGAGTGGACACAGAGCCATCCACCCAGTTCTGTTCTGGATACAGGTTCAAACTGTGATCCGGGGAGTGTTAGAGCACCTGTGATCCTGGAAGTGTTAAAGTACCAAGGAGTCCTCTGGGTGTTCTGGGACTAGGTGCAGAGCACATGTCCAAGGTCTGCTCAGGGCCAACAACAAACATTCTGAACTGCTAAACAGTCTCTTGAATTCCCAGCTAAAGGCAAGCATTCAGTGAAGCAATTTAAGTATAAGGAAAAAAATGAATTTTTTTTTAAATATTTGAAATGTGTTAAAGATTTTTGGGGAAAATCCAAAAGTCAGGAAATAAAATGAAAGAATTCACTGGGTGCATCAAGAAAAAGGAAAATTCTCCATAGCAAAGTAATTAGCCAATATCTTGAAAAGACAACTGTACCAATGAAAAAATATTTGAAAATATATATCATATAAAAGGTGTTTATTCCAAAATATGAAGAACTTGTAAAACTCTACAAAAATAAAATAATATAAAATAAAAATAACTTCAGTGAAAAGGGATACTGCCCTAAACATCATTCTCCAATATAAGACACATTTAAATTGTCAATCACAAGATTCAGGAGTGTTCAAAGCATTGAGAATATTTAAATAAAACCCACAATGAAAGAATACCTCATCCCAGTAAGAAAAGCTACTGTCAAAAAAGACAAAGAATAAAGTGTCTTTGGAGAATATGGACCAATGGTAACCCTGTGTTACACTGATAAGCATATAAATTAGTATAGCCATGATCAAGAGCAGGGTGAATTAGTTCAACAAGAAAAAGAAGAAAATAGAAGTGCCAGACTACATGGCATCATCGGAGCCGAATTCTCCCACCAAAACAAACATGGAATGTCCAAACACACCAGAAAAGCAAGATCTAGTTTCAAAATCATATTTGATCATGGTGCTGGAGGACTTCAAGAAAGATGTGAAGAACTCCCTTAGAGAAACACAGGAAAACATTAATAAACAAGTAGAAGCCTACAGAGAGGAATTGCAAAAATTCCTGAAAGAATTCCAGGAAATCATAAATAAACAAGTAGAAGCCCATAGAGAGGAGTCACAAAAATCCCTGAAAGAATTCCAGGAAAACACAATCAAACAGTTGAAGGAATTAAAAATGGAAATAGAAGCAATCAAGAAAGAACACATGGAAACAACCCTGGATATAGAAAACCAAAAGAAGAGACAAGGAGCTGTAGATACAAGCTTCACCAACAGAATACAAGAGATGGAAGAGAGAATCTCAGGAGCAGAAGATTCCATAGAAATCATTGACTCAACTGTCAAAGATAATGTAAAGCAGAAAAAGCTACTGGTCCAAAACATACAGGAAATCCAGGACTCAATGAGAAGATCAAACCTAAAGATAATAGGTATAGAAGAGACTGAAGACTCCCAGCTCAAAGGACCAGTAAATATCTTCAACAAAATCATAGAAGAAAACTTCCCTAACCTAAAAAAAGAGATACCTATAGGCATACAAGAAGCCTACAGAACTCCAAATATTGGACCAGAAAAGAAACACCTCCTGTCACATAATAGTCAAAACACCAAATGCACAAAAAAGAAAGAATATTAAAAGCAGTAAGGGAAAAAGGTCAAGTAACATATAAAGGCAGACCTATCAGAATCACACCAGACTTCTCGCCAGAAACTATGAAGTCCAGAAGATCCTGGACTGATGTCCTACAGACCCTAAGAGAACACAAATGCCAGCCCAGGTTACTGTATCCTGCAAAACTCTCAATTAACATAGATGGAGAAACCAAGATATTCCATGACAAAACCAAATTTACACAATATCTTTCTACAAATCCAGCACTACAAAGGATAATAAATGGTAAAGCCCAACATAAGGGGGCAAGCTATACCCTAGAAGAAGCAAGAAACTAATCGCCTTGGCAACAAAACAAAGAGAATGAAAGCACACAAACATAACCTCACATCCAAATATGAATATAACAGGAAGCAATAATCACTATTCCTTAATATCTCTCAACATCAATGGCCTCAACTCCCCAATAAAAAGACATAGATTAAAAAACTGGATACGCAACGAGGACCCTGCATTCTGCTGCCTACAGGAAACACACCTCAGAGACAAAGACAGACATTACCTCAGAGTGAAAGGCTGGAAAACAAATTCCAAGCAAATGGTCAGAAGAAGCAAGCTGGAGTAGCCATTCTAATATCAAATAAAATCAATTTTCAACTAAAAGTCATCAAAAAAGATAAGGAAGGACACTTCATATTCATCAAAGGAAAAATCCACCAAGATGAACTTTCAATCCTAAATATCTATGCCCCAAATACAAGGGCACCTACATATGTAAAAGAAACCTTACTAAAGCTCAAAACACACATTGCACCTCACACAATAATAGTGGGAGATTTCAACACCCCACTCTCATCAACGGACAGATCATGGAAACAGAAATTAAACAGAGATGTAGACAGACTAAGAAAAGTCATGAGCCAAATGGACTTAATGGATATTTATAGAACATTCTATCCTAAAGCAAAAGTATATACCTTCTTCTCAGCTCCTCATGGTACTTTCTCCAAAATTGACCATATAATTGGTCAAAAAACGGGCCTCAACAGGTACAGAAAGATAGAAATAATCCCATGCGTGCTATCAGACCACCACGGCCTAAAACTGGTCTTCAATAACAATCAAGGAAGAATGCCCACATATACTTGTAAATTGAACAATGCTCTACTCAATGATAACCTGGTCAAGGAAGAAATAAAGAAAGAAATTAAAAACTTTTTAGAATTTAATGAAAATGAAGGTACAACATACCCAAACTTATGGGACACAATGAAAGCTTGCTAAGAGGAAAACTCACAGCGCTGAGTGCCTGCAGAAAGAAACAGGAAAGAGCATATGTCAGCAGCTTGACAGCACACCTAAAAGCTCTAGAACAAAAAGAAGCAAATACACCCAGGAGGAGTAGAAGGCAGGAAATAATCAAACTCAGAGCAGAAATAAACCAAGTAGAAACAAAAAGGACCATAGAAAGAATCAACAGAACCAAAAGTTGGTTCTTTGAGAAAATCAACAAGATAGATAAACCCTTAGCCAGACTAATGAGAGGACACAGAGAGTGCGTCCAAATTAACAAAATCAGAAATGAAAAGGGAGACATAACAACAGATTCGGAGGAAATTCAAAAAATCATCAGATCTTACTATAAAAACCTATATTCAACAAAACTTGAAAATCTTCAGGAAATGGACAATTTCCTAGACAGATACCAGGTATCGAAGTTATATCAGGAACAGATAAACCAGTTAAACAACCCCATAACTCCTAAGGAAATAGAAGCAGTCATTAAAGGTCTCCCAACCAAAAAGAGCCCAGGTCCAGACGGGTTTAGTGCAGAATTCTATCAAACCTTCATAGAAGACCTCATACCAATATTATCCAAACTATTCCACAAAATTGAAACACATGGATCACTACCGAATACCTTCTATGAAGCCACAATTACTCTTATACCTAAACCACACAGAGAAACAACAAAGAAAGAGAACTTCACACCAATTTCCCTTATGAATATCGACGCAAAAATACTCAACAAAATTCTGGCAAACTGAATCCAAGAGCACATCAGAACAATCATCCACCATGACCAAGTAGGCTTCATCCCAGGCATGCAGGGTTGTTTTAATATACGGAAAACCATCAACGTGATCCATTATATAACCAAACTGAAAGAACAAAACCACATGATCATTTCATTAGACGCTGAGAAAGCATTTGACAAAATTCAACACCCCTTCATAATAAAAGTCATGGAAAGAATAGGAATTCAAGGCCCATATCTGAACATATTAAAAGCCATATACAGCAAACCAGTTGCTAACATTAAACTAAATGGGGAGAAACTTGAAGCAATCCCACTAAAATCAGGGACTAGACAAGGCTGCCCACTCTCTTCCTACTTATTCAATATAGTTCTTGAAGTTCTAGCCAGAGCAATCAGACAACAAAAGGAGGTCAAGGGGATACAGATCAGAAAAGAAGAAGTCAAAATATCACTATTTGCAGCTGATGTGATAGTATATTTAAGTGATCCCAAAAGTTCCACCAGAGAACTACTAAAGCTGATAAACAACTTCAGCAAAGTGGCTGGGTACAAAATTAACTCAAATAAATCAGTTGCCTACCTCTATACAAAAGAGAAACAAGCCGAGAAAGAAATTAGGGAAACGACACCCTTCATAATAGACCCAAATAATATAAAGTACCTCGGTGTGACTTTAACAAAGCAAGTAAAAGATCTGTACAATAAGAACTTCAAGACACTGAAGAAGGAAATTGAAGAAGACCTCAGAAGATGGAAAGATCTCCCATGCTCATGGATTGGCAGGATTAATATAGTAAAAATGGCCATTTTACCAAAAGCAATCTACAGATTCAATGCAATCCCCATCAAAATACCAATCCAATTCTTCAAAGAGTTAGACAGAACAATTTGCAAATTCATCTGGAATAACAAAAAACCCAGGATAGCTAAAGCTATCCTCCACAATAAAAGGACTTCAGGGGGAATCACTATCCCTGAACTCAAGCAGTATTACAGAGCAATAGTGATAAAAACTGCATGGTATTGGTACAGAGACAGGCAGATAGACCAATGGAATAGAATTGAAGACCCAGAAATGAACCCACACAGCTATGGGCACTTGATTTTTGACAAAGGTGCCAAAACCATCCAATGGAAAAAAGATAGCATTTTCAGCAATTGGTGCTGGTTCAACTGGAGGTCAACATGTAGAAGAATGCAGATCGATCCATGCTTATCACCCTGTACAAAGCTTAAGTCCAAGTGGATCAAGGACCTCCACATCAAACCAGACACACTCAAACTAATAGAAGAAAAACTAGGAGCATCTGGAACACATGGGCACTGAAAAAAATTTCCTGAACAAAACACCAATGGCTTACGCTCTAAGATCAAGAATCGACAAATGGGATCTCATAAAACTGCAAAGCTTCTGTAAGGCAAAAGACACTGTGGTTAGGACAAAACGGCAACCAACAGATTGGGAAAAGATCTTTACCAATCCTACAACAGATAGAGGCCTTATATCCAAAATATACAAAGAACTCAAGAAGTTAGACCGCAGGGAGACAAATAACCCTATTAAAAAATGGGGTTCAGAGCTAAACAAAGAATTCACAGCTGAGGAATGCCGAATGGCTGAGAAACACCTAAAGAAATGTTCAACATCTTTAGTCATAAGGGAAATGCAAATCAAAACAACCCTGAGATTTCACCTCACACCAGTGAGAATGGCTAAGATCAAAAACTCAGGTGACAGCAGATGCTGGCGAGGATGTGGAGAAAGAGTAACACTCCTCCATTGTTGGTGGGATTGCATACTGGTACAACCATTCTGGAAATCAGTCTGGAGGTTCCTCAGAAAATTGGACATTGAACTGCCTGATGATCCAGCTGTACCTCTCTTGGGCATATACCCAAAAGATGCCCCAACATATAAAAAAGACACGTGCTCCACTATGTTCATTGCAGCCTTATTTATAATAGCCAGAAGCTGGAAAGAACCCAGATGCCCTTGAACAGAGGAATGGATACAGAAAATGTGGTACATTTACACAATGGAATATTACTCAGCTATCAAAAACAACGACTTTATGAAAGTTGTAGGCAAATGGTTGGAACTGCAAAATATCATCCTGAGTGAGCTAATCCAATCACAGAAAGACATACATGGTATGCACTCATTGATAAGTGGCTATTAGCCCAAATGCTTGAATTACCCTAGATGCCTAGAACAAATGAAACTCAAGACGGATGATCAAAATGTGAATGCTTCACTCCTTCTTTAAAAGGGGAACCAGAATACCCTTGGCAAGGAAGAGAGAGGCAAAGATTAAAACAGATGCTGAAGGAACACCCATTCAGAGCCTGCCCCACATGTGGCCCATACATATACAGCTACCCAATTAGACAAAATGGATGAAGCAAAGAAGTGCAGACCGACAGGAGCCGGATGTAGATCGCTCCTGAGAGACACAGCCAGAATACAGCAAATACAGAGGCGAATGCCAGCAGCAAACCACTGAACTGAGAATAGGACCCCCGTTGAAGGAATCAGAGAAAGAACTGGAAGAGCTTGAAGGGGCTCGAGACCCCATATGTACAACAATGTCAAGCAACCAGAGCTTCCAGGAACTAAGCCACTACCTAAAGTCTATACATGGACTGACACTGGACTCTGACCTCATAGGTAGTAATGAATATCCTAGTAAGAGCACCAGTGGAAGGGGAAGCCCTGGGTCCTGCTAAGACTGAACCCCCAGTGAACTAGACTGGTGGGGGGAAGGCGGCAATGGGGGGAGGGTTGGGAGGGGAACACCCATAAAGAAGGGGAGGGGGGAGGGGGATGTTTGCCCGGATACCGGGAAAGGGAATAACACTCGAAATGTATATAAGAAATACTCAAGTTAATAAAAAAAAAATGTAAAAAAAAAAGAAGTGCCAGGTGAGGATTCTAGATCCAGGCAATGCATTTTACTGGCTGACTTTGTGTCAATTTGATGCAAGCTGAAGTTATCACAGAGAAAGGAGCCTCAGTTGAGGAAATGCTTCTATGAGACCCAGCTGTAAGTCATTTTCCCAACTGGTGATCAAGGCGTTCCGGGGTGCGGGGGTGCGGGGATGGGGGGTGGGGGGTGAGGGTGGGGGGTGGGGATCCAGCCCATTAGGGGGCTGTACTATCGCTGGGCTGGGAGTCTTGGGTTCTATAAGAGAGAGAACTGAGCAAGTCAGGGAAAGCAAGCCAGTCAGTAAAAATCTCTCCATGGCCTCCCCATCAGCTCCTGCTTCCAAACCTGAGCTCCAGTCCTGACTTCCTTTGGTGATGAACAGCTGAAATAAACTGAATAAACCCTTTCCTCCCCAACTTGCTTCTTGGTCCTGATGTTTGTGCAGGAAAAGAAAGCCTGCCTAAGACATGAATCTAGTGTACCAAAGAGTATCTGCAGAGTCATGTGCATTGCAGCACTGTTCAGAAAAGCCAAGAAGAAATGGAAGCAACATGTCATCAGCTAAGAAATGGACAGAAAATATGATGAGTACGTGTAGTAGAGTACTATTTAACTAATAAAGAATTATATTGCCATTTGAATCTGTGTAGTTGGTTATAAACATTGTATGTTAATTGAATTATGCCAGACTCCAGAAAATAAGTAAAATCTCAAAATATTAATCACATAGAGGTTGACATAGAATGGTGATTTGCAAAGGCTCCATTTATAGTTTCTTTAGTAAAGGTCAGTAATTTGTTCTTAAATAACTTCCAATAATAAGTATACCTACTGATAAAAATGTATATAATAACTATAAGAGTGATCAGCCTACTGTTTGCACCATTCTTCAGAAGTGTCTTTTAATATTTTCCATTGTAGATAAATGGTATCTGATCTTATGTTGAAGTCCTTGATCCATTTGCAGTGAGTTCTGTGCAGGGTGGTAGATATGGATCTATCTCCATTCTTCTATTATACAGCCACCCAGTGTGACCAGTGTCTTTTGTTGAAGATGTCCTACCTTCATATGTATTTTTTCTTCTTTATTAAAAGGCAGGTGTCTGTGTCTACAATTATGACTGAGCCTTCGGTTTGATTCCACGGTTTATCATCTCTTCCTTCACACCAGAAAATATGCCATGCTATTTTTATCCCTATAGCTCTGTAGTACAGTTTGAAATCTGGGAACGTGATACCTCCAGGAATTCATCTATTTTTATAATACTGTTTCAGCTATTCTGTGTGTGTATGTGTGCATGTGTGTGTGTGTGTACATGTGTGTGCATTTCCATATGAAGTTAAGATTATGTTTCTATTTCTGTGAATAATTTTGTTGAATTTTTGCTGGGAATTGCATCGAATGTAAAGATTTCTCATCACAATATTCATTCTGTTTATCTATAGGCAGGTGTATATTTCCAACCTGGCATGACTGCAATCATTTTAGTTGTAACTGCTGTCTTGCCTAAAAGATACCACTGATATGCATGCTACACTCTACATGACAAAATTATTAGATGTCAATCATATGTTTGTGCCAAGCAGCAATGTGGTATATATTCTGATACTTGATATATTATTACTCTGAGAAATGGAGCCAACACATTTGGCCATTTAGTCTCATTTGTCTACTTTATCAATAAATTACTTCCTTTTGCTAAATTCTCCGAGGTTCATCTGTCTTTTTCTTGCCTTAGACACTCTATGGCCAGTGCATGCTTAATAAATTACTTTTTCTGTAGTATTGTATTTGTCCTTTATTTCCTCGGTCACACTGACCTGTGCTTTAGGTAGCCTGTTTCTAGTTGAAATAAAAGAATTTTCCTAATACAATGTTTTTCAAATGTATTAATTTATTTGAATTATCAAGGGAAGCAATCCTTGCCATAGTGATTTTAGTAAATACATCTTGAATTAATCATTAAAAACAAAAGCATCAGACTCTAAAAAATTAACAAGCTAAAAATGTAAGTGCAAAAAGAGTCTCAAATAACACTTTAGCGTTATTTAAGTGAGGTATGTATAGGAAGAAGCAAGGGGTGGATTCAAAGTTTTATTTTTCAGGATCAGTCAGCTATAGAACGCATATGGAACCATCCAGACAGAATGAAAATCTGAGGAGATCTTACCAGGATCATTGCCTGAAACAATCATTTATGTCCTTTTTAATTTTCCACCTCTTAGAAAAGCCAATTGGCTGCATCTTACATCACCTCATTCCCTAATTTGGTTTACCCAACATTGTCTCCTCCACCTCTATGTGTATGTGTGTGTATGTGCACTCACACATTTGGATGGGTATGCTTGCCTTACAATAATGTATGTGCATGCTCAGTTATGAGGATGATGTCAGCAATCATCCTCTATAGCTCTTCCACCTTCTTCAAGGGGGCAGATTTTGTTAAACTCAGTGTTCACTACGATGGCTACTTTTGCTAGCCCAATTATCCCATGTAATTTCAGGGCTGAAATTACAGGCAGGCCTCCATGCCCATCCAATATTTATGTAGTTTTTTGAGAATCATAATTGTGGTCCTCATATTTGTGTGACAAGTGCATTAAACACTAAGCCAGACCCCTAGCCCACAATCCATACTTTAATGCCCTTAAAAACTTCTACTATAATTAAGTCCAAACTAAATGAAAGAGAAGAATTAGTAATAGAATTAAAAGAATCTGTTAACAAGTCAATGCAATTAAATCAGAATTAAACTATTATTCCTTTTTATCAGTCTGAAAAAAGTGGAACAAGTTGTTAGTGATTTAATGTTGTCAGAGCATTTTTTAACATAGAAATTTACAGGAAAAATACAGAATGACGATTCAGAATGTACAAGGTGTCTCAAGATCATTTTTTTCATTGAGTTCTTCTCCAAATATTTCAACAGTAAGAGTACTGTTCATTCTATTAAAAAATGAGCACAGGACTGATTCAGGACATTGGTTACTTCCATGAGTCAAAGAGCACGCAACTGTTGGGGTGGATGGATCAATCTATAAAGGTAATATCATCACTCGTCAACAAGATTATTTGGAAAATAAAGTAAAGAAGCCAGGTTCTTCAAAGACAGAGACGCTTCTAAGAAGGTATGAATATTGGAGCCAACAAGAACTATCTTTTATCCTTTATTATGGAGCCCCACGGCCATGTGATCTATGGTTCAAAACTTGATAAAGATACAAGTGAACTGAATGTGCCATCTCAAGGTGCCTGGGCAGGCCAATATATAATGCATGAACATTATATATTGTGTTATCTGTTGCCCAATATTATTTCTCAGCATTTAATATCTTCTCTTCAGTATCACAGACTATACCTCCAGTTCTTGCTTAATATAAAAAGATTCCAGAGTGATGCTCTTTTAGTTTAGGTTGGTTGCTATGGTACAAACTTTGCATACAACTATTGCTAGAACATTCTTTAATTGTGAATGCGATCCATTTTGGTTTATGTTCACAAACTATCCAATAAGTGGTTACAGAAAAGTAGAAACAAATGATACAAAGTTCGTATAGATAAGACGCAATCAATTTAGAAAAAGCAAGTTAGAGACTATTTCTGAAAAGTGTCAAAAGTAATATTTTAGACATCATTACTATTACTGTGTGGTCTGGCTTTATTTTGTAGTTTTTTAATGGCTGGATAAAAGGTAAAGTATCTTTAAAAATAACAGTTCTTAAAATTGTCAAAATATATTTATTAGTTTTGAATTCTACAATAATGACATACTAGTTATTGGATTTATTCAAAATTTCAAAGTAAATTGGTTTTCAAATTTAAGTGGTAAATCATAGTAGACTTAATATACTTTCAGTTGCCTTATGGGTATTGTTGATGGTATCCTCCTTAAAAAAACCAGCTTCTTAAGTAGGGCTTGTTCCCTGGATATGCTGAATTTTATGTAACTAATGTAAATAGAAAGTCGCTTTACATAATCTGTTGGGAACTCTAAATAGATAATTCATAGGGAACTACATAAAAAAATCTATTAATTTATTTTCAGTTTATGAACAAAATTTACAGGTAATATGCCAAACATCTACAACATTATATCAAGATATAAAATTGAAATTTGAGCATATAGATGGGTTACATTACTATCTTCTTCTGCATTGTTCATATTCATAAAAACTGGAATCAATTCTACATAAACACACTGATAGAAATCTTGCATAAAGGTCTCATCAGTTAAATTTAAAATTAAACAAAATTTTTTTTAGTATAAATAGTGCACAGGGCACAAGCTATTCTAATAAACATAAACATATACACTTATAATTTTTTTTAAATCTGAAATTAAATTTAGTACGGTATCATGTATTTTTATTTGACCTATGTGGCAAGTCTAACTTGAGTTTATAGCAGAAATTTACTATAAAAATGTATTTCTGAGTTATGATAATTAATTTGGCAACATAATGTCAGAACAGTCCATCAATAGACTGTAAGAATCTTCATGGACACTGTGTACAAATTTTCATGATGAAGAAAAAAGTGTCCTACTTGCACTTCAACCCAGAGACCAGATTATTTTTTCTAGCCAGTTTAGTCCCCAGGACTGCCTCAGTCACTATAAATGAAAGGAATTGGCTGTGTCTTCTCCATTCCCCAAGTAGGTGTTTATCACCTTTGTCATCTTTACCTTGTCTCCTAGGGTTTCCTTGTAATGGGCTCGGCTGTTAATGCCAGAAAAACACGAAGAGATTCTGTTGTCATAAAAGTGCTGCAAACATGTTTTATTATACACTGTGGTGATATAGCTAGCTTAAAAAGCAATCTTTCAAACCATCAAGAGAGGAAGGAAGAGCTGCTGAAACTCAGAAAAGATAAAAATAGAAAGTTAAACTGCAGCGGATTCCAACTTCATGCTTTCAACAGCTTCCTTTCTCTCAGAGTTTTAATAGCTTAACTTTAAAGAAATAGTGAGTGGAGGAGAGGAGAAAGGGCTTAACACAATTGTGTCTGTATCTACAAAGAAAATTTAAGGGAAGCAAAAAGGCTAATTAATGAAGGGAAAGGATGGCTGAATAAATAATTCATCTAAACACTATCTGGTCTCATGGCCTTAAAAGTTAATCATAAGACGCAAAAAAAAATTATATGTGTTATTGTAAAAGTTTAAAGTAGCCTCTCTCTGTTTCTTTCTCTCTCTCTTTCTTTGTGAGTGTGTCAGAATGTGTGTGTGTGTGTGTGTGTGTGTGTGAGAGAGAGAGAGAGAGAGAGAGAGAGAGAGAGAGAGAGAGATGTCTGTTTCTTCCTTTCTCTCTTTTTCTTTTAAACAGTGTCTGCTATATCCTGGTCATGCCTTGAATTTTCAAAGCAAGAGGAAATGAGAATGACACATCATATCTTTCTCATTCTTTTTAACTGCCTCAGCCTCTGGAAGTATCCGGTCCTATCAGACAAGGTTTTAGGTGCTGATGAGAGGATGCTCAGATCTTCCTGTTGTTAGGCAGATATTCTACTCACTGCTCTACATCCTCAGTAGGAAGGTTTAATGGTGGTAGCTTTTTTAATATTTTGTCTCATCTAAATTACGTCAACTGACATAATTTTAGTTATAGGAACACAATACAGGAAGATTTTAGGATAAAATAACTACATGCTACTATTATGGGCACAGCCTTGCAGCCTTAGCTTATCACTTGTGGATTTTTTTGCTTATAGAGCCGAAGAGTTTCAGAGGATTTCAAAAACACTATATTTGCTCCAATACTAAGCATTACTAATTACACATGCATTATGGGACACACTTGTAAAGTGCAATGATGTATGCAAAGTTCTTAAAACAGTGTTGCTTGGTTGGATTTATGTTTAATTAATGCATCTTCCTTGGATGGGTGTACGGGATTTGTGCCTTTGTTCTTCGCTATGCTGCTCTTCAGATATGGCAAAACCACTAAAAGTGAATCTACTACAGGGAAATTATGTCACTAGGGTGGAGGACCAGAGTGGACTAAATGGTAAAGGGGGAAAGCAGCCATGAGAATGTGAATGTGGCTTCTTCTGCTTCCTTAATGTTTCTGTCTCTTCTTTCTCTTGTATATCATGTTAGGACCTAAGTAGAAGTCCTCATCAGGACGCAGATACTTTTGCAGTTACCTAAGATGCTTTTCAGTCTCTAGAGATGTCTAATTCAGTCTCTAGAATTAACCTTACTAGTTTATAAAGTATAAAGTAACATCTCTTCTGACATAATTATTGACTATAATAGCATCCATTCCTTCAAGTTTACAGAAGGTCATATGAAGTTTTGGAACTTAGACCTGTTAACAATAGTCAGAGCATTATACCATAAAGAACAGGAAAAGAAATGATATAATTGTACATTTATTCATTCATCAAACTCACACTAAACAACCATCATATATGTAGCTAGATTTGAGCTAGATTTCCACCCTGGGTAAACTAGATTTGTACTATTACAGCAGGTGCTGCAAATGTAACAGTCAGGCATGTTCAATCTACCATATTACAGCACATTGTCATGAGGCACAGATGTCATGTCTCACACCTGAGTTATGAAACACTAGCAAAAAAGAATCATAATATTTTGAATAAATTTATCCTTTTGTGTTGGGCTATATTCATGGCTGTCCTTGGATGGATAAATGGGCCATAGGCTGGGCATGGCAGATGCTTGGGCTAAAAGTTTTACCAAGTCCAGGAAAAGACAGAAAATATGTCATATTTGGCATAAATACTTCTGCTCAGTCTTGAAAGACATTCACATGTTATTCAGAAGAGAAAGGCTATTCAAATGGAGGTTGTGATTTTTAAAATGTAGAAATTGAAAAACAAAACAATAACAAAAAGAATTCAGAATTATTTAGGAGAGAAGAATGGACTGGGTTGCCTGAAAAAGAGACAAAATTATTGATTAATGATCTGCATTAGTGAAAAGGCTTGAGTAAAGGGGACAAAGACTAAACTCCAACTTATGTCACTAAATACATGGCAACATGAGCTAGGGGCCATAATTGTGAAGCACTGAATAGGATCAGGAAACCATGGCTTAATTATCTCCTCACATTCTAGATATCCAATGTTTTTAAATCAAAACCAACCTACTCTATTGATAGCATTTTCTGCCAATACATTAGGTAAATGGTATGTAGATAGATAGATGATAGATAGAGAGATAGATAGAGAGAGAGATAAGAGAGAGAGAGAGAGAGATGACAGGTAGACAGGTAGACAGATAGACAGATAGACAGATCAAACTTTTTATTATTTAGAAATATACCATGTACGATGTATGGAAAGTTGAAGTTTGCGTCATTCTTTTTAAACTTCACCTACACTGAAAAGAACATAAAATTGTATATGTATGGGGTTACTCAGAAAAGTGAAATACAGAGATATTTCTGGAACATTTACATAAAAACCAGATGAACAGAGAAACGCTCATAAAATGAAATTTAAATGTGGAAATGGGGTCAAAACAATATCCATGGGAAGAGAACGATACTTCGGAAGAGAGTAATAAAGCAACATAAAATATAAATGAGAGAACCAATGCCTTTCCAAATGACTCAACTGACAAGTGTCACTTTCCTTGGGAATTCTAGTACTAAAAAACATAGCATACCCATTTTATAATAACACAATAGTACCTATTTAAATTAGAATTTTTATTGGTGGTATATATTGGATTGGAAGATTAATGTGAAGTCCCAGTTTTCAGTAGCATATAACTTTGGCAGAACATTTAATTTCAAATGGAGGCTGGCATGAGATGACTCTGTCAGACTCTAGTCCTTGCCAAGTTTGACAAACATCTAGTTCAGCTGTTTTGGGCTAAGATACATGCCAAAGCAAAGAGGGGTTTTTTTTGTTTTGTTTTTTATTTTGTTTTGCATTCAATTCCAAACATTTTTCATCATAAAAGTCAAAAATGAATAAATGACTGTTTATTGTGATGACTGTTAATTAATATAAAACAACCCACACAAAAAGTTTAAATGAAAAGTTATTTGATAAACAGTCATGAACAAAAGAGCTAACAAAAAGAATTTAGGTTGTTGTGCCCAGCTCACTTTCACCAAATAATTTTCAAGAGAAATTTAGCACCTTTATGTCTTAGTTTATGTCAATAGTGAAATTAAGAGATTATTATTAAGTTGCATAATCATAATAGTGAAAATATAGCCAGGCAGCTTGCAAACTTAAACATGTAATTTTTACTTTTCAATACTCTAGGATTATAGAACTTAAATTGTATTTTCAACTCTCCAATAGGAACATATATGCAGGCAAAGTACCAATGCACATAAAATAAAACAATAAATAAAACATTAAGAAAAAAGGTAACACAAAGTCCCATAAATTGCATAGATGACTGAATGGTAGCTCAAATTGTCCCTAGGGCCTTCAAAAACATTACAATGACAAAATAAATTTAATTTCATAAACTAAGCAAATGCCTGACACAAAAAAAAATTTATTCAGATAGAGCTAGGCTGCATAATACCACATTATGAAAAAAATCCTGAATTAATGACAATATTTAATTTTCTCACCAACTACAAATATCAAGATTTTCATTGTCATTTAAGCATTTACACAGATTAACAAGTATATTAGAAAATACTTGCCTGATTCTAAACAGTGCTGTAATCATTGACTGGTTATAAAATATGTTTTGAATATTTGTGGCTAAAGTATGACTCTAAGAATATTTGAGATAATATGAAGTACATTCGATTATGATTTGGGCAATTTACATTTTAGTAATCTTATACATTTCGTTCCATGACTCAACATTAAATGTCTGACTGTGTTTTGTCTACGAGTGTACTAAATTCCGGTTGTGCCCATAGGAGCACTGTTAGGTTATTGTCAACACATAAAATATTTTTTGCAATTCAGCTCATTGACCAGGCATGATTATTATCAGACTCACTCTGCCACTGAATTTCTCAGTCATTATTTTAAAACCACAGGCAACAAGTGAATAGGACACAAACAAGCCTCAAATAATCACAGTGGGGTTGTAGGGGAATGACAAGTGTTTTGCATTTCAGTCTATGTGGAGTTCAAAGAGATCAAATCTGTATTTTTGTTGTTCTACTAACAGAATTTCCATAGCAGATTTTAATTGAAGAAGTGGCTTTCCCTTAGTGTTTAATCAAATAAAAGCAGTGTATGACTTAATGTCTTTAGGACAGTAGCCATTTAAGATGTGTAGGTATGTGATAACAGCTTGTCTATCACGGAAGTTATTACAAATATGTAAATGTACCATCCGTAAGAACGGATAGATGCTCCTTTAAGACCTCATTCCAAGTTGAGTTTAAATAATGATTAATGATTATATTTTGTTTAGTATATAGGACACTAATGGATATCTGCTTGCTAGACGGTTTTAATGAACTTGGCCCCATTTAAAAAAAAAAAGCAAAACTCTATTCATGGCAGTAAGTTCAGGATGATTCAACTGAAACTCTTCCTTAAGCCAACTGTATTGCTTGATGCTGCATTGTCTGAGCTCATTTAAAAGTTTACACATGCGCGTTTATATACTGCAGTACTGAGCTTCTTAGCTCCCCAGAATACAGAGCACATTCTGCTCCATCTCATGCACTATATAGATTCCGTCTTTGTTAATCTGGCGTTCATGTATTCATACACTTTTGTAGAATTCTTATTTATACCTTCATAACAAGAACCTCTATATGATCTATCATTTGATATCAGATACATCAAGATCTTAGGAAAATACTCATTGTACATATGTAAGTATAATTTTTTTGAAAATAATATTGAAGATGAAAATATAAAACTGTTAAGAGAGTTAAGATATTTTAATGGGGTTTTATTTGGAAAAATAAGAGATGGATTCTACTTCTCTAGTCTACAATTAGGAATATAGAAAGCAAAGATAATACTAATTTTTACTATGTGTAATTATTAAAGTTGTATTCATTTAGTATTTTTCTTTCATTTAAAAATTTTGGATGTAATGACATCATTTCTTTCTTTCTTTACTCTGTTCAAACCCTTCCATTTACCCCGTTTTCCTCTTTCTCAAATTCATGACCTCTTTAATCTTTAGAACATTATGCATTAAAGCATAATACCCAAGTACTCTCTACTTCCCTCCCTGGGATAGATGATACAAGAAACAAAATTTGAAACACTAGCTCCTTTGTAACGTATAGGGCATTTTTATTTAATATGAAATTCATATATTGAAAATGAAATTTTAGAGGACATGAAATAGAAGCCAATATAATGATTACCTTTTATGCGTAAGACCTAGTAAACCCTTCCCTGAAATTAATAGAAAAAATTATAAATTACGTATTTATTTTTATATACTTTTAGCAGAACGGGAATGCATTACTTTAGTTTTCTATGTATCTAAAGTGTTCAAGAAATATTAAATGAAATTTGAAAAACTCTCTGTGCCATTACAAGATATTAACCATTCCCTTCATTAGACATACCCTTCATGCTCAAATTATAGAAAGTCTAAATATTATTTAGTGTACTAGTTTCTTGCATCCTTCCCATTTGTACCTCCTTATTTGCGTGGCAACTTCGTCTAGAGCCCTAGGTCCCATTTTCTGCATTTCCTTAATCAATGTTTTCTTTGAGCAGCATGCTGGCATAGTCACACATCACTGCTGAGGTTCTGCAGCAACATTCTCTTTGTTATGTCTGGCATCCACTTAGTGGCTCTTTCTCACACCCAAAGTAAGACTGTTTCAGTACCGAGTAGTGGGAGACATCTGGTCTTAATAATGTCAGTATCATCCTATAAGACTAATAAGCCATGTAAACATTATGGGTTGGAGACTCAAAAGTGATTTTGACATTTTAGAGTTATCAGTTGATTCCCATTAGCTAAAATTTGACTTAATTTTCTGAGTAATGTCAGGGATATTCTACCCAGAAGTGTAATCATCTACCAAGCTGCTTTTTAATGCTGTTGTTCCTCATTTAGTTTGATTTTTAATCAATTTTCCATTACAAAATTACTTTTACTGAGCTTCCTCAGATAATCAGGATGGAATTGTGATCATAACAAAGAACACTCTCCTCATAAACGATGTCAATAGCTTTTCTGAACCTCAAAGATGCCCCACTCTGTCCTATCTTGAAGTATCTCAGGAACGCTTGGCTCTCTTCAATGTGTTAGTGATGATACCGAGATACTACAGAACTGCTGCCTTATATCCTAATGCATATCTAAATGCAAAGAGGCTATTTTTTTTCTTTAATAAATGCTTCTCTGAAACTAAAGACTCATCACTGGGTAGACAAATTAACATTGAAAAGGAAATTGGAAATGAAACAAAATTACTGGCCTTAATGTGTATTATATTTGGAGGGAGGTATTAGCCAGAGAACAATCATTACCCTGAGAATAAATGTTAAATGGAGATACAACTTCTTTGTAAGTATTATCGAGGGTACAAATTTTCCCATATAAAAGATAGAATTTATAATAATTACACTATTAAAGTATAAAAAGAAATCAAATCAGCAGGGCAGAAAGTTTAAAAAAGAACCAAATTAATCGAAAAGCATGATGAACCATGCTTGGTAATCTAACAACAATTCATTTTTCATATTTTTATCCTGCTCTCTCTATTTCTCGAGCATCAGTCAGCACCTCACAACAGTGTGGGAGCCCTTAAACAAAGCTTTCAGAATGGCAGCATTTATACTTTGGACTCAGTGAATTGCTTCGAGGCTTTGCTGTTTATCTCTTAATCCTTTATTGTTTAATAATCTTCCTTCACAGATGGTGACATTCAAATTATACTTTCCCAATGTAAATAATGCTGAAGAATGCAGATGTAAACCCGAATAAATCAGATTTGTCTGAGGTGCCTGAGACAAGGGAGAAAAGGACACATGGTGAGGCCGGACACATGGTGAGGCCGGGCACATGGTGAGGCCGGGCACATGGTGAGGCCGGGCACATGGTGAGGCCGGGCACATGGTGAGGCCGGGCAAACTTCTTGTTTCATTCCGCTCCTGGTGACTTTTTGATTCCTGGGCAGGTGTGGAGTCATCGGAGCAGATTGTATCTCAGTATTAACTCAATCTTATCAACTGTTTACACTGAGTTAGGAGGGTGTGCTTGTCAACTCATACAATTATGTGACAACGCCGATGGCTGTGGTGCTGGGAGTGGAAGGATAACTGGCTAAACTCTGGTAAGCTATACATTAACATTCAACAAATACCTTTGTGTAAAAACTCAGCTACCTTTTGCTTTCAGGTAGCCCAGGTGACTCCCTTCCCACTTTGCGATGGGGTTTCTCCTCCTGACTCACAGTGCAGCTAAGAAATCTATTATCATTAATTCGCTTGTCATATTCACGTTGTGTGCATAATGGAAGGGTGGAATGCTAAGTAGCTTTTTACAAAATGAAGCGGTACGAGGAATATTTGGCAAGCTTCAAGAACCAATGCAGCTTTAAAAAACTAATCACTCCTAAATGCAGATAACTGGTAAATATCCTAAACGGTATTTACAAAAAAGAATAGGCCTGGCACATCGACCCACATTCCCACTCAGCCAATTCTTTTAAATGTAGTTTAGCTTAATGACCATTGGCAGGTGATTTTTAAAGCTTGTTTAGACTCATATAATGAGTTAAAAGCAGAAAAAGTATTTTCCTTCCATGCCCCAAGCATATTCAGTATGACAACCATGGTACTTTCTCCTCCATATTAATTTTGATTAAAGAACAAAATGTGACGGTAGTAGGAGAATGGTCCAAATATTTGCCTACAAATTTCCAGTTATTTTTATACTGAAGAGCTTATTTTCAAAGGTTCGCTTTATAGAAATAAGCTATATGCCAGCAAGGAATTTTGTGCCCTAATTGGCTAAGACTATCTGGTTAAAAACCTCAATAACCTTCCATAGAGGAATAGGCTGGAAGTGCACAGGTCCATCACAGTATCTCCATCTAAGAGGAAAACTATTACCAAGCAGACAAAATGGCAGAAGTCATACAGGGAAAACAAATAGGTCTCCGGACCACATAGAAGAAAGGATTAGATATCTGATGGTTATGCAAGCCACAATACTAGAGCTTACCTGTAATGTATTATTCCTTGCGGGAGATGTGGGTCTCTTAATGTACATCAAATTTTGGAATTAACCAGTTTGGAGCTTAAGGAATTTTTGACAGTTTCTTTTTAAATTTCATGGCTGATTTTATAATTAGCTAACATAATATAAAATGTGGGCTTCTTACAGGGAGGAAAAGGAAAACTCATTTTGAAAGGGATCCTTCAGCTTGCAACCCCATAGAAAACAACCATGCCAACCAACCAGAGCTTCCAGGGACTAAACTACCGAAAGACTATACATGGACTGACCCAGGGCTCCAAATTAATAGGTAGCAATGAATATCCTAGTAGGGGCACCAGTGGAAGGGGAAGCCCTTGGTCCTGCCAAGGTTGGACCCCTAGGGAAGGAGAATATGGGGGGGGCAGTAAGAGGGATGTATGGGGGAAATACATGTATGGGGAGGGGACGGGGGCTTATGATCAGAAAACAGGGAAAGGGAATAACATTTGAAATGTAAGTGAAGAAATATATCTAATAAAAAATTAAAAAAACTGATTCTAAAAAAAAGGGATCCTTCCTAGGATCCTTCCTGAGAAACGTAGCTTCATTTTGCCAACCAAACTCATATGATCTCCAAAGTTATATCTTTTATGTCTCATGTTTATTATAAATTTCTTGTTTCACCAATGAGCATATGGACACATTATCAGGCTTCAAACCATGTTTAACTAAGTTGGAGAATTGTTGACTAGTAAGTAGAATTTTCATTTTTCTTAAGTGATCGTCAAATTAGTTTTCCAATATTTTAGTCCTACCTGTACTCCAAGAATATACCAAGTGAATCTGATGTTTCATAGTGAGAAAAATTGATTCACAGTGAAAGTCATAGGGTTTAATTTGATCGTTATGACATAATTTATAATCTGTAGCTAACAAATGTTATTTTATGCAATAGAAACTAGTGCTTCTATGTAGGTTTAGATTTTTCAAAACCTCCTTTAATTAGAATTCTTAAATGCTTCAAACCTCTTTCTAGCTCACTGACCAGAGGTAGCAGAGGAAAAAAGTTAATAGAAATTTGGGGGTGTGGGGAAGCAGTTCTTCGGGGTAATTTTAATCTACATTGTCAGGATATCAGCAGTCCAGGCTAAAAGCAAATATCAAACAAGGCTCTGATTGCAGGGGATTTGTTGGAATTGGCAGGGGTCAGCACAAGCAGCAAGAATCAATCAGACTACCACAGGAAGTTCTTTGGTTCGTATCATTCTATGAAATGAAGACCACTGAAGACCAGCGAAGCATCCCAAGGCATAACAATGCAAGAGCTTCCTCTCACTGTCTGTGTGGTTAAATTTATATTACATCACCAGCCCTCTCAGGCATATTTCCAGCAAAACATCATATGCCATCTCATGTGCTTGCTTCAGCAAAACATCCTCCCACAAGACAGCTTCCAGAAAAACATCTCAGGCATAACTGAGTTTCTAAAGAAACCAGAAATTTCCACTTTAAATCTGAGTCATGGACATATACACACAAGGACTCACAGAAATATATACACATATATAATATATATACACATATATAATATATATATACATGCTATATAATAACAGTAAAAATGTATACTATTGATAAATACTTATAAAATATTTATAAAACATATGCATAATTATGTATTATATATACATTATCTAGATAATTTGAATGATTTTGCAATCAAATTTATATCTTTGTTCAATTTAGTTTACTACTACATTCCTCAAACAAGGTCTACCATGCTGCTTTTTATCTTTGTTGCCATATTATTCACAATAGACAAGTGTGGGAACAATCGCGACATCTGAAAAACAATTTCATTGTTGCCAAAAATGAAATAAAATTCTACTTAGCCTTTAAAAAGGATATTAGCATTTGGTAGGTGAATTAAGTAGGTTCATAAATATAAATCTCACATCAACGCAATTGTGTGTAGTACCTAAATATTCAAACATTCAGATGTAGAAAGGTTAATGGTAGTTACCAGGATCTAGGTTTAAGCATAGTGAATGGATGGCCAAAAATTCCAAACTCTCAGTGAGACAAGAATGGTCACTTCTGGTAACCCACTGTGCTGCAAGGATCACAACACTTCACAAAGGTCAATGTTTGTAATTTTGGTCCTAAGCCTGTAGTAATGTTGGGGTGATGTAGTGTATTGAGAAGGAATTCAGGTAATAGGGTGTTCTTGTAAGGCTTTGGAGTTGGCCTCTTGAAGAGGATACTAAGATCATGAAATCTTAATTCTTTGCTTCCAGCTGCCATGTGCTAAGAAATTTTTGGGCCACACCCTTTCCATTATGTTTTGTACTGTGATATCCATAAATGCTACAGAGCCAAGAGTTATGGGTTAAAACCTTTGAAACCCTGAGACAGAATATCTTCTTATGAATTAATTATCTGAGGTGTGAGGTCACATTAATAAAAAGATGAGAAATTTAAAACAAATACAATTAGCAATTATAGTTTATGCTTCAAATTGCTAAAAGACTAGATTTTGAATGTTCCTAGCACAATAGGTAAGTATAGGAGATAATGTACATATTAACTTGCCAGACCAATTCATTGTATAGTAGTTACATGGACTGTGCATAGTATTAAATCATATGGATACACAGTTATTAGCTTTCAAGTAAGCTTTAAAGAAAAAAAGTGAGATGAAATTTAATAGTGAAACAATTCTACACTGACTAATTTAAAATCAAGCCAACAACTTTCCTGACTTCACAAAATTCTCGTCTTTTAATCTAGTACTTAGCATTGCTAAAATCATGGCAGAGACCCCAAACACTCTGAGGAAAAGAGGGTTCAGAGAATAAAATATCAAACTGATTCTTTCCAAGACATTTTCAAACTAGGATGCTTATAAAGTTAAACTCAACAGGGAGAAACATCCAAGAAGAATTTTAATTATGCCAATATGCAATAACCTTTTCTGAGAGCAAAATCTATTTTTACAACTTTTTTCCCAAGCAATTCGATGTTAACTATTTCTTACTAAATTTTATTTATAGAATTTCAATAACCTTTACTATTGCCATCACTTATTAAGTAAAATTTCTGTAAGTGAAGTCTGAAATATGGTTACTCTCTGCATGATTTATTTAAACTTTGTTTTCCGGTGACATGGACCCGGCATTCAGAATCTGTCAGGATAGATGGGTAGGCCCAGCTGTACATTTAGCTGGTCTAGACTTAGCTTGGGGGAAATAGGTATTCTATAGCATATAGCATATTCTATAGCATACCATTGAACATTTGGGAGCTACTGTAGCAGACAGATTTACTATCAAAGGAATCTGATATGGTTGACATGATCTAAATATCAGAATCATCAATCAAATGTGGACTTCACTTTGAATCTTGAAAACTCAATGTTTCTGGTAACAATTAACGTCATATTTTATAAATTGGGACTTCCAGAGGAATCAGAGGAATTTGTTAGCAAGAAGTAAGTTGCAAAGGGAATGCAGGCTATGTCTTTTCCTGGGATTTATTCCTGTATTTAAGTAAACAGTGAGTCACATGCAACATTATGCACAATGGCTCTGAGTTTGGTGGAACTTTTTCTAGATTAACGGCAACAACTCTGCATGAAGTAGGTGATAATTTTAATTTGAAAAATCTGTGGAAGCCCCTCCCTATGTTGCCCAACATCTCACTAACAATTGGTTAATAGCAGAGGTGCTGTTGATCCAGAAGACTGGACACTGTTAAGTTTATTTTCATTTGAAGATTGGTATCAAAAAGAAGTTGAAGAAATCTGGGAACTGCTAAGAATAGGACCACTTGAGACTGATCACTCAAACTTCATTTGATGGGAGAATTGTTTTTCCAGACCATCATACTGGAATGATATCATTGCTTGGAGCCTTTTATCTGAAGTCAGTGACAAATTGGAAATTTCAGCACAATCAGAGGAATTAACTACCAAAAAGTAAGTTGCAAAAGGAGTGCAGGCTAATTCTTTTCCTGGGAATTATTAACATATGTAAATAAGCAGCAGGTCAGTGGTAACCTTTATACATAATGGCTCTGGGCTTGGTGAAACATTTCTTGGATTAAGGGCCACAATTGTTAAAAACATCACTCTTATTTTCTGACATTGTCTATCTGTAAAGGGGGAGAAAGGAAGAAAAGAGTAGGAACTGTCTTTTCATGTGTTTTATTTCATGGAAGGCAACCAGTCCTTATGGAGTTAGCTGATACTCAGTTCTCCAACTACAGGCAGGCCTGTGTACACACAACTATATACCTGTCTTTGTGGGTTCCTCCGAACATCCAGAAAAGCCTCCACAATTAACAGATGAAGTGGAATCTTCTGTTTCTCTGGAAAGTCAGTTATGTTAAAAGATGGTTTGCTGGGGCACACAGGTGAAAGGATGTTTTGCTAAAGCAGACTCATAAAAGAGTGTTTTCCCGAAGCAGACACAGGTGAAAGGATGTTTTGCTGTAGTAAACATGTGAAGTTAACAAGAAATGTAAATATTACCCAACAGATGGTGGGTGACACGGGATGATGCTAGTATACTTTGTCATTCCTTACTGGTCATTGTTTGTTGTGACTTCATAGAAAAAGCATAAAACTTCCGGTGGTCTCCTGGAAGCTTTCTGCCACTTCCTCTAACTCAGGGCAACTGGCAGAGTGAATTGGATTTCTCTGCCTATGTGTCAGGAGCCCTTTTTGCCTGTTTCTGTGATAGCCTTCCTGTCAGGCAGTCAAACATGTCAGGTTCTTGCGGCAGATTTCCTGGTCTGCTGAGGGGATATACTTGAGGCTCAAGGCTCGATTGCGAACATTCTACTAATCTTGGTGAAGGAAACAAGGAGGCCTCCGAATGGGACTAGCTATCTTATGTACGTGAGCCATTTTCTCTGCTGGCTTGTGACTTTGTTTCACGTCGCACTGTAAAGGATAAGAGACCTGTGAGGGGCTGCTGCAGTAGGTGCAGGACAGCCCTCCCAATTTCTAAATCTTGTCTCTGAGTCTTCTTTCCATCTTTCCATTATCATCCTCACTTCCAGCTCAGAGGAATGTTTACTACCTTTGTACAGGCGGGCCCAGTACAAATATGTCACCTGATAAAGACTCATTTGGAGGCTTGCTAAGATTAACTCAAGTGTTATTTTGCTGAGGCAAGACCCATGGGAGGACATGTGGTATTTGGAAGGGAGTATAAATAGGACTCAATGGAGAGCGAAGGTTGGCTTGCACAGCTTTGCAAAACTTCATTGGTCTTAATTCTTCATCTTCACTATCATGGAGGACTGGCTGTGTCTCCTGGGTCATGACACCACTGCTGATTCGCATCCACCATCCTGACACTACTGAACTGAACTGCTGATATCTTGAGAATGCAGATTGGATTTGCTCCAAAGAACTATTTCTAAACAGGCCCACTTCCCCTGAATCCTAATAACCTTTCTTTTCTACTACCTCAGCTGGGCTAGAAGGGAGGTTAAAGCATTTAAGAACCCTTATTAAAAGTAGGTTTTGAAAGTTCTACACCTATATACAGTGAGGTGTTTTGTACTGATAGCTGGAGCCCAATAACCTATCTTGGTATCTGGGTAGGGACAGCCACAGACTACATTGCTATGATGTGCATTCCACCTAGGAGCCAAACCTTAATTTTTTTTGGCTTTTACTCTATTATTATTATTATTATTATTATTATTATTAATTATTCCATTCATATACATGTCAAATAATCTTCCTCTTCCAGGTTAACTACCACAAATCCCCCATCCCAACCTGCCTTCTCTCCCGCTTCCCTTTGCCTCTATAAGGGTGTTCCCCCCACACACATCCTCACTGCTCACGGTTCACCATTCCCACATCCCCATATACTGGAGTATCAAACATCCACTTTGTGGAGTCTTAAAGTTCCTTGAAAATGACTTTAGGAGCCATTGTCTCTAGGTAAAGTCTGTGCAACTAAGCAAAGAAACAAACAGCTGGAGACACTCTAAGGGCATAGCCCTTAGAGATATGTAAAGACAGGTAATTGGCAACGGGTTTAAATGTATGGCACTGTATTTCCTTGAAAAAATAATTACTTTTTCTCCTATGTAAGTTAAATTGCAGTGTTCCTGCATGCATACAAACATGCATGTGGACATGCATGCATACACAAACATATACACAGCAAATGACTTTTGACTTAATTTGCAGATAAGTAAATATATTTCTTATTCTATAGTGGGCCTTAAGTGTAATCAGATAATGATTGATTCTGCCATTATTGTACCAGTAAGCAGAACTAGCCTGGCAGGTCTATCCTATATAGTACAATATAATATCAATAGCTAGTTAATACCATTGATAACTGCTTTTCAGTGATGGCCTTCACAATTCCTTACAGCAAAATAAACCATCAGAGTAGCCAGCAGAATGTAAGCTTCTCCCTTGTTTCATTTGATTTCTCTATGTTCTGAATCAAGAGTGTGGGATATCTTTAGCAATAAGATGTGGCCCTCTGGTTCTAAAGAGTGACCAAGACAAAGAAGAATGGCCTGTATTGTGTTGTGTGACCCTAGGAACTTCTTGGCTCACATTATTCAGAGAGAACTCCTATCCTTGGCACTGGGGTTTCATTTAAAAGCCCATGACATTTGGTAGCAGCGTACCATATTTTTAAATTATATTTTTACTTCTTTTTTAAAAATAATTCCATCTTTACTTAGCTTATATAATAGTGTGTTTTTCATGTAACTTTCCCCCAAAGATATGTGACTTTTTCACAAGTGTCAGATAGGCTTAACCTTTTTTGCCCTTCCCTCATTCTCCTGCTCTGACTCATATATAAATCTTTACACCCCTATTATTTTCCTACTCTACATTTATATCACATGTTTTTTGCTATTTATCCCTATTTAGACCTCATAATATGCTCTAAACATACTTCTCAGGGCTCTTTCCATGTTTCCTAGCCTCTGTTGTATCTCAGTGCACTGAAACACAGAAATGTGAAACATCTATTTTAAGATACACAGATGACTGAGTATATACAGCCTTTATTGAATCACACTATAGAGCGAGCCATACAAGTTATGTTCTGCATTTACCATTTATAAAACTTTCAATGAATAATACACCTCAATTAGAACTTTCTCCTGCGCTATGCTGTTTTGATTGCATCTATTGGAGTATATTTTATATTTCCATTGATCTAATGGTAAAACTATTCAGGCTTTCATCTTCTAGGAAGTTTTATTCAACTTTTAAATAGGTAACTTGTTTTCTATTGTATGAAAATATCAAAAATAAAATCGAGGCTTAAAGGTTAAAAAGTCCTCTTTCTGCAAAGTTAGCTGGAGATGTACTACCTGTGTAGAGTTTGTAGGAGTCAGCTGTGCTCGATTTACACTTGTACCTTCATTTCCAAAAGACTAGAATAATGAAAGACTCTATTATCTATTGTTCAGACTTTGCCTCTCCTGTGCAGGTGAAGTTCAAGATTGAATTGCCGCAGTCTCTACCCGGAAGCTATTCAAGGCCAACAGAACCAAGCCTCTGCATAAGCCAGCTCTCTTCACACACAGTGATCGACATCCAATGAATATCTGCCCACTCTAAATCCAAGAAGGCCTATGCTGCAGCTTGAATGACCTTCAAGCCTCAGCTGAAACACAGATACACTGGGGTCACATAATGAGAACACAGTCAACTTTTCTGAGAAGGATAAGTGCCTCATGTCTTGTCTGTTTTCCTTGAGTTTTGTCTTTGTTGTTAGTCTGAATTACCCACTTCTTTTTCAAAACTGATCACATGTAATATTCTATGAGGAAGGCATCAGAAATCTCTACCTTCTGTCTGAAACCCACAAACTCAAACTGCCTTCTAAAGGCCTGTTTATGTGAATGAGCAAAAGCTACTCTTAACCTAAACTTCCATTTCAGTAAATAGCTGTGAATGCAATGACCCCTGGCAGTTAGAGATCCTGAGGTAAAAGGATGGCTGAGTCCTTAGCTCTAAACAGAACATTTATGCAACTCCCTCAAAAGCTCAGGACACACTGCAGAAGAGAAAATTGAAAGGATGTAAAGAGACAGAAGGCAGGGAGAAGGTCTATGAAATGTCATCTTGTGGTCATGACACAGAGATTACAATCACAAACTCGCAGCAGCTGAATTTACCTTCAGTGCACCAGCAGAAGACTGACCACTGAGCCAACAGCCAGCCATGGATGAAGAGAGTGTTCATGGGAACCCACCTTTCCCTATGGAATTATTGGCTATGGATGACTTCTGAGGGAGGAGTGGTTATGGTGTTCAGTTGTGTATCCACTACTCAACTAATCAGGATTTAATGAATAGTTTGAAAGCAATGATTGTATGTGTTTGGGTTAAACCCATGGGGCCAGCAGAACAAAAAACAATTATGAATGTAAGAAAAGGATTTGTAGAGAGAAGAGACAGTTGTCAGTGGTGTAATATATGTCAGACAGAATACAGAAATAGCTACCAGAATGCATTATATAATACATATCATTGAACTAATTCATTTAATAAAAAATTAGGAATATGTTCTCTTTGTTGACCCTTCCTTGGTTGTGCAATAGTTTTCATCTCTTTTCTCATTCTCTTTGTTCTGTCTCTCTTCCTTTCTTTCTTTGTCTTTCTGTTGTTTTGAAATATTATCATCTAATGAACCTCCATGAGTGACTTCAAGCCACCAGGTTACAGGCACTTCCAATATCGTTAATCTTCTTCAGCCTATCTGCTGAAGCATTTGGCCTTCACTGTGGCAGGCTGTGTAGGGAGCTTTCCCTTCCTAGAACTGTGTAGTAAGCCGATTGTACAACACCAATGGTGAGAACAGCACATCTTGTTTTTTTGCAGCATTAACCACTGTCTGCTCAATAACCAATATCCACAATTTACCCAGGTTGACAGTTGGGGAGAAGCTATGGTTCCTCTTTAAGTGGTACTGCCTCTTACTGACTTTCCCCAAGTAACTTGGATGATATTCCTTGAAGTTGATCCTGTGGTGATGCACACCTCCAATGGCATTCATTGTACCTGTAGAGCTTACTCATGCAGCTGTGACTCACATGGACACAAATTTCTGGGTCTTCCTCAATCTAGTAGTAGCAGAAAAGAAACTCTGTTTTCCTTTTCAGTCATAATTGTTCTGTAATTAGTGATTTTTTTTCTCTCATCTTTCTGGGTTTACTCTCTTGACTGGGAAGTTCAAAAACACAGTATCATACTCAAGTCCTTAATACAACCCATTTTCCCTGCCTATTAAATGAATATTTCTTTTTTATTTTGATACATCTGTTAAGATGGACTTCATTTAATGAGGCCTCTTGGTATGTGTGTGTGTGTGTGTGTGTGTGTATGTGTATTCATGTGTTTATGAGTGAATGGGTGTAGAAGTGTGGCCAAGTGTGCATGCATGTATCCTCTAGGTATAGCCATGTGAAAGTTATAGGATAGCCTTGGTTTTCATTTCTGCAGTTGTAGGGAGCCATTCTGAGCTATACAGTCACAAAGGATGTGGGGAGCGGGTGTGGCGGCAGTCCCAAGATGGCGGCCGTGACTGCAGCTAAGTCTCATGACTAGCACCTGACTTCCTCACACACCTGAAACTAGCCACGTCCATTGTGAGAGCTTCTCAGGTGCACCATGAGGCAAGATCAGGCCATGTGACTTGAACCTATGAACTGAGACTACGCAGTCTGGACTGAGGAGTTGGAGTTGACAGAGGATATAAGGGATTGTGCTCGGGGAAGAGAGAGGAGAGAAAAGGAAGGGAAGAAAAGAGAGATTGCTGCTTGCATGCAGAAAGAAAGGTTCCTGAATAAACTGCTTTGAGAAGAACATCTTGGTGTCGCTCCTTTCTGTGGGACGGAGACGGAAGCAACATGCAGTATTTTCTTTCTTTTAGATTGTTGTTGATTTTTGTCTTAGAAAGTACCAAGTACTTTAGGCTGTCTGATCAGAAAGTTCAGGGTCTCTTTGGTTTACCTCTCTCCAACTCTAGGTTTATAAAGATTCACCATCCCAGTTGGCTTGTTTTTACTTGGGATATGGAAATCAAACTTTTGTTCCTATGCTTTTAAGTAAGAATTTTACAGACCACTGTCTCTCCATCTTAATTTTAAAATATTTTCCTGTTGGAAATTCAGAATTCGCCAGTCTTCTAGTTCACTTTCTAATTTATAAAAATAATCCTATTCTGGGATACATCTTAATTCTGGAATCTCCTAGAAGTCAATCGTTAACCCCTATCTTTCTCCTTAGCAACAAATAATATATGAGTCGACTCACCTGGCACCATATGTTCACATACCTTTAATTTCCTGGTATATCTTAAGCTAGTATCATTAATATGAAAGTATCCCTAAAATTGAGTCTAACTTATGGAACTGTGTAATCAAAATTTCTACTTCATAATTTTTGTAAAGATTTCATACTTCTGCAAAGTTAATATCAAGTTCTTCCTACCCAAATCATTTTGTCCTTGCTAGTGTTTTTAATTTCATGATATGTGTCACATTGTCTTACCTATTGTTCTATTGCTATGAAGAGACAGCATAACCAACACAACTCTTACCAAAGAAAGCATTTGATTGGAACTTTGTTTATAGTTTTATCATTATCATGGGAAACAGACAAGAATAGTGCTAGATGAGTAGTCCTGATCTACACGCAGAGATAGAAACAATTGGCCTGTCATGGGCTTTTGCTACACAACAGTCTACTACCACGGACACTTATTGACTCCACGACTGTAATGCCTCCAGCTAGATCATGACCCTGAATCTTTCTAAAACACTAAAACAGTTCCATTCCCTCTTGACTAAGCAGCAAAATATATGACCCTCTGAGAGTCATTTTCATTCCAATCAACATACATATTTTCTCCAGCTGTTCAAACTAAACATTTGAGAGTATGAGGTGTCTATCTTTGTTGTGGTTTATGTTTTTCTGTTACAACTTACATAGTGAAGATCTCTGATTAAAATCAGCTTGGAACTTTTAATATAATTACAGAGTTTTTTTTTTAAATACTTTTCTCTCTTTTACTATTTTCAAATTGCAGACAGGTGATCCTGTAGCAATAGAACATGAAAAGACATCATATAAGGACACCTGTGTCCCTAAGTCACTGATATGGAAAACATCTTCCCATAAAAGCCAGCCAGTAAATCACAAACACATTAAGAAAAAATTAGAAATGAACTCTGTTGATTGTACCTAGTAAAATGTTATAGGCACTCACTACAGTGAGGCCTAACAAATATTATGCAACAAAAACAACAGGGTTGCTTAAGTGCTATTAATGTAGTGGTTGGGCAACATGACATGATGAACTAAAACAGAAAGAAAAAAGAAAAGTATGTAAAAGACTGTTGAGACATTGTTATATATGAATAAGTCTGGTATAATTTCACCTACAGAAACATAAAGTAAGGTACAACACAAAACTTATAATTTAGTATTGCCCTGCAGATCCAGGGTAATGTCAGTTTCGAAGTGTTAATTTTTAAAATGTACTTTAAAATTCATGATAGAATTATTGATTGTTAGGAAGAGATGAAAGAAAAAAAGTGTTTATCATGTAAGTTACTATGGCTTTAAACAACCTAATTATCAGGGCCAGAAATAATGAGTCAAGAGAAATCAGGGCAGAGGAGGAAGCGGCCCTGGAACATAGCACCAAAAGTCATCTCAACACTGGTCTACAAAAGCCTTTACATTAAAGTAACTCAGTTTAGCAATAAAAAAAAAATCCAATCCAATTAAAAATATTACTCCAAGATATGTGTTCTGTGCATTCTGAAATTGACTGTCATTAATCAGAAAGAAAATAGGTAGAGATAGGTAGAAAATCTCAAGCTTGGGGACTAATTTTAGGTGCAAATTTGTATTTACTGGCACACGGAACTATCTGGAAGCAAACAGATAAAAATGCTTCCTACGTTTTTTGAGGAAATTATATTGCCAAAGAAACTGCAAGCGTGCTCTAAAAATAGTCTATGACTGTTTGCTGAGTCTTAAAACCCTCTACTAAAATAACCCATGGGTATTAGATAAGGCTTGGGTATGAAGCAGCTGCCACAGCTATGCTTCCCCAAAGAGGACACAGTCCCCATCACCTACTTTAGATGGGGCCATGGAGGATAAGACTCCAGGAAGTAGTTTTTGAGTTGAGGCAGGATCCTCACAGAATAGTACATAAGGGATTTTATCACAAAACAAAATTAAGTTCAACTGGACCTTTTCCTGAACTCTGGTGAAGAAATTTTAACAAAACATGCTCAAGGATTTAATTACTGCTTCGTATTTGGGTCTTCTGTCCTATTTAAGCAAATATTGTTATAGTAATTTCCATGCCACCATGTGATGAAACATGGACCCAATGGAACTTGGGGAAGAAAGGGATTTTTTTTTGACTCATACATTCTGATCACAGTCAATAAAGGAAGGCAGGACAGAAACTGAAGGCAGGAACTTTAGGTCAGGAACAATAGCAGGGATTTAGAGGACTGGTACTTCATCTTCTTCAGAGTCCCCTTAGCTTGCTTTTTCATATGACTCAATATCACTTCCCCAGGGTTGTGTGGCCCAGAATGGGGTGAGTCCTTGGATATCAGTTATTAATTAAGAAAAGAGCAAACACATGGCTACAGGCCAATCTGATGAAGATTTTTTTTTTCTCAATTGAGGTTACTATTTCAGGTGATTCTAGCTTATATTTGACAAATAAAATAAAACAAACTTTATATTAAAATTTATAACTTTATTGGATATATAAAGTATTTAAGATCCTTTTCAGTTTATACGCCCTCAAAAAGAAAATCAAAAGTAAACATCAATAATATTCTCTGGACCATGTTGATTGCCCATTATATTCAGCTGGTGGAAATGGTTCTGAATCATTTCACTGAGAAAGATGATGAATGTTTCTTGGGCATGGAGGAAGGCTAACATATAGAGTTAATTAACAGATTGACTTGTGCTAACAGATACTAATTTTTGACTAAATATTTTTACATTCTTTTAGCTAGACATCTACAGGGATTACACCTTCCAATTTTCTTTGTACCTAGTTGCAACCAGAAAATAAAAATTTAATTCTTCCTTTCCATATCAGATATTGAAAAAAGAGATATGTAAGCTTCATGAAAAAGAAAAAATAATATTGCCTGGTCAAAACAAGAGAAAAGAAAGATCTCTAATCTATATAGAGACTGATGAACCAGAAACAGAACACTGCAAAATAAGAAATAAAACTATATTTGTCATTAAAATATTGTATTTTATAGTAGTTATAAAGAATATACGCATCATTATGAAATTTATAATAATTTTACATTTAAATTATATCCCTAAAGAAGAGGCACAGATAAGACAGGAAAAAGACACAGAGAGAGACAGAGAGAGAGAGAGAAAGAGAGAGATAGAGATAGAGACAGAGACAGAGACAGAGAGACAGAAAGACAGAGAGATAGCAAGACAGAGAGATAGCATGACAGAAAGAGATAACCTTATACTTTCAAATTTCAAATTTCAAATTACCCATCACATGGTAATAGAGAAAAAAATTTCAGAAGTATTAAAGAGTAAAACCAGATATTGGAGTACATTTATGACTTTAAGTCACAGATCTTTTAAAAGGTATTAAATATTAAGATGCCTGCCCAACATTTTAGCAAAATTATTCTATTTTTAGTTTTCAGTATTATAGATTGCAAAAAATTTCTCTCAGGATCAAGATGGTTTATCAGGTCAAGTTCAATAGAGAACAAATATAAAGAGTTCAATTGAAATTTTAAGTAAAATCTTTACTGTGCTAAAAAGT